>NC_035441.2:65034119-65756617 GCF_002127325.2 Helianthus annuus
TCAACAAGTCGGTACATGCCCGCCTAGGGTACTCCTCCGGTCTTGTTTGTAGTATCTCATACCGCGCCCTAGCGTCAAGTTCGCTTGCGTTGAACATTGTGAATTTTGACATCTGAAAGAATACATTAGAAGTTAGTATGAAACAGGGATATTTGGAGTGAAACTGCAAACAGTGGGCAGGACACGGCCCCGTGTTCAGCGGACACGGCCCCCTGTCCAGGCGTCTGTAACCCAAATGTTCATTCTTCGTCCCGGTTTCGAAAACCTGAAAATTTTTAGCCCAATAGTAGCGGTTTCCCCCGAAAATGAAACCCTAAGTGTCGTTTTTCCTAAAACAAACCGTTTACCCTTTCAATTTCGTGTTTTTCGGTTCAAAAACAAGGGTTTGGGGTTTTAGTGGGAAATTGAACGAATCTATCAACAATACATGTTTATTTACTTCCTACTACACTAATCTAAACTACTACTAACAGATTTTATCAAAAATTTGAAGTTCGATCCGGATGAACATGAAGAACCCTAGATTTTTTTCCAATTTTTGATGTTTTAACTACATGCAAGTAACTAATCTAACTACTAAAGATGATAGAATCATACCTTGATGTTGTTAAACTCGGTAGTGACGTCGGAAATCTGCGGAAAATCGCCTGGAACCAGAGCGTTTTCGGCAATACGGGGCGTGTGGAATGAGGTAACTGTTATGAAAAGAGGGTTTTATCCCGACAGTTGCCTCGACACGGCCCCGTGCCGAGCAAAGTTTTTGAAAATATATATATATATATATATATATATATATATATATATATATATATATTTGTGTGCTCGTGTGCATGCCCCTTATTTCCGAAAATGGCTAGAAGACTTTTTCGGTTTTTTAAACGTACACTTACCTGTTCGTAATATGTCGGGTATGAGTTTATTCGTTAACCGTTTGAAGTGAGATCTCTTCTTCCTCATCCTCAATGGATCCTAGGTAGAGTTTTAGCCGTTGGCCATTGACTTTAAATGGTATCCCATTTCGAGTTTTAATTTCTACTACACCGTGCGGAAAAACATGGGTGATGGAAAAAGGTCCTGACCACCTAGATTTTAGCTTACCAGGAAATAATCGAAGTCGCGAATTAAACAACAGAACCTGATCTCCTACCCGAAATTCATTAGATTTAATATATTTATCATGTAAATTTTTCATTCTTTCTTTATAAATTTCGGAGTTAGAATATGCATAATTCCTTAGCTCGTCTAATTCATTTATTTGACAAAATCGATTTTTACCGGCAGTTTCTAAATCTAAGTTCACGTTTTTTATTGCCCAGTAGGCTTTGTGAGCTATTTCTACTGGCAAGTGACAACTTTTTCCATAGACAAGCTTATATGGGGTTGTGCCTATAGTGGTTTTATAAGCAGTTCGAAAAGCCCATAAAGCGTCGTCTAATTTGTCGGCCCATTCTTTTTTATTTATTCCTACGGTTTTTTCAAGTATTCTTTTTAAACCTCGATTAGTCACTTCGGCTTGCCCATTTGTTTGAGGGTGATATGCTGTTGAGACCCGGTGATAGACCCCATACCTTGTTAATATTTTTTCGAGTTGGTGATTGCAAAAATGGGTACCTCTATCACTTATTAAAGCCTTTGGTGTCCCGAAGCGAGAAAATAGTTTTTTCAGAAATTTTACCACTACTCTTCCATCATTTGTTGGAAGAGCTTCAGCCTCCGCCCATTTAGACAAGTAATCGACTGCCACAAGTATATATTTGTTTCCTTTTGACGGCGGGAAAGGTCCCATGAAATCGAGCCCCCACACATCAAAGATCTCACAAACGAGAATGCCATTTTGAGGCATTTCGTTTTTGGAAGAAATATTACCTGATCTCTGGCAGGCATCACATGTCTTTACAAGGTTTTGTGCATCCTTGTAAATGGTTGGCCAGTAAAATCCTGAATCAAATACCTTTCGTGCGGTACTTGCGGCACCATGATGTCCTCCGTATGGACCTTCATGACAATCACGGAGAATTCTTCGTGCTTCATTACCATGGACACACCTTCGGATGAGCTGATCGGCACACATTTTGAAAAGATAGGGGTCTTCCCAAAAGTAATGCTTTACATCAGCAAAGAATTTCTTTCTTTGATGATGTGGCCATCCCTTGGCGACTATACCGCTAGCTAGGAAATTAGCGTAGTCGGCATACCATGGCTCTTGTCTACTCTCCATCATTTCCAAGGATTCTGTGGGAAATTTCTCGTTGATTTGCTCGTCTCTGATTGTTTCCAAAGCTGGGTCTTCTAAGCGTGAAAGATGATCTGCAGTAGTGTTTTCTGCTCCTCTTTTGTCCTTGATTTCGATGTCGAATTCTTGGAGGAGTAGAATCCATCTGATCAAATGGGGTTTTACGTCTTGCTTCTTGAAGAGGTATCTGATGGTTGCATGGTCTGTATAAACTACAGTTTTAGAAAGAACAAGATAAGAACGAAATTTATCAAAAGCAAACACCACTGCTAGTAATTCTTTTTCTGTAGTTGTATAATTTTCTTGTGCATCATTAAGAGTTTTACTAGCATAATAGATTGGGTGGAAATGCTTTTCTTTTCTTTGTCCTAAGACTGCTCCAACAGCAAAGTCACTTGCATCACACATGATTTCGAAAGGAAATTTCCAATCTGGTGCTATCATGATAGGTGCATTGACTAGCATTTCCTTGAGGGTTAGAAATGCTTGATTGCATTCCTTGTCAAAGATGAAGGGTGCATCTTTTTCAAGTAATTTTGTTAGAGGCCTTGAAATTTTTGAAACGTCCTTGATAAACCTTCTATAAAATCCGGCATGCCCTAGGAAACTTCTGATTGCTCTTACGGAGGATGGAGGAGGTAATCGAGAAATAGTTTCTATTTTTGCTCGATCAACTTCCATTCCTTCGCTTGAGATTTTGTGACCGAGTACTATTCCCTCTGTTACCATGAAATGGCATTTTTCCCAGTTAAGGGCGAGGTTAGTTTCCTCACATCGGGATAGCATTCGTTCAAGATTATCGAGGCATTGGTCATATGAGTCTCCAAAGATGGAAAAGTCGTCCATGAAGACTTCCATTGTCTTTTCTATCATATCATGGAAAATAGCCACCATACAACGTTGAAATGTTGCAGGCGCATTACATAGACCGAATGGCATGCGTCGATATGCGAAAGTTCCGTAGGGACATGTGAAAGTTGTTTTCTCTTGGTCTTCTGGTGCTATCGGTATTTGAAAGTAACCTGAAAAACCATCTAAGAAACAATAAAATTTATGACCGGATAGTCGTTCCAACATTTGATCAATGAAGGGTAAAGGAAAGTGGTATTTCCTTGTTGCTTCATTTAATCGCCTATAATCTATACAAACTCTCCATCCTGTGACGGTTCTTGTTGGTATTAATTCATTTTTCTCATTAGTTATTACCGTCATACCTCCTTTCTTCGGGACTACTTGAACGGGACTTACCCATGGACTATCGGAGATAGGGTAGATTAGTCCGGCGTCAAGCAGCTTGATGACTTCGTTTTTAACCACTTCTTGAACATTGGGGTTCACTCTTCGTTGTGGTTGAATTACTGTTTTGTAGTCATCATTTATTAAAATTTTGTGCGTGCACATGGAAGGGCTTATTCCTTTAATATCTACAAGCTTCCAAGCGATCGCGTTTTTGTGTTTTTTAAGTAGATTAACTAATTTCTCTTTTTCTATGTTATTTAATTTAGATGAAATAATTACAGGTAAACTACCATCTTTACCTAGAAAAGCATATTCCAAACCTTTAGGAAGTTCTTTGAGCTCAATGGGTGGGTCTTTAGAAGACACCTTATTTTGTGGCTCATCTAGATTAAGAACCTTAAAGGTTTGTTCTATGGCTATCTCTTCTTGGACAAAGTGGTTATCTTCGTTAGTTGTATCGGGTGGTTCAGCTTCATCTTCAATTAGGGGGTCATCATTGCCAAAAGGATATTTCATTGAACGCTCAAGATCTATGCTCCTTTTGAATGCCCCTAACTGAAGAGGTAGATTGTTGAATCTCCGGTTTTTCAAAGCTTTATGAGTTTGTACAAAAGGTTTTCCCAAGACTAGAGGGGCGTCATCAAGGATGACGAAGTCGGTTGGGATTACCAATTGATTTGTGTGAACCAAAACATCTTCGACTACACCGATTGATTTTATCACTTTTCGATCGGATAGAAAAATGGGTATTTGAAGTGGAGTAAAGTCACTAATACTTAATTTTTCAAAAATGTAGTTAGGCATTATGTTAACACAAAGATCTTTATCAATGGTGATATTACTAATAAATGAATTTTGGAAGAAACATGGAACCGGTGTAATGTTAATTTCAAAAGGGTCTTCTTTTATTAGCGAAGTTTGATCATTTGTTAACTTAACATTTACCATTTCTTTGATTTTAGCACTAGTGTTTAACTCTTTTAAAAACTTAGCATGAGGGGTTACTAAACAATGATTTTCGAAAGTAGGTGACAAGAGATTAATTTCTTCAAAATTAGACTCTTCATGAATTTTAACATTATCGGACTCACCTTTTTCATTGTTTAACTCATGTGTCGGTTTTTCACTTTCTTGTTCTTCCATTTTTACATTTTCAACTATCTCTACGTTATTATTACAATTTAATTCTTCTCTTGCGCGGGATTCCTCTTCCCTTGCGCGAGATTCTTTCATGTAACGTTCGATAGTTTTAATGTGTTCTAATATCCTATTGGTCACTTCGGTGAGAGAAAAAGAATTTGGATCCTCAAAGCTTGAATCCGGTTGTTCGATCCTTGGCTCCTCATAACATTCATATGAAGTAGATGGTTCACACCATTGTTCTTCATTGTAAGTATATGATGGATAAGGGTCGAAACTTGGTTCTTCATAGCACCCATATGAGGTGGGTTGTTCACGCCATGGTTCCTCATAACAAGAGTATGAAGGTGGTGGCTCATACCTTGAATCTTCAAAGTATGAGTATGAAGGCTCATACCTTGGTTCATCAAAATATGAGTATGAGGGAGGAGGTTCATACCTTTGGTCTTCATAGGATGTGTATGAAGTTGATGGCTCGTACTTGGGCTCCTCATAGTAGTTGTATGAATTGGATGGTTGATATGAGTTATTATATTGAACCGAGCGTGCGTTACGACAATTAGTGCAATAATTACCCCTATAATCATCCTCATCATAAGTGTAGTTGTAACCTCTTGAGTATTGATCCATAAGAATCACTCAACAGACCACAACTGAGTCTCGGGACCAGAAAACAAAAATAAGACGGAAACAGAAGTTGGACACGGCCCCATGTTCAGTGGACACGGCCCCGTGTTCAGGGTCTGTATCTGTCACACCCCCAAAATCCACCTGCGGATAACACCCGCTTCGAGGGCGTGACTGACCAGGATCCAGCCACCAATTATACTGAATATTTAAGTTGATAACAAAAGCAATACTTACTAATCAAAAGCTTAGCAAATATTAAGTTCAGAGTTTAAAGTTTTAAGTTCAAAACAGTAATAAGTAGCGGAAGCTTAAATAGAGAATTTTAAACATAGTTCATGTTTCAAAATAAGGTAACACCCAGCACAAGGGTGAACAGACACTACACGTTCCCAAGCTGCAAGCTCCTTCGTCACTGGTTACCTGCAAAGCATGCAGTAAGGGGTCAACAATAATGCTGAGTGAGTTCACTAGTTGTCCAGTTTTAATTACCAAAAACTTTGTTTCACCGGTTAATTTATCCGTTTATACATGCCCTGGGGAGCTACCCCAAAAGTTAGCGACTAAACTGTTTTCCAATACCGAACACTAGGTAACCGTTGCGTATCCGCAGGATGCCCCAATGTCAATGTTCTATCATCATTGACGGATTTCTGAGTACATTAGTTCACGACCGTCCCAAACCAGGGCACGGTGTGAGGCTGGTAAACACCTAAATAGCGCTATCAACTAATAACCCGTTCGCCTAACCCGGCGACTAATCGGTATTTGTAGTAGGGACTTGAGTGATAGAGTTTCGTTTAGTGCCGTTAGTTGCAATCCGTATAAACAGTAATTAACCAAAAGGTTTCCCAATACCCGGGAAGGAAAAGTAAGTTTTGTTCCCAATAACTGGGGAAGGTATGTAAATGGTATCCCCTTTTACCAGGGGATAGGGTTGTTAGTCTCGTGTCCCAAACCACCGGGACGCATGCTTTTAAGTTGTGAACTCACCTTGGGTTGCTCGGTAGGTTTAGGTTACTTGTCAATCGCGTTGGTCACCACGTCCTAACATGGTTACCGGTATAGGTCAGGTTCGGTGTACAAGTAATCACGCAAGAACACATATACCGGCACATAACATACATACAAGTAAATAGTCATGGGTTATTGGGCCGGCCTAAACAATTAAGCAGTCAACAGCAACACAGCAACACAGAATTCAGTCAACAGATAGCCCAAGTTAAACTCATATATGGCCCAATAACCAAAATGAACAGCCCAGTCGCAACCAGCTGGTCTCGAGTCGCAACCAGGTGGTTGCGGCTTGTCACGTTATGGTTGCGAGTCGTAACCGTGGTCTCGAGTTGTCACGTGTTGGTTGCGAGTCGCAACCGCCGTAGTCTCGAGTCGTAATCACGTGGTTTCGACTTGTCATGCTTTGGTTGCGAGTCGCAACGGTGTGGTTTCGAGTCGTAATGCCGTGGTTGCGAGTCGTAATCTGTCACTTTCATACGCACGTGATGATGCAGGTATGACAGACCAAATTGTACACATAAAATCAGACCCAGATTAGGAAACTACCAATAAGGTTTCACTAACACTTTGCCAAATCTGAATACTAGTAAAGATAGATCAAACTTTGCCATTTTTACATCTTCAAGCCATATTCAAACAAGTTCATGTAGTGTTCATAGTTTTCTAGGGTTTTTATATCCAACAAATCCATATATTCATGAACCAAAAATCACATATTTTCAACAAGATCATGATGCACAAACAAGAAAACATACATTTTATAATCTTGAACATAGTTTTGGTTGGCATAATCATTCCTAAATCACTATACTTTAGCCATCTTTAAACATGTTATATGAGGGTTTTCACATATGACCAAACTTCACAAATCCTCCTAAAAATCATGCAAAATACTACTAACCAAGCATTTTTCTAGTTCATAAACATATCATTCAAGCAAGAATACAAGGCATTTCTAGTTCATAATATTTCACAAATCTTATACACCAAGAAGATGACACAAAAGATGGCACTAACCGGTTATGAAAGGAGGAGCCGAAAACAAAGAAAAGAGAACCGAGAAGATGGAATGTCCGAGTGATCCGAGCTTGACCGAGTCCTTGTCCGAGATCCTTGCTTGAACCGAAAAGGGGAGAAGAGTGGTGTTGTTGTGTGGGGTTTCTTGTTGAGGGAAAAATAAGAGAAGTGTGTTGGTGTAACAAATGAGGGGAAATGAGGGAAGTGGGGAAGGTGAGGTATATATACAAGGGGTGTTTCGGGTTGGGCTTGGGGGTTTCGGCCCAAACCGGTTTCGGCTCAACGGCCCACTCGAGACCGAGTGGCCCACTCGCAACCGCCCGGTTGCGAGTCATGGTCTCGGGTCGTGGTTCCGGCTCTCATACATATATATATATAATACATACATACATCACATATCATGCAAAAATCACGTTTCCATTTAATGTTTCCATTTAATAATATTTATATACACACGAAATATTACAAGGTGATCGTTCGGAAAAACCTCGAGTGTCACATTATCCCCAAGTTTTAAGAACTTTCGTCCCGAAAGTTGAAGCAGCCACTGCCAAGCTAGCGTGTTTCAACGGGGTGTCACATCATCCCCCCGTTAGTTTGGAATTTCGTCCCGAAATTCGGTTGTAGCTTCAGTGCTGGGGTTTTCGTTTGGGAATAACTGGGGATACTTGGACTTCATCTGGTCCTCCCGCTCCCAGGTAAACTCTGGGCCGCGCCGTGAGTTCCAACGAACTCGCACAAGGGGTATCTGGCTACGTTTGAGGGTTTTGATCTCTCGATCCGTGATCTCAATCGGTTCCTCAGTAAAATGTAGCTGTTCATCAATCGTCAGTTCCTTAAAAGGAATCACAAGTGTTTCATCCGACAAACACTTCTTCAGGTTAGATATGTGAAAAACGTTGTGCACTGCACTCAGCTCTGCAGGCAGGTTCAATCTATAAGCAACCTTACCGATCTTCTCGGTAATTTCGAATGGTCCAACATACCGTGGATTCAGCTTGCCTCGTTTACCAAAACGAACCACACCCTTCCAGGGTGAGACTTTAAGTAGAACCCGGTCCCCGACCTGGAATTCTAACGGTTTCCTACGCTTGTCAGCGTAGCTTTTCTGACGGTCACGAGCTGCCGCCATGCGTTGCCTGATCTGTGAAATCTTTTCCGTTGTATCCACCACTAGTTCTGGGCCTGTGAGTTGACTATCACCGACTTCCGCCCAGCAGAGAGGTGATCGGCATTTACGACCGTACAATGCCTCAAAAGGTGCCGCCTGAATACTAGTGTGATAGCTGTTATTGTATGAGAACTCTACTAACGGTAGATGTTTCTCCCAGTTCTTTCCAAAATCGATCACACATGCCCTAAGCATGTCTTCCAGGGTTTGGATGGTGCGTTCAGACTGCCCATCCGTTTGCGGGTGATAAGCGGTGCTCATGTCCAAACGTGAGCCAAAGGATTTGTGCATAGCTTGCCACAACTCGGAAGTAAAACGAGCGTCTCGGTCAGAAATAATAGAAGTTGGCACCCCATGCCTGGAGACTACTTCCTTCAAATAGATTTCTGCCAAGGTTGAGAACTTATCGGTTTCCTTAATGGCCAGAAAGTGTGCAGACTTAGTCAATCGATCTACTATCACCCAAATAGCGTCATTCCCGCGTTGGGATCTAGGTAGCCCTGTAACAAAATCCATGGAAATCTGTTCCCATTTCCACTTCGGGATTTCCGGTTGCTGCAGTAGACCTGCTGGTTTCTGGTACTCGATCTTGACTCTTGCGCAGGTCAAACATTTGCCAACGTAGGCTGCTATGTGGGCCTTCATGCCAGGCCACCAGTATGTGGTCCTTAAGTCGTGGTACATCTTATCTGCACCAGGATGTACCGAATAACGGGACTTATGGGCTTCGTCCATCACAAGTTCTCGTATATCTCCGTAAAGTGGGACCCAAATGCGCCCTGCCACATAGTAGGCGCCGTCTGCTTTCTGTTCTAGTTGTTGTCTCGATCCTCGCAGGGATCCAGCCCTGATGTTTTCCGGTTTCAAAGCTTCAATCTGAGCATTTCGGATCTGGGTAGGAAGACTAGACTGGATGGTAAGTTGTAATGCTCGCACGCGCTTTGGTATAGTGTCTTTCCGGCTGAGGGCGTCTGCCACAACATTGGCCTTGCCCGGATGATACTTAATGGCGCATTCATAATCATTCAGAAGTTCGACCCAACGGCGTTGTCGCATGTTTAATTCCTTCTGCTTAAAGATATGCTCGAGACTCCTGTGATCGGTGTAAATGGTGCACTTGGTACCGTACAGGTAATGTCTCCATATCTTAAGCGCAAATATCACTGCTCCCAGTTCCAAATCATGTGTTGTGTAGTTCCTCTCGTGTGTCTTAAGTTGTCGAGAGGCGTAAGCAATAACTTTCTCGCGTTGCATTAACACGCAACCGAGCCCATGAATAGACGCATCGCAGTAAACCACAAAGTCGTCCGTTCCTTCAGGTAACGAGAGAATAGGAGCACTGCAGAGGTTATCCTTAAGCCTCTGAAAAGCAGATTCCTGTGCTTCATTCCACTTGTAGGTGACGCCTTTCTGAGTGAGCGTAGTGAGGGGTTGAGCAATCTTTGAGAATCCCTGAATAAATCTGCGGTAGTAACCTGCTAATCCCAAGAATTGGCGAACTTCAGTGGGAGTCTTAGGGGTAGGCCAATTCTTTATAGAGTCGATCTTTGCAGGGTCGACGTGGATTCCATCCTTGTTAACCACGTGCCCAAGGAAATGGACTTCTCGTAGCCAGAAGTCGCATTTCGAGAACTTGGCATACAGTTGCTCATTGCGAAGGAGTTCGAGGATAAGGCGTAGATGCTGTTCATGCTCTTCTTGACTTTTCGAGTAGATCAAGATGTCGTCTATAAACACGATCACAAATTTGTCGAGGTAGGGTTTGCATACCCGGTTCATGAGATCCATGAACACTGCAGGGGCGTCGGTCATTCCGAAGGGCATAACGAGGAATTCATAATGACCATAACGAGTTCTGAATGCAGTTTTGGAGACGTCTTCATTACGGACCCTTAACTGATGGTAGCCTGATCGCAGGTCAATCTTGGAATAGTAGCTTGATCCTTGCAGTTGATCGAATAGGTCGTCGATTCGAGGGAGAGGGTAGCGATTCTTGATGGTAACCTTGTTCAACTCACGATAGTCAATACACATTCGGAACGTGCCATCCTTCTTCTTAACAAAGAGTACCGGTGCTCCCCAGGGTGACGAACTAGGGCGGATAAACCCTTTATCCAAAAGTTCCTGTAGTTGAGTAGAGAGTTCCTTCAATTCTGCGGGGGCTAGTCGATAAGGTGCACGAGCTATAGGCGCTGCTCCGGGAGCTAGCTCGATCTGGAATTCGACCTGACGATGGGGAGGGAGTCCAGGTAATTCCTCAGGAAATACCTCGGGGTAGTCACGCACTACTGGAAAGTCTTCAATCCTCTTTTCCTTTTCCTGCGTGTTGGTGACGAGTGCTAAGATAGCGGTGTGCCCTTTTCGTAAACACTTCTGGGCCTTCAAGAACGAGATAATGCCGGAGATTTCTCCACTTTTGCCACCTTGTACCATGAGGGGTTTGCCAGAACGGCGAGGAATACGAACTGCTTTCTCTTGACAGAGGATCTCAGCGCGATGCTTGGATAACCAATCCATACCAATAACGACGTCGAAGCTTCCAAGAGTAACAGGGAAAAGGTCGATACTAAATGTCTGACCAGACAACTCTAGTTTGCAGCCCTTGACAACATGTGAGGCCTCGATGTTTCTACCATTTGCCAACTCGACGATATGAGGAGAACTTAGTAACGAAAGCGGACGCTTAAGCTTCTTACTAATACGTAGGGATACATAACTAGCATCGGCACCGGAATCAAATAACACAGAAACATAACGATCATCGAGTAGGAACTTACCCGCCACGACATTGGGGTCATTCCTTGCTTCACCAGCTCCAATCACGAAAGCCCTTCCTCTAGCACCATTCCCAGCATTGTTGTTCTGATTGTTGTTCCCAGCTCCCTGATTGTTGTTGCGGTTCTGATTCAGTTCAGGGCAATCCTTCTTAAAGTGCCCCTCAGCTCCACACTTAAAACATGCCCGGTTGTTTCCCTGCTGCTGTTGCTGTTGGGGTTGTTGCTGATTCTGCCTTGTTGGGAACTGGCTTCTACAATCCTTGGCTTCGTGCCCCATCTTGTGGCATCGCTGACACTGGCCCTTGTTACATGCCCCATTATGGTGTCTGTTACACTTGTTGCACTTTGGGTAGCTTCCCCGGTAGCCACCCTGTTGCTGAGTGCCCTTGTTGCTTTCAGTTTTCCTTTGTTGTGCTGGGGCCTGAGTGGGGTTAGCATCCTTGCTTTGACTTCCTTCCCACTTACGCTTGCTGTCACTAGAAGTTCCGACAGTGGCACTGATCCTTTTGGGCAACCGGCCCTCTTCTACGGCCTGATCAGTAAGTTTGTGAGCAAGTCGAACGATCGGCTGAATGGTAGTGTGGTTGGCTGAAGTTACATGGCTTCGAATTTCTGGAGCCAAACCCTTGATGTACAGCTCGATTCTTCGGTACATGGGTCGAGACATGTTTGGACAAAGAGCAGCATAGTCATTAGACAGCTTGGTGTAAGTTTCGATCTCTGACCCAACCATCTTGAGCTCATAGTACTCGTTCTCAAGCTTGTGGATGTCATCCCGGTGACAGTATTCGTCCTTAATCATATCCTTGAAATCCTCCCATGCAGTAGCATTTGCAGTTTCCAATCCAAACATCTGAATCTGCGCCTTCCACCAAGAAAGCGCGCTCCCTTCAAGCGTAGCAGTAGCAAATTTCACCCAATTTGCAGGGGGACATTCACAAACAGCAAAGACAGCTTCAATTTTCTCAATCCAATGCAGAAGACCTATGGCACCCTCAGTGCCGTTGAAAGGGAGAGGCTTGCAATCCATGAAAGTTTTGAAAGTACACACGGGTGGTTGCGCAGGTGCATGCTGACCTATAGGGTGAAAAGCGAAACGTATAGGTTTAGAGGCGAAAAGTCGATGTGGCGGTAGGATCTAAACATCCTAAACCAACGAGCTTACCTATAGGGTGGGCTGCGAAAGCTGCAGCCACTGTGTTGAGCAGGTTAGTGAACTGAGCCTGCGTCATGTTGATGTTTCCTCTTCCGCGTCCACTCATTGTCTTCATATCCAGAAAACACAGTATGAGTGCGATGTCGTAATGTAGCGAGAATGAGATAGAAGAGAGAGGTGTATCTATCTAGTCTAGGCACACTAATATGTATAGCAAAACAGGAAACATAAAGCAAACAAGTAAACACTAGTCCGAGCTATGAGGTCAAATGCGTCGAGCCTTGCACTTGGAGTGTAGTGTCGTTACGAGTCACGGGTTATAGTCTGGTTTTCTCCAAAAAGATTTTCCCCTTTTTAAAACCAAGTTCACTATAACCAATGGCTCTGATACCAATCTGTCACACCCCCAAAATCCACCTGCGGATAACACCCGCTTCGAGGGCGTGACTGACCAGGATCCAGCCACCAATTATACTGAATATTTAAGTTGATAACAAAAGCAATACTTACTAATCAAAAGCTTAGCAAATATTAAGTTCAGAGTTTAAAGTTTTAAGTTCAAAACAGTAATAAGTAGCGGAAGCTTAAATAGAGAATTTTAAACATAGTTCATGTTTCAAAATAAGGTAACACCCAGCACAAGGGTGAACAGACACTACACGTTCCCAAGCTGCAAGCTCCTTCGTCACTGGTTACCTGCAAAGCATGCAGTAAGGGGTCAACAATAATGCTGAGTGAGTTCACTAGTTGTCCAGTTTTAATTACCAAAAACTTTGTTTCACCGGTTAATTTATCCGTTTATACATGCCCTGGGGAGCTACCCCAAAAGTTAGCGACTAAACTGTTTTCCAATACCGAACACTAGGTAACCGTTGCGTATCCGCAGGATGCCCCAATGTCAATGTTCTATCATCATTGACGGATTTCTGAGTACATTAGTTCACGACCGTCCCAAACCAGGGCACGGTGTGAGGCTGGTAAACACCTAAATAGCGCTATCAACTAATAACCCGTTCGCCTAACCCGGCGACTAATCGGTATTTGTAGTAGGGACTTGAGTGATAGAGTTTCGTTTAGTGCCGTTAGTTGCAATCCGTATAAACAGTAATTAACCAAAAGGTTTCCCAATACCCGGGAAGGAAAAGTAAGTTTTGTTCCCAATAACTGGGGAAGGTATGTAAATGGTATCCCCTTTTACCAGGGGATAGGGTTGTTAGTCTCGTGTCCCAAACCACCGGGACGCATGCTTTTAAGTTGTGAACTCACCTTGGGTTGCTCGGTAGGTTTAGGTTACTTGTCAATCGCGTTGGTCACCACGTCCTAACATGGTTACCGGTATAGGTCAGGTTCGGTGTACAAGTAATCACGCAAGAACACATATACCGGCACATAACATACATACAAGTAAATAGTCATGGGTTATTGGGCCGGCCTAAACAATTAAGCAGTCAACAGCAACACAGCAACACAGAATTCAGTCAACAGATAGCCCAAGTTAAACTCATATATGGCCCAATAACCAAAATGAACAGCCCAGTCGCAACCAGCTGGTCTCGAGTCGCAACCAGGTGGTTGCGGCTTGTCACGTTATGGTTGCGAGTCGTAACCGTGGTCTCGAGTTGTCACGTGTTGGTTGCGAGTCGCAACCGCCGTAGTCTCGAGTCGTAATCACGTGGTTTCGACTTGTCATGCTTTGGTTGCGAGTCGCAACGGTGTGGTTTCGAGTCGTAATGCCGTGGTTGCGAGTCGTAATCTGTCACTTTCATACGCACGTGATGATGCAGGTATGACAGACCAAATTGTACACATAAAATCAGACCCAGATTAGGAAACTACCAATAAGGTTTCACTAACACTTTGCCAAATCTGAATACTAGTAAAGATAGATCAAACTTTGCCATTTTTACATCTTCAAGCCATATTCAAACAAGTTCATGTAGTGTTCATAGTTTTCTAGGGTTTTTATATCCAACAAATCCATATATTCATGAACCAAAAATCACATATTTTCAACAAGATCATGATGCACAAACAAGAAAACATACATTTTATAATCTTGAACATAGTTTTGGTTGGCATAATCATTCCTAAATCACTATACTTTAGCCATCTTTAAACATGTTATATGAGGGTTTTCACATATGACCAAACTTCACAAATCCTCCTAAAAATCATGCAAAATACTACTAACCAAGCATTTTTCTAGTTCATAAACATATCATTCAAACAAGAATACAAGGCATTTCTAGTTCATAATATTTCACAAATCTTATACACCAAGAAGATGACACAAAAGATGGCACTAACCGGTTATGAAAGGAGGAGCCGAAAACAAAGAAAAGAGAACCGAGAAGATGGAATGTCCGAGTGATCCGAGCTTGACCGAGTCCTTGTCCGAGATCCTTGCTTGAACCGAAAAGGGGAGAAGAGTGGTGTTGTTGTGTGGGGTTTCTTGTTGAGGGAAAAATAAGAGAAGTGTGTTGGTGTAACAAATGAGGGGAAATGAGGGAAGTGGGGAAGGTGAGGTATATATACAAGGGGTGTTTCGGGTTGGGCTTGGGGGTTTCGGCCCAAACCGGTTTCGGCTCAACGGCCCACTCGAGACCGAGTGGCCCACTCGCAACCGCCCGGTTGCGAGTCATGGTCTCGGGTCGTGGTTCCGGCTCTCATACATATATATATATAATACATACATACATCACATATCATGCAAAAATCACGTTTCCATTTAATGTTTCCATTTAATAATATTTATATACACACGAAATATTACAAGGTGATCGTTCGGAAAAACCTCGAGTGTCACAGTATCTGGGCGTTTTTAATTAAAGTTACTGGTCACGTTGAACACGGGGGCGTGTTCAGTGGATACGGTCCCGTGTTCAGACTCTGTATCTGGGTATCTAACTAAAAATATGCAGCACGGGGGCGTGTTCAGCGAGCACGGCCCCGTGTTCAGGCTACTGTAAATGCAAACTAAACTAAAATGCAGAAAAATGTGCGCGCGTTTTGAAAAGGTTTTGAAAAACTGATTAGGCCGTCGATTTTAAGCTTTCTTAAAATCCTTGTGTCCCCGGCAACGGCGCCAAAAACTTGATGCGTGTGTAGTGTAATATACTTTTGATGTATATTTAAGCCCCTTTTTACACTTCTAGCCAAGTTTTAAATTTATAAAACACGATATTTACTAACACTAAACACACATATGGGCAAGTGCACCCATCGTGGACGTAGTATAGTGTTGGTAAGATACCGAGGTCGTCCAAGGACACAAGAGCTTTTAATACCGATTTATCCTCAACGTCTAATCAGATCAAAAAGTGAGAAAAATATTTTTAAACTAAGAAAATAAAAACTAACTAAATGCTGAAAAATAGAATAAAATAAAAACAGATAGACAAGATGAATCACTTGGATCCGACACGTGTATTAGTATAACCTTTGATTATTTTCGCACTTTTACACTTGTTTAAGAGATTATCTTAGTTATTGTAGTAGGCCCCTCTTTTGAAGGCGACGTTACCCTCAATCCAGTAGTTTGAGTCAGCAAGGATACAATCCTAAAGGGTCGGATTATTGAAAGATAATGAATTAAGTTATTAATGCAAATTGTGGTAGGCCCCGCTTTCGGCGGTGACGTTACCCTCGGCTAAGTAGTCTGAGTCAGCAGGGATACAGTCCTAAATAGCCGGGTTATAGTATTAATAGTAGTTAACTTATGAGGGGGTCAAAGAGTTTGGATCCCCGCCATCCAATACCTATGGGCATTGAAGGAGATCCTACTAAAATTGACCCAGGTCCCAAGCAGGACCTCTAAACGCTGAACAAGGGCAAGACCCTTACCAAACCGTTCCCTTAACCCCCGACCAGGTAGCCAACATACCTCCATATAGACCGTGGAGATATGAATGGTGAAAATCTTTTATTTTATATAGACAGTAAAATAATGCCAAGACACCACGGACAAACGATAAGGAAAGATCACCTTCAACATAAGCAACTAGTTATTAAAGTCATTAATACAAAACCAAATAAAAAGTGCAAAAGATTAAAAATAAAAAGTATTATACTAAACACTTGTCTTCACCAAGTGATGTAAGAGACTTAGGCAAACATGGCCTTGATTGTCAAGAACTCTTACTATCAATCTTGGATCCCGAGACGACTCACACACTCTATGATGGACAATGGATGATGGTGGTGGATGATGGTATTATGGTGGTGGTGGATGGTGGATGAAGTGTGAGAGAGGTGGTGTGCCAAGGGATGAGATGGAATGAAACCAAGCACCCCTATTTATAGGCTGAACAGAAGGCTGGGCACGGCCCCGTGTCCGCTGGACACGCCCCCGTGCCCATCTGACACTCTCTCTCTTCATTAATTGTAATTCGCAATTACAATTAATGCGCCTGCTGTACTTTCACCACGCCCCCGTGCCCACTGGACACGGCCCCGTGGTGGGCAATGGAAGCTTCTATAGATTTGTCTTTTATGCTGCGTCTTGGGCACGGCCCCGTGTCCGCTGGACACGGGGCGTGTTCAGTCTTCTGCTTTCTCTTCTTTGCCTTGGAGGATGCCGTTGAGGGTCCGGGCAGTCTACTTTTATTCCTTTTCTTGTATTTGTGCTAGAATTAGTTGTCTTTTTGCTTCTTTTGTGAATTTGAGCTCATTTCATCCTGAAAATACAAAAGAAAGACAAAAACACTCTTTTTCCAACATTAGTACTTAAAAAGGGTTAGTTTTATGCCTTAATTGATGTGATTTATATGTTGCATTTTACACACATCAACAGATTATTACGAATCGGGCTTATGACATCACAGTTTGCTAGTAGACGATCTATTTCGTCTTGGAATGTGATTTATTCCGGTTGTTTTGAGCTCTCTCCAATCTCTATTCCCTTTTGTTTTAGGTCTATTCCTATTTCTTTTTCTGGTGGTTTAGAACTTTCTCCAGTTTCTATTTCCTTTCCCTTGCTCATACTCATAGGATTTTCTATTTTAGGAAGTCTCCTAGTGGTTGGTTTCCTACGGCGTACTTTCCTCCACCCTACGTATCTTCTCTTCTTTTTAGGTTTCGCTTTTTCCAGCGGTGGAGCTTGGAATTCCACAGGTTCTTCTATGTCAGCAATGTAACCAGTAAAGTCGTAAGAGACTTCGATAGGCACTGGATATAAGTTGAGATTCTGAAATGCTTCCGATATCTCATTCATGCTGCATAGCATATATGCAAAATACAAGAATGCAATGTTAAAACTTTGGAACAAAGTTTAACAAACAAACACTGAAGTTTTATTGCATACTAATTTATACAGAGGACAACAGAAATAAACACACTGGGATTTTATTTATTTACTGGATAGTGATTTTTCTTACTAGCCCCAACTTATTGGATATTTAGAGATTTGCATTTTCTGCTACCGTAGCTAGCATATAAAGATTTGCCCATTTCTCGTCTAGTTTATCTTCCCAAGGTGAACTATTACCAAATTCCTGGATTTCTGGGTTAAACCTAACTCTCTTGGTTCGGGGTTTCTTTTTCTCCTGACTCATTTTAAGTATCGAATTCCTTTTCTCTGGGGTAAGAGGATTTTCATAGTTTGCCTTGCGGACAAAGATTCCTTCTTCTAGGTTTACTGGGTTTTTAGAAGAAGATGCAATATCTAATTTGTGGTAGATAGCAGAAAGCTTTTGTTTACCCATACTGTAACTAACAAATAATCTGTTCATAAAACATATAATCGCAGAATGACAACTGATAGAATTAAGTATTTTGTCAAATACTTAATTTAGTAATAGGCTTAAATCAGTGGCTCGATCAGTGGCTCAATAGTTATTAATTAGCTCTGATACCACCTTATTTCTGTCACGGCCCCCGGCCCGGTTTGACCCGTTCCAGGAGCCGCGGGACAGAAATCCTGCGGTATCTGATTTATGCGACAGCGGAAGTCTTTTACTACAGGATCTTTTCACCGAAAATGCTCGTTTTAATATATTACACACAAATTTAGGGATGAAATCCCATATTTACAATAAGTTGATTTCTCACAGAAATCATTATTTCTCAAAACATGTTTTATTTATTTATTCACAATGAGCCACTTCTCTGAGCTTGTAGTGCTTTACTGCACTTTTCCTGGATCACACAGATCACCTGTAACATGTTTGGAAAAGGTTTTGTCAGCGGGGAAATACTGAGTGAATCATTTAGTTTTCTAAAACGACCCATTAGTTACCAATTACAGTATCAAGAGCGATTACAATGTTTCTGATATCAAACCAACTACCCATAGTATTTGTTACTCGACCAACCATTGGCTAGCCCATTTGTCCAATGGTGTCTGTGACTGTGGTCAGATCACCCCTTGGCCACCCGTTTATCCAAGTGTGATGGGAAACAAGTAATGTATACAAAACCCCACATACCGGCTGTAATATGGTGATTACAAAGACTTAATCCCTGTAATTATAACTTTGAAAATAACTTGGAGTTTTGTAAAAATGACTCACACACTGTGAGAAAAGAGTTTATAAAAGTGGAATGACTCACATTGCAGATTTAACGAGCAAGATATAAGCCTACTAATTAGCCTCGATTAAACCTAATTTAACACAATGCACACACAAGCAGGTTAGTAACTAATACAGCAGTTACGTCAATTCATGAGATTAAACCCTCACAACGATTAATCAGTGCAATACTCGATAATTCAATCGGATTCACAACGAATAACAGAGCATAGTCGAATTCGAACAGCACTCTAATATTCAAGTCGAAATCACGACGATTAATCAAAGTACAAGCTCCATTTGAGCAGCACCCGGACTATCGTTGGATAGTTATAATCGATCGGACGTTGAATCGTAATAGCGATCGAGTTATTACCCTGATTGCGGCAGCACCTCGTGATCGTGTGTGTTTATTGTAGTGTAACAACTAAAACTCGACGTACACAGAAGCTTTGTGCAACGTTTTAACACCACAGTTCAAGTGCCAAGGTTGGCTATTTATAGCCAGAATTTCATTTCGCTTACGGACCGTATGCCCTAACCCTTACGGTCCGTAAGGCTCACCGGTAGGCTTACGGTCCGTAAGGCTTAACCTTTACGGTCCGTAAGCTAAGCAGTCTAGTTATAGGCTGCCTAGGCTCGGGACTAGCCTTGGTGAATCAACATTTTCAACAAATCAGAACATAGCAACGTTTAAATTTAGATAATTATCAACTAGGGTTTGCCCCCCTCGAGTTTTAGGGGCCCTGATCCTGATTCCGATTGTTCCGGAAATTTCAGGGTTTATGCCAAATCACTTGGGTGTCTCAATTAGGGTTTTATTATTGGATAATTATTATTCTATTACGGGTTTTAGTGACAGTTGTTACAGTATGCATGTATTTAGGCACGTAAGTATATATGTAGGTACGTATGTATGTAAGTAGTTATGTGTGAACGTATGCATATATATAAGTATGTAGGAAAATATGCACGCATGTAATCATTGATATTGAATATTGACAATATTAATAGCGTGCCTTGAGAACGAAGTGTAACGTAGGTACAACAAGGAAGTCTCACCACGGATTGTATAATCAGATGGAAAGCTTGAATGTAAAGAGATAATGAAATGAATAGTCAACAAGGAGAAATGTTATTTATGTTTATAATGTGTGCTAACGTTATGAATGTATGTGGTGAGTGCAGGTTGATCGGGTCATGGAGAATCATCAGGTGATAGAGATCGAGAATCGAGTCACAAGATAGATTCTACGGGAACGTTGGTATATGTAATATAGTAAATATAAGTTATGTTTTATTTAGTAAATGAGCCGATTGATGAACTTATGTAAAAGAGTTATTTTTCGAAAATGAATTTTCTAGTAAGTCAAAACGTTTATAACGAAAGAAAATTTATAGTATGAATTTCCGCTGCGACTTTTGGTCAAATACGAATTAGGGTCTTACAAGTTGGTATCAGAGCCCTGGTTTGAGTGAATCAAGTACGAGAAGATAAATGCTTGAACTCAAACCTGTGTGCTCTTGTGATAAGGAACCGGTACAATCCATGACTCGATTAAGATCCAAAAGTAGAAATGGAATGAAATCGTGTATGTATGCATTCATATGAAGAAACTAACGGTTATATTATGTGTAAGGTAAGCATAACCGATTAGAAAGGATGATCCGGGAATGCGGTCTAGAACTGGCATCAAGGCAAGTGATAAGACAAATGGACCACAGGTGCGTAAATTTAACGTGTGGGCTTATGAAGTGGTATAATTAAGCAAGTGAAAGAAAATTTTAAAGGAAATATAATAGTGATATGGCAATGAAGTTTTGAAAATGACACACGTCCCGAAACTTAATTCTTCGGACATAAGGTGGCGATTACACGAAGACACGAAACTTGTATGTGGATTGTGTACCTGGCCAGTACATAAGAGACATATGATGTTCGTGAGACCGTGATAATTGCCACAGGTATGTCCGTTAGAATTAGGTAGTAGGTGGACGTGAGGGTGAAGGGAAACATAAGACTTTCAGGAATGAAAGTACGAATGATATGTTAAAATCCGCGAGACGGATTCGAAGCATGAAAAGAATGAAGGTATGAATGATATGTTAGAATCCGCGAGACGGATTCGAAACATAGAAAGAAGAAAATGTATGAATGGTATGTTTGGAATCGCTAGACGGATTCAAAACATAGAAGTAATGAAAGGTATGGAGGTTACGTTTGACTCCGCATGACGGATTTAAAATATAAAAAGGATTAAATTAGTCCACTTCAGAATGTGTCGATAGTTTGGCCGTGGTTGTGTCAAACGAGTCATATGAGTAAGTATAAGGTAAATGAACAAAAGAATGATCTTAATGGACACGCAAACCTAAGTTTTAAAACGAAAGAGATAAATTTTGAACTAGTTATGTGTTAGATGTGTTAGCAATCGACTCTTAGGAGTCACAATGAATGACAGGCTACGACCCAGGCAATGGTTTAAGTATGAATAAGAAGGGTAAGTTTGTTAAGAATACCAAAATGATGTAATGAATGTCTTTGTAAGTAAGCATGAATGAAAGAAAGCACGCATGTGTACCTCAATGCATCTATGATAAGTAAGAAAAGTCAGTTTAACCTTAAAAGGTCAAACTGCAAAGGTTGATGAAATAAGTAACTAAAATGAAAAAATTTGCGTGTAAGAAATGGAATATAAGATATGTTATAGCATGTACGTAGGAAATATGTAAAAGAATTATAGGTGACTAATCACCTAGTAGACTCAGTATTTGAATGAGATGTGCTAACCGCCAATTTTGTAGGTGGGGATGTTAGAATTCTTAGTGTGATGAAACCAATTGAATTGGTGGAAGGATGTGCACGAGCGGAAGCATACTACACGGATGAAGGAAATCTGGCCTGGTATGGCTAGTACTCGTGAAGAAGCGGATAGATCTGGTTTGCGGACCGTTGAATTATGCAAAGAAATCGAGGTTAGTAAAATGTGTAATTCATGTTGGATAGGTATGAATTGGTAGGTTGAGAAAGACCTACGAAATGACTGATAGGATATGTATGGTATGGTATGGAATGTTTAATTTTTTACAATTGACATAAGAAGAAAGTATGTCACTAAGAAGTAAATTTCAAAAGTTTGAGTGGGAATTTTTGAGTATTTGTTAAACCTTCGTATGATGAATTTGCACGACATGTTTACTTAGGTAGATTAAGTAATGCAGGAAGTGAAAGTAATAGTAATATGAAATACATGAAGCGATTTGAAGGCAATATAAAGGTATGAAAAGTACAAGTAACTGTGGAAAACGTAGAATGATGTTAACATGAGAGCTAGGCACGTAGTTGTGACTATGAAATAGCAGTTTTGTTGTGATAACAAAACAATAGTAAATATTATACAATGCATGTAGAGAATGTAATTTTAAGAAATAAGATGAAGGTATTAGATCCGTTATGAACGGATTATATGAATGTATGTATGACTACAGGTTGAAGTAGTATGTATATTGACCCGTTATTAACAGGTCAAGGAAATGAGAATGTTATGTGAAGGTATGGTATGGATAGTATGAGCTTATTAGGAATAAGTCAGTAATATAATATGAATAACTTATGAATCAAGAATAGATAGTTACCTATCATTATGAAGTACCAGTCAAAGTTAGACATATATGTGTGTGTATAAATTACGAAATAAGGTTGTATAGTTGATGAAAATAATATGAATGTTGAGATGAACAAAAAGATATATAATGCACATGATATACGAGTATTAGAATGATGAATGAACCACTAGCTATGAAGTGCGTTAAAAATTAGCACTATTAGTAAAAGCGACACTAATAAGAACTCTGGGATGGGTTCTTGAAAATAGAAAATTGTCACTAAGATGAGCTAGTGGTCGTGTTGTTGGGGCAAGGGGAAAGGATAATTAGTGTTTAATGGAAATGAGAAAGGTTTCGGGGACGAAACCTCTTTAAGGGGGGTAGACTTATAACACCCCAAAAACGGGTTTGGTAATTTAGAACACGGTTAAGTAAAGGAATGGGTAAAGTACCATTAGTAGTAAAAGTGAACCCATAAAAAATAACTAGGAATAAATTAGCCTAGTGGTGTTATGTATATAAGTAATAAGATGATGAGTTTTAAGTCCCATATGCAATCAAAACGAAACTTGAGGGACCAAAAATGTCACACCCCAACCGATGGCGGAAACATCGGGATGAGACGAACAAATTGCTCAAAACAACATAACACTAATTGTGACAATATAATTTAAATTCAATTTCATAAATTCTAAAATGTCATACATTATTCAAATAAACAAAACAAGATTTCAACATAGTTTATTTCTAGGTGTGTTTCTAATCCACCCTAACTTGATTCTTGAATTCTTCATCTATCAACCTGCAACATGTATTAAAATAACATCAACAAAAAATGTTGGCGAGTATACAAGTTTGATACGTAGCATAGTAGAATAAAATAGTTTAAGTACTCATATCCAACATGAACAACACAATACAAGTTACAAATATGCTGAAACAGTGTCACTATATGTCAAACCCAAGTTTCAAAGGCAAACACCCCAAGACTCACTCAAGGGCGATGCGTACTCCTATAGCACAGGAGTTTAACGAGTATAACAAGTCTAACAAGTCTCACAAGTTTAACAAGTCTAACGAGATTAAATAAGTTTAACAAGGTTAATGAGCATATAGACATGAAGTGATTACATTAGCATTACGTGAACAACAAGCATCAATCGTTCATGTGAAATTTGGATAGAGTGTGAATAAATAACGTTCAACGTGTTTGTGAATTTGAATATGAATACATGTTGCGCCCAAAGTGTGTAAAACAAAAATGGGATCGAGTATACTATTAATTTTGAGGTTTGATTAATATTGGGAACTTGGAGATTATTTAAATAATCAAGGCATTTATAAAAATAATATAAACATGTCTAAAATAATATTCATATGTTTCATTTTTAATATTTGGTAATTAAATGAAATAAATAACAATTCATTTATAAATAAGTGAATAATAATAAATAATATTTCTAAAATTCTAGATTATATAGATTATTAATTTCTAAAATAAAAAAAATTCTGATTTTAAATAAAGTAGTAAATCTGAATAATTAGAGCATAATAATTCATATTCAATTAATAATAAAAATTTTGTTATAATAATAATTCCGATTTTATATAGTAATAATTCTGGTATTTATAAAATAATAATTCTGATTGAAATAATATATTAATTTCAGAATAATAATTCTGATAAAATAAATAATTCTGATCATTAATTAATAAATCTGATTAGATTCATAGTAATAATTCAGATTTAAAAAAATATTTCTGGAAATTTATAAATAATTATGATTTATAAATAAAACTGAATTAATAGAATTAAATTTCAGAAACACATTAATAAATCTTTTTTAATAATAAATATAAGAGTTGATTAATAAATCTATTTTATTAAAAATAATTATCATGTTATTAATATTTCTGCTTAAAAAATAATAATAATAATAATTCTGATTTTTTTTATAAGTTCTGATTTAGAATAAAATTATAAATCTGAAAATAATAATATCTAATAATAATAATATTATTAATAATAATAATACAATAACAGTAATAATAGAAATACTGATGCATGACCGGAAAAAATAAAAAAAAAACGAGATCGGAAAAGAGGGGTTATACCGGCCGTAACGAACCGAAGTCGTGTCGGGAACTTCCGGCGTATGGTTGTCTTCTCCGGCGAGTTGTGAGGGTGTCGGGATTGCTCGGAGGGGATCGAGGTGTGGTTTCGAAGTGGAGGAGGGAGTCGGGTATTTATAGGATCGGAAGGTGTCGGGAATGTTTGGAAACCCGGGGTGATTGATGATCGAGATTTGGTAGTTTAGGAAATCACGGAAAGTGTCTAGCTGGCCGGAATGGAGGATGAAGCAGTTAAGGTAAGTTGACCGGAAGTTTCCATATACACGGTTTTGCAGGTTTGGCGGTTTAAAAGAATTTGATTTAAATTCGAATCATAGCATAAATATAATGTGTTTCCATAATAGGTTGGATGTGGCATGCCCGGCCGAGTGGTTAGTTCGCTGTTTGTTATACGGGAGGTCTCCGGTTCGATCCTTGTTACGCGCATAAAACCAATTTTTTTTAATAACAGCTTAGACTAACTGGGTTAGTCACTAACTAAGTTTTCTAACTCAGTTAGTGCTGCCCTTTGATAATATTAACACAGTTAGCTAAAATAACTGGGTTTTCACTAACGGGGTTAGTTAACTAACAAAAAAAATACTTAAAAATCCAAAAAAAAAATTCAGTTTTTAACATTTATTTATTTATTTATTTAATTTTAATTATTAATTTATTTATTTAAAATACTAATAAAATAGTATAAAAATCATTTTAACCTCAATTTTGATATTTCAACCGAATTAACGTACGAATTCCCAATTTTCGTACGGTTTAGGGTAATCTCTTGGCAACGATGGATTTAAGAGCTGGGATTTAGATGGAATTTCACTGTTTTTACGTGCTTAACATTGTTTCAACGTGTTTCAACGTGTAATAACATAACATAGTATTTAAACACAAATATGAATAAAACCATGCATTTTTCATTATGATTCAAGTCTTGGAATGAAATTTGGGAATGAACGAGAGTACAGTTGACTAAATTGGAAAGTACAAGTCATTGTGCTATAAATAGAAAGTTCAAAAACGCGAGGCGTTACAGTCTCCCCTACTTTAGGAGATTTCGTCCTCGAAATCAAAATGAATGTTGAAGAACAGCATCGATCAAGTGTTGGCATCTTGAGCTTGGTTGGCATTGAGAGCTGGACCCTTTGGTGCTGGTTGCTGTTCTTGATTCCATAGAGGACATTGTGGGCGAAGGTGCGTAGTATCCCCACACTTGAAACAGGCTCTAACATTGTTTGCTGGGTTAAGGTTTTGAGCCCTATTGAACGAAATGCAAAAACCACATACCCACAAACTTGTCAATAAACAATTCTATGTTGACGGACACCAGAGAAGTTAGTTCTTCGCCTATCACATTGGTCGACTTGAACTTCCCTCTAGTCCTAGAATCACTACCTCTTTAAACCTCTGATGAGAAAGTCGTAGGTGAAAGCAGGCCTTTCACCCATACTCATTCAAAAATGGGGGAGTTTACTTATCCATTTCGAGATAGTTGCTACCTAGATGTTCTGATTCATTTACTACTACTACAAGAAAGCCACTATTCCATCCAAGCGTAGGTCGAGATTGAAAGGCAAGAAGGAGTGTTCAAGCTGTAGATGGTTCCCAGTTGCTTGTTTCCTTTCTTCCATTGCTTCACTTCATAATCATAAGGAGCATGCGGGCAATAAGCAGTATGGTGACCGAAACGGTTGCACGCAGTGCAATGGCGACATTGGGTATTGGTGGGATGATGATAGTGGCAAATGGTGCACTTCGGATGAGTCCCAGTGTATTGCCTCTTGGCGTTTTCAGGTGTATTAGGGTTTGGGTTTACAGCAGGTACAACCGCGTTGCAAACAGGGTCTTGAAACTGACGTTTCTTGCCCCAGTTGCCACTTGGTTGATGGGTAATTTGGTTGACTGGTTTAGCAGGGTGAGTTGACTTGGCGGATGCAGCAGCTTGTTTGTCACGAACGCGATTATCGTTCAAGCTAGCTGCGAGTCGATAGACAGCCTCGATGTTATCGAGCTGGGCTGCCTCGATGGTGTCTCTCATGGTAGGGGGTAACCCGCGGATATACTTTTTGATCATACGATCAACGGTGAGAACCAGGTGGGGTACAACAAAGCTCAGCTGCTTGAAACGAATGGTATACGCAAGGTTATCGTCTCCAACTTGCTTGAGGGACCAAAACTCTTCCTCAAGCTTCTGTTGTTCATGAGGAGGGCAGAATTCCTCCATCATGAGTTGCTTCAATTCTTCCCATGACAATGCATATGCCAAATCGTTTGAACGAATGTTCCTTTCATTCGTCCACCACTCTAGGGCTCTTGCTTGAAAAACACCAGTAGCACTACGTGTCTTGAGCTCATCAGGACATTCACTATTGATAAAGGTGACCTCTATGCTGTCGAACCATTCAAACATAGCTGTCACACCCTCTTGGCCAGTGAAGGGTTTTGGGTGGCAGGAGGCAAAATGCTTGTAGTTGAAGGAAATAGGCTTAGGTTGGGCAACTTTGGAGTCAATGGAAGAGTTGGGGGTGTTGGAAGCTTGAATCTCAGTCACAACTTCGGGGATCAGGCGAGCGAATTGCTTGGCCATAAATGCCATCATCTTCTTTTGGGAGCTAACCCTTGACTTTTTGGACGAGCTGGAAAGTTGTCGAGATGAAGACATCTACGAATTTGAAATGAAATGAGGATGAGACTTGATCATAATGATTATTGGAGAAAAATTGTTTAATGTATGCAACACGTAGCACATTGTTTCACATTGTTTTTCACATAGAATAACATGAATAAGATGACGTGAAATTTTCACATAGAATAACATGTATGATAAAAGCATAATGAATTTAATTTGTTCACGGAGGAGTATCATTAATTGTTTTAGATTGCGACAATAGTGTAAATTGTGACTTCCTAGATTGAAATGAAGATAACGCTCAATGTAAAATCACATAGAAATTGAGATAACATAAAAGAGATTTAACATAAAACATGGATTGTCACGGAACGTAACATATGACACTTCCAAAGTGAATCGAAGACCTTCTCGAATTAAGGAAACGTGTTTTGGCCTATAGGTATTAGTACTCTCATCGATGGTCCCCAGGTAGGCAACGGGTCCTTAATGGATTTATACGAATGCCAAACCTAGACAGGACGTCCCGACTACCGGTACCTAACCCTTCCAGTTACTACACATCCTTAATCGATTGGGAAATCGAGACTTTGGCGAGAGCGAAAATCGAGGAGTGGGAGTGAAAATCATCACCAAGTGTGGGAATCACCCCTATCTTGATGAGTCTTTTCGATTGTGTTACATGAGTGTCTTCAAAACCTCCAAGTGTATTGTGTTAGCCTTAGGAAAGGCATGTATATTAAGAGTCCAAAAGAATAGGGGGAAGCAAAGAAGATAGAAAGGAAGTTGTTTTAAGCAACACATAGTGAAAAAGCTCCTAAACTATAGACTAGGCAAGGCATTCCTAATTCCCTATAGTTATGGCTCTGATACCAATCTGGTATCAGAGTACTCCTACGATAGACTAGGGAAACTAAGGCAATCCTACCTAATTCCCTATAGTTATGGCTCTGATACCAATCTGGCACACCCCAACCGATGGCGGAAACATCGGGATGAGACGAACAAATTGCTCAAAACAACATAACACTAATTGTGACAATATAATTTAAATTCAATTTCATAAATTCTAAAATGTCATACATTATTCAAATAAACAAAACAAGATTTCAACATAGTTTATTTCTAGGTGTGTTTCTAATCCACCCTAACTTGATTCTTGAATTCTTCATCTATCAACCTGCAACATGTATTAAAATAACATCAACAAAAAATGTTGGCGAGTATACAAGTTTGATACGTAGCATAGTAGAATAAAATAGTTTAAGTACTCATATCCAACATGAACAACACAATACAAGTTACAAATATGCTGAAACAGTGTCACTATATGTCAAACCCAAGTTTCAAAGGCAAACACCCCAAGACTCACTCAAGGGCGATGCGTACTCCTATAGCACAGGAGTTTAACGAGTATAACAAGTCTAACAAGTCTCACAAATTTAACAAGTCTAACGAGATTAAATAAGTTTAACAAGGTTAATGAGCATATAGACATGAAGTGATTACATTAGCATTACGTGTACAACAAGCATCAATCGTTCATGTGAAATTTGGATAGAGTGTGAATAAATAACGTTCAACGTGTTTGTGAATTTGAATATGAATACATGTTGCGCCCAAAGTGTGTAAAACGAAAATGGGATCGAGTATACTCACCTTAGATTGCGTTGCGTTTTTCTTGGAATAATTAAGATTCAAGGATTTCCCAAGAGACGTGCACAAGAGGATTACCCTATTAATTTTGAGGTTTGATTAATATTGGGAACTTGGAGATTATTTAAATAATCAAGGCATTTATAAAAATAATATAAACATGTCTAAAATAATATTCATATGTTTCATTTTTAATATTTGGTAATTAAATGAAATAAATAACAATTCATTTATAAATAAGTGAATAATAATAAATAATATTTCTAAAATTCTAGATTATATAGATTATTAATTTCTAAAATAAAAAAAAAATTCTGATTTTAAATAAAGTAGTAAATCTGAATAATTAGAGCATAATAATTCATATTCAATTAATAATAAAAATTTTGTTATAATAATAATTCCGATTTTATATAGTAATAATTCTGGTATTTATAAAATAATAATTCTGATTGAAATAATATATTAATTTCAGAATAATAATTCTGATAAAATAAATAATTCTGATCATTATATTAATAAATCTGATTAGATTCATAGTAATAATTCAGATTTAAAAAAATATTTCTGGAAATTTATAAATAATTATGATTTATAAATAAAACTGAATTAATAAAATTAAATTTCAGAAACACATTAATAAATCTGTTTTAATAATAAATATAAGAGTTGATTAATAAATCTGTTTTATTAAAAATAATTATCCTGTTATTAATATTTCTGCTTAAAAAATAATAATAATAATAATTCTGATTTTTTTTTATAAGTTCTGATTTAGAATAAAATTATAAATCTGAAAATAATAATATCTAATAATAATATTATTATTAATAATAATAATACAATAACAGTAATAATAGAAATACTGATGCATGACCGGAAAAAATAAAAAAAAACGAGATCGGAAAAGAGGGGTTATACCGGCCGTAACGAACCGAAGTCGTGTCGGGAACTTCCGGCGTATGGTTGTCTTCTCCGGCGAGTTGTGAGGGTGTCGGGATTGCTCGGAGGGGATCGAGGTGTGGTTTCGAAGTGGAGGAGGGAGTCGGGTATTTATAGGATCGGAAGGTGTCGGGTATGTTTGGAAACCCGGGGTGATTGATGATCGAGATTTGGTAGTTTAGGAAATCACGGAAAGTGTCTAGCTGGCCGGAATGGAGGATGAAGCAGTTAAGGTAAGTTGACCGGAAGTTTCCATATACACGGTTTTGCAGGTTTGGCGGTTTAAAAGAATTTGATTTGAATTCGAATCATAGCATAAATATAATGTGTTTCCATAATAGGTTGGATGTGGCATGCCCGGCCGAGTGGTTAGTTCGCTCTTTGTTATACGGGAGGTCTCCGGTTCGATCCTTATTACGCGCATAAAACCCATTTTTTAATAACAGCTTAGACTAACTGGGTTAGTCACTAACTGAGTTTTCTAACTCAGTTAGTGCTGCCCTTTGATAATATTAACCCAGTTAGCTGAAATAACTGGGTTTTCACTAACGGGGTTAGTTAACTAACAAAAAAAATACTTAAAAATCCAAAAAAAAATTCAGTTTTTAACATTTATTTATTTATTTATTTAATTTTAATTATTAATTTATTTATTTAAAATACTAATAAAATAGTATAAAAATCATTTTAACCCCAATTTTGATATTTCAACCGAATTAACATACGAATTCCCAATTTTCGTACGGTTTAGGGTAATCTCTTGGCAACGGTGGATTTAAGAGCTGGGATTTAGATGGAATTTCACTGTTTTTACGTGCTTAACATTGTTTCAACGTGTTTCAACGTGTAGTAACATAACATAGTATTTAAACACAAATATGAATAAAACCATGCATTTTTCATTATGATTCAAGTCTCGGAATGAAATTTGGGAATGAACGAGAGTACAGTTGACTAAATTGGAAAGTACAAGTCATTGTGCTATAAATAGAAAGTTCAAAAACGCGAGGCGTTACAAAAAAGGTTAGGATGGAAAGATGGGTTCTATTTATGAAAGTTAACACACACAAACACACACATTCGTGTGTTCTAGAAATCGATCAGGAGCTCCATGAGCTCAAAACCCTAGATTCCATCCATTTCATCAAATCGAAAGGCAAGATGAAGCTTAAATTCATAACCGAGCATGGATTAGCGATCACCTTCTCATGAGGATCATAAGGTATGTCTTAAAGATTAGATTGGTGTTCTTTCACGAAGTCGGTTATGATGTAAGTTGCGAATTTGTATGAAATTGAGAAGGAGTATGTGTTAGAATTGTCATATAGAATATGGGGTATGTACGGTTTGGGCTAATTTGATGTTTAGAGATGAAACCCGTTGATTACGGTGATGTTAACGACTTGAATGATCACCCATGTCCAATTCTTGCTTAATATTGATGTATTTTGATTTTTATGATGGATTCTTGTTAGAGGAATTAAAAGAAATGTGATACTAGTGTGTTTGATGTTTATGCATGAATGATTCATGTTGATTAGAAGGAGGAATTTGATGAATTATGAATAAGATTAGAAGGATATGCATGAACTAGTTGTACACTATGCTTAGGAAGTAGTACACACATCAAAAGTATAATGAAATTATGAATAAATTAAGATTAGATCACTTGTAGTTATGAAGTGGGTTTTTGATGATATGATGATCATATATGTGTAAGTATGTTTAAAGAACTTAGATAAGAAATGATGGATTATCATGTTTTAAGGTCAAATGATAAACTTAATATAAGATCCGTGTGATGAAAAGGGTTGTGATGAATGATGAATAAGCTAACTATCTTGAGAATGATATATGATAGTTGATGCTTGAAAAGCGACATGGAAGCTTGGGATAGGAGCGGGTCAAACGGGACTAATGCGAACGGGAAGCATATTCGGACGCTAGGTAAGTAAAGCTTACACCCTTTTTGTAGAATATCTATTCATCATATAGATTAAGAGCATGATAAGCTAATATATGAAGAATGATGTTTCGACAAGTTTGATACGGGTCGGAACATGTGACCATGTCAAGAAACTAAGTTTGAGGGTTAAAAAGGGGAAAAGGGGGGTATTACGGTAATTTTGACTATGAGTTAATAAAGAAATAAGTTAAAAGGGAGGAATAATGAATAATTACAACCCCATGAGGATGAAATTGTATTTTAAGACCATTTCGGTCAATGGTGAAGATATCACCATTTGGCGATATCGACTAATGGTTGTTTTGTTAAGTACCATGTATTCACAAGATAAATGGCGAAAGGATTTGCATTGCTATTAACTAGCAAATGAGCGGATAAGCATTAAAATGGGTTATAGCTTTGACCCGAGCCAGGTAAGTGTGATTAGAGTCATGGTTAAGTCGTAGGGATTGGTTAAAAATGGACAGAGTCCTTCGTTGCAAACGATGAAACAAAGTTGACCAAAACTCCCTCAATGGGTATATCGGGCAAACGATCTTCAAAATTGTTTAGAAATATGTTGTTTGATTTAGTGAAATGCTTTACATAAGTGTGAAAGTGAGAAGTATGGTTTTTGTCAGTCATAGACCTTAAAATGCGCAAATACCCTTAACGGGTCAAAATAAGCTCTTGAGCGAAAATGGGTTAAGAGGATCCAAGACATCCGAGAAATTGATCTTTTATGATAGACAATGTTGAAATTATTAGGTTCATAAGAAGTTATGGTCAAACAAACAAGTTATGTTGATACATGCATGAACGGGTCAAAATTTGGTAAAAGGGTAATAAGCCGAAGGCTTAAAAGTCACAAATTTAGGTAGTACAAATATTGGATTTTCATGCCATGTGATGGAGAATTAAATTACGGTCGCCTAGGAAAAAGAATCGGGTAAAACAGATCAAAAACAAGGAAGTTATGCTCGTTTACGTGAAATCGAGTCATGCTGGGAATTATACAGCACCAGCTGCAACAGTCTGATGAAATTAAGCCGTGGCGCCGCGCAACGGGGAAGGCCCCAGGCCATGGCGCGACGCGACTGGGGTCAGTTTCGCGAAAATCGTTTATTTTAACCGTGGATGCATTGCGAACCCGTCTGGACCGTTTTTAAACGCGTATAAGCTAAGAATGACTAATTTATTCCTTGTTTTTGGAAGTGTAGATACGTATGGAGGTATGTATGTATATATGTAAGAATATAGGTTGTATGTATGAATGAATGTATGTTTGGATGTATGCAAGTAGGTATATATATATGAGCGTATGCACGTATGTAGGCATACGTAAAGATATGAATGTGTGTTTGATTGTATGTATGTAGGTGTGTATGTAGGTAGTATGTATATGTACGCAAGTGAGTATGTATGAATGTATGAATGTATGAATGTATGAATGTATGCATGCATGTAGGTTGGTGTGAAGGCATGTAATATGTATGTATGTATGTAGGCATGTATGTACGTATATAGGTATGCACGTATTTAGGCACGTAAGTATATATGTAGGTACGTATGTATCTAAGTAGTTATGTGTGAACGTATGCATATATATAAGTATGTAGGAATGTATGCACGCATGTAATCATTGAAATTAAATATTGACAATTTTAATAGCATGCCTTGAGAACGAAGTGTAACGCAGGTACAATAAGGAAGTCTCACCACGGATTGTATAATCAGATGGAAAGCTTGAATGTAAAGAAATAATGAAATGAAAAGTCAACAAGGAGAAATGTTATTTATGTTTATAATGTGTGTTAACGTTATGAATGTATGTGGTGAGTGCAGGTTGATCGTGTCATGGAGAATCATCATGGGATAGAGATCGAGAATCGAGTCACAAGATAGATTGTATGGGAACGTTGGTATATGTAATATAGTAAATATAAGTTATGTTTTATTTAGTAAATGAGCCGATTGATGAACTTATGTAAAAGAGTTATTTTTCGAAAATGAATTTTCTAGTAAGTCAAAACGTTTATAACGAAAGAAATTTTATAGTACGAATTTCTGCTGCGAATTTTGGTCAATACGAATTAGGGTCTTACATAGTACCAGAACTATCACCAAGTATATGGTGTTTTATATAAAAATTAACAAACCCATTGGTTTGATTATTTTGCCTGCTCGTCTGTTGAATTGGTTTTTTTTGTGAATGTTTGGGGACATAGATCTATGACGTGCGATTAGGTTTTTCGCTTTTTCTTTATCTTGATCTTCATCTTTATAATCAACCCACTCTTTAGTGTCATTGATCTCTTCTCCTCATCCAAACTTTCTTCAAGAACAAAAAATACAAAATGTCATATGACTGGCATCAGTATCTTGTTCTTGAATTTTTGTCCATCTCATGCAGGAAAATCTTTCTGAGTTACTCCCTTCTGATAGCAATTCATTCAGTGAAACTTCACGAAGAACCATTATCAATATCCAAGAAAGCATATTAGCTATCTTTGATTTTTTTATTTTTGGCGTTTTACAATGAGTGGTATTTAGTAGTATTGGCGTTGGTTTTTTTTATCAAATGGAAGTTGCTAAATCGTATCATTTTATAGGATGTCTTTTTGGCGTCTAAGTTAGGCGGTGCATTATTATAATAAAGTATTCGTCTTTTCAGTTACTGTTTGTAATTATTGTTTTTATAAGCTTCATCTCTGAAGACTGTAACACGTCTAATCTTTCAAGTTTGGCGTTTTAGATTCTAATATAATAAATTTTCCCTATCTTCAGTATTATTGATTTGTATTTACTGTTTCTAGTTACATTTTTAAGTTTTCTTTTTATTTTTTATTTTTTATTTATTTATTTATTTATTTATTTATTTATTTATTTATTTATTTATTTATTTATTTTTGGGTTTTTTTAATACTTTTTCAAAGTAATTTTATTATAGTTTGGGAGTTTTGGGGGGCGTTTAACGGGATGATATTGTTTAAAAAAGCATTTTGGCTGTTTTGGCGTTTTTATTATATGTGGCGTTTTTATTATATAACACTCAACTGAAAAGGAAACTAAAATAGAAGAATACATAAACAATTGATCTTCCAAATCTTCACTGTCACCAGTCTCTTTTTTCTTTTTTGAATCATGTTAACTAGCCAGTTCGACTTTCGTATGATTCATTTTGTTTTTTTTTTCAGGTAGTTTTTTTGTGTGGCTGTTTGAAAGCACACAGTCTGACATCAGCATCTTTTTCTTGAAGATTTGTCCATCTCATGCAGCAAAATGTTATTGAGTTTAAACCCTTTAGCCAACAATCTTGAATTTCACCATGAACGATGTTTGATTTTTTAACTTTTTTGGCGTTTTACCGATAAAAAGAACGCCACGAAATAAGAGCACCTTAAACCTCAAAATTTGATCATGCGAAAATCAATAATGTTTTACTGTATGACATGAACAATATTGTTAATCCTCGGTTAAGAAAGATAACTGACAATGTTGTCCACCCCATACAGCTAAACTTTATTGACAACAAAGCTCAATAAAGTTTTTGTATGTTTTGGCATTATAAATTGGATGGAAGTTGAGGATTAGTCAATAAGATTTTACTCAATGAAATGGACAACATCCTCACTTAAGGATTTGTCCATTTCATTGAGCGAAATCTTACAAACAACCAAACTAAATTTCAAAAAAACGTCTTGGGTTTAAAGATATTTGATGTTTGGGTTATTTGGCGTTTCTAAGGCAAATGGGATATATCAAATATGGCTTTGGGTTTTTGTGTGTGTGTTTTAATTAAATGTCTGAGATGTTGTATATATAGGATTTTTTTGGCGGTTTTTTTGGCGGTTTTTTTTGGCGGTTTTTTTAGGCGGGATTTTACTATACTTAAGTTTGGCGTTTTATATCTAATGGCGTTTTTTCTTAGAATGGTCTGTGATTTTTGTTTTTGGCGTTTTATTTCATGAGATGCCGTTTTGTGTGGAGAAGTCAAAAGACCCTTTTACCCTTAATGAAGCGCGTCCACATAATAAAATTGATGTTATTTACGAAAACGCCACCGCGCCAATCTAGTCCATAGATTGTTTTGATCGGACGATCGATAAGCGTTCTCACCGTTCTCACACTTTCTAAATCTCAACCCTATATATATGGTTAGGTTCATTTGTGAACTTTACCCTAATTGTGAACAAAACGAACTCATCTTGGCCATTGATCTACTTATAAAAATATAAGGGTATGATTGTCATTATACATTTAAACATATTTTTTAATTAAATTTAAAACATATTGCGTTTTCTTTTATCATGATCAGTTACAAAATACATGTAACTACCCCTATAATTTTGCGATCCAAACATTTGTGCGTAAGTTTGAATCAGATTTCACCCAATAAAAACCACGTTGATCTGTAATGCATTCGTTGTTCATAATCTTCAACCAATTCGAGCATCTTATTGTTTTCATTTTGTCCACTTTTTTCCATCATCCTTGGATTTATTTCGATAAAAAGTAATATTATGTCAGACACACGCGATCAGCCTATTGTTTCATAAACTTTAGCGATTCCTCTGATAAATGAACGACCAGAAGAAGATCATGTTTATATACAGTCTGTATATTTCACAATTCAAGATTACATATATGTATTCTTATAACAACGAAGGGAAATAGGAGACAATACACATGTGTATACTCCGATTAGTACTGAACCATAAAAAACATGAACATTGTTAGTTACAAGACATAGCATTCAGCTACAATGCATGTACAAATATGCACAGTTTGTATATTTCACAATTCACGATTACACATGTCTTCTTATATCAACAACTGACATGGGAAACAATACACATGTGTATACTACCATTAGTATTGGGTGAAAAGAAGATACGAGAGAGAGGATCGTTGAGATATGCACTTGAGTTTTTTTATCGGAGTATAAAGGATTTCTTGATTGTGGTGTGTATCTTGGAAACTAATAGAGAGATTTATGGGTGTGACAACTTGCACGTTTCACTGTGTATCATTTCTTTTACATTTCACCGTGCGTTGTATTTGTACATAAATAATATAAAAGTGATATTAATATAAAGCGTTTGAATATTTGGACCGAATTTAAATGGGAATATGTATATAAATGTTTGAAGCAATTATTATTAATATTAATAAACGCAACCGCACACTATATAATTATAGTGTGCAGCCTCACACCCACTTCCACTTACACACCCTCATAATTGCGCATGAAATCTGATGAGCCCAGACTTCACTGGACAGCACAATCAATTACGTTGGGCTTCTCCCTATGTCAAACACCCCCAAATAATTCAGACCGCACACACAAGAATTGTGCATGTTTGTGGCATGTGTTGACAGTTGTACACCACCACTGATGTGTGGCATCTTTGGGGGAGTGTATATATACACACCTTATCCAAAACCCTAATACCCTTTTCCCAAAACATTCCCTAACAGTCGTATACTCTTTCTCTCTCTTCCCTTTTTAGAAACATTTCCCAAATCAAGCAAACATTCTCCTCTCTCATCCTTGAAGATTCACAGCCGACTCCATTCTCCTTTCTTTGAAAATTTCTTATTTTCTTGAAGATATCTTCCCTTATTCTCGCACACACTCCTCTGCTTCACATCTCAAGTTAGTATGATTATAGTGTTTTATTTGATCTTAACTAAACAACTTGTATGAATATGGATGTTGCTAGAATGTTGTCATTAAATGATTAGTGTTGTTTGACACTTGTAATGAGTGTCTTGATGATTTCGTGTGATTAACATGATTTAGAAACATTTGTATTATGATAGATGAACTCGGGTTTTTACATAATTCAGAGTGATAAAAAATCTCGTATGATGTAATGCTTACAAATCATTTAAGGAATCATGTTTAGATAAAATGTGTGAATGATTTCATTGTTCTTCACTGTTCTGATTCATGACCTTCACTGTTTTGATTTATGAGCTAAAGATATATGTTTTGATGATGATTCATGAATGATGAGGTGTTACTAAATGTTTGATGAATATCGATGGATTTCTAAATGTTAGATCTAGTGGATGGTTATTCATGGATGTGTTAGTCATAAATTACTTGCAATAGGATGTTTATCTAGATCCATGTTAATGAATGTGTTGGTAAATCAGTTTTCACAAGTTGTCCAAAATGGCTTTTGTATTAGGATGCATGATAAGAATCAGTGTTTTGTCTGATTGATCCTTACAAACCTAGAATGAGTACTGTTTGATTGGTGAACATGCACACTCCTGAAATGTACACCCTAGGCTACGTGAGGCACAACTGCCTAATGCACACCGCACACTACCGATCGCACACTCAGGTGATGTACAACCTTAGCTGCACATTGTACAAACGGTTTATACAGGTCGCACACCTTATGACCGCACACTGTTGTACAAGTTCCTGATGCACAAGGTACAACACCTATTATGCCCGATCGCACACTTGTCAGGAGGTCGCACACTCCTGTGTGGACCGCCACTGACAAGTGGGCCGCACACTGATATCCTTTGGGCTGCATTCTTAGTGGGCCGCACACTTCCAGTGGGCCGCACACTAAAGTAGCCCATATCCTTAATAAAACCGCACACATACACTGTACACCATGGCTTATAATTAACAGTTATGAAGGATGATATTTGTGTGTATGCACATGTTTAGTAAAATATACAATAGTTGATACTTGTACACTACTTCTTAAATACGTGTAGATAATACATGATTACTTATAAAAGGTCCTAATATTGGTAACCGTAAGAGGACGTGGTTGACCAAACTTAGGATACATACTCTATCTACCGAGCAAATCAAAGGTGAGTTCACACTAACACTTAAAGCATGTATTTCCGGTGGATTGGGAACCTAATATTCCGGGGAATGTAATAGTAATTAAACAATATCTATAATTCATGTTTTTAGTGTACTAGACGAAACTCTATCATGAAGTCCCTAAACACTTATACCGATTAGTCGCCGGTATGGCGAACGGGATATTAGTTGATAGCGCTATTAGGGTTGACAAACTTCACACCCGGCCTTAGAGGATGGGAGTGAACTAGTATGGCCTTACAACCGATTGATGATGACAAACATTGATCTCGGGCAAACAACACTATAGTCTCAGTTTCGGTACCACACATTTTAGTAGCTTACATGGGGTAGCTCCCCATGGCATGTTTTATAACTTGGTAATTAAATAATTAATGTTTTGGGGACAAAACAAGAAAACCCTTTTTAAACCATGAACTCGCCAACTTTATGTTGACATACTAGTGCATGCTTGCAAGTCCGTAGGTGCTGCGCTGGAGTCTGCTTAGGGAAGTGTAGTGAACATCTAGAATCCGTTGTTGGATTCCTATTTTGAAAACTTATGTTTTAAACTATTTATGGCATTTTTGTACTTAGAGCTTCCGCTAAATACTTTAACTATGTTTTAAGATTTTATATGTGTTGTCACTAATCATATTTGTGGTGATGGTTTTACCTTATTTAACTTAATTGTTCAATATGATTGGTGGCATGATTCGGTCTGTCGCACGCCTCGCGGTGATACTCCGTTTAGTGGAAAATGAGGGTGTGATAGATTAGTATTAGAGCCATTGGTTATAATGAACTCGGTTTTAAAAAAGAAAAGTCTTTTTGAGAAAAACTAGACTATAATTGTTTTGTACTAATCGATCCGCAACGATACTACACTCCAAGAGCAAGATTCAGCGTCCTAGACTACCAAGCATAAGTATATGCTTACTTGTTAACCTACTTAGTATGTTGTATACTTAGTAGTGTATTATGTTATATTACTTACTTAAGCTTTTTTCTAAGTGTTTTCTTGGAAACCTGCGTACTTTAGTTATAATTCTTTCTATCTTCTTTCTCTCCATCTTTTCGATGTCATTCTCATTATGTGATTTTGTGGTATGAGAAAATGAGCGGACGTGGAAGAGGCAACATGAACCTGACTCAGGACTAGCTGACGGCCCTAATCAATGCTCGGGTGGCTAAAGCTTTCACAGCTCACCCAGGAGGTACAACTACCCATCCAAACCATTTTGGGATGTTTGCATCCTATTCTCGTGTCACCCTACCCATCTTAAACTTAATCGTTTCTCCCAACGCAACAGGTCAACCTGCTCCTACTCAGCCTCAAGTATGCACTTTCAAAGCTTTCAAGGAATGCAAGCCTCATCCTTTCAATGGCACCGAGGGAGTTGTAAGCCTTCTGCACTGGATCGAGATGGTCGAGTCAATGTTTGAGATCTGCGATTGTCCTGCTAACAGTCGAGTGAAGTTTGCTACTGCTACTCTTGAAGGAAATGTGCTTTCATGGTGGAATGTGCAAATTCAGATGCTCGGGTTGGCGGATGCCAACGCCACTTCCTGGAATGAATTCAAGGATCTGATTAGAGAGTAGTACTGTCACAGGGATAACATCCAAAAGCTTGAAGTGGAGTACTACAGTCTGAAGATGGTTGGATCTGAAATTGAGGCATACACAAGAGATCCAACGACTTAGTTGCTCTCTGTCCAAATTTGTCTCAGCCTTCCTACAAGCGAATTGAGCTCTACCTTAGAGGTTTAGTCCCAGAAATCCAGAGCTTGGTGACTTCAACAAATCTCCTCACCATCCAGCAAAATATCCGTTTGGCACATCGTCTCACTGACCAGTTGAGTAGGGCAAGCTTCCTCAGCGAATCAGCGCTACTACTGACACTTCTGGAGATAACAAGCGCAAGTGGGACAACAACAAATGTTCCAACTCTTCACAACCTCAAGCTCAACAAAGGAAGATCGAGGGAAACAAGGGTCCTAATCAGCAAACCAGTGGTTATCTGGGAAACCGCCCTAAGTGCAACAAATGCAACCAATACCAATATAGGTAGTAAGAGAAGAACCGCTGCCAGCGATGCAACAAGCTAGGACATGAAGCCAAGGACTACAGGAGCCCCTACCCAGCAAAGCAGAATTAGAAAGCCCCACAGCAGCAGCAGCAGCCACAGTGGGGAAATGTTAGAGGGTGTTTTCAGTGTGGTGATGAGGGGCACATCAAGAAGAACTGCCCGCAGTTGAACTAGAATCGCAACAACAACCAAGGCGCTGGAAACAACAACAACAATGGCGAAAACGGCGCTAGAGGACGCGCATTTGTGATTAGTATAGGAGAGGCAAGGAATAACCCCAACGTTGTGACGGGTAAGTTCCTACTCGAAGATCGTTTTGTTTATGTACTGTTTGACTCTGGAGCCGATGCTAGTTACGTATCATTAAGTGTTAGTAAGATACTTAGGTCTGCACCAACTCCTTTGAACACTAAGCGCGTCGTCGAATTAGCCAATGGTAGAAATATCGAGGCTACTCATATCGTTAACGACTGTAAACTTGTGTTGTCTGATCAGACTTTTCCCATCGATCTTTATCCTATCGTTCTTGGAAGTTTCGACGGTCTTATCGAAATGGACTGGTTATCCTAACATCGAGTGGAAATACTCTGTCAAGAGAAAATCGTCTGCATTCCACGTTCTATTGGCAAACCTCTTATTATTCAAGGCGAAAAGAGTGGTGTTGTCATAGGCATCACTCATTCCTAAAAGCCCAGAAACGTTTGCGAAAAGGCCATACAGCTATTTTAGCTCTCGTTACCGATACTCAGCCAAAGGAAAGGAAGATTGAAGATATTCATATCGTTCACGACTATCCCGAGGTATTCTCTAATGAATTACCTGGTCTCCCACCTCACTGTCAAGTTGAATTCCAAATCGAGCTTACCTCTGGGGCGACACCTATAGCTCGTGCGCCTTACCGATTAGCCCCCGCCGAATTGGAAGAACTATCCACGCAACTACATGAGCTACTAGATAAGGGTTTTATTCGTCCTAGCTCGTCACCCTAGGGAGCCCCAGTACTGCTTGTCAAGAAGAAGGATGACACTTTCCGTGTGTGTATCGACTACCGCGAATTGAACAAAGTGACTGTCAAGAATCGCTACCCACTTCCACGCATCGACGATCTATTTGACCAGCTGCAAGGGTCGAGTTTCAATTCCAAGATCGATCTGAGAGTGGGCTATCATCAGTTGAGAGTCCGAGATGAATATATCTCTAAAACAGCATTCAGAACTCATTACGGTCATTACGAGTTTCTGGTTATGCCATTTGGGTTAACAAATGCACCTGCGGTTTTCTTGGATCTCATGAACCGAGTGTGTAAACCTTACCTTGATAAGTTCATTATCGTTTTCATTAACGACATCTTATTTTCTCAAAGATCTAAGAGGAACACGAGCAACACCTACGTCTTATTCTCAAACTTCTTCAAAACAAACAACTTTATGCCAAGTTCTCGAAATGCGACTTTTGGCTTTGTGAAGTCTATTTCCTCAAACATGAGGTCAATGAAGCTGGGATGCATGTTGATCCAACTAAGACTGACTCTATTAAGAATTGGCCTGCACCTAAAACTCCGATCGAAATCCGTCAATTTTTGGGTTTGGTGGGTTACTACCGTAGATTCATTGAAGGTTTCTCGAAGATCGCTCAACCCCTTGCAACTCTAACCCAAAAGGGTATCACCTACAAGTGGATTGATGCTCAGGAATCCGTGTTTCAGCGGCTGAAGGAGAAGCTGTGTAGTGCACCTATTCTTTCATTACCTGAAGGCACTGACGATTTCATTGTCTATTGCGATGCATCCATCCAAGGACTTGGTTGTGTGTTGATGCAATGCGAGAAGGTCATTGATGACGTGTCACGTCAACTCAAAGTTCATGAAAAGAACTACACTATCCATGACTTAGAACTGGGAGCTGTAGTTTTCGCACTCAAGAAATGGAGACATTACTTGTAAGGTACCAAATGCACGATTTACACCGATCACAAGAGTCTCCAGCATATTCTGGATCAAAAGGAGTTAAACATGCGACAACGCCGATGGGTCGAACTCCTGAACGATTGTGAGTGTGCAATCAAATATCATCCAGGCAAGGCAAATGTTGTAGTCGATGCCCTTAACGTAAAGACACCAAACCTAAGCGTGTTCGTGCGCTTCAACTCACCATTCATTTGAACCTTCCTGAACAGATTCGCAATGCACAAGTTGAGGCACTGAAGGAAGAGAACCTGCTAGCAGAATCCCTTCGAGGCATGGAAAAACATCTCGAACTCAAGAACGACGGCATTCACTAACGAGATGCAATGTGGTGCTGAAGAAAGTCTCGTAACTAAATCTGATGGTATTCTATACTATCTCGATCGTGTTTGGGTTCCTTCTCGTGATAACCTTCGAGAACTCCTGATGAAGGATGCACACAAATCGAGGTATTCTATTCACCCTAGTGTTGTTAAGATGTATCACGACATGTGTACGTCTTATTGGTGGCCAGGAATGAAGAAAGATATCACCACCTTTGTTTCGAAGTGTCTCACTTGTTCCAAGGTTAAAGCTGAACATCAACGTCCCTCTGGCTTGCTCGAACAACTAGAAATTCCTGTCTGGAAATGGGAGAGCATTGCGATGGACTTTATTACTAAGCTTCCTCGTACTTCATCTGGTCATGACAGCATTTGGGTGATCATTGATCGATTGACCAAAACTGCACACTTTCTCCCCATTCGAGAAGATTACAAAGTCGATAAATTGACTCGTATCTACACGGATGAAGTCATTTTTCATCATGGTATTCCCATTGACATCATTTCAGACCGCGATGGTCGCTTCACTTCTCGTCTTTGGAAAATGTTTCAATCCGCGATGGGTACGCATCTCAACCTTAGCACTGCTTTTCATCCTCAATCTGACAGTCAAACCGAGCGTACTATCCGAACTCTAAAGGATATGCTTCGTTCTTGCGTAATCAATTTTGGTGGCAACTAGGATATGCACTTGCCTTTGATCGAATTATCGTATAATAACAGTTACCACGCGAGTATTCAAATGGCACCATTCGAGGCATTGTATGGTCGTAAGTGTCGTTCGCCTATATGTTGGCACGGGATCAGAGAAGCACAAATCACTGGTCCCAAGCTTATACAAGAGACGATGGACAAGATTTTACAGATTCGGGACAACCTGCTAAAAGCCAGAAGCCGACAAAAGAGTTTCGCTGACAAGCGTCGCAAACCTTTGGAATTCAACATTGGTGACTTTGTACTTCTCAAAGTATCCCCTTGGAAGGGTGTAGTTCGTTTTGGTAAGAAAGGGAAACTCGCTCCTCACTACGTAGGTCCTTTCAAGATTCTTGAAAGGATTGGCAAGGTAGCGTATCGGCTAGACCTACCTCAAGAGCTCAACAATGTTCATCCTACCTTTCACGTATTCAACTTAAAGAAATGTCTAGCTGAAGAAGGACTTCAAGTTCCACTCGAAGATCTCCAAATCAACGAGACTTTGCACTTATTGGAGAAACCCGTCGAGATCATGGAGCGAGGCGTCAAGCAATTGAGGCGCAGTCGAATTCCTATTGCTAAGGTTCGATGGGAAGGAAAACGTGGCACTGAGTTTACTTGGGAACTCGAAAGCGAAATGAAGACTAAGTATCCGCATCTGTTCATTGCATCTTCCTAAATTTCGGGATGAAATTTCCTAAAGGATGGGAGATTGTAATGCCTTGCTTTTTGTAACTTTCCTTAATTAGAAAGCTTGTCTTGTAATTCTATTTCTAGAAATTTGTTTCTCTTGTAATCGTACTTCGTTTCGAATCGTTGTAAACTGAGACTTTCATCGTAATAAAATTGATCATTTTATGTAAAATATACATTGTTTATTCGTATTTACTTATACATTCAAATCATACACTTATAAGTTCGAATCATACACATATTTGATGAATATTTGTTAACCTCGTAAACATGTACCTATCGTACGAACAACTAACGTAAAATTCATAACTTTGGACATTTTACGCGTGTAAATAGTTGGTTATTCATTTACGAGACTTAACCTATTCATTTATATGAGTTTAGTACCTAAATGTATGTTATTGATATATAATATACCTTGTATCATACCTAATACCTAAGTTAAGGGACTATATGTGGCAAAAAAATGAAACTTGGGTCGGTGTACTAAGCCCACGACCCGCGGCAGATGGTGATCTGTAGCCAGCACAATGCTGGTTGCGCATTGGTGCATTTTTGGTCTTCAACTCCCAACCAATTCACTTTAATTCACTCCCAACTACTATCCCCCCCCCCAACTATATATAGACCCTTCCCCACACTTATTTTCACTTTCCAATCTCTCAAACACTCCCAAATACTCTCAAGAATCCTCTAAACTTTCTGATTTTTGGCAGAAAACATTCAAGACTCAAAGTGAGTTCGAGCTCACTTCCTCACCTATTTTCTCCTTGTTTCTTCTTCCATAACACTTGGATAACCTCTAGGAAGGTTTTCACAAGATTACCATGGTAATCTAAGGTGAAACCTCACCATATTTGAGGTTCAAAGTGAGTGGTATTTTATGTTTTGTTTCATGTTCTTGTAACATCACTTTCTTTGCTAAAACTTGGTGGAATCTTGAATCCACCAAGCTCACAACTTAACCTATAGTTATGGGTTTGTGTTGAGATTGATTCCCACCAAGTTATGAGTTCAAAAACTCTTTATTTTTAGTTTATACATATCATAATCCAAGTGTTCAAAGCAAGCATGATTCATCATGTTCCATATGATGAACTTGTGACTTTTGAAGTGTGAACCATGGGAGCTTGGGCTTTTCACTCTAGTTCCACTCCTTCACTTGTGAACTTGTGTATAAACACTCAAGTGACTTCCTAGTATCAAAGTAACATAGCCCCGCCTAGCCTCCGACACTCAGGATTACATTTCCATGTCGTGTTGACTCACCCGGGTTAGGATTTACTTGGTCACTTGAGCATGTACTAGTTAGTTCTTTATTTCTTGTAATTCATGACCCTCTGAATCATCCTTGTGATGATTTTGTGTGGTGGTGAATCATATAAAGAGGTTAAACCTCCATGCTTGACTTACATGATAATCAATGATATTTATGATGGACTTAGTTTTAGGATAATATTATTACTATTTAAATATACATATCTATATAAACAAGGCTGGATTTGTGATGATAATCGAACCATGATTATTCATCATAAACATAGGCTATCATATCTACGATCTAATCTCGTTATTGATTCTAATGGGCAAATTGGGACCCATGAAAGCACACTTAACTTAGTGTCAAAAACGAGTACTTGGACTAGATAATACTTTTATACATATATACTTTGTGTACTTTAAATTCCAAATCCGAATCTTCCGTTTAAATTCCAGTACTTATACACCTTCGTTTACCCCATATAGGGTGATTTTGGTGTTCCATCATCCAATTAACAAAACTCTTCACGAGATTTCAAAGGAAGCTTTGCAAAACCGTGAGTACACTTGACCCTTTTTATGCTTTAACGCATTTTTGGGTGTAACATGTTTTACTTATTAAAATACACAATTCACACAAACTTATTCATTCACTCAATCTGTCATACATGTTATTTGTTATGCTTAGGTTGTTTATGCTAGAATACATGCATGCACTCTATTTGTCATTAACTTAGCTAGCTCACCTTAATAAATATAGCGCTATAGGAGTAGTACGCCGCCCGTTGGGGTATTGTTAAGATATTATACATAACGGTCTCAAAACCCCTAAACACTCACACCTCACACTAACACTTAAGTGATGCCGGTACCCGGCTATAATTTGTCGTTCGTTGTGGGTTTTGATCTCGTGATTATCGTTAAAGTTGAATTGAGTTAATACACTAATACGTGTGCATTGTGTATTTAATCAGAAATACCAACTCTAAACCAGTAGGTAAGACCTATCAACCTAAACCTGCAATGTGAATCATTCTTTCTTTTTACTAAACGCTTTGCAAAACCCTAAATGTTTTCAAGTTATATTTACAGTGATTAAGTCTTTGTAATCTGAAATTACTACCAGTATGTGGGGTTTTGTATACATCACTTGTCAAGCGTTATTATCGGATGGCAGGATCACTAGTAATATGACCACAGTCACATGTCTTGCCGAGTGACAAATATGTAGGATCGTGTGATGACCCGAACGAGTCGTTTAGAGGAGTTTTGATCTGTTTCAGATGCGGAAAATAAGAAACAGACGTCGACACAGCTTGTAATTCACTTTAAACTTGTTTTTTATTGATATAACAACGATTACAGTCACTGGATAAACCGGCAGCACCTCGGTATCCAAGTTCACAAAACGATACAACTGATTTCGCTCCAACCTGATATATAGACTACGTGATTCCGCTTGAACATGGCATGGGACATTTCAAGCGGCATTAATAACTTGTGATTCCGCTTGAAAGTGTCTTGTGCCATTTCAAGCGGAATTAAGTCATTTCAAGCGAAACCTCGTTTAATACTTTCTAACACCTATTTTCTCGTACAACGTGCCCTGATTTAACATATCTAGACTAAGACTCGATACAAGACGAAGTCGACAGATGTATGTACTAATAGACTCCCCCTCAGATGTTGACGGGTCTTAAGTGTCGAGTCTTCGCATCTTCAATCTTGATCAGTCTTTGGGCTTTAATCTTTCTATCTTCACCAACAGACTCCCCTATCGATCAAACAATCATTGATCCCAGAATCGCAATCTGGCTCTATCTTCTCTTGATCAGATTTCTTGATTCCTTAAGTTCATCAGCATCATCATTCTTAGAATCAGAACCTGGCTCTTTGTCATTCAGACTCCCCCTCTCAGTAAGCTGGGATCGCAGTCTGGCTTTCACAGGATCAAGATCATTCCCTGGCTCTCATCCTGCTCCTAAACAAATAACCTAGCTCTTATCCTGCACAAATCTCTACCCAAAAAAAAATTATGAAGAACACTTTGTGGATAGGATATTCAACCAATGATTTTACAATGATAAACTCTAATGAACCATTTCCAGGAAAATAGTTTTCATTTCAAATGATTTTTCTCATTTCATTTCAAAACTTCTCAAATAATTTCACCCAAACCATTTGTTCATCATGTTTAGCACTTGGGATTTTGAAAATCAACTTTTCAACATCAGTTGTCGAAAATCTTTTTGAATTTTTCAAAATTTATGCTAAAACACACTGAAACTCTTTTTGGATTTTTGAAATATAATATGAAAAGCAATAAAGAAATATTTACATACAATATTTTTGTGAGTTTGTGTAAGAGGATCATATCAGTTTTTGAGACAAATCACCAACAACATTAAGCTTCATTTCATTTTAAGTTCTAAACAATTCACTTAGATTGTCAGTATACTGATCCACTTAAATTTTCACACATATTTCAACTGTTTCGAGATACGATATTAATATTTTAAGCACTTAAACTTATCTATGTGTCCCACTACTTGAATATACTCCCGTATCCAGATCTCAATATTCAGTCTTACAGGTGAGTATACCACAGATGATATCTGTAAAGGGGTTAATTGCGAGGGACGTGAGAGCTCAGGTCAGAACTTTCGTTCAGCAGAGAGATGACGGCTTCGACTTTTGGTGTGTCCCCTTTAGAGGATCTTTTCTTCAACAACAATGATTATCAATTTTATTGTTTAATCATTTTTGCTGAGGGCTGCGCTATATTTCAAGCATTTGCGGAAAGTATTATGCGGGGACTAGATCAGAATTTCCATTCAGCAGAAGTCCCGGGATAATACCCCAGATATCACTGAGTATAAAGACCTACTATTTCAGAAAGAGGGACCTTTCAAACAAGATTTCGGGGGTTACCCATATATCCAACAAATGTTGCCCACGATATAAGCAAGTTTGAATTTAGGTTTATATCTTGTCACAATTTACTAAATGTGTAAAAACCTACTGGCATATCATCAGTGAGATTGTTTATCACATATTTAACTTTCCATTTCTTTAGCATGTTGTGACAGTCCACTGATGTACTATCATTTCCTCTTTTTGACAACAAGACTCATTTTTTATTTTATCATGTTTTTTGACTTTTTCAAATTTTCTAATGTTTTTGGATTTTCTGAAATCTTTACTCCCCCTAAAATGCAAACACATTTAAAGAAATTTGAAAACAAACTATACAGAAAATTTACAACTGATATCGAATCGCTTCAATTCTCCATCCACTAAGCATAAACAATCAGAACTCCCCCTTTCAACAAACTATTTTCTCATTAAGATTTCAAAACACTTAAGTTTGTTTTAATCAAAATGATTTTTCCGAAAAATAAGTTTTGTTTTCACCACTTGTAAGTTCGGGGTAAACTCATCATATTGTCCATTTTTAAACACATATATGAGAATTACATCAAGTTCAAATTAATGACCTTGACGAATCACTTTGTCGGAACAAACCTTTTTACCACTTGTAAGTAAACACTTGTAGGAATATCTCATCTACACAAAATCATTTTACCAAAAATGATGACGATTCCTGCTTCACACTTACCAACCTGGAAGCTCCAGTAAGTCACAATCTGTAAAATTTCAACAAACTTAAGTTTTTTCACAAAAAAAAAAAAAAAAAAAAAAAAAAAAAAAACTTTTTTAATAAGAATGATGCCGATTCCTAATCCGCGATTACAAACTTGGGATCTCCGGTAAGTCAGGTTTTTCAAACAAAGAAAATGTCTACCCAAGCCTGACCAGCCTTGGGTGATTTCAATTCTGATTCAGTCGGGTTATAAGTTCCTTTCTTTGTTGCATAAAAATCTCTAACCCCTTTGGCCTTCCCCTCGACCATTTTCAAAAAAATTTTCTTAACCTTCCCATTGAATGCTTTCTCAACATCAAATTCTTCTTTCACAGCATAGAATTGGTTCGAGATCTCAATTTTCCCAACTTTTGATTTAAAATTCTCAGCATTCAATGGTGGAAAATTATCATCATCCATAGGAGGTACTGAGTTTTCCTCTTTTACCTCAACTTGTGACTCCTCTGACTTTATGGAATCAGATTCATCGCCAACTTTCTTAGATAACTTTATAACAACCCATGTTTGGTTTTCTTTTGCTCTCTTTTTGTAAAAAATTTTCTTGGAACATTCACCAACTTCATAGGTTGAATTTTCAAAAATTTTGAACTTTTCAGATGGTGTTTCCTTTTTCTCAACAATTTTTCCTTTCAGTTTTTCAGATACTCCCTGTTTTTTTCTTGATATTCATCGGACAATTCCATGCAATGTGACCAGCTTCATTGCATTTAAAACAAGTTCGAGTATCTTTTCTGTGAAAAACTCATGTTCCTATTTTCTTCTTCTCAGCAAGAAACTCCTGGTTTGATTGTCTCCAGAACGGTTTCTTCTGTTCTTCTTCTGCACTTCCCCCTGAAACAAATTTTGTGTTTGTTTTAGAAATTTTGCCATTTTTAGAATTTTCAGGTGGAATAAAACCTAATCCTTTCCTTTTATAGGTACCCTTATGGTTTGGTTTCTTTTGAAAACCAGAACCAGAATTGTAACCCTTTTTCTTGTTTAAGCGTTGTTGAACTCTTGAAGTGTATTTTTTAGGTTTTCCAGTAAGATTTAAATCTTTTATTTCAGAAATATTAATTTCTGTCATTTTGAAAACCTTTTTGATCATTTCAAACCTAACACTTCTTATTGGAAACTCTTTATCAGAATATAATTTGTCAGAATCATTCAAATTATATGCTACTTCGAATGTTTCATCATTCAAATTCGATTTTGATAACAAAAACTCTTTACTGTAAACCCGTTTAACCGACGGTTTTGGACTGTTGACTGACGAACTTGAACCTGCAGACTCAGACTTTGACTCAGACTCCTCATCTGTATCCAACACCTGATCGACCACCTTTTTAATTAACACAGACTCATGATCAGTGTCAAACGATGTGAAAGTGACGTCAATGTTTTCCGGTAAACCATCAGTTGTTTCGGATTTTAGTTTTATATTGACTGCCTTTTGGACTTGCTCCTCATTTGGCTTTCTGGGAGAATAACCTTCCAAGATCGGAGGCGGAAACTTGTTATAGCTAACACTCGGTTTCTTACCAGTATCCTTCTTCTTTGACTTCTCATCCTTAAATGCTTCGAAACCTGCAATAGTTGGATAAATTCGATCAATAAGATAATCAGAACTAGAATAACTCTGTAATAACCGCCTGATTCTCTCATTCTCAATTTTCTCAGATTCCAACTCTTGCTTCAGCTTGGCATTTTCTTCAATGTAATGATTGATTGCTTTTTGCTTCGTCATCATTGTAGCATTCATCATCGTCAAAGCCTCTTCTCTCTCAGAATTTGTCTTTTGAAGACCGGTCACTGTTCTGTTCAAAACATCATAAGATTCTTTCACATAATTCAAATTAAACAGTAATTGATCCTTCATCTTCTCAAACTCTGCCAATTTTTCATCTTTTGCTGCACATTCTTTGCTAGATTCAAGACACTTTGAGCAAGGTTTGATGACTTCAACAATCTTTTCTACTTCATTGATTTTCTCAACTTCAACAACTTCTTCATTTTTAATCACCTTTTCTGTTTCTTCCATCTTCTCAGCAACACTCTCAACTTCATCATTTGAACAGCCTCAACTTCTTGAACAACACTTTCAGTCTTCATTTGCCTTTGTTCTTTTGCTGCTCGTCTCTCCTTCAGCTTTTCCAAGCGATCTGCAAAATAAAATTGAAAGCTTTCAGGAGATAAATGAGTTTTTGAAATATTAATATGTCTTTCTTCCTCATCATCACCACTGTCATCAGTTGGTGATTGATCAAATTCAAATGATTTATCAGAACTATCATCTGAAAGACTTGAATCGGATGGTGTTTGATCGAAAACAGTTGCTATTTCTGAACTTTCTGTGCTTTCTTCTGAAATTTGTGAGCTTTCTTCTGATGAAACAGACTTTTCATCTTCACTTGACACATTAACTCCAACAACTTTTATCCATTCTGTAAACATATCTGGTTCTTTTACTATTTTAGCAATGAAAGCTTTGAAGTCTCCATTTTCATCCACAAACCGATCCCAGCTGAATCCTTCAGGTAATCTTTCATCATCCTGATTGATTAAGCATGCTTTGCTGTCGGATGGAATGTATTTATCCCAGCTAAAATTTTCTTGATTCACTAAACACGCTCTCTTTGAAGCATCTTCTATCACTTTTCTACCATGAGCCACTTGTGATTCTTGTTGTTGTTGTTGTTGACCAACTTGTTGATATATGGCTTTCCGGTAGTAATCGTCTTTTCCGAATGGATTCTTTGTTTCACTTGGTTCTCGATTCTTGCATTCCCTCTTGAAATGACCTTTCTCCCTGCATTTAAAACAAGTAACTTTAGATTTATCAAAACCTAAAGTAGAAACATGTGCATCAAGAAAGTCATTTCTCCCGGTAATCATTTTAAACTTTTCTGCTCTCCTCGGAACACTAGCTAGACACCATTTGATGTCCATTAGCTCCATTTATTCAGTGTCTATTTGATCGTAATCCTCCTTCGTAAGCATAGGATTCCTGATCCTCCGTGCAACCAATCCTTCATACGATTGTAGCACAGTTGCAAGTGAAGACATATGATCTTTGGCAATTTCTTCAGAATAGCTTTGACCCTCTGGAAGATTCAATGCGATATTGCATTGTATCACACAACCACCACCTTTTGTGCTTTGAGAATGAAAGCTTGATGATGAACTCTTGGTATTAACACTCGGATATGAAGAGAAACCGCTGCTGCTGTTAGGACTTTGTTCAACATTTTCAGATGAATTTCTAGCACTGAATGCAGTTTGTATTTTCGGGCTTCTTTCAACCTCTTGAACACTTCCTTTGTAGTACATTTTCACGTCTTGTTGACCACTCGGATTATTCATCCTCGCGATCTTTTGATGTTCAAGGTCTTGACTCTCAATCTTCTCGATGAACCGAGAAATCGTTAGGCCATCATACTCTCCTGTGTTCTTAAGTATCATCAAAAATGTACCCCACTCTTTCTGAGGTAACGCATCAGCAAGTTTGTCTACCCATTCTTCTCTATCTTTGGTTATGCTTAACAACGACATAGAACGCACTAAATGACAATATCTTTCAATCAGTTTCTTTGTATCTTCCCCAGGCAAACTAGTGAAAAGATCAAATTCTTTCTTAAGAAGTGCCTTTTTACTCTTGATCATCTTCTCACTTCCCTCAAATTTTACTTTAAGAGCATCCCAAATTGATTTTGAGGTTTTGTCATGTTGAAGCAGTACAAAAATGTCTTCTTTAATGGCTTGTTGAAGTAAACTGAACATCATTTTTTCAGCTCTGTACATTTCTCATTCTTTATCATTGAACTCAGAGATTTGTTTTTCAGTTTGCAGTTCAGTACGTGGTAGAACATATCTCTTCAAAATACATTCCCACGATCTTAGATGGTTAGCTTGAACCCAGTTTTCGAATCTATCTTTCCATCCATAATACTCCTCAATGCTCATTAGCTTCGGGGGTTTTTTAGTAGTTCCGGTTTCATTTTCCAGAATCATGTTTTGAGCAATGGAAGCCGGAGTAATCGAAGATGTGGCGAACGCGTTGTAGAACTCTTCACTCATGTTTCAAACAGGTTCAAGCGAAATATCCTTTCGAGCGAAATCAAACTTCAAGCGGAATAACCTGCAAAGTCAACTTCAAGCGAGATTAATGTTTCAAGACGAATAAGCAGTTGAAGCGAAATAGCCTGATTTCGCTTGAATTTCAAGTGGAAAAAGGCTTTTCGAGCAGAATCAGATATTTCGAGCGAAATCACTGATTTCTCTTAAAACCTTTCATGCAGAATAAGGAATTTGGAGCGGAATCACCAAATTTGAAGCGGAATAACAGGTTTCGCTTGAAATTTTCAAGCGGAATAGTCCATCTCGAGCGGAATAAGAATGTACTCGTTCAAGCGAAATCACAAACCTGGTCCAATTTTACCATTTTTAAGCTGAATTTTAGACTGAAACTCTCAAGGATTTGTTAAAATGCTGTTTTACACAATATGTGAAAATTTTGGCCGATTTTAACTGTGAAAACTTGTTATTTTTGAAAAGAAGGTGTAGAAAAAAGAATTTTCAAGCTGATTTGGAAAGAACTCCTCCTCATGAGCTCTGATACCCACTTGTAGGATCGTGTGATGACCCGAACGAGTCGTTCAGAGGAGTTTTGATCTGTTTCAGATACGGAAAATAAGAAACAGACGTCGACACAGCTTGTAATTCACTTTAATCTTGTTTCTAATTGATATAACAACGATTAAAGTCACTGGATAAACCGGCAGCACCTCGGTATCCAAGTTCACAAAACGATACAACTGATTTCGCTCCAACCCTATATATATAGACTACGTGATTCCGCTTGAACATGGCATGGGACATTTCAGCGGAATTAATAACTTGTGATTCCGCTTGAAAGTGTCTTGTGCCATTTCAAGTGGAATTAAGTCATTTCAAGCGAAACCTCATTTAATCCTTTCTAACACCTATTTTCTCGTACAACGTGCCCTGATTTAACATATCTAGACTAAGACTCGATACAAGACGCGGTCGACAGATGTATGTACTAACAAAATATGGTTGAGTAATTGATAGATATAACCAAATGTAAAAACCCTTAATACTATAAATTATAACATTGTGTTTTCTGACAACTAAATGAACTCACCAGTATTTTTCACTGACGAAATGTTTTTAAAACACGTTTCAGGTGACTTACGGTGAAGAAAGGAAAAGGTGTCGTAAAGCACTTCAGCTTAAATAAGTGGCTATGTAAACCTGAAATAAAAAGTATTTCTGTAAATCAAAGATTTCCCAGTGAAATTCCTTTCTGTAAATACGGGGTTTACCGTTTACCCCACAGTTTATGAAATAAAAACCTGGTGTTTTGCAAACTCTGGTAAAAATTTTCTGACACCCGGTCTTGACGATTTTTCCGCTGCAAAATAATAAACACCGGTAACACTGTTGTCTGCCTCGGCTCCTGAACCGGGGTATGGGTCAGGGGTCATGACAATACTTGAAAACTAAAATGCCAAGATGGATTCTTATGGTTATTGTCATGGAAACCTTAATGGGAGAGGTAAGCATGTGAGTTTTGCATAAAGTACAGTTTAGTTAGTTAGTCTGCCCAATTGAGATTCGAGGATCCGGCAGGTTTGACGGAGTTTGGGCCCCGAGATAACTGATTCGGTAGAATATTATTGAGAAGAAAGGAGTAGAAGCACCGAACAGGTTAATTTAAACTGGTTTCTATTCAATGTTTGAAGTTACAGAACCGCGAAACCAATTGGACAGAGTTTCCTCTCTTGAAACCAAAACTTGTCCAAATGAGGAGACCTCATCCCTATTTATAGGCAACCCTATCCGCACATACCTGTTAGAACGAATGCGCATTAAATGCGGATGGCACCTACGAGCGGATGGGCTCTCTCCGGACGGATGTGATGTCCCATTCGTGCGAACCGGCCATCTGCACGAATGTGACATTTACATTACAAGTCCGGTCCATTTACACACTAATTTATACAATAGTCAACCCACGCTCTATCTAGCCTATTCGCACATTGGTGGACATACAAAATATGCACCAACAATGTATAGATTTTAAATTCAATGGATATGATTGTTTCCTAACCTTCCTACCAAAATAATATTCCTAGTATATCCGCTACAACGTAGAGTGTTTTATATGGTGTTGCGTTTGATATTTTGAATGACCAATTATGATGTGTTTTTGGTATGGTGTGTTATACAATATAGCACATCGTGAAGAACCCAATATTATTAAACAGAACATCAAAAAAAATACAAGCACATGTCATTCGTGAATCATAACTAGTATAACACATCATGATGAAACCAGTACCTGATAAAACACAACGTCAATAATTACACAAACATATCGCCTTAAAACATAAACTACTATAACACATTATGAATGAGCTTGTAACTGATAAAATACACCGTCACATATTGTTCATGAAGGATTGTAACTGATAAAACAAATCGCCAAGAAATTGTACATGCAGGATTTGTTTACATGCAAAAGTGAAAGCTATAACACATTGTGAATCAACCTGTAATGGGTAAAATACAGTATCACGAATTCGTGAAGAATTAGACATTGGCATTCATAGTATTCAATTGAAACAAATAAAAAAATCATGAAGAATGATGATCGAAGATTGCGTGATTCGTAACTATGTAACTGATACTTTTGAATTGTTAAAAGATAAGGGTTTTCTTAAAATCTCTTCTATTGTTTTAGAAAAAATATCTTCTAGAAATAACTTAATTATTGAATTATCTTTATGCTCTATTGTTAAAATTCACTAGATGCCACATGTCACCACAAGAACACGTCCTAAACTTTATAGGAAAAAGGGACTTTGTATGTGTGTGTGTAGACTAAAAGTTGGCTACAAAGTCCAAAATTTCTAAAAAATGTAAAAAGTCATAAAACACCATAATATCAACCGTAAAAACACACACCCAAAACCTTAAATATCATAATAAAGATTACGAAAACACCATATATGTGTGTTTTGTTTGTGTTTTGGATGATAATGCTCTGATTATCCAATGACTAACATTATGTGTTTTATGTTGATTATCATGTTGTGTTTTATATTCATAGTTCTACGATAGTGTGTTCGGAGTTATTATGGACTGGTAGGGTTTGAATATAATGTTTTGGTAATCTTCACTATGTTATTTGTGGGTGTCGGGTGTTTTTAGGGCTGAATTTAATGTACTATATGACTTTGTACACTTTTTAGGAGATTTAGACTTTGTAGCCGAAGGCACCCTATATATATTATAACATATTAACTAGTGTTTTAAGTCGAGTGTTTTTGGTTCTGTTTATTTATTGTTTTATTTTACAAGTGGCAAAGTATTCATCATGTTGTTATTTATTTATATCAGTGATTCATCTCCAACCTATGACCTCTTCATTAACTGCTCTACTAGACTACCAACCCCAATGGTAAATAATAAATAACTTAACTAACATAAGGAGCAAGTACACAAGAATAGAAGTGTTTGTAGCATAACAGAGCAATGTACAACAAACACTACAACCATATTAAAACTGTCTTCTTCTATAATAAACCATGACACATATTCAATTCTACATGTGTGAATTTACTCCAATGCCAAATATGTCACCAAAACTGTTCAAAATTTAGTTAGTTTAAAGTTTGAATCTTTGTGTGATATCATCTTCCTAATTTTAGGAACAACATTCTAATCTTAATGCCGGGATATAGAACGCGCAGACCACTAAAGTTTTTATAATCCACAATGCGGCCCTTGTTGACAAATGATTCTTCACAACTCGTCTTTTGTTTCTAGGTCTTCTTCGACTACTTGCGGTTGAACCGGAGGGCTAACCACCTTTTCTACTGGGCTCGCATCTTCACCTAATATCTTTGAGGTGAAATGTCTTGCTTCCTGGTCAAGATCTGGCCACTCTGCTACAATCCTTCGGGCACCCTGTGTTCCGATAAAGATGGTTAGACATCAGGGTACAGCTTGTAGTACAACCCCATATGAGGATTGATGGTGTTTTGAAAGTGATTATATAATATTATGTAAATTCATAAGATCATATAACCAGGTTTTTTAATTGTGACAAATTCAGATTCTTTAAAAATGAATAGATAAAATAACCAAAAATGATGTAAGCGGGGTAACTTTGTAGAATAGTAACCAAGTTTTAAAAGTGTTCCGATTAGGTCACTCAAGTTTCAAAAGTGTTCCAATCAGGTCACTGAACATTCATTTTTCATTAAAATTAAAGGGTTTTTCATCCATTTCATAGGTAGCCGTGGATTTTTGTTTATTTTTTTCCCTTTTATTTGATGCTAACGTCGAGTGATGACGTGGATTTTAACTTTTTTTTTTATTTTTAATGTAATTAAAGTGTTTTTATTTTTTATAAATATAATTTCATATATTAAAATAATCCGATCCCAGCATCTTATGCTCCATTTTTTTCTTGACACATGGAAAAAATGACATGGCTCGATTTGAATTTTCGGTTATTTAATTGAGACAAAAACGGTACGAGTGACCTTTTCCATTTTTTCGGTTATTTAAGCTGACACATGGAAAAAATGACACATGGAAAAAATGACATGGCTCCATTTTTTAGAACACATTTAAAACTTGGTTACTATTTTGTGACATTTTCCCTAAGCGAAAATATAACATTTTGTCCATACATTTATTCATGATAATCAGCTTGGAAATACCAATACGTACACAAATACGGAAAGTATGACTGACCTGAAGTTTGGGCTCTTTAGTCATTGGATTGTTGCAAAGATCGATGGTTTTAGCTCGGGCTTTTGTAGAGTTGCCACACCAAGATTCGCACCATAGCCATTCTTGTGGTAGTGAAAAGATGGGTACTGTGTGCTGGGCGTAGTTCGGCAGATCCTGAAACATTGATGGGGATTCAATAAAATAGCATAACTAATGAAATCAGACATACAAATAGGGCCTTGTGAGCCACTCGAGACCAACTCGCACAAAGCTCAAATCAAGCCAAGCATAAACGTGCTTGATCCCAACATATAAATAAGCTCGTTTAATAAACAGGCCCAAGTCCATGCTTCATATACCAAGCGCAACTAGACTCGCGAGCCAAAATAATATAATAATTTTTATTTAATATAAATAAAAATAACTAAACAACAAATGTAATGTTATATATAAAAGTTTTGATTATAAATATATACATATATATACAATAAATAAAAATTAAGATATAATAAATGAGCCATGCTCAATCTTTGAATATTATATATGCACTTTTGGGATTCGCCCCATTTCCTTGTTTGATAATTGTTCTTATTTTACCACCCGTTAGAGATAAAAAACATAAACTGAATCAGCCACTATGGGCTGAACTTGCACTTGCCTGGTCGAGGTTAGAAAGACTATTTGGATCTTTGCTAAGTGTTTCATAAAACACCCTCAAATTGTCTCCAGCCGCAGTTTCCCGAAACTTGATCAAATCAACAACGTACAATGCACTGCCGATCGAAAGATACATTAATCAACACATTCAAGACTTTCGTAAAACTTAAGTTATAAGCACAATAGCATCAATTATAAAGTACAAATGATGACCGTACCTAATATGATAAGGTCGTCCTCGTAAATGTTCCTTCCAAAAACCCTAAAATGAAATCAAAAAATGTTGATGTTGTTTAAACAATGCTACAACATTGACTCTTTAGAGTTTAGGGCATCCTAACTAGGGCTGCAAACGAACTGAACGTTCAGCGAACAGTTTGTGAACCGTTCGGCGGGAAGTTCGTTTGTGTTCATTCGTTTAATAAATGAATGAACACGAACAAGAAATTTCGTTCGTTTAGTTAAATGAACGAACATGAACAGATGTGGTTCGTTCATTTATGTTCGTGAACGTTCGGTAGCGTGTTAATTTATGTTCGATAGCTCATTAGTGTTTCAGTTTTTATATTTTATTTAAATACTTAAAATTTCAGACAAATAAAATATTTAGTAAATAAGTATCATTGTATTATAAATTCGGTTCATGAACGTTTGTTTGTGTTCATGAACATTAGTTTGTGTTCGTTTGTGTTCATGAATGTTTGTTACCTAAAATTAACAAATGAACACGAACACGTCCATTCCCTAACGAACAAACACGAACAAAAAATCTCGTTCGGTAAGTGTTCTTGAACAGTTTGTGAACACATATTGACTCCAAAACTTGCCCATAAACATAATCTCGGGATACACAAGAAAACTTACTTGTTTCCAAAACCGAAAACCGTCCATATCCCGATTGTTATCACAAAAAGGGGTATAAGCAAGAGGTCTTCCTTTCAAATTCATGTCATAGAGTTCTCCCATGTCAGCCCTAACAATCTGATCCGCGTCGACAAATATAACCTATAAACACATATACATACACATTTTTAGCATATACACGCATGTATTACATTTTCTAAAAAATAAAAAAAATAATATGATTTTCAGCTATATACCTTCTCAAGAGAAAGAGGGAAAATGACATCAAGAAATAGAATTTTATAAGCCCAGATAATTCGTTGTTTTTCTTTCTGTTTATGCAACCAACTAGGCCATTTATATGTAACCAATTCATACTCGAAACCGTATTCTTGCGCCATATGTGGAATCACATCCTGCGTGAATGTGACAACAAGATTTAAGTTTCATAAAAAGTTTAAGAAAGCGAGAGACGAGATTTTGATGAAGCGGACCTTAAATTGCGGTGAAAGGTAGTTCTTTATAAACCAGAACTTCACTGGACGTTGTGTGTTTTTCAGAACACTTAAAATCATGATTTTCAGAAACCGTTCATACCTGCATAAAGCACACAACAAAAAGATTATATTAACGTTGTAATAAATAATAATATAGTTTTTGTCATCATAATTAACATTAACACTTATCATTAATAATTTTTGGACAAAACATCTTTTGGGTCAAGAACGACCCGTTTCGACGGTTGTTTTACCCGAACAGGCCGACTTACACACCTGACCTCTAGTTAAAATTAAGGAAAAATTACAAGTTTTGTCCTTTATCTTTATACCACTTTTCAGGCGGTGTCCTTTCTAACGAATGTTGACAGGTGGTGTCCTTTACTAGGTATTTTGTTGCAAGTTTAGTCCTTTACACCCAACCCAGTTAAAAAACCCTGTTAATTGTTGACAGGCAGTGTCCTTTACTAGGTATTTTGTTGCAAGTTTAGTCCTTTACCTAGGTATTTTGTTGCAAGTTTAGTCCTTTACACCCAACAATTAACAGGGTTTTTTAACTGGGTTGGGTGTAAAGGACTAAACTTGCAACAAAATACCTAGTAAAGGACACCGCCTGTCAACATTCGTTAAAAAGGACACCGCCTGAAAAGTGGTATAAAGATAAAGGACAAAACTTGTAATTTTTCCTAAAATTGAAAACAACGAATTGTCAAAATTCACAAGAGAAGATTTGGGGAAAGAATCACTTACAAATGTCCAGAAGCAATAGAGAATATATTTATCGTTTTACCCTTTCGCCCATTGCTTACATTATCCTGCACAAAATATATTAATATGTTTATAAAAAGGTAAGATTTAGAGGTTTCTGTTTATGTTATAAACAAAAGATAAAAGTACATGAATGGTCCCTATGGTTAACCAAAATGTTGGATTTGTTTCCTAGCTTTTCAAAAGTACACGGATGGTCCTTGTGGTTTGATTTTTGTAACGCATTAAGTCCCCAGCAAACACATACAAAGGTTTCAACAGGTCCGAGTTAGGGATTAAATGCGTTACAAAGTGCAAACCACAGGGACCATCCATGTATTTTTGGAAAAAGTTGAAGACTAAATGCGTTACAAAGTGCAAGCCACAGGGACCATCCATATACTTTTAGAAAGCTAGGGACCAGATCCAAAATTTTGGACAACCATAAGGACCATCTGTGTACTTTACTCTAAAAAAAATTACAAAATACTTACCAATTTGGTGCTTCCACTGTTCTTCGTGTGCCCATTACCGCCAATAAGAGAAGACGCCCACTTCAAAATATTAGAATTCCAACCCTCCTTATCACCCTGCAAAAATCACAAAAAGACGGGCTTTAAAACCACGTTGATTTAAATCATGAAAAGGATTTTCTTTACGAAACAAATAAACGAAACCCGACTTGTTTCCTAGAAGAATCGTCGTCATCGGAAGGAATCAAAAGTTTTTCATGTTCTTTTCCCTTTTTCTTGGCAACTCCAAGATGAACTGGTTTTCCACGCAAGTAGTCTATGGTGATGCGCTTCATTGAGTGTTTTTCGGGCCCGTCTTGCAAAACGTAGAGATCGGAACTTCGACCCGGTGCAAGTTGTAGGTACCAAACACCGGGTGACACCTTCATTTGCCAATAACCCAAATTGGCCATCACGAGTGTGTCGACCAAATGGGGGTTCCGTTTGGTTCCGAGTATCATTTGAAGGCCTCGCGGGGGTTCGTGATCCTTCTCTGAGCAATGGCCTGGTTCAAAACACATAAGGTCGAGTTGATCAACGATTAAAATTTTGTCCATCTTTATATTTATTTTATAAACAATTAATGCATCAAATACGATTAGTAACCTACATTATAGACAATCAAGTGATTTTAGATGTATGCATCACAAAAACAATTTGACGACTTTCATTTAGCCCATTTAGATCTAAAGATTAAGCTAAAAGATTAAAAAGCAAAGGAAACAAGTCAAACAGGTCAATAGTTATTTGAAACGTGTGTAAAATAAAGCCTCCAACATCACTTTACTAAAGAAAATCATACTACCATTGTAATAGTATAAGCTTTATTTAATCATGTTTTGAAACATTTATTATTTAAAAACTTATGAACATAAATAGAGATTTTTTCGGGCCGACAACAATATATAAATAAATGGTTGATAAAAAAATTAAGGTTTACCAGTAAGAATGAGAGCTTCAAGTTCAAAAACTGCCTGTAGTGTCCTTGTGTCACCAAGGTTCTCAAGTAATATATTGTCAAGATCATGACTGAAATACCAAAAAAATGAAAAGCCGTTAACAAGTATAAAAAAAAATCATAGGGTGTGAAACCACAAGATCGTAAAGAACACTGGAAACTTACACTGCAATGACAGGTTCAACAAGCCAAGATTCAGGAACATCAAGATTCATGGTTAGCGTTTTTGATAGTGGCATATTTGCGAAAAATGCTTTAGGGCCATGTACGGTTAAATCAGTGTTACTGAAATCATCCTGAAATATACAAACATAAATAAAATTAATCTTGTATAGATGAAAAATAACGGTCCTATGTAAAAGATATATTGGTGGACTTTACCATTGTTGGAGTTACAAATCGGTAGTAATTCTTCAGCGGGAGATCAACAAGGGAACTCTGTCAAGACATTGAACACGTTTAGATTATTAAAGGGTATTTTAGACATTTCACAAACAGTCTCATCAAACTCTTTAGAGTTATTTGCAAAGTCAACGCAGCTAGGGCTGTAATCGAGCCGAGTTGGGCTCAAGCTCGAACTTAAATGAGCCAGCTCAGCTCGTTTATTTTTTTCGAGCTGAAAAGCCGAGCTCGAGCTCCACTCTTTAAAACTTCAAGCCAGCTCGAGCCCAACCGAACCGGCTCGTTAGATTTTTTTAATTTTTTATTAAACTTTTTTACAGATATTGATTACATATACTAAAGATAGAAAATATTAACACACATTTCTAAAAATATATATATACACACACATACAGACGAGCCATCAAGTCGAGCCACGAGTTGAGCGACGACTCACGAGTCGAGCCCCGAGTCGAGCCATCAAGCCGAGACACGAGTCGAGCACCCCTGGCTCGAGCTCGGCTCAGCTCAAAACAAATCGAGCTTCGAGCACGTTTCGAGCGAGCCTCGAGCCACGAGCTTTTTGAACACCCCTAAACGCAGTGTTGTAGGAACACTAAAACGAAAGATTATCTGAACATTAGAAGTTCAAACAGATGATTATCTGATTAGTCAACAACTAATTATCACTTTAAAATGTGCATCGAAAACCGTCTATATGATTTCTAAGTTGGATAAGAAACTAACCATCGGGTTAAACACGAGCCGCATGCTTGGCTGGCTGCATTTCGACAGTATCCGAAGAAGTGAAGATAATTTTTGACCAGAAGAGCTCAAAGGATCAAGAACAGCATCTATATGAATTGTGGAATTTTCACTACCGAGAACAACAGCACTGTGTTCTGCGCTCAACATCTCAAAACGAGCACTTTCAGAACTTCGGTCTCGTGTAGAAAGTGAAGATGTGACAGACATTAGTATATCACTCATGAATTTGCTGCAGGAATTTCAAGAGAAAACAAAAACTCAACTTTACATGCGTATCAAAATATAACTACATGAATATAAAAATATATATATAGAAAGAACATGTAGTAAATTGAGGTAAGTTACTATGTTTTTATGTTATATATAATAGCAATGATAATCTTGACCCATTTAGTTACGTTGGGTTGACTTGTGTTATGGTTTATCTCTAACTAGTCAAATGGGTCAAAAAGAAGAGAAATAGGTCATATGGGTTAAAAGTTTAATCCTTAAACCTCCTTAATCTATTTGTTTTATTAAATTAACTTTTTATATGCTTTTTATCTATTTTTCTTATCTTCTATTCATTATTAGTATTAAATTTATTTATTATGTAATTTGTTACTCTATTTCTATTAATTACCTGCCTATATATATATTTTATTTTATGCATCCACGTTGTTGTACGTATAGGATTTTTAAATATTATAAGGTACATCGTACCGAAACAATCCGAAATGAGCCCCCCCCCCCCCTACCGAATTTTAGGGACCTATCGAATCACGATCCCGTTCAACGTTCCCGTACCGGAGCGTACCGTGAACCATGTGACTATGACCCAAACCACCCGACCCGCCCGGTTTGCCACTTCTAATGTATATATGTATATAGAAACGGAAAGTGTGTGTAAGCAAAGAACCTCATAAGTGTGTCGGGGTCCACATTCTCCCACGTCACCTCTTCGATAATGTCAGCAACATGCTTTATTCGTTGCTTAAATTCCACAGATTCAAGAAGATGCAAATCTTGGCTTAAAAATGTTACAGAATCAGGGACTGGAACCACCTATCCAAATTTCAAGGGCAATAAAGTAAATTATACTTAGTCGAACCCGCATTTACTAATAAAAAACAAGTATTGTAGGAAAGGAACACACCCGTCCATTGGTAACGACTGCATTAGTGCCTTTTTCAATCCCCACTTGTCCATATAAAAACTGACCCACCTGCACGTTATACAGATAGGTGTTAATAGCAAATCAAGAAGAAAGTAAATGAAAGAACGTTCATGAACACATTACCGAACGTTCGCAAACATAATTGAACGAACAAGACCTTTGTTCATGTTCGTTCATTTAACTAATCGAACAAAATTCTTGTTCGTGTTCGTTCATTTATTAAACGTACGAACGTAAACGAACTTCCTGCCACACGGTTCACCAACTGTTCGCTAAACGTTCGGTTCGTTTACAGCACTACTCAGTTTTGTTATGTTAAAAAATCTCTCTTTTCATTTTCCCTTTTTCTTTTTCGTTTAATGTTCATTTCGTCATTATCATAATACAAAATTGCGCTAAAAATATGTATCAAAATCAATTTCCTTTACAAAATGCCTTTCACCAAGGCAACTTAAAATGTTAGGCATTTTTTTAAGTTTTAAACCGCGTACAAGAAATTATAAAGTTCAATAATTTTTAGGACCCGAATTATATATTTTCGTGTACCTTCTTCATATGAGATGTAAATTTGGCAACAGAAAATTCCGAAAGAGCGGACATAAATCCTTTGGATTGTATTCCATTTGCATCAGCAAGTTGAGAAATCTTATCCAGAAGAGCTTGACTATTTTGAGAAGACTCGAGTATGTACTCATTCCCGTAAAATGTGCATAGTTGGTCCAGAAAGTTTAATACTTGTTTCTTATGACTGGAAGATAAAAATATAGATATATATATATATATATATATATATATATATATATATATACATATCAATAATCAGATAACTTCAATTACAAGTGTGAGAAACTGATGATATTAACAAGATTCTGCAGATATTTAACTAAAACAAAATTTATACCTATATGAGGAGGCTGCGATTTCAAAAGCTTTCATAAAGATGAAACTATATGAATCAGCATCGAAATCCGAGTTGAATAAAAGACCCACTCGAGCATTTGCGGAACCTACCATCTGTGAAGAATCGTTAGTGTCTTTGACAGGCATATAATAGATATCTAGTGGTTTACCATCCGCACTCCGCAACGGGTTCGAAACATAGATAAAAATAAGCATCGGGAATGTAGCGATAAAAAACAAAATTACGAAAGTCATGGAAAAGTTACGTCATATGTACGAAAGCCAAGTTATTCGAACAAAATTTACACCAAAGCGTATATAAAGATTAACACGACGCCCGTGCATTACAGCAAGTCGGTTTAAACGTAGTAAAAAACAAGCCACAATGGTTTATCTAGAAATGAGTGCCAAGCGGTTTAAAAAACCGAACCGTTTAAAAAGATGTTTAAAACAACCAGTCAGTTTAAAACAGCGGTACGAAAATTCACAACAAAACATGTCACAATGGTGTATTTAGAGACGAGTGCCGGGCGGTTCAAAAAAACGAACAAATTTAAAAAAAAAATGTTTAAAACAACTGGTCGGTTTAGAAACAACATCACGCAGAGAACCAAAAAAAGACAGTACGCGCATCAAAGGCTGATATTTATAAGAACCAATATGAAATGAATGGCATATAAAAATAGTCATGAAAGTTTACCAGATAACGTATTCCCTCGTGGAGTAACTTAACTCCTTTTCTTGATGTGACATCAACAGCAAGAAGATGAGTCACCGGCTTCAAGTCATCAATAGCTGGGACACATAAGATAAATGAGAAAACAAAAATTCAACGGTTTATAAAAATTATCAAATGTAAGATCCGGCTGAAATCTTACTTCCGGTAGAGTGAAAATATTCAACGTTATTTAGCAGTGATTCATCTCCAACGATTGATGCGGTCAAAGAAACAAATTTAGACTTCGCCTTATCTCCAACAATCTGTATAGTAAATATGATATGGATTTAAACAAATTAACTTAACCGAAAGATGTGATTGAAAAGATTCAATTGTAGTTCTGAAACATGAACCTGTGGGTTATAACGCTGAATACCGCTTTCAGATAAAAATTTGTCGAGGACATCGGTGCGAGAATTTATCTGTCCGTAGTAAACGTGTTCCTGGATTCTTGGCAGCTCATCATTCATTGCATTCATTAGAGCCTCCTGAAGTAACAAAACGACATAAATTTCTTGTCAAATATTTATTATATATATAGGCTAGGAGTTGGCTACAAAGTCCAAAACCATAATGTCAACCATGAAAACACCAAAAACCAACAAATAACATAATGAGGATTACTAAAACATCATATATGTGGGTTTTGTGTTGTGTTTCGTATGATAAGACTCTGATTATAGAATGACAAACATTAGTGTGTTTTATGTTAATTAGCATATTGTGTTTTATATTCACAGTTCTACGATGGTGTGTTTGAAGTTTTTTATAGACTATTAGGGTTTGAATATGGTGTTTTAGTAATCTTCACTCTGTTATTTGGGGGTTTTAAGTGTGTTTTATGGCTGAAATTATAGTGTTTTATGACTTTTTACACGTTTTAGGAAATTTGGACTTTGTAGCCGAACCCCACCCTATATATATACACATACATGTGTGTCTGTGTATAGAGAGAGAGGAAGGTTAACGTACAATAGCCCCTCAACGTGCGACGGTGCGTGAGTGAATCACACATGTTCATTTTCAAAATATGCACGTTATAATACATAATTACACACGTTATTTGCATAACCACGCATGGAGTGGGTTAAACCCTGGTTACGCACATTATTTGCATAATTACGCATGGGGTAGGTTAAATCCTAGTTACGCACGTTAGTCGCATACTTACTTACGCATGGGTGGGTTAACCCTAATTACGCATGTTATTTGCATAATTACGCACGTTATTTTTTACTCGTGTACCGTCACACGTTAAGACCCTTTTGTATTTAAAACTTTCACTGTATATTACCACATTAATAATCTATAAATTCGAAAAAAAAAAACGATTGAAGTGTTTGATCCATTTGACATGTATCCCTTTAGTTAATTTATCTTCATTTGACTTGTTTGAGATAAACTATAACCTAAATTGACTTATTCAAAAGTAAATGGATCAAACTTCAACCGACAATAAAATGGCAAGTGGCCGCATGCGAGCCACACCGTTATTTGTTAACAAAGTCAATTTTAAAATATAAATATAATTAACTACTCACTACTGGATGTATATTACAAAATTAATATAAAAAGAGCATTTAATGGTAAACAGATAACCTCGTCGTAATTGTGAACAAGACCGTTCATCAAGAGGGAGCATTCCAGTTTTGCCAATCCAAGCTTGAAAACAAACAAGGAACTCGCTTGAGATGATTCACGGAAAGATTGATCCTTTTCAAGCTTTAGTAATGTATCTTGAGGTGGAGTTTTTGCCTTTTGCCTGCAAAACAGATACGCATTAAACGTAAAATTTCCCCCACGCCTTGCGGTGGCGTCGAAACGTAAAGTAATGCGAATTTATAGCATCTAATGCAAACGTATTTTATTTGACCCGACATGTTTCTAACAAAATTTACGTCAGAACGTAAACCAAGTGAAAACGTACATAAAAGAAAAGCACGAACACGTTTTATATTTGACCCGACTTATTTCCTTAGAAAAATTACTTCGAAACGTAAGAAAATATTGGTTTTTTAAGTTAAAGGATGGTACCGCATTGCGGCAGCGTTGAAACGTAAAGTAACTCGAATTTATACCGTCTAATGAAAACGTATTGTATTTGATTCCACTCATTTCCGAAGAACAATTACATCATAACGTAGACCAACTGAAAACGTACATAGAAAAAATGCACGAAAACGTATTGTATTTAACCTGACACATACATGTATACAAAAAAAACACTTACAACTTGAGGGGGGTCATAATGACATTTCATTATTTTTTTAGAAAGGTAAAGGGGTATAAGTGTAGAAACTGAAAGTCAAGGGGCTAAAGTTAAAAAAAGACAAAAAAAAGTTACTGCAGCGCTGATGTGACGGACGCTGCAGTAACCACAACTTGTTCTTTAATAATATTATAATAACAAAATAACATATGCATGTCAAACCCATATAAAAATACGCATCCACTTGCTTTGTACAAGAAATAATGATAATAAAAAAAATATGCATTTATTCTCCAAAGATAACCTTCACAACTTACAATAGTGTTTCTACAAATGCTCCCTCCACATGGTGCAGCGCTGGTGCATCTTCTTCCCCTGAATCCATCCGTAGTTTGTTCACCTATATAAGGTGTAATCAAGCTATCAAAACGCATGTGTGTATTTACTAACAAATAATGATGTGTGTATTTACTAACAAACGCGTACATTGCTGAGAAATTCAAAAGCTTTCAGCATCCCATGACTTTCTTTGATATGAAAGAAAAGGCGAATAGTCTGCATTTCATTAGAGTAAACAGTATTGATTAGTGAACGAAATGCTACATAACAGAATCACAAAGCACAAAGAAAAAGAATCAATATATTAAAAAAGAATGAAAATAAGTTGTCACCAAGCTTGAGAGATCTTCGTTAATTTCGCTTTCAAGATGTGGGAATTCGCCACCATTTGCCTGAAGTGTCTCGATCATTTTTGTAGAATACAATATCACTCCAAACCTTATTGGGAGGCTATTCTCAAACAAAGTTACAATATTGTCAACAGTCTGCAAAACACAGCATAATTAAGATTTCTGACTCGTCCAGCAAACTCAAAATAGACGGTGGCAAAATGGGCAGGACGGGCAGGTTGAGTAACAGGTCAAAACGAGAAATTTTTAGCAACGAGTTGACCCGACACACTTTTATCCAACTTTTCTTATAAAAAGATATATAAGAAAACATATTATTAGAGTAATATTTTATTTTTTTGAAAAAAACAATTCAGTAGGTTGTATGTATTAAAATATACACATAGGGTGACTTTTGACTTGTTCAACCCATATAACCCGTTTCTTTGTTAACTGTTTTATATCCCATTTGACATGTCGGAAACAAATCGACATGTATATAAGTGTATGAGTCGAAATTGCCACCACTAGATATAAAGAACATTACCTCAAGTCCACAAATAGTGGCAGGATCCAACACATAGACGGCGTGAAACAGGTTCTTACGAATGTAGCGTAATTGTCCGGGGAACACGGGCATTAGAAGCTATAGCAATAAACCCAAAAATGTTACCCCAGAAGAATAGAATATATATATATATATAGGGTTAGGCTCATTTGTGAACAACCCCCTTGATAGTGAACACTAGTGAACTAATCATAGCCCTTGATTATCAATACACAAGTGTAAATCAATGGCCAGGATTCATTCACTCAGTTCACAAATACACTAGGGAAGGATTAGAATGAAAACCCATTTTAGGTGAGAAAACCGTGAAAACCTTGTGTTACATTATCTAAAATAGCGTATTGTTTTATGAAAATTTTATGGAATGTATTATTATACATATTTCCAAGCGTTTTTCGTGCCAAAAAAAAATCAAAAAAGCGCCAAAGAAATTATTTTTTTTAAATAAATGAAATTCCTACGTAACATGTATATAGCATCATCTTTATAAACGACAGCAATTTGTTCCATATGTAACATACGAAACCTTTTTTTAATATCCATTAGGCGCTTTTTTTCTCAAAACGCTCAAAAACATGTATATTACATGCCCTATTTTTTTTTATAAAAAAAAAAATATGTTGTTTTAGATAGTGTAACACAAGGGTTAGTCAGAGTTTTCAAAGTTTCTCCAGCACAAGTGGGTTTTCATTCTAGTATTATATATATGTGTGTGTGTGTATGCCCTTATTGAACTCGTTTGAGAATTAGTATATAGAATTTTTCAAATAAACATAAAGTATACCTCATTTAGGTTACTCCGCCATTGCTTGTACCTGGCATCCACCTCTAAGTTATTGATATACTGAACATGGTCGGAACGGAAGTCAACACGAAATGAATTGGATTCGGGAGGAGGTAGAGTTGACAAAAGCTTCCGAATCGTGCTTGAAGGAACCTTGAATATGTAACATCAAGTAAATATGGTTATCAAGTAGATGTAAAGTTGGGCATAAAATACAATTATATCAAAAAAAACGATTAACCATTTTTATCAACTGCTAAGAAAGAATGAAGAATTGTAACCTTTAGTTTTGCATATTGATCAGCTAACGATAATTCTTGATGGACCATGTCGATCAACCTTTGGAAGAAAAACACTCAATTATAACATGAGAAAATGATTATTTTAATAATAATAATAATCAACTTTTTTGTATTAATGATTTATTTATCCTCTTAAATACACTTTGGGCAACTTTCGACCCATTCAAACCATTTGACTTGTTTCCTTTTAAGCTATTTTTTACTATTTTACATGTTTGACCCGTATAACCCGAATCGACCCATTTATAAGCAGATGAACTAAAGTTGCCACCTCTACTTAGAATTAACGATGGAATGGAAAGAAGCATTACAGAAAAAGGTCGATATCTTCGATATCAATTAAAGCACCATTCAGAGCCATTAAGGACTTGCCAGGTGGGATCATTCGCTGATTTGCAAGTATTTCATCTTTGATTGAGTCATCAAGCTGCGTGAATTATCAAACAAGAGTAATTTACTTTGCAAAAGAAGTAATATAGTAAACACAAATGGAAAACGAAAACTTACCTTCATACGCGATAAGTAAGAGACAACACTAGGGAAATTTTGATTAATTTCTTGCATTGAGTGAAGAGGGTCCGATGCGTGAACAATCTTTTGTACGGTTTGATGTCCTAGATCTGTTGTTAAGAACGTAAAGATAAAGATAATGATGAAGGCTACATTAGAAACTAGACCGAAACACATGCAAAAATAATTCTAATTCTATACAGAAATTGGTATAGCTACCTTTCAATTCCCACACGTTAAGTGTGTCAGATACGGTTGACGACAAGAGAGAATCCCTGAAAGCCATTATTTCAGAGGTCAGTTCGGGTTTCCTTTCCTGCATTAGTATAAAACACATGTTGATCAGCTGCTCCCAAATGCAATTACGAGAAATTTTATCTCAACTTTTATAAAATTACGTTGACTCTTCAATGACCCTTTAAAATTCTTTCTTGAAATGGAGGTGATAAATGGGTGGGTCGTGCAACAAGGGTAATTTTGTACGGGCCAAAATAACCAAGAAACCGATGATTAGGTTATGCTTCTAAATAACCACGTTTTGTGGTTCGGTTATAGTTATATGTGTAAAAGTAAAGTAACCGAAATAAAAAGGCCAACCGCAACTAAAACCCAACCTTAATGTTCTTTATTTTCTAAAAATAATATTATATGTCAGAAAAGTTTTGCTACAAATTTTCATAATAATATATCACGCGGGTCCCCCTTTTATAACTTAAAATTGTCTACCTTCCCCTATAACGAAGAATCCAAACTGTTTGTAACCAAAACCATCAGTTTTACTTTTTGTAAAACTACTAATGTCAAATATGAATACACATATTACATTATTTCAATGATTATTTTTTTAACTGACGATTAAGAAAGGGTAAATGCAATTAAAAAAATAAACTTCTAGAGGACTTTCAAGTTTGTACTAGTTTAACTCGTCTAAATCATTTGACTTTTATCCTTTCCCTTTTACTCATTTACTCGTTAATATAAAGCACAACCCAAATAGAGCCATTGACAAGTAAATAGGTTGAGACTGACATCTCTACTAATATACAAAGTAAAAAATTAAAGTGGTTCAAGTTTTGAAGAGCATGTATAAAAATAACTGAAACAAATATCTACATGTATTCTAGGTTGTGAAAGATTTGACTTATATATATACATACACACACACACTTAGACAAAATGGTCATTTGGGAAAAGTCGTGGATTAAAGAACATGGAACATAAGGAAAAATAAGAACAAATACCAAAATTTTCGAGAAGATGAACCCTCTAACTTCTTGACTAAGATCTTCAGTGTGGGGATCTTCTAGAGTGACACCTGCAATTTCAGTTTTAAATATGTCAATTTGGGTTACATTTCATTGTTAACGGGTCAAACATATGTAAAAAGGGGGGCTAAAAAGAAATAGGTCAAAATTGTTTAGAAAGTCACCACTAGCATATTCCAATGTTACAACAACCTACATCGCTGTTTTCGGTAATCATATTTCATAAATCAAATGATCATCCACATAACGTAGGGGTGTGCACGGTTCGGTTCGGTTCGGTTTTTGGGCAAAACCACCAAAACCGTAACCGAAATTTCGGTTTTCGGTTTTTGAAAACCGTTCGGTTTCGGTTTTTTCGGTTTCGGTTTTAGCAATGGTTCGGTTCGGTTTTTCGGTTTTTGAAACAAATAACGTATGTCATAATGCTTAAGTTTTACACTATTCCCGCCATGTTAAATATTATCCTCGTGGGTCCATGTGTTGTCACCATGAAAACAAAATCGAACGATCATAAGTCCCAATTTTAAATTTACTCTAAATAAAAAAAGAAGCAAACGAATAAACTTCACACTGACCTTTCTTTATTTCGCTGTCATCCATGGCCTTATATTCCATATTCTTTAAAGCAAGTTCTACACCGTAACCACCCAAATTCACGGGGTCTCTCGTACCTACCGCTCCACAATAACCGCTTTTTGATTCACAGCCTGAAGGCAACACGGGCCTTACAACATACTTAACTTTCCCCTGTGAGTTGATTTGACTTTATTAGCAAGTAATCTATCAAATACATGCATCTATGACTTCATCTTGTAATATATTTAAGCTAAAACAATCATAGATCCTGGGAAATTCCTATCATGATCTACTTAGTTGGGCCTTGGGTCAGAACAGATCACTAACCGATCGGATCCAAATCTGTTCTGGCCCATTGACTCAGTTACTATCAACTCCTCAAGGGTCACAATCACGTACTAGAAAGCCTAAAACTTGCACATAGGGGTGCAAACGAGCCGAGCTACTCGAGCTTGGCTCGAAAAAAGCCGAGCTTAAACGAGCCCGAGCCTAAGCTTCACTTATTGAGCTCGAGCCGACTCGCGAGCCTAAACAAGCCCGTTGTTATTATAATTTTTAATTAATATATTAAATTTTTATTTAAATAATAATTACTATTTATCAATTTATGAAATTGAATTATAATTAATTTAATTTAAGTACTAAATAATAAACGAGCAGAGCTCGAGCTTGAAAAACTACCTACGAGCCGAGCTCGAGCTTTAGAAACAAAGCTCGAATCTAGCCGAGCTCGAGCTTTCATAAGTTAAACGAGCCGAACAGTTCATACTGAGGGCATGTTATGCATATATCATGTAGACTAGTTGGACCAAAGGTGTCAAAGGCCATATAAACGATTATAAAAAAGACTAATCAAGAAAAGGCTAGTTTTGATTCGACCTCTTTGGATGCTTCCACCAAGGTCCTATGAAATTCTTTAAAGCATTCCGTCCCAAGAGCTCCATATAAAATAGCGATTGGACTCCCGGGAGATGAGTCAAAGTAGACATGATCAAACTCGAAAAGTTCAGGCTGCTGAAATACATCTCCATCCCTGCAGTAGTAGATGCCATTAACATCTTGAAACGATATAAATAGAGATGGCACGATGATCGAGGCAGATGGTTTCGGTAATGGGTTCAGTTAAAAAATCTCATTTTTAGTACGATCTGGTTTGGTTGACCCGCAAAAACTTTTTTATCCATTTTAAATTAACTATTATAGAAAATTAATACCATAATTTTGATTACAAAAATAATATGTTTACAATAACAATTTAAATATATGAATAAAAGGTTTAGGAGGTTGTATGCACTAAAAAGAGACTTTGGCCAACTTTAAACCTGTTTGAGCCGAGTTCATGTTTTCGATAAAAGATTTTTCTTTAATCGTTTGATATGGAACACAAGCCAAATCAACCTATTCATTAGGGATGAGCATTTCGGTACCGGTACCAAATGGTACCGTACTGGTTAAATTTCGGTAGCAATGCGGGACCCACTTTTTGGCGTTTTCAGGATCGGTACTTTCGGTTCGGTTCGGTACGATACCAATGTTTTACCGCTTTTTACCATCAAATACCGTACCGTACTATACCGAGCATTTTCGGTACTTGTACCGCTACCCAATTTTGGCGATTTTCGGGATCGGTACCTTCGGTACCAGTTTCATGGACTGAAATTGCCACCTCTAGATAGAAGTACCGAAATGTTGTCACTTGTCGCTTACAACGTTTACACAATTTCTTAAACTTCCAAGTTCCAACATAAATTACAGTCAAAAGAACTTACTTATGAGGATTACGAAGCCACAACTGAAGCTCCGAAACATCAAAGAACAAAGCGGCACCGGTATCCACCCAGCAACATTTCCCGCCTGGACTTCTTGGATTAACACCTACAAGCAAAGAATCAGCCTTTTTGGCTTCTTCGCCTTCATTTGCATCGGATACACCTCCGTCATTAAAATTAGTATGCATGTCATCGGATAACGGAAACGAAGAAAGAGATTCTTCTGCTAATTGTTGATAAAGCACTAATCTTGGTGATGCGGAACGTAGAGTAAGAGATAGTTCAAAGACGGATGTCAGTTGTCCAGTCACAAGCGTTTTTCCGTAATTATATATTTTCTGTAAGCAATCTTTAGCGGTGTAGGGATCAGTGTTTCCGCTTTCGTTATTAAGCCACACCTCGACGAATTCCCAGAAATGGTCCTTCCATTCTTTAGAGAGCAACTCCCTATAAAACACAATTTATGATACATTAGTCCCATAAAGCAAGCCAAGCACATCACATACGCAAGGCGTTGCTCTGTGTACAACTAAACAAGCTTCATTTTACAACCAGAAGCTACGTCTCGGTTCTCACACTCTCACTCATCTGTTCTACCTATCAAACTAGACCTTTTCCTGAGTGCGCCTTTTAAAACCAATAATATATGCATTGCCATAACAGATTTGTTCAAGAATGCAACCATTTTTCTTAAATTACCATATACCAATCAATATCTATATAGTCAGACAGCATCAAAATAACTTAAGGTGGGAAGTTCAACTAAAATTCATCAAACAGATCAACATCTAAGCCACTAAGGAACTGTTTGGTAACATTGTGCTGAGTCTTCGTTAAGAGGCCGGACCGATTCGGTCAGCATGTTTCTAAAACCTATCCATTAAGAGTAGTCGAACCAAACACACTCTACCTCCGACGGATTCGATTCAGGAGATTCTGACCCATCAAATGAAAAGCATAATAAATGAAAAACACAACTTACTAACTATGAATTTTCTCAAAAGAAGATAACAACAAACAACATACCCAGCTTCTAGAAGAACTGATGTACCAGGCCACTTAGCCCTCAGAGCAACCTGCACATTCTTGGGTCTTTGAATCTCTGCATCAACCAAACACCCACAGACCATTGCACAAACAACAATCAAAATCATGACCCGAAACCCGGATCCGACTCGGGTCTCCATTGCTTGAATCTTTACACTCAATGCCAATATGTTGTGCTAATCTGATCAAGAAATCACAAGCTTTGAAACCCACCAAGAAAACCCATTAAAGATTGGAACTTTGAATTTGATTTTGGAGCTGGCTAGGGTTCTTGATGGGGATTAAGATCGAAAGTTTTTCTTAGGAGGGTAAACGCTTATGTGGAAGTAATATACACGTTGCAAATGTGACATGGCATGGGATTATTGGTGGGTGATGAGACTGATGAATATGAAATTTTGGGTTTTGGTTGTTTTGCAACTTTCATATGATTTTTTTTTGCCAGCTTGTAAGAGGGTGTGAAGGTTTACCCACAGGTTATGGGTTCGATCTCGATCTAATGGGGTTCTTGTACGGGGTTTAGACCAGACTGATCGAGAGGTACCGTATTATGAGTCCGCGGATTCAAACCTAAGCGGATACACCTAGAGGCGGCCAAGGTAACCGGTTAATCTACTCCTTCAAAAAAAATGATTTATTTATTTATGGCTAAATTGCACTTTACGTCTTTTATGTTTCAGGATTTCTGTAGGCGCTGTCCTTTAAGTTTAAAAATTACATTCTATGTCCTTTATGTTTGCAACCTATAACGGGCGGTGTCCTTTCTCATAAACCCAGTTATTTTTTAATGTTAAAACCCCTTGTCTCTCTCAACTTCAAACATGAGGGACCTTTTATGTAAAAAGTGAAACATTCAAAAACAAAACAAAAGCATCAGCCGCCATCTTCTATGTTTATCCGGTCGGTAATTCGCTGGATTCCGGCAACTCCGGAACCCCATTTCTACGCTTTTTCGGTCCGTTTCTTTCGCGATAAACATACTCTCCATAATTAACACAACTATATACAACCAGAACAATTTCGAACACGTCGGATTTTTTGTGCCTCTCAACTCGTCGGATTTCTTTACTCCGGCCAACATCATATTTTCGCCAATCCGAGCTTACTAGGTATGACTTAGACATATTTATGTTCGTTTGGTTAATATAAACAAAAGCCCTCTGTTAATCTAAACTCACAAAGGGCAAGTCGTGATGAATACTCAAGTTGAGGTTCACATGTTTAACCTAGTTTTTAAGTTTTTTTTTTTCAAATGTGTTTGTATAATAAAAAAATATTTGTGTATTTTATGCCAATATTCAAAAGTGTAAAGATAAATTGGCATATACTAAACTGATATGCACCAAATGTAATATATAAATGTGGATTCGTTTCGAGGATCGATTCCTTGACCGATGAAAGCGATGAACATGTATCTTGTACGGAATCCAAGTACGTGTGTGGATTAGATACAAAGAAGTAATTATAAGTTGTTTTCTATTACTGATATAACAGTTTACAACCACGAAAACAAATGAGCAGAGCTTCGCCTCTCTAATGCTCAAAGATGCAAATGACCAAGACCCTACACACACATATATATAGGCAGAGTGTGTGACACCTCGTATTTTCGATCTTTCCATTTTTGGCAAGTCTACTTGTACTTTCTATTTTTGTAAATTGTACCTTTGTGGTATTTGGTTTTATTCCCAAATTGTACTCGAGACTTGAAATCATAATGAAAGTGCATTACTTTATTCATATTTGTGTTTGAATACTATGTATTGTCAAAACAATTAAAAACATGATAAACTATGTTAAACACGTAAAAACAGTGAAAATACATCTTAATCTCAGCTCTCAAATTCATCATTGCCAAGAGATTACCCTAAACCGTACAAAAATCGGGAATTTATACGTTAATTCGGTAAAAATATCAAAACTTGGGTTAAATAAATTTTTATAATATTTTATTAATATTTTAGATAAGTAAATTAATAATTAAAATTAAATAAATAAATATTTTAAATTAAAATTTTAGTGATTTTGTTTAGTTTGGTTAGTTTAAACTAACTCAGTTAGTGAAAACCCAGTTAAATCAGCTAACCAGGTTGATTTTATCAAAGGACAGCACTAACTGAGTTAGAAAACTCAGTTAGTGACTAACCCAGTTAGTCAGATTAACTGTTAGTAAAAAAGGGGGGTTGAACCGCGGGGGAACCAGGATCGAACTCGGGACGTCACGCTTAACAAACAAACGACTAACCACTCGGCCGGGCATGCCACATCCAAACTATATTGAAATCTAATTATATTTAACAACTAATTAAATGCGCTGAATTTAAATAAAAACCGCCAAACTGGTTCGTCTTCTCCGACTGATGAGTTGATGACCGGAAACTTTGACCCTTCAAGTTCGAAACTGTTGCTGGCATCCCCTATATAAACCCGACTAAGTCTCATGTTCGTTCCTTTCACCCCCGATCACCGAAACGAGCACCGAATAATCCTTCACTCCCGAAACCGCTTCACACCTTCGCCGCCGGGAACCTTCGACCACCACCTTCGCCGCCGGGAACCACCGACCACCGCCGTCTGCCGCCACCTGCAACAAGTCCGGTACCTTCTTTTTCCGGCTATACGTCTTTGATTCCGATTCTTTTTTTTTGTGTTATTATTTTTGTTACAGTAATATTATTGATAATATTATTGTTAATATTATTGTTAGTATTATTATTAATTAATATTAGTATTATTATTATTATTATTAATATTATTATTATTATTAGATATTAATATTATCAGAAATATTATTAAACAGATTTAGTAATATTTTTAAATCTGAAATTTTATAACGGAATTATTATTTCTGTTTTTTTTCTTTTATGATCAGAATTTTTACAACAAAATAAATCAGATTTATTTTTAAATTTTCAGAATTATTATTAAATTTATTATTTAAAATCTGAATTATAATTCTTTATTTAATCAGATTTACTATTTTATTTCAGAATTATTATGTTATATAATAATCAGGTTTATTTATATAAAAATCATAATTTTTACTATTATTAATATTATTAATCAGATTTATAAATATTTTTTTAAATCAGATTTTTATAACAGAAATTTATTTCCTATTTCTTTTTAATAATCAGGTTATTTTTAGATTTTCAGAATTTTTATATAAAATCAGAATTAATTAACAGAATTATTATTTAAATCCGAATTATTATTCTTTATTTATTCAGATTTATTATTTTATATAATCAGATTTATTATTTTATCTAAATCAAAATTATTATATAATAAACAGATTTACTATTTTATTTAGAGTAGAATTATTATTTTCTATATAATAATCAGATTTATTATTTTAAATCAGAATTATTAATCTATATTATTAATATTAGTAATAATCAGAATTATTACTTTATATATATCAGAATTATTATTTTTAAGTACATAATAATCAGGAATTATTATTTATATAATCCAGAATTTTAGTAATAATATTTATAATACTGTGGTAAAATCAGAAATATTATTTTAATAGTATATAAAAATCAGTATTTATTTTTACTCACTTATTTATAAATAAATTGACATGTATTTCATTACAAAATATAAAAACATGAGACATATGATTGTTATTTTAGAAATGTTAATATTATAAATGCCTTGTTATTTAAATCTCTAAATTCCCAATATTAATAGGGTAAATCTCTTGTGCACATTCTCTTGGGCAATCTCTTGTTTTAACCTTTTCCAAGAAAAACGCAACGCAACCTAAGGTGAGTATACATGACCCATTTTCTATTTTAGCACATTTTGGGTGCTGTATGCATTTCTATATCAAACACACTATGTTAAACATTTTTGCACTCTCAATCCACATTTCATGTGAATCTATTTGACTCATGTTAATCACGTTATGCTACTGTTAAACATTTATGACTGTGTGTTCATTAACTTTGCAAGCCTCCCCTAACAATGGCAGCGCTGTAGGTTGAGAAATGCCCCTCCCATAATATTATGGGTATTGTTAGGTTTATTCTATGTTACTCATTTACCACCCTTCTAGGGTTAGGCTATGTTAATTGCATTAAACTTTGGTTTGAACACATAGATATCATCGTTACGAGTATAACTGTTAATATGAAATCATGTAGTCACGTGGATTTGAGCATGTTAAACTATTTCAAACATATTATACTATATTCAAACTTGTATACTCGCGAACATGTTTTGTTGACTTTATTTTAAATGCATACTACAGGATGAGGAAGTCAAGATTTGAAGAAATGAATAGGATGGCCTAGAAACCCACTTTTGAAATAAACTAAGTTTAATGTTTGTTATTTCCTTTTATGACAATGTATGAAACTTTGCAATTTTAATAAATGAAATTTAATTATATTGTCACATGTAGTGTTATGATGTTTTGAGCAATTTGTTCGTCTCATCCCGATGTTTCCGCCATCGGTTGGGGTGTGACAGAGTGGGTTCGCACAAAGCAGTCTACGAACAGACTCGGTTCGTACGAAGGGAGTCTCTTCGTACGAAGCCATAACAACACACCACATATTATATAATAAGTAGTCCCTTCATAAGAAGCTGCCAAATCTCTTTGTATGAACTGGCTTCAACACATATGAACTTTATATTCTGCTCTGATTAGCACCAGTCTTGTATCATCTGATTAAGCTACGATACGTGATTGACGGAAGTGATAGACATACTGCACTCATAATAAATTATATCAAATAAGTTATAAAATCAGCCCTTTTTAGTACTAATGTTGGAAAAGTGTGTTTTTTTATACTTTTGATTTTCAGGATTAAAAGAGCTTAAATGTACAAAAGGAACAAATTAACGGTAAAAACCAGCAAAAATACAGAAGAAGGGAAGTTGATACATCATATCGACCCTCCGAGCTTCACCCCAAGACAAAAACAACGAATCTAAAGATAAGCACAGGGTCGTGCCACCAAGACATGGGGTCGTGCCCCACTCAAGATTCTAGAAAGAAAAAGACAAATAGAGGCAGACAATAGACACGGGGTCGTGTCCCATGGACACTGGCTGTGGTCAACTCCCAGATATGCAAATCTTGAATAGTACAGCAAGTACAATGGCCACGGGGCCGTGCCGTTGACACATGGGGTCGTGCAAGCACCCAGACTGACACAGCTCATTAAATGAAGACATAGAAGAAGGGACACAGGGGCGTGTAAAAGCTTCTGTTTCCAACTATAAATAGGGGTGCTTGGTTCAATTGCAATCCATCCCTTGGCAAACCACTTCTCTCACACTTGCCACCACTCCACCACCACAATACCACCATCATCCACCACATTCACCAATCATCCATCTTTAGAATGTGTAGTAGTCTCGGGATCCAAGATTGATAGTAAGAGTTTTTGTCAAACAAAGGTCATGTTTGGCTAATCTCTTACATCACTTGGTGAAGACAAGTCATTTATGTATTACTTTTTATTTCCAAGCTTTGGTAAACTTTTTAACTGGCTTTGTATTAATGACTTTAATATCTAATTTTTTATATTGAAATTGAACTTTATTCTATCATCTCTTCATGTTTCGTTCATTCCCTCATTCATGTCTTTATGGTCTATATAAAGCGCGTTACTTGCCTAGAAGGGGGTTAGAATGGTGGTTTGGGTAAAGTTCTTGCCTCGTTCAGTGTATAGATCATGTGAAGACTTGATTCAAACTTATTAGGACTTCCTTTGAGGCAGATAGCATCAAATCGGGGGAAGTAAGAACGGCTTGGATCCCTTATAAATAAATTATTATTAAAACTTTAAACCGACCTTGCGAGACTGTATCCCTGCTGATTCAGACCAATATGGCTGAGGGTAGCGTTGCCTCCAAAAGAGGGACATGCCACATTTTGCATTAATAACTTACTTAATTATCTCTCAATATTTTGGCCTTGCGGGACTGTATCACTGTTGACTCAGACCAATATAGCTGAGGGTAGCGTTGCCTCCAAAAGAGGGATATGCCACTATAACTAAGATAATATCTTAAAAAAACCTAAAGTGCGGAAATTATCAAATGTTACATACAAGATGAGTCGGAACCAGGTGATTCTATCTTGTCTATTTGTCTCTCTTATTACTTTATTTTCTTCTTTATTTTATTTTTTTATAAACATTTTCTCAAAATTTGGTTAGATTAGATGTTGACGATATTCCGATATTAAAAGCTCGTGTGTCCTTGGACGACCTCGGTATCTTACCATCACTACACTACGTCAATGATGGGTGCACTTACCCTAGCGTGTCATAGAGAGTGATAGTGTTATATCGTGTTTTATAAATTTAAAGCTTAATAAACGATTAAAAACATACTAAAATATATTAAAACTCATGCACACTCACATCACGTCAAGTTTTTGGCGCCGTTGCCGGGGATACACGGGTTTTAAGAAAGTTTAAACTCGACGGCCTAATCATTTTTATGCTTCTTTAATTTTTCTTATTTTTTTCAATTTTCTACTTTCTACAGGAATAACACGGGGCCGTGTTTGATCAACACAGGGTCGTGCAGACCTATAGTACATAAAAGAATTTGTTTTCTCGTTACTGAAATAAAAGCATGGGCAATGTTACAAGAGCACAGGGTCGTGTCAAACTTCCAATATCTAGGAACTTGAAAACAGAAACTTTTCTTGACAGCACTGGGCCGTGCCTACATAGACACGGGGTCGTGCTACTCTTCTGATCAGCAACTTTTGTGTTTTTGTTCGTAGAAATTCACGCCATTCCGTATAATTCGTAGAAAATACGACCTGGTGCATGACCTCCACCTCCGACAAAGACATAAAAGTGCCACTAGAAGAACCCGAGCGCTTTTTAAGAAAAAGACTTCAAGCCAAAAACCGTCAAAAGCCTCAACCCAAAACCTCCCCATGGCGGATCAATATACTCTCATGGATTACCTACGGCATACAGTCGGTAATCTTGGAGTCGCTATTAACCCACCTAATGTCGATGCTAACAATTTTGAGCTTCGACCTCACCTAATCCAAATGCTCCAAAATTCCGCCACTTTTCACGACTTACCCGATGAAGATCCCCATTTACATATTACCAACTTTTTGGAAATATGTGACACCTCTCGGACCCACGGAGCCTCCAACGATGTTATCCGGCTCCGTATGTACCCTTTTTCCCTCAAAGACCGAGCCAAAGCTTGGTTAAACACCCTCCCAAGTGGGTCCGTACACACTTGGGATGAACTTGCCCAAAATATTCTCCACAAATATTTCCTTCCCGCTAAAACCCCCAAACTCATGACTAAAATCAATTCATACTCTCAAGATGACGGGGAATCTTTGTACGAGACATGGGAAAAGTTCAAGGAGTTATTGAGGAAATGTCCGCATCATGGTCTTGAATGTTGTCGACAATTGTCCATTTTCTAATGGGCTTTTACCACACACAAGGAAGATCCTTTATTCTAACTCCGGGGGATTCCTTGGGAATCGGCGACCCGAGGAAATTTATAACCAAATTAAGGAAATAGCTCAAAAAAATTTTCATTGGCATACTCCTAGGGGTTCAAAATCAATAGCCCTGGGTGCCCATAAAGTGAACAAAGCCACCTCTTTACAAGCCCAAATCGAAGCTTTAACCACGAAAATAAAGAAACTTAAATTAAATAAAACGGTTTCGGTTATGGCTTGTGAAGGATATGGCGGACCACACGAAAGCTGGAGTTGTATGAAAGATATGGAAAACCAAACGGGGGTAGTAAACTACCTCAATAATCCTCCACGACCACCGGGAGCCCCAAGCAACTCCTTCACCCCGAGTAGCGAAATCATCCCAACTTTAGTTGGAGGGAGTCGGGAGGTAGCAACAAACAAAATCAAATCAACGACCCAAATTTTAACAACAACCCCGAAATGAGCAACAAGGCTTCCAACCACAACAACAAGGAGGAAGAGAAAAACTTGAGGATCTCATCACTCATCTTTTCTCTGAGTGCGACAAGAGGTATTCGGAGAGGTTCCTACAAACCGAAGCCAAAATTAGGAACCAACGGGCTAGTATGCAAAACATTGAAAAAAAGTAAGCCAAATGGCCCAAAATTTCTCCGAAAAACCACAAGGAGCCTTGCCTTGTAACACAAACCGAACCCAAAAGCCCAAGTAAACGTCATCAATTTGAGAAACCGGAAGGTAGGACCCGATAATGAACCAACATCACCCCAAATCACTACAAAACCCATAAACACCTCCATAACTAATAACCAAGAAAATACTCAACCCCAAAACACCGAAACAACCAAACCACCACTGGTCCCCTACCCCGGTCGTTTACTTCGCCAAAAGACCAACGAGCAATTCACCAAGTTTGTAATCTTACTTAAACAACTTCACATCAACCTTCCTTTTGTTGAAGTCCTCACACAGATGCCAAAATACTCCAAATTTATGAGAGACTTCCTCACTCACAAAGGAAGATTGAGTCAATCCAACAAGTCAACTTAAATGAAGAATGCTTGGCGGCACTCCTCAACAAACTCCCTCAAAAAAAAAAAAGAATTGATCCCGGAAGCTTCAACATTCCTTGCTCCATTGGAGGATCACTAGTAAGCAATGCGCTTGCCGACCCAGGGGCTAACATCAACCTAATGCCCGCCTCCATGTTCAACCCACTCGGACTAGGGAAGGGTAACACCCCGACCGCGTATAGAAACAACCCGCGACGGAAACGTCGGGGAGTCACGTTACAGGAATTGTTTCAAACACATGGTATTCAAGGTTTTGTATCATTGTATTAATAATTTACATTGTTTTGGGAAAACACAAACAAAACGCAAACAATTGTCTTTAAATTTTAAAGTAAACTAAGGCCCGAGTCCATCCTATGTGTAGCATGCTTTCATAATCGTCACACATTAGCACTTGAAACATATGTGAAAAAGACGGCAACAATGAATGCTAGTGAGTAACATAGGTTTTATGAGTCAAATTCATGGCTTTGTATTTGTTATTACAATACCTCGTCCGACTACGAGAGTCGATGAGTGAACACTGTGTAACCAAACTTGCATTAAATATGTTTGGTATTGCAATATGTTTAACCAACTATAAAAGTTGGTATGAGTAACAAAACCTTGTAGCCATGAATCTCGACAAAAATGTTTCTTTTGTAAAACCGTATAAGAAATCAATTTAAAAGAAAACTTTGTATAGTTTATATATCTTTAATTGAAAACCATTCGTGACTTGTCTAAAACCATTTGTCCTTGTCTTGTATAAACCAATCGTCCTTGTTTTGTATAAACCAATCGTCCTTGTTTAGTATAAACCATTCGTCAGTCGTCCTTGTTTTGTATAAACCATTTGTACGTGTTATGTATAAACCAATCGTCCATGTTTTAATTGAGTAAACATGTGTGGTCGTTTTGGTGAATATATTCAAGCCTGTGTTGACTCGTCTCGACTAACAAACCAAGAAAGGGTCTATTAAAAAATACATTTTATGTCGTCCCCCAAACACCCCCACAAACCCTGGGAAATTTGGTAACAGGATTGTCAGTACTATGGTACCATAACATACTATTGGTCGGCTTGGCCAAAGTTACTGAACATATTCGTGTCATGGATAACGCACCAACAAGTTTCCCACATTATTGAAAACATATTGTTATATATAAACCATATGCTTTGCTTTGAAATCTTGAAAATAGTTTAGCACATATGAATCACCCCAAAACATTTAGAAAACGTAAAAGAGAGGAGCTATGTACTCACTTGGATCGCGTAGATGGCTTGTGTAAACAAAGCTCAAGTGTTTCCTAATGTATCGGATAACTATAAGTTAGTGTATCGATACTTTAAACGGAAGATTTAATCGAATGTGGTTTATAGTCCAAACGAGTGAAGGGTCTCCTGATATGGTTTGTTAAACCCTACATTCTGATTGGAAAGGGTTTTTAGGTGTTTTGACCCGTTACGACTTGTTAAAGTGGTTTACGCCACTTTAACGGGTCGTATGCGTAACTACGGGTTCAGATGCTTAAATAAGTCCTATGATGAGTCTAATATGTCAAAATAAGTTTAATTATGTTGTATGACCGGTTTATAAGTTAAAATAATGACCATACATGTTTAAAACTATTTTTGTGCCAAAAGGGCATTTTCAGATTTTAACAATATATATATAGCTGACTCGTCATTTGACTAACCAAATGACATGACCATAATGTATAACCTCAGAGGGTTATTCCTTATATTACTATGGTCATATAAATGGGCTTGGTCAGATCCTAAGGTTGATCAAACGAGTCAGATTTGAAACTCAAAGTGGTAGTCAAACCGCTCGACTTTCGACTAAGGAATAAGCACTAAACTAGAAATGACAAGTTAGACATGTTAAAACATGTCTAATAATGTTATAAAACTGATTTGGTGTCAAAACTCTAAGTTCTAATACCCGAAAACACTTTCGTCGTAAAATGCATTTTTATGTACTTTTGACTTTTATTTCGTAAAAGTTTGACTCGTCATTTCGCCTACTAAACGTGATGATCAGAAGGTGTAATCGTGAGAGATTAATACCTTCATGATTAGGATCACGTTGCAAAGTACAATTTGAACTTTGACTTGGCCAAAATGGTCAGAATCGAAAGTCAAACAAAAGTCATTTTTTTTACTTTTGGCTCATAATTTGCCAAAATAATGAAAAAGACTAAGGAAGAACACTTACTTGTGTTCAAAGGAAGATGAGAACTTCAGTAGGAGGCCTCTATAAGCAGAAGCATCTCCAAATAGAAGAGAGAAAGAAAATTGAAGGTGCAAGTTTTGAATGAGGTTGATCAAGGTTATTTATAGTGATTAAAAGATTACCAAATCAAGCCAAGTGTTCACTCAGGTTTTAAAGACATGCTTAGTGTCATCCTAGGTGTACATAGGAGGTGAATTGTGGCAAAAATCGCGACTTGGAGGCCAAGAAATGCAGCTGGGCAGGACAGCTACCATTCTGTTGTGTTGGGTGTCCCTTATGGACCGTAAGGGTTGGGGTCTTACGGTCCATAAGATCCTCTGCAGAATAAATGTTTTGCTTTTTGGCAGTTTTGGCCTCTAGACTTGTATTATCGCATTTTTGTCATTTTTAACCCTTTTAACCTAATATTTAGGTTATATAAAGATGTTAAGGCTTATGTAACTCGGATTTTGATCCAGAAGTGTTATGAATATCGTTTCACTCGATCATTCGATTACGTATTTCATAAATAAAATATAAATTTTATTGAATACGAAAATGATCGAAATTGTACAATGTTCGAAAATTGCAAATGTCACAGTCTCCCTTACTTTAGGAAATTTCGTTCCGAAATTTAATCAGAGGAGACTTGTGAGAAAAGATGTAGGTATTTCACTTTCATTTGATCCTCTCGTTCCCAGGTAAACTCTGGGCCACGTTTGGATTCCCAACGAACTTTAACAATTGGTATTCGTATTTGTTTGAGTTTCTTGACTTCACGGTCCTTAATCTCCACTGGTTTCTCGACAAAGTGCATAGTGTTATCAATGCGAATTTCATCAAGAGGGATGTGGAGGTTTTCATCGGCTAAACACTTTTTCAAGTTGGACACCTGGAAGGTTGGATGTACGTTCCCAAGTTCAGGAGGTAGTTCGAGTTTGTAGGCCACTTTTCCGATCCTTTTAATGATCTTAAAAGGTCCCACATATCGAGGTGCAAGTTTACCTTTTTTTTCCAAATCCAATCACACCCTTCTAAGGGGATACCTTGAGAAGAACATGATCACCAGTTTGTAATTCCAAAGGCTTGCGTTGTTTGTCAGCATAACTCTTTTTGGTGACTTCTAGCTGTCAAAAGGTTATTGCGAATTTTCGTGATTTTGTCCGTTGTTTCTTGAATGAGTTCTGGTCCGGTGATATGAGCTTCACCAACTTCATTTCAACAGACAGGTGAACGACATTTTCGACCATAGAGAGCCTCGAATGGAGCCATATTAATGCAAGAGTGATAATTGTTGTTGTAGGAGAATTCGATCAAAGGCAGATGCGAATCCCAACTACCACCAAAGTCGATCACACAAGCTCTAAGCATATCCTCAAGTGTTTGGATTGTCCTTTCGGTTTGTCCATCCGTTTGAGGATGATAATCAATGCTCAGATTTAATTTGGTTCCCATGGTAGATTACATGGTCTTCCAAAAATGAGATGAGAAACGAGCATCACGATCTGATATGATGTTCAAAGGAACACCATGACGAGATACAATCTCATCAACATAGATCTTAGCAAGTTTGTCAGCAGATAAATCTTCACGAATTGGCAAAAAGTATGCTAACTTAGTCAGACGGTCAATGACTACCGAAATGGCATCGTGACCTCTTGAAGTGCGTGGTAATTTAGTGATGAGATTCATTACAATGTTCTCCCACTTCCATACCAGAATTTCTGGTTGTTCAAGCAAACCAGAAGGACGTTAATGTTCTCCCTTAACTTTAAGACAAGTAAGGCATTTGGATACGTACAAGGCTATGTCCTTCTTCATACCCGGCCACCAATACTGGGTACGAAGATCCATGTACATTTTGTCCGCACCAGGATGAATAGAATGACGAGACTTGTGAGCCTCGTTCATTAACAGTGTGTGAAGATTGTCTTGGTTGGAACCCACAAACGGTTCAAGAAGTAGAGTAACCCATCGTCTTTTATTTCAAGCTGAAGCTCAAGATTATGTGGCAGTTCATTACACATCATGCCTTGGGTTACGCAAGTACATTGGGCTTCGAAAATGCGTGTTTGGATATCAGACTGAACTCGAACAGAGTGAAAATTGGCACGTTCTTTACGACTAAGTGCATCAGCTACGACATTCTCCTTACCGGGATGGTAGCGAATCTCACAGTCGTAGTCATTCAGAAGTTCGACCCAACGTCGTTGTCTCATGTTTAATTCCTTCTGACTGAATATATGTTGGAGACTTTTATGGTCTGTGAAAACCACACATTTCGTACCATAATGGTAGTGTCTCCAAATTTTTAGAGCGAAAACAACAACACCTAACTCAAGATCAAGAGTTGTGTAGTTCTTTTCGTGGATTTTCAATTATCTCGATGTTGTGACATTTGTGCCTTTACAACCATTATAAAAAACTGAACAATTTCGAATCCAATGAAATCTTATGTTTCATTCCCGGGCTTGTATAATTACATGTGACATTTACACATTTCAATCCTTGTACAATTTCGAACTCTCAAAAAGCTGTTCAAGATGTTGTACGTAAACTGTTATGCAAACGTAATCATTTTAACGCAACGTACACTCCGGAACAAGGACATAAGCTAAACATACCCTAAATACCCTTTACATAACTTAGAAATAAGTTTGAGGGGTTCGGTATGTCAAAAACATGCTTATTCAATCTCAGGGACTATTTGCGACAAACTGTGAAAGTCTGCTGATTCGCATATTTTCTAATACGGAACACATACGCACATCCAAAAATTTTTGTAATCAATAAAATCTTATATTTGATTAATAAGAATGAAAAAATATCATTCGTTGCGAAATTTCGGTCATTTTCGCGTTTGTTAAAGCGTTCGTCGTAATTGAGCGAGAAATGCGATCGTACAACCGAACGAACCGACATCCATGACATTTTCGGGCATAATTCAAGTCACATATGCTTTAACGTCCTTTTAAAGCCTAAAATTTGGGTTAACGAGGGTTAAAAGCATAAAAAACCATCAAATTTGGTGCAGGGACCTGTTTTGCCAAAACCTGAAACTGTGATAAAGAGGGTGGCGGGGCGCGACGGGTGAGGCCTTCCTCTGTCGCGGGGCGCCATAGCCTCCTCTGGGAAGAAAGGTGTTTCAGCTGCACAACCTGTTTACAGCCATGGTTTTTCATAACTTGGGGACCAAGATGTGTGATGATCAATCATTTTAAGCAGATTTTAACACTTGTAAACATCCTCATGATCCTTGCCACCTATTAGGACACTTGTCTTGATCAAATGCAATCCAAATTGCTATAAATAGCAAGGATCATCAACCAATTCATTTGCTCATTTCCATCTTCTCATCTCTCCCACATTCTTGGAGCTTGCTTCCATCTTTTGGAGGCCTCCTATCCGAGATCTTAAGTGTTCCTTAACACAAATAAGTTCTCATCCTTAGTTTGTTTCAATTATTTAGCTATTTTGAGCTAAAAGTCAAACAGTTTGACTTTCTATTTGACTTTCGGTTCTGACCATAATAGTTGGTTATGTCAAAGTTCAATTGAACTTTGCAATGTGATTGTAATAATGAAGGTTATAATCCCTAGCGATTGCACCTTCTGATTACCACGTTTACTAGTCGAAGTGACGAGTCAAAGTTTCGGTCAAAAAAGCACATTATGTGCATTTTACGATGAAACTATTTTCGGGTATCAAAATACTAAGTTTTGATACCAAATCAGTTTTGCAACTTAGTTAGACATATTTTAACATGTCTAACTCGTCATTTCTAGTTTAGTGCTTATTTAAGGTCGTAAGTCGAGCGGTCTTGACCACCACTTTGACTTTTGCATCCGACCCGTTTGGTTGATCTTAGAATCCGACCAAACACATATTTGTGACCATAGTGGTATAGGAAATAACCTCCTGAGGTTATACCTTATGGTCACGTCGTTTGGTTAGTGTTATGATAAGTCGATTGTTATATGCCTAAAAATGACCAAAATGCCCTTTTTGCGCATAAATCCATTTTAAGCATATGTAACCAACCTTTTGACATATAAACTGATGTTGCAACTTTATAAAACATGTTTTGGCATATAAGACTTATCATAAGACTTGTTTGACCTTCCGATTATACTTTTACGCACATGACACGTTAAAGTAGCGTAAACTACCTTAACGTGTCATAACGGGTCGAAATCACTTAGGATTCATTCCAAATTAGAATGTTAAGTTTGTTAAACCATTTCATATGAGTTCCAACACTCATTTGGTTTACAAGACTTCATTCCATACGATTCGCCGATTTATGTCCCGTTACTCTAACATAGTATCCGACACATTAGGATATATTTGAGCTTTGCTACTTTTACACACTTTTGGTTGTAACATGTTAAATTACAAAATGCACACACACACGCAAACTTAATTTAATCTCTCAATCCGTTATACATGTTTTTGTTATGCTTAGGTTCATGCTAGTTTCATACATGCTACTTGTCATTAACTTAGCTAGCCCACCTTAACAATTATAGCGCTATAGGAGTAGCACGTCGCCCGTCGTGGTATTGTTAAGTCATCATTCTTATACATAAACAGTCTCGTTCACTTTTGTGGCGAGGGACACTTATAATTCTTGTGAACACTTGGGTTTGACTTTTAGTTATGCATGCTAGTTTGACATTGAATACCAAATTGCTATGTTGGATTGAGAAATACTTTTTATACTTATGTCATGTGTCTAAAACTAGTGTACTCGCCAATACATTGTATTGAACTATGCTTTTAAAACGTGTTGCAGGTTATTGATGATGTTGATGATGCATGGAACTTAGTAGGATGCCTAGAAACACATTTTAAATTTGTGTTTTCATTGTAATGTAATTCTTTTATTTCAAGTTGTTGTATTTGATTTCAATCTATGTAATTGACTCCTTAGAAATGAAATGACTACATTATTGATACGTGTCAGTGTGTATATATTTTAGATGTATATTTTAAGCCCTTTTCACACTTTTAGCCAAGTTTTAAATTTATAAAACACGATATTCACTAACACTAAACACACATATGGGCAAGTGCACCCATCGTGGACGTAGTATAGTGTTGGTAAGATACCGAGGTCGTCCAAGGACACAAGAGCTTTTAGTACCGGTTTATCCTCAACGTCTAATCAAATCAAAATGTTAGAAAAGATTTTTAAACTAAGAAAATAAAAACTAACTAAATGCTAAAAAATAAAAATAAAAATAAAAACAGATAGACAAGATGAATCACTTGGATCCGACTCGTGTATTAGTATAACCTTTGATTATTTTCGCACTTTTGCACTTGTTTAAGAGATTATCTTAGTTATTGTAGTAGGCCCCTCTTTTGAAGGTGACGTTACCCTCAACCCAGTAGTTTGAGTCAGCAAGGATACAATCCTAAAGGGTTGGATTATTGAAAGATAATGAATTAAGTTATTAATGCAAATTATGGTAGGCCCCTCTTTTGGAGGTGACGTTACCCTCGACTAAGTAGTCTGAGTCAGCAGGGATACAGTCCTAAATAGCCGGGTTATAGTATTAATAGTAGTTAACTTATGAGGGGGTCAAAGAGTTTGGATCCCCGCCATCCAATACCTATGGGCATTGAAGGAGATCCTACTAAATTTGACCCAGGTCCCTTGCAGGACCTCTAAACGCTGAACAAGGGCAAGACCCTTACCAAACCGTTCCCTTAACCCCCGACCAGGTAGCCAACATACCTCTATATAGACCGTGGAGATATGAATGGTGAAAATCTTTTATTTTATATAGACAGTAAAATAATGCCAAGACACCACGGACAAACGATAAGGAAGAATCACCTTCAACATAAGCAACTAGTTATTAAAGTCATTAATACAAAACCAAATAAAAAGTGAAAAAGATTAAAAATAAAAAGTATTATACTAAACACTTGTCTTCACCAAGTGATGTAAGAGACTTAGGCAAACATGGCTTTGATTGTCAAGAAATCTTACGATCAATCTTGGATCCCGAGACGACTCACACACTCTATGATGGACAATGGATGATGGTGGTGGATGATGGTGTTGTGATGGTGGTGGGTGGTGGATGAAGTGTGAGAGAGGTGGTGTGCCAAGGGATGAGTTGCAATGAAGCCAAGCACTCCTATTTATAGGCTGAACAGAAGCCTGGGCACGGCCCCGTGTCCGCTGCACACGGCCTCGTGCCCGTCTGACAATCTCTCTCCTCATTAATTGTAATTCGCAATTACAATTAATGCGCCTGCAGTACTTTCACCACGCCCCCGTGTTCGCTGGGCACGGCCCTGTGGTGGGCAATAGAAGCTTCTATAGGTTTGTCTTTTCTGCTGCTTCTTGGGCACGGCCCCGTGCTGGCTGAGCACGGGGCGTGTTCAGTCTTCTGCCTTCTCTGTTTTGCTTGGGAGGATGTTGTCGAGGGGTCGGGCAATCCACTTATTTTCCTTTTCTTGTATTTATGTTAGATTTAGCCGCCTTTTTGCTTCTTTTGTTAATTTGAGCTCATTTAATCCTGAAAATACAAAAGGAAGACAAAAACACTCTTTTTCCAACATTAGTACTTAAAAATGGTTAGTTTTATGCATCATTTGATGTAATTTATATGTTGCATTTTACACACATCAAATACCCCCACACTTGAATTTTTGCTTGTGCTCAAGCAAAACTCCTTAATATGTGGCTTACACTCCGAAATGGAATGGGTAGAAGAGAAGGTTTTGGCTTGTCATAGAGTGTCGGGAATCCAAGATCCTTATTGGGTTTTATTTTTATTTATTTACAATCCTATTCGTTATGATTTATTTAGAACTTTTCATAAGAGAAATTACTTATTTGGGCATAGCATGCCTTTTTAAAATTCCATTTATATACAAGTTCACATACCTCACGGGAGAAATCACTCACACTCGGCCGAAGGTGTAATTTTTTAGTGAATCACTCGAGAGCGGCATGGAACTTATTCCTACCATAGGCTTGCCAAACAATCAATCCTCCTCCTTTTTAACTTGTTACCTTTGTAAATATCAAGAGGACTTTTTTGGGTAAAGGCTTGGGCTAAAGGTGGGTAGTTGGGTTAGTGGTTAGTAAAGGGCGAAAAGCGTAAAAAGCGTCGGTTTTCGTAAAACATTTTGTTTTAGTGACTTTTTATTCTTAATGAAGTATTTCTTCAAACAAGCTTTTGTTTTAAGAGCTTTGTTTGTTTATTTCTAACTTCATCATTCATTTTTTTTAGTCACATGAAAACCGAGCTTGTTACTAAAATATAGGGTAAAAATAAAAAGGGGGTTTTTTTTTGGTGGGTAAAAAGGGTTTTTGGAGGTATGAAATGAAAAGGTTTAGGCTCAAAGGGGTTAACTAGGGGGAGTTTTTGGGTAAGTGAAAAGAAAAATAAAAATAATGGTAAGGACCGGGAATGAATTGTCGTGGCAAGTTCTAGAGTCGTAAGAACCAAGCGGCTATTCACACAAGAAACGAAAAAGGAGCATTTAGCGTAAAGATGTATATTTGTATGCTCAATAAAGGCTTAAAACTCACTTTTTGTGGGAATGGGTTTTTCTATGTGATCAAGTATATATAATCGAATTTTAACTAAGCTTGTCATGCCTTTTCATAATTTTCGTATGTTGGTTCTTTTTATCACGACGCTATTGGTTGTAAATTTGTAAAAATATAACCTTGATGGTCTTAGAATTCCCAACTTAAACTTTAGACAAGTAAAAAAATTGAAAAATTTTTGAAAAAAAAAATTTGGGGGTGATTAGCGGTTCCAATAGAGTTTTGTGTAAGGCTTGTTATTAGGACTTGCAAAATTCAAGGTTTTAGCATCCCTCCACACTTAAGTTACACACTGTCCTCAATGTGACCCAAAAATAAATTTTTTGGTTGATTGAATGTGTAACATGGTGTTTAAAAGCAAAAATTTATGTTACTGGCAGTCTGGACACGGCCCCGTGTCCGTTGGACACGACCCCGTGGTGAACTGCCAGTAATGAAAACTTACAGAAGATGGACACGGAGCGTGGTGGCTAGGCACGGCCCCGTGTCTGGCAAAAATCTGCAGAAAAGTAACCAAACAGCAGGTTTGGGAGGTGAGCACGGGGGCGTGTCGGCTGGACACGTCCCCTTGTGGACAGTCTGTAAGCCTGAAAATAGATTCCTTCCTCTGGTTTTCCCATCCTGGCTTTATGAGCGCTAATGCTTAGCACTCTAAGCCTTGGTTTGTACCTGTTTCATCACTAAATACCATACCAAGCAATACCAAAATCCTAAATTACCAAAGTTAATTGTTCAAACCATAGAGTAAAAGAAAAATAAAGTAGAAAATAAAAGAAGTTAGGGAATGTAAATTGTTCAACACTTAGCACGCAGGCCACAAATTGTTTCGACAGATAAAGGGACCTTAACCTGTGGGCTCGTCATCACCCCGCTCCTGCTCCTTCAACCCCCTAGTCCATGTCCTCATTGCTGTCATCACCTCCATCCCCATGACCCGCCATATACTCCCGGATGCTGCCGATGTCGTCTTGTATATCGTTGATGTTTCGTTCGATAGCTCCGACCCAGTGGTATGTATTGTTGGCAAGGTTGTAGGTGTTCCTGGTGCACATGAGGTTTTCCTGCAAAAGATCATGTAAACTTTGAAGGTTAGGAAAACCACCTCCTTGTGAGGAGGATTGACCCGGATCACCATCGGGTTGATACTGGTAATGAGGAGGTGGAGCGTGAAGAACTAGGGCCTCCCGTGGGTTCCATGCATGGCCCTGCATCCTCTGAAAGCTCACTGACCCGTCTTCCGCCTCATAAAGTAAGTTCATGGCTCGGCAGATGTGATAGTCAACTCGTCCCGACCATGGGCTCCTTTCAAAGGACCTAGGGATGCGCGTGAAGTGCTTGAAGAGGCGGTACACCCACCCTCCGAAGAAGATAGGTGTTGAAGCACGAGCAAGGCGGTTCAGATGCATGTTTCGCAGCAGGAGGTATGGAACATCGAGGGCCCTTCGGTTGTGGATGCAGTGAAGGACTACCAAATCTTTCAACCCCACAACGCCACTACTGTCGTGACGTTGGCTAAGAGAGTAGGTGAGGAGCCTATGAATGTAGCGATAGAGTGGATCCCTCAGCTTAGTACTCTTGGTGCTGCTAGGGTTGTAGATTCCTTCACCGATTTGGGCCCATGCGGCTTGACGTTCATTTTCATCCAAATCTCGTAATCCCCCGGTATTTTCCTCGTTCCCCGATTCTTCTTCCGCGTACAGTCCCACTATTGCCCCGAATTGTGCCATAGAGATTGAGTAATTTGTCCCACCACATCGAAATGCAACCCCTTCATTATCGAACGGGTCACACCTTGAAGCGAAGGTAAAAGTACTATAGAACTCCACGGTGCATTGATGCACCGACCGAAGCCGAGTGGTTAATGCAACTCTTAGTTGTCCCGTAACGATGTTGTTGAATCGGTCCAGCTGGTTTACCAAGGTTAACAGGTCCGTGCATGCTTGTTTGGGGTACTCCTCGGGCCTTGTTTGAAGTAGCTCGTATCTTGCCCTAGCGTCGAGCTCATTCGCGTTAAACCTTGTGAACTTCAACATCTGAAAGAATACACCAAAAGTTAGCACGAAACAGTGAGATTTTCAAAAGAAACTGCAAACAGTGAGCTGGACACGGCCCCGTGTTCAGCGGGCACGACCCCGTGTCCAGACGTCTGTTACTCAAAATCTTCATTTTTCGTCCCGGTCCCGAAAATCTAAAAATTTTTAACCAAGTAGGAGCGGTTTCCCCCGAAAATGAAATCCCAAGTGCCGTTTTTCCCAAAACAACCCGTTTACCCTTTCAATTTTATCTTTTTCGGTTCAAAAACAAGGGTGTTAGTGCACTACATCTGTTGATTGCGTCTAGGTGTCTAGGATCAGGTCTTATATCGTATTGTATAGCATAGGGCACGTTTTACGAGAAAACAGGAGTCTGTATAGGTGTTATATGCTAGGACCGCTCATAGGGACATAGGGATGTTGGTCCGCTTATTTGGCATGTATGGACCGCTTATTTGAACATACCGGGTCCGCTCTTATGAACATGTGTCACATGAGCGGACCCAGCAGCCTATATATAGGGGTTGCTTGAGCGATCCTCATAACGTCAAGTCCGAATTCCACGCCGAAGCTCTGCCGGTGTGACGATCGAGCTGTAAAACGTTGCAAATCAATAAAACAAGCAATTAGAAAGAAGAACAAGCTACTTCTGCTTGTATTTCTTATTATTCCGCATCTGAAACGCAAGAGATAACCTCTGAACGACTCGTTCGGGTCAGCATACGATCCTACAAGTGGTATCAGAGCTTGGGAGGAGGTTTTCTGCAGATTGTAGCTGATTTTCAGTGTTTCTTCTCACTTCTACATCTTCTTTTTCTTCGTTCGGGAAGATTTCACGGTCGGAATTCGCTCAAATTTTCACAGCTTGTGCGCAATAGTATCGAGATAAACCTTGGAAAGTTTGAAGCCAAAATTCGAAGTTTTAACAAGTCAAAACATGTTCGATATGTGGATCGCTCGAAGTGACGTCATCGTGAACCGCTCTTAGATCACGTCTTGGACCGCTCCAAAAACATCTTGGATCGCTCATTTGGATCATATTGGACCGCTCTTAAGACATTTATTTCTCTGGATCGCTCATTTGAACAGTCTCTGGTCCGCTCGAACAATCATTCGATAAATTGATTGGTCCGCTCGTTAGTCAGTCACCCGGTTCGCTTATTTGTTCAGTGTTGGATCGCTTTTCTGTCACCTGCATTGAAAAACGTGCTAATTCAACATGGATTCCGAGTTTTACAACGCTTTTGCTACATTGACTACTCCAGCTGCAATTGCTCAAGCAATGAATTTAGAAAATGAGACGGGAACGACTCAAAAGCCCCCTAGATTGATGAGCATTGAGGAGTATTATGGGTGGAAGGATCGGTTTGAAAACTGGGTTCAGGCAAATCATCTCAGATCGTGGGAATGCATATTGGAAAAGTACACATTGCCTCGAACAGAATTGCAAGTTATTAAACAAATATCCGAATTTTCAGAACAAGAACGTGCCATGTACAGAGCAGAGAAAATGATGATCAGTCTGTTACAGCAGGCGATTAAAGAAGACATATTCATTTTGTTACAGCACGACAAAACTGCTAAATCAATTTGGGATGCTCTTAAAGTAAAATTCGAGGGTAGTGAAAGTATGATCAAAAGCAAGAAGGCATTGCTTAAGAAAGAATTTGATTTGTTTAGCAGTTTACCGGGAGAGGATACTAAAAAGTTGATCGAAAGATACTGTCACTTGGTGCGATCGTTATCGATGTTGGGAGTTGAAAAAGGTCGTGAGGAATGGGTTGATAAGTTGGCTGATGCGTTACCTCAGAAAGAGTGGGGAACGTATTTGATGATACTGAAAAACATGGGTGTTTATGACAAACTAACAATTGGTCAGTTTATCGAGAAGTTAGAGGGACAGGATCTGGAACAACAGAAGATAGCCAGGATGAATAATCCTAGTGGTCAACAAGATGTAAAAATATACTATAAAGGTAGCATTCCAGTTTCTGAAGCTGAAAGAAGTCTAAAGATTCAAACCGCCTTCAGTGCTGGAGATTCATCAGAAAAGGTTGATCAGAGTTCAAACAAGATTAGCAGCGGGTTTTCATCATTTCCGAGTGTCAATCCGAAAGAGACTAACACGAGTTTTCAGTCTTAGAGTACAAAAACCGGAAACGGATATGTGATTCAGTGCAACATAGCTCTTAACCTTCCAGAAGGCAAAAGTTTCTCTGAAGACATTGCTAAAGACCACATGGCACTTATGGGTTCAGCTCTGTTATCCTATGAAGGTCTTGTTGCTGGTCGGATCGGAAATCCTATGCTTACCAAAGAGGATTACGATCAAATAGACGCTGAAGAAATGGAACTCATGGATATCAAATGGTGTCTTGCTAGTGTTCTTCGACGAGCTGAGAAATTCAAAACCATTACTGGGAGAAATGACTTTCTAGATGCTCATGTATCTACTTTAGGTTTTGATAAATCTAAAGTTACTTGTTTTCGATGCAGGGAGAAAGGCCATTTCAAGTGGGAATGCAAGGGAAGAGAAGCTAGCGGAGCACAGAATCCATTCGGGAAAGATGATTACTACCGCAAAGCCATATATCAGCAAGTTGGTCAATCCCAAGAACCACAGACAGCTCACGGGAGAAAGATTGAAGATTCCAAAAGAGCATGTGTTGTGGATTTTAGCTGGAATGATTATATATCATCTGAAGCCACAGCAGCACGCATTATTGATCAAGATGATGAGAAACTACCAGAAGGTTTCAGTTGGGATATGTTTGTGGATGAAAAGGGAGAATTTAAAGCGTTCATTGCCAAGATTGTCCGAGAGCCAGATCTGTTTACTACTTGGATGAAATCGATTGGAGTGAATGTGTCTAGTGAGGATGAAAAGTCTGTTACATCTGATGAAAATTCAGATAGTGTTGATGATGAAATTTCTGAAAGATCTGGAGAAATTTCAGCAGATTCAGTTGAAAATGTTGAATATGTTGTTAGTTCTGATGAGAGTGTACAGAATGAGATTGTTTCAGAAAAGACAGCTGTTTTTGATAAAACACCGACTGTTTCTGATGTTTCTGATGATGATTCTGAAAAAACAGTTCAGTTTGATCAGTCACCTGATCACAGCAGCAGTGATGATGAGGAAAAACATATAAATGTTGCTAAATCTCATCTTTCTCCTGAAAGTTTTCATTTCTATTTTGCAGATCGGATAGAGAAACTAAAGGAGAAACGAACTGCTAAAGAACAACAAGTTGAATCTGAAGATGATATTCAAAACGCTGAGAATGTTGCTGAGAAAATTACTGATGTTGTGAAAGAAGTAGAAAAGGTGATTGAAGTAGAAAAAGTGGTAGAAGTTTTTAAAACAATCGAAGTTGAGAAGATTGTTGAAGTCGTCAAGCCGTGTGAGAAGTGCATGGAGGTTTGCAAGGATTGTGCATCTAAAGACGACATCATAGCTGAGTATGAAAAGAAGAAGGAGCAGTTATTGTTCAACCTCAATTATGTGAAGGAATCGTACGACGTGTTGAATAAAACAGTAACTGGTCTCCAAACAACAAACTCAGAAAGAGAACAGGCGCTGACAATGATGAATGCAACTTTAATGTCAAAGCAAAAGGCTATAAATTTCTACATTGAAGAGAGTGCCAAATGGAAGCAAGAGTTGGAAACTGAAAAGATTGAAAATGAAAGAATTAGGCGGTTATTGTTAAGCTATACTACTTCTGATTATCTCATTGATCGTGTTTATCCAACTGTTGCAGGTTTGGAAGCTTTTCAAGACGAGAAGCCAAGGAAGAAGAAAGACTGTGGTAAGAAACCGACTGTTAGCTATAACAAGTGTCCACCTCCAATTTGGGATGGGTATTCTCCTAGGAAACCAAATGAGGAGCAACTTGAGAAAGCAGTCAATATAAAGTTAAAAACTGACACAACTGACGTTTTACCAGACAACATCGATGTCACGTTTACCTCGTTCGATACTGATCATGAGTCTGAGTTAATTAAAAAGGTGGTCGATCAAGTGTTGGATACTGATGAGGAGTCCGAGTCGAAATCTGAGTCTGGAGGGTCAAATTCGTCAGTCAACAGTCAAAATTCGTCGGTTAAACGGTCTTATAGTTTAGAATTTTTGTTATCAAAAGCAAATTTGGATGATGAAACATTTGAAGTAGCATACACTTTAAATGATTCGGACAAATTATACTATGACAAATAATTTCCAATAAGAAGTGTTCGTTTTGACATAATCAAAAAGGTTTTCAAAATGACAGAAATCAATATTTCTGAAATAAAAGATTTAAATCTTGCTGAAAAACCTAAAAAATACACTTCAAGAGTTCAACAACGTTTAAACAAGAAAAAAAGTTACAATTCTGGTCCTGGTTTTCAAAAGAAACCTAACCAAAATCGTAGCTACAAAAAGAAAGGTTTAGGTTTTATTCCACCAGAAAATTATAAAAATGATAAAAATTCTAAAACAAAAACAGAATTTGTGTCAGGTGGAAGCTCAGATGAAGAACAAAAGAAACTATTCTGGAGACAGTCAAACAAGGAGTTTCTTGCTGGAAAAAAGAAGAATGGAGCTGATATTTGTTATCAAAGAGAGACTCGAACCTGTTACAGATGCAATGAAGCTGGTCACATTGCATGGAATTGCTCAAAAAGTGCACAATCAAAACAGGGAGTTTCTCACAAGTTGAAAGAGAAAGTTGTTGATGTTGACACACCAACCAATAGACCTAAAATTTTTGGGAATTCAAAATTTGAGGTTGGTGAGTGTTCAAAGAATAAGTATGAGAAGAAAGGAAAAGACAACCAGGTGTGGGTTGCGAAGAAAGATGAAGTGAATGTTGGCGATGAATCTAGTTCCACAAAGCCAGAAGAGCCACAGGTTGAAAAGAAGATTTCAGTGAATGATGAGGAGTTTCCATCATTGAAGTTTGAAAAAGTGAAAAAGAAAGTTGGAAAAACTGAGATTTCTAATCAGTTTTATAAAGAAAAGGATGAATTTGATGTCGAGAAAACATTCAACGGGAATGTTAAAAAGATTTTTGGGAAAATGTTGAGTGGGAGAGCTAAGGGGGTAAAAGATTTTTATGCAAATAAAAAGGCAACATACAACCCTACAGCTCAGGAACTAAAAACCATCAAGTCTGAAAAGACTTGGATGGAAGTTTGTTTTCCATGATAGTCTTAGGACTATGCCGGAGATCCCAAGTTTATATCGTGGATCAGGAATCGGCATCTTTCTAGTGTTTGAAGAGATTGTTTGAAAGATTTTGAATAATGTTGTTAATGTTTTGCAGGTGAAAGGACTACGCCGGAGCTTCCAGGATGGTAATTGCGAAGCAGGAATCGGCATCCTGACTGGTAAAATGGTGATGTAGACGTAACATTCCTACAAGTGGTAACCTTGTTCTTGCAAGTGGTATTTGTGGTTAAATTTTGAGATGTTTGTATACTTTGAAGTAATTACATTTACAAGTGGTACAGAAGGTTCTTAAATGAAAATGGTAAATCAGGGACATTAAATTGTACTTGATTTACTATTCATGGCAAAAGATAGACAAGATGATGAACCACATCCCCGTTCTTAAAATTGATAAATCTACAAGTGGTTTTTATCAACACAAACTCATTTTCCGGAAAAGTCATTTCGATTAAAACAAACTTAAGTGTTTTGAAATCTAAATGAGAAAATGATTTGTGATAGGGAGAGTTCAGATTGTTTATGCTAAGTGAATGGCGATTTGAGGTGATTCGATATCAGTTGTCAAGTTTCTGTACAGTTTGTATTGTTTACTATGTTTTTTAAGTGGGTCAAAAGTCTTTTATTTTCAAATTTCCTTTGAAATGTGTTTGCATTTTAGGGGGAGTAAGAATTTTTAGAAAATCCAAAAACATTTGAAAATTTGAAAAAGCCAAAAACATGATAAAATTCAAAAATGAGGTTTGGTGCTAAAAAGAGGAAATGATAGTACATCAGTGGACTATCACAGCACGCTAAAGAAATGTAAATTTAAAAAAGTGATAAACAATCTTACTGTGGAAGTGTCAGTAGATTTTCGCACATTTAGTAAGTTGAAACGAGATATAAACCTAAATTCAAACTTGCTTGATTCGTGGGTAACTATTCTTGAATATATGGGTAACCCCCGAAATCTTGTCTGAAAGGTCCCATATTCTGAGATACTAGGTCTTTATGCTCAGTGATATCTGGGGTATTATCCCGGGACTTCTGCTGTATGGAAGTACTGACCTAGTCCCCGGATAATACTTTTCGCAAAATGCTTGAAATATAGCATCGCCCTCAGCAAGCTGATGAAACAATAAAATTGATAGTCGCTGCTGTTGAAATGCAAAAGATCCTCTAAAGGGGACCCACCAAAAGTCGAACCGTTATCTCTCTGCTGAACGGAAGTTCTGACCTGAGCTCTCACAGTTTCGCATCTAACCCCTTTACAGATATCAGTTGTGGTATATTCACCTGTAAGACTGAATATTTGGGATCTGGATACGGGAGTATATTTAAGTGGAGTGATACACAATTAAGTTTAAGTCTTTAAAACATTAATATCGTATCTCGAATCGATTGAACTTTGTGTTGAGAATCTAAGAGGACAAACATACTGACAATCTAAGTAAATTGTTTAAAACTTAAAATGAATTCAAGCTTAACGGTGCTCATGATTGATCTCAAAACTGATATGATCCTCTTGCACGAACTCACAAAAATATTGATTGTAAATATTACATTTCTGTATGTTTTTGTTTACTAGGAGTGTCAGGTAATATCTCTCAGAAAATCCAAAAAGATTTTTGTGTGTTTTAGTTAAATTTTGAAAAAAAAAATCAAAAAGATTTTCGACAACTGACATTGGAAAGCTGATTTTCAAAATTCCGAATGTTAAACATGATGAGCAGTATTTGAGGGGGAGTGTTTGTGTAAATCTAACTGTTTTCGTTAATCTAACCTTCTTCAAGTGGTTCATCATAGATATTTGAGAGAGAGCCTGAGATGTTGCAATTATATGTTTGTTTTAGTGATTATGAGAGTTATGTGTTGGTGCACAGGTATTTGATATGTAATAAAATTAGAAAATTTATGTCTGGGTTAAGATTGTGTAGGTAGCCAGGTTTCGATATTCTGAAGATCTCTGTTGGAAGAGAGCCAAGTTTCGATCCTGGAAATCAATTCTGAGAGCCTGTGAAGATCAGACAAAGATCCTGAAGATATTACTGAAGAACGAAAGAATACCAGTAAATCGAGAGGGGGAGTCTGAAGATAGAAAGAAAGAGAAAGCCCAGAGACTGATCTAGATTAAAGATGTGAAGACACAGTTTTGCAGTCAGAGTGTATAGGCGACTCCATCAACATCTGAGGGGGAGTCTGTTAGTGCACTACATCTGTTGATTGCATCTAGGTGTCTAGGATCAGGTCTTATATCGTATTGTATAGCATAGGGCACGTTTTACGAGAAAACAGGAGTCTGTATAGGTGTTATATGCTAGGACCGCTCATAGGGACATAGGGATGTTGGTCCGCTTATTTGGCATGTATGGACCGCTTATTTGAACATACCTGGTCCGCTCTTATGAACATGTGTCACATGAGCGGACCCAGCAGCCTATATATAGGGGTTGCTTGAGCGATCCTCATAACGTCAAGTCCGAATTCCACGCCGAAGCTCTGCCGGTGTGACGATCGAGCTGTAAAACGTTGCAAATCAATAAAACAAGCAGTTAGAAAGAAGAACAAGCTACTTCTACTTGTATTTCTTATTATTCCGCATCTGAAACGCAAGAGATAACCTCTAAACGACTCGTTCGGGTCAGCGTACGATCCTACAAAGGGTTTGTGGTTTTTGTGAGAAATCGGGCAAATCTATCAACAATCTAAGTGTATTTACTTCCCATTACACTAATCTAAACTAATACTAACAGATTATATCAAAAATTTGAAGTTCGATCCAGATGAACTTGAAGAACCGTAGATTTTTACCCAAATTTTTGATGTTTAACTACATGCAAGTAACTAATCTAACTACTAATGATGATAGAATCATACCTTGATGTTGTTAAACGTGGAGGTAACGTCGGAAATCTGCGGAAAATCGCCTTGAACCAGAGCGTTTTCGGCAAAACGGGGCGTGTGGAATGAGGTAACTGTTATGAAAAGAGGGTTTTATCCCGACAGTTGCGTCGACACGGCCCCGTGTCCAGCGGACACGGCCCCGTGCCGAGCAAAAGTTTTAAATTTTTTTAGTGCTCGTGTGAGTGCCCATTTTTCCGAAAACATGGTTAGAAGACTTACCGGTTTCGATGTATACTCACTTGTTCGTAACATACCGGGTATGATGTGGGTACTTTTCATTCGTTAACCGTTTGAAGTGAGATCTCTTCCTCTTCATCCTCAATGGATCCTCGGTAGAGTTTCAGCCGTTGGCCATTGACTTTAAATGGAATCCCATTTCGAGCTTTAATTTCTACTGCACCGTGAGGAAAAACATGGGTGATGGAAAAAGGTCCTGACCACCTAGATTTTAGTTTACCCGGAAATAATCGAAGTCGTGAATTAAACAACAGAACTTGGTCTCCTACTCGAAATTCATTAGGCTTAATATATTTGTCATGTAAATTTTTTATTCTTTCCTTATAAATTTTGGAGTTAGAGTATGCATAATTCCTTAATTCGTCTAATTCATTCATTTGACAAAATCGATTTTTACCTGCAGTTTCTAAATCTAAGTTTACGCTTTTTATTGCCCAGTAGGCCCTGTGAGCTATTTCTACTGGCAAATGACAACTTTTTCCATAGACGAGCTTATATGGGGTTGTGCCTATAGTGGTTTTATAAGCAGTTCGAAAAGCCCATAAAGCATCATCTAATTTATCAGCCCATTCCTTTTTATTTAAACCTACGGTTTTTTCAAGTATTCGTTTTAAACCTCGGTTAGTCACTTCGGCTTGTCCATTCGTTTGAGGGTGATATGCTGTTGAGACCCGGTGATAGACCCCATACCTTGTTAAGATTTTTTCGAGTTGATGGTTGCAAAAATGGGTACCCCTATCACTTATCAAAGCTTTTGGTGTTCCAAAACGAGAGAATAATTTTTTCAGAAATTTTACCACTACTCTTCCATCGTTTGTTGGAAGAGCTTCGGCCTCCGCCCATTTAGACAAGTAATCAACCGCTACAAGTATATATTTGTTTCCTTTTGATGGTGGGAAGGGTCCCATGAAATCAAGCCCCCACACATCAAAAATTTCACAAACGAGAATGCCGTTCTGAGGCATTTCGTTCTTGGAAGAAATATTACCTGATCTTTGGCAAGCATCACATGTCTTTACAAGATCTTGGGCATCTTTGTAAATGGTTGGCCAATAAAATCCTGAATCAAATACCTTTCGTGCGGTACTAGCGGCACCATGATGTCCTCCGTATGGACCTTCATGACAATGACGGAGAATCCTTCGTGCTTCACTACCATGGACACACCTTCAGATGAGTTGGTCGGCACACATTTTGAAAAGATAAGGGTCTTCCCAAAAGTAATGCTTTACATCAGCAAATAATTTCTTTCTTTGATGATGCGGCCATCCTTTGTTGACTATACCGCTAGCTAAGTAATTAACATAGTCCGCATACCATGGTTCTTGTCTGCTCTCCATCATTTCCAAGGATTCTGTGGGAAATTTTTCGTTGATCTGTTCGTTCCTGGTTGCCTCCAAAGCTGGGTCTTCTAGGCGTGAAAGATGATTTGCAGCAGTGTTTTCTGCTCCTCTTTTGTCTTTGATTTCAATGTCGAATTCTTGGAGGAGTAGAATCCAGCTGATCAAACGGGGTTTTGCGTCTTGTTTCTTGAAGAGGTATCGAATAGCTGCATGATCTGTATAGACTACAGTTTTAGAAAGAACAAGGTAAGAACGGAATTTATCAAAAGCAAATACCACAGCTAGTAACTCTTTTTCAGTAGTTGTGTAATTTTCTTGTGCATCGTTTAGTGTTTTACTAGCATAATAAATTGGGTGGAAATGCTTTTCTTTTCTTTGTCCCAAGACTGCTCCAACAGCAAAGTCACTTGCATCACACATGATTTCAAAAGGAAGTTTCCAATCAGGGGCTATCATGATAGGTGCATTGACTAGCATTTCCTTGAGGGTTAGAAATGCTTGATTGCATTCCTTGTCAAAGATGAAAGGTGCAACTTTTTCAAGTAATTTTGTTAGAGGTCTTGAAATTTTTGAAAAGCCTTTGATAAACCTTATATAAAATCCGGCATGCCCTAGGAAACTTCTGATTGCTCTAACGGAGGATGGTGGAGGTAATCGAGAAATAGTTTCTATTTTTGCTCGATCAACTTCCATTCCTTCGCTTGAGATTTTATGTTCGAGTACTACTCCCTCTGTTACCATGAAATGGCATTTTTCCCAGTTAAGGGCGAGGTTAGTTTCCTCACATCGGGATAGCATTCGTTCAAGGTTATCGAGGCATTGGTCATATGAATCTCCAAAGATAGAAAAGTCATCCATGAAGACTTCCATTGTCTTTTCTATCATGTCATGGAAAATGGCCACCATACAGCGTTGGAATGTTGCTGGTGCATTACATAGACCGAATGGCATGCGTCGATGGGCGAAAGTTCCGTAGGGGCATGTGAAAGTCGTCTTTTCTTGGTCTTCAGGTGCTATCGGGATTTGAAAGTAACCTGAAAAACCATCCAAGAAACAGTAAAATTTATGACCGTATAGTCGTTCTAACATTTGATCAATGAAAGGCAAAGGAAAGTGGTCTTTCCTTGTTGCTTCATTTAATCGTCTATAGTCTATACAAACTCTCCATCCTGTGACTGTTCTTGTCGGTATTAATTCATTTTTTTCATTAGTTATTACCGTCATACCTCCTTTCTTTGGGACTACTTGGATGGGACTTACCCATGGACTATTGGAGATAGGATAGATTAGTCCGGCGTCAAGTAGCTTGATGACCTCATTTTTAACCACTTCTTGCACATTTGGATTTACTCTTCGTTGTGGTTGTATTACTGTTTTGTAGTCATCATTCATTAAAATTTTGTGCATGCACATGGAAGGATTTATTCCTTTAATATCTACAAGCTTCCAAGCGATCGCATTTTTGTGTTTTTTAAGAAGATTAACTAATTTTTCTTTTTCTATGCTACTTAATTTAGTCGAAATAATTACAGGTAAATTACCATCTTTGTCTAGAAAAGCATATTCCAAACCTTTAGGAAGTTCTTTGAGCTCAATGGGTGGGTCTTTAGGAGACACCTTATTTTGCGGCTCATCTAGATCAAGAACCTTAAAGGTTTGTTCTATGGCGACCTCTTCTTCAACAAAATGGTCATCTTCTTCAGTTGTATCGGGTGGCGCATCTTCATCTTCAATTAGGGGGTCATTATTGCCAAAAGGATATTTCATTGAACGCTCAAGGTCTATGTTCCTTTTGAATGCCCCTAATCGAAGAGGTAGATTATTGAATTTTCGGTTTTTCAAAGCCTCATGAGTTTTCACAAAAGGTTTTCCCAAGACTAGAGGAGCGTCATCGAGGATGACAAAGTCGGTTGGAATAACCATTTGATTTGCTTGAACCAAGACATCCTCAACTACACCGATTGATTTTATTACTTTCCGATCGGATAGAAAAATGGGTATTTGAAGTGGAGCGAAATCACTAATACTTAACTTTTCAAAAATGTAGTTATGCATTATGTTAACACAAAGATCTTTATCAATGGTGATATTACTAATAAATGAATTTTGAAAGAAACATGGAACCGGTGTAATGTTAATTTCAAAAGGATCTTCTTTTATTAGTGAGGTTTGATCATTAGTTAACTTAACACTTACCATTTCTTCAATTTTAGTATTAGTGTTTAGCTCTTTTATAAACTTAGCATGAGGGGTTACTAAACAATGATTTTCAAAAGAAGGTGACAAGAGATTAATTTTCTTCTAAATTAGACTCTTCTTGTAATTTAACGTTATCGACCTCACCTCTTTCGTTGTTTAACTCATGTGTCGGTTTTTCACTTATTTGTTCTTCCATTTTTAATTCCTCATTTATCGTTTCTTCTTTTTTTTTAATTCTTCTCTTGCGCGGGACTCCTCTTCCCTTGCGCGAGATTCTTTTATGCATCGTTCGATAGTTTTAATGTGTTCTAATATCCTATCGGTCACTTCGGTGATAGAGAAAGGATTGGGATCCTCAAAGCTTGAATCCGGTTGTTCGATCCTTGGTTCCTCATAATACCCGTATGAAGTAGATGGTTCACACCATTGTTCTTCATTGTAAGTATATGATGGATAAGGGTCGAAATTTTGTTCTTCATAGTACTCATATGAGGTGGGTTGTTCACGCCATGGTTCCTCATAATAAGTATATAAAGGTGGTGGCTCATATCTCGACTCTTCAAAGTATGAGTATGAAGGCTCATACCTTGGTTCATCAAAATATGAGTATGAGGGAGGAGGTTCATACCTTTGGTCTTCATAGGATGTGTATGAAGTTGATGGCTCGTACCTGGGCTCCTCATAATGGTTGTATGAAGTGGATGGTTGAAACAAGTTACAATATTGTACCGAGTGCGGGTTACCACAATCAGTGCAATAGTCTCTCATATAATCATCCTCCTCATAGGTGTAGTTGTAACCTCCTGAGTATTGATCCATAGGGATCACTCAACAGACCACAACTGAGTCTCGGGACCAGAAAACGAAAATAAAAACGGAAACAGAGGCTGGACACGGCCCCGTGTTGGGTGAACACGACCCCGTGTTCAGGGTCTGTATCTGGGCGTTTTAATTAAAGTTACTGGTCTCGTTGGACACGGGGGCGTGTTAAGTGAGCACGGCCCCGTGTTCAGGCTTTGTATCTGGGTATCTAACTAAAAATATGCAGCACGAGGGCGTGTTCAGTGAGCACGGCCCCGTGTTCAGGCTACTGTAAATGCAAACTAAACTAAAATGCAGAAAAATGTGCGCGCGTTTTAAAAAGGTTTTGAAAAACTGATTAGGCCGTCGATTTTAAGCTTTCTTAAAATCCTTGTGTCCCCGGCAGCGGCGCCAAAAAACTTGATGCGTGTCAGTGTGTATATATTTTAGATGTATATTTTAAGCCCTTTTTACACTTTTAGCCAAGTTTTAAATTTATAAAACACGATATTCACTAACACTAAACACACATATGGGCAAGTGCACCCATCGTGGACGTAGTATAGTGTTGGTAAGATACCGAGGTCGTCCAAGGACACAAGAGCTTTTAGTACCGGTTTATCCTCAACGTCTAATCAAATCAAAATGTTAGAAAAGATTTTTAAACTTAGAAAATAAAAACTAACTAAATGCTGAAAAATAAAAATAAAAACAGATAGACAAGATGAATCACTTGGATCACTCGTGTATTAGTATAACCTTTGATTATTTTCGCACTTTTGCACTTGTTTAAGAGATTATCTTAGTTATTGTAGTAGGCCCCTCTTTTGAAGGCGGCGTTACCCTCAACCTAGTAATTTGAGTCAGCAAGGATACAATCCTAAAGGGTTGGATTATTGAAAGATAATGAATTAAGTTATTAATGCAAATTATGGTAGGCCCCTCTTTTGGAGGTGACGTTACCCTCGACTAAGTAGTCTGAGTCAGCAGGGATACAGTCCTAAATAGCCGGGTTATAGTATTAATAGTAGTTAACTTATGAGGGGGTCAAAGAGTTTGGATCCCCGCCATCCAATACCTATGAGTATTGAAGGAGATCCTACTAAATTTGACCTAGGTCCCTTGCAGGACCTCTAAACACTGAACAAGGGCAAGACCCTTACTAAACCGTTCCCTTAACCCCTGACCAGGTAGCCAACATATCTCCATATAGACCGTGGAGATATGAATGGTGAAAATATTTTATTTTATATAGACAGTAAAATAATGCCAAGACACCATGGATAAACGAAAAGGAAGAATCACCTTCAACATAAGCAACTAGTTATTAAAGTCATTAATACAAAACCAAATAAAAAGTGCAAAAGATTAAAAATAAAAAGTATTATACTAAACACTTGTCTTTACCAAGTGATGTAAGAGACTTAGGCAAACATGGCCTTGATTGTCAAGAACCCTTACGATCAATCTTGGATCCCGAGACGACTCATACACTCTATGATGGACAATGGATGATGGTGGTGGATGATGTTGTTGTGATGGTGGTGGGTGGTGGATGAAGTGTGAGAGAGGTGGTGTGCCAAGGGATGAGTTGCAATGAAGCCAAGCACTCCTATTTATAGGCTGAACAGAAGCCTGGGCACGGCCCCGTGTCCGCTGCACACGGCCCCGTGCCCGTCTGACAATCTCTTTCCTCATTAATTGTAATTCGCAATTACAATTAATGCGCCTGCAGTACTTTCGCCACGCCCCCGTGTTCGCTGGGCACGACCCCGTGGTGGGCAATAGAAGCTTCTATAGGTTTGTCTTTTCTGCTGCTTCTTGGGCACGGCCCCGTGCTGGCTGAGCACGGGGCGTGTTCAGTCTTCTGCCTTCTCTGTTTTGCTTGGGAGGATGCTGTCGAGGGGTCGGGCAATCCACTTATGTTCCTTTTCTTGTATTTATGTTAGATTTAGCCGCCTTTTTGCTTCTTTTGTTAATTTGAGCTCATTTAATCCTGAAAATACAAAAGGAAGACAAAAACACTCTTTTTCCAACATTAGTACTTAAAAAGGGTTAGTTTTATGCCTCATTTGATGTAATTTATATGTTGCATTTTACACACATCAATTATTTAAACACTTGTCACAGATATTAGTGTTATGAAGTCTCGAGCAATCTATTTCGTCTCACTCTGATATTTCCACCATCGGTTGGGGTGTGACAGATTGGTATCAGAGCCATAACTATAGGGAATTTGGAAAATTGTGATGCTTTTGACCTAGTCTATAGTTAAGCACCATACTTGACCCTACTTGGTTCACATGCTAATTTCTTGAAACGTCTCATATGTGCTAAATTCTTGAAATGCTTTACGTGTTCATACTTGCTTTGTTATTTCAAACACTCGTTATTGGGCCAAAAACAAAACATGAGCCGCACACTGAAACGAAACCCTGGGCTGCACACTATCAAGTGGGCCGTCAACTTGATGAACCGCACACCCTTATGAACGATTAGAATGAACTGTTAAGTTACTACTTGGATTGTCAGATTGTGCTATGTGTTTGTATGTAGCCCAAATGTATACTATATGTTACATGATGACTTTGATTCGTACCATCTATTAAATACGTGGTCTGCTTTGTAACGTGAACCTAACTGTTATTGGTAACCCTATTAGGACTTGGTTGACCAACTTTGAACAAAGTAACACGACTGACCGAGAAAATCTAAGGGTGAGTTCACTACTCTTTCACAAGCATGCGTCCCGGGGAGGGACAAACAAACTAATATTCCAGGGAGGAATACTTTTTACTGTAGTTTAACTTCGAAGATGGATAATACACTCAACTCTATCACTTTAAGTCCCATCTTACTACTGAACTAGTTGTCGGGGAAGCAACAGGGTATTAGTTGATAACGTTATTAGGCTTGACAACCTCACACCATACCGGGGAGGACAGGCGTGAACTAATGACCTTAACCACTTGACCAATGTTGATAGGCATTGAGGAAGGGCAAACAAACTGATGTCACTGCGGTATCGGGTTATTATCAACATGTCTTTAAACTAAACACTTGGTAACTAAACGTGTAACAAAACTGTGAACTCGCTAGCTTTATGCTGATACACTTTTCTGCATGCTTGCAGGTCGATAGATACGTGATGTGGAACTTGCATTCGGGGATGCTGGAGTGGTCATGGGTGGCGAAATATGGAAAGACGAGATGTGCCGATTTGTTTTCAAACTATATGGTTTTGAATTGCTTAAACAATGAGTTATGCTTCCGCTGAACGTAAACTTGTTTTAAACGAATGTTTTGAGATACACCATTTACATTGAATGGGAATTTTTATTATTGTAATACTGTTAGTTCAATGTGATTAGTGGCTATATCATGGTACGTCACACGCCTCGCGGGGGTTTCCGCATGTGGTATTTTGGGGGTGTGACAGTTTGATATCAGAGCCACTGGTTATAGTGAACTAGGTTTTAAAATGTTTTCATAAAACCAGACTATAACCGAACAGTTATGAAATCGACCATGATACTCAGCTCCAGATTGCAAGATTCGTCTTTTACTTACTGTATACATTACACGCCTAGCGTACACTTATTTATGATATTGCATATGATTACATCCTTAGCACTATAGTATGATTACATGCATTACTTGTTTACGTTATGATGCATCGTAGTATGACCAGAACCTTAGACCTTCGTGATCCTTACCATTCTAGTAACATTTGTTTTAACACTCGAATCTGAGGAACCTTTCGACATGAGGTAAGAGGAGCTGAGATAAACATGAAAATCACATTATTATTACGGGTGCACACGTAATAATAATGTGGGGTGCATGTGAGTCCCAGTGAGGCTTAGCAAGTGTGAAAGGTGTTCTGACTCATTATCCGACATAATGAGAGATTCAATATTCTATAGAAGTTATAACGATGATTGACTTCTACTCAGTCGTGATCCTCACTTATTCCCACTCTTCTCATGGATGCAGAATCATGAACGGACGTGGCGGACGTAATGGTGGACGTAGTGGTGGCCGCGACGGTGGACGTGGAAACATCGTCATGACTCAGGTAGAGTTGACGGACCTGATTAACACCCGTATGGCTGAAGCCTTAGCAGCTCAGCAGGCTGGTATGATATGTACTAGATGCTTCTTATTCTTTAATCGTATAATCGACTCTCATTCGTGCGTTGTACTTCCTTCCAGGTCAGCCTGGGAATCAAAATCAGAACATCCGCCTGCCTGTACTTTCAAGGTGTTCATGGATTGCAAGCCGCAGACATTCAGTGGAACCGAAGGAGCAGTGGGACTACTCCGTTGGTTTGAAAATGCCGAGTTAGCCTTCGCTATGTGTAACTGTCTAGCTGGGGACAGGGTAAACTATGCTTCGGGCACTCTGGAGGACGGTGCCTTAACCTGGTGGAATGCCCAAGTTCAGATGTTGGGCATTGAGATGACAAACGCTACTACTTGGGATGACTTCAAAGAACTGATGAGAGAGAAATACTATCCTTGTGATGAAGTGCAGAAGCTGGAAAACGAGTATTACGATATGAAAATGGTGGGATCTGAGATCGAGGCCTATACGAAGCGATCTCATGAACTTGCGAACACGTGTCCAAACTTATCATGCCCACCACACAGGAGGATTGAGCTGTACATCAAGGGGTTAACACCGCAAATCAAGGGGATGGTTACTGCAGCAAACCTTGATAACTTACCCCAAATCATCCGACTAGCACACAAGATTACCGACCAGGAAGTTGAGCGAGGCTCGTTACCAGCACGTGGTGCTACTACTACGACCCCTTCTACTGACAACAAATAGAAGTGGAATGATTCGGACAAGGCATCCAATTCAAACCAGCAGCAGAAGAAGTCTGATAACAACAACAGTCGCAGTTTCAACATGTCTACCAAAACCAAAGCTCTCACGAGGGCAAGCAGCCGAAGTGCAACATGTCACACCCCGACCACGTAAAACATCAAATCGTGGCGGAAACGTCGGGGAGTGTTGTAACAGAATTATTGTTTCACAACCATGGCATTTAAAGTTATATTTTATTTATCAATAAAAGAGGTACATTGTCTTGAAATAACTGAAACATAGAGTACATAACATGTTTTAATTAGACTAGCTTCATTTTAAAGTCACTAAGGCCCAAGTCCACCCTAGCGTATCACGATCAAGCTATGCATTAGCTCCTGAAACACATGTGAAAATAAAGTACGTTAGCATAAAAATGCCAGTGAGTAACATAGGTTTTGTGAAAATAGGATTCATGACTTAGGTTTTAGAAAAGGGTTGTTTAACAAAGTCAGTCATGATCCTTGTAACATGTTTTGTTTTATAAATCATTTGAAAAGCGATGAATAAGTAGATGATATGTGAAAAAGTAATGTAAGGTTAAATGAATAATTAAGTAAAATGAGTTTGTATATATATATCAAACAGTGTTGTAAATCAATGTTTTGTGAAAAATATGTTATTTGTAAGAAAAATGAATAAGTCCAAGTTGAATGACTTAAATAAACCACCCAATGAAAGTTGCCCATGTCTAAACCATTTGCCCAATGTTATTGTGAAAACCATGTCAAAATGTATATATCAATATCAACATTGTCTATGTCAAATATAATCATGTAATGTGTAATCAAAATGTCAATGTATGGTTAGTGAAATATGTATCAACTAAACCATAGGAAAAATGCACAAAACAGTGTATTGAAGTAAAACATGGTTTAAATCAACGCTATGTTTTGTGGAAAATGCATGCTATAATGAATACAGACATTTATGCGGTATTGTGAAAATGCATACATCCAAGCCTTGCAACTGTGGTGATAAACCTTTAAACAAATTAAAGGTCTATCTGTCTAAATGTTTTAATCGAATTCGGTCATTCCTTCCAATCCAAACATACCCAGGATTTCAGGAACGGGAGTTGTCAATTCCTATGGTACCATTACCTACTAACGAGCGGCGTGATCAATGTTAATGAATGTATATTGTCCCACTTAAACAAACCAAATGTCATACCCAAAATGTAAGCATGTGAAAACAATGCACTAAGTATGATGAACATACATAGCGTGAAAATGTCATGTAAAACAAATGCACTAAGTATGATGAACATACATAGTGTGAAAATGTCATGTAAAACAAATGCACTAAGTATGATGAACATACATAGCAAGAAAATGTCATGTAAAATAAATCGAAGTATTTAATGAACATAGCAAGTGTATGATGAGAAAACATGAAAGCACGAAAGTAACAAGTAGGCACATGTGTTTCACCCCAAAATGTTGAAAAACAGTAAAAGAGGGGACTATGTACTCACTTGAGATTGCTTAGAAGTCGTAGAACAACCACCAAGCAATGCTAGAAGATCACGGAATCAAACAGCACCTATAAAGGCACCTACATTAATAAACGGACCTATCGGAGGATTGGGTAGTACGAGGGTTCGCAAACCAAATAAGTGTGGGAACTTATGTAATATGGTTTGACAAAGCCTACATACTAAAACGAAACTTATCCTAAGTGCTTTTGACCCGTTACGACCCGCTTAGGTAGCTTATGCTACTTTAACGCGTCGTTTGCGTAAAACGCGCTTGAAACGCCTAACTAGCCATATGACAAGCAAGATATGCCTTAACACACTTAATATTGTTGCTAAATCAGTTTAGGTGTCAAAATTTATGTTACATAAGTTTAAAATGAATTTTAGTGTAAAAAGGGCATTTTGGTAATTTACCTAAAGCATAAGAACCACTTGTCATACAACTACTCAAATGGCGTGACCATAAGGTATAACCTTGAAAGGTTATTCCCTATACACTATGGTCACCTAATGTGTTTGGTCGGATCCTAATGATCGACCAAATGGGTCGGGTTCGTAAGTATAAGCGATTGATTAGATCGCTTACCCTTACGACCCTAAACAAGCACAAAACTAAAAGCGACGAGCTAAACATGCTAGAACATGTTTAGAAAACAGGTTTTGGTATTAAAACAAACGGTTTTAATACCCTAAAGTAGTTTAGTTACAAAATGCGCAAGAAAACGCATTTTGACCGAAACTACGGCTCGTCACTAAGCCTAGATAACGTGGTAATCAGTAGGTATAGTCGCTAGGGACTATAACCAACATGATTACGCTCACGTTATGAAGTTCAAACGAACTTCGCATTGACCATAAACTGGTCAATGCAGAAAGTCAAACAAAGTTTGACTTTCGGACTCGAAAAGCAATAAAAGAACGAAAGAATACTTACAACGGGTCCCCGCAAGATTGAATTCCGAGTACTCTCAGGTATGAAGTGTCAAAGCACCCCAACTTAGAGAGCAACCTCTGAATTCAAGTGTGAGGGAAATGGGCAAGACATGGAGGGGTATATATAGGATTTGGTGAACCGTTAAGATCGTTCCTCGCAAAGCGTGCTTCGATCTTGGCCATCCATGTGTACCCATAGTTTTTAAAAACCATTTGAGCCCATTATTTCAGTCCCCTGATTTGAAAATACCATTTGCAATGGGTTTAGAGGTGCAAGACAGCTGCATATAGCTGTTTTCAACAATTTTTCGTATCTGGGGACCTCACGCGGCCCGCCTAAAGTTTGGGGGAATCCTTACGCGCCCCGCCTGAGCAAACTTTGACAGAATTGTCAGTTTTGGTCCCTGCAGCTTAGAAACATGCGTTTTGGCCCATTTTTTGACACGTTTAAGCCCCGTTAACCTCATTTCAAGGCTCTAAAATGAAGTTAAAGTATAGGGGACTCAAAACATGCTCAAAAATATCTCGGATGTCGGTTCGTTTGGTCGTACGATCGCGATGTTCGCTTAATTACGACGGAATGCGCATAAGCGCGAAAAATTATCCAAATTGCGCGACGAATGGATTTTTCTCATGCCAAACATTAAAACATAATATTTTAATGCTTACATAAATTTTTGGATGTCCGGAAGCATTCAGAACGTAAGATATGCGCGAAAGTGCAAACTTATGCACTTTTTGACATTTTTAGTCCCTGAATGAGCATAAAGTTTATTTTAGCACACCGAACCCCTCAAAGCCTATTTCTAAGCTATGTAAAGGATATTTAAGGTGTGTTTAACTTATGATCATGTTCCGGAATGTTCGTTACAGTTCAAATCGGCATACTTTCGCAGTTTGTCAATTTTAGTCCCTGTAAGCGAATAAACTAGATTTTGCCATACCAAAGCCTTCAAAACTTATTTCTAAGTTATGTAAAGGTTATTTAAGGTATGTTAAGCATAAATTGATGTTCCGGAGTATTTGTTGCATATAACTGATTACGTTTTCGTACCATTTTGCATATAATCCTCCAGAAAGCAATATAGAGTTTGAAATCGAATAAAAGCCAAAACATGAAAAACATTAAACATAAAGAAGCAAGCATAGGGATCAAATAACTTTATTTCATTGATAACCGAACTGTTTACAATGATTACAAGCACAAATGTCACAGTCTCCCCTACTTGTGGGAATTTCGTCCCGAAATTCGTTTAGAGGAAACTCGTGGGAATAGATGTGGATACTTCGCCTTCATTTGATCTTCACGTTCCCAAGTAAACTCAGGTCCACGTTTAGATTCCCAGCGAACTTTAACCAACGGAATGCGCTTGCGTTTAAGCCATTTGACTTCACGATCCATAATTTCCACAGGTTTCTCAACAAAATGTAGTGTTTTATCAACACGAATTTCGTCAAGTGGTATGTGGAGGTTCTCATCAGCTAAGCACCTTTTGAGGTTGGATACGTGGAAAGTTGGATGAACATTTCCAAGTTCAGGAGGCAATTGAAGTCTGTAGGCTACCTTACCGATTCTTTCGATGATCTGGAATGGTCCAACGTATCTAGGTGCAAGTTTTCCTTTCTTTCCAAATCTGATCACACCTTTCCAAGGTGAGACCTTAAGTAATACTCGATCACCGACTTGAAAATCCAAGGGCTTGCGTTTTAGGTCCGCATAACTCTTTTGACGGCTTCGAGCTGCCTGTAAGTTATCACGAACTTTCTTAACCTTGTCAGTTGTCTCCAGAATGAGGTCAGGTCCAGTAATCTGAGCCTCACCTATCTCATTCCAGCAGACTGGTGAACGACATTTTCGACCATAGAGAGCCTCGAAAGGAGCCATGTTGATGCTGGAGTGATAACTGTTGTTGTAGGAGAATTCAATCAATGGAAGATGTGAATCCCAACTACCACCGAAGTCGATCACACAAGCTCTAAGCATATCCTCCAAAGTCTGGATTGTTCTTTCAGTTTGGCCATCAGTTTGTGGATGATAGGCTGTGCTCAGATTGAGTTGGGTCCCCATAGCAGATTGCATGGTTCTCCAAAATCGAGAAGAGAAACGAGCATCCCTGTCCGAAATAATGTTCAAAGGAACACCATGTCGAGATACAATTTCATCCACGTAGATTTTAGCCAAATCATCAGCAGAAAAATCCTCACAGATTGGCAAGAAATGCGCTGATTTAGTAAGACGGTCCACAATTACCCAGATGGCATCGTGACCTTTCTTAGTGCGCGGAAGTTTAGTAATGAGATCCATAGCGATGTTTTCCCATTTCCAAACTGGAATCTCTGGTTGCTCCAAAAGACCATAAGGATGCTGGTGTTCGGCCTTAACCTTAAGACAAGTAAGGCATTTTGAAACGTATAAGGCAATGTCTTTCTTCATACCAGGCCACCAATACTGAGTACGAAGATCCTTATATATTTTGTCTGAGCCAGGATGGATAGAATAACGAGATTTATGGGCCTCATCCATAAGCAAAGTACGAAGATCATCTTGGCTTGGGACCCACAAACGGTCCATGAAATAATACGACCCATCTTCCTTCAGAACAAGATCAGGCTTAATGTGATAGGGTAATTCCTTACCCATCAAGTCTTGTGAAACACAAGCATGCTGAGCCTGAGAAATGCGGGCTTGAATATCGGATCGAGCTTGGATAGCAGTTTGATCACGAATACAATGAAGCATAGTACGTTCCTTACGACTTAATGCGTCAGCCACGACATTCGCTTTACCAGGATGGTAGCGAATTTCGCAATCATAGTCGTTTAGGAGTTCGACCCAACGTCTTTGCCTCATGTTGAGTTCTTTTTGATTGAAGATGTGCTGGAGACTTTTGTGGTCAGTGAAAACCACGCATTTTGTACCGTATAAATAATGTCTCCAGATTTTGAGAGCGAAAACAACTGCACCTAACTCAAGATCATGCGTGGTGTAGTTTCTCTCATGTACTTTCAATTGTCTAGATGCGTAGGCTATGACTTTGTTCCTTTGCATTAGAACACAGCCAAGACCCAATTTCGATGCATCACAGTAGACAACGAAATCATCGTTGCCCTCAGGCAGAGTTAGAATAGGTGCATCACAAAGCTTCTGCTTCAAGGTCTGAAACGCTTCTTCTTGCTTAGAACCCCATTCAAAGGGTTTGTTCTTCTGAGTTAGAGCAGTTAGGGGAACTGCAATCTTCGAGAAGTTTTTAATGAAGCGGCGGTAGTAACCCGCAAGACCAAGAAAAGAACGAACCTCAGTAGGAGTAGTTGGCGTATCCCAATCCTTAATCGCACTGATCTTGGAGGGATCTACATGAATACCTTGTTCGTTGACAATATGTCCCAAAAATTGAACTTCCTTAAGCCAAAATTCGCACTTGGAGAATTTGGCAAAAAGTTGTTCTTTCTTTAGGAGTTCCAGAGTAAGACGAAGATGTTGCTCGTGATCAGCTCGCGTCTTAGAATAAATCAAGATATCATCAATGAAAACGATGATGAACTTATCTAAATAAGGCTTGCAGACCCTATTCATCAAGTCCATGAAAACAGCAGGAGCATTGGTCAAACCGAATGGCATGACTGTGAACTCATAATGCCCATATCGAGTGCGGAATGCTGTTTTGGGAATATCCTCTTCATGCACACGAAGTTGATGATACCCAGAACGAAGATCAATCTTCGAAAAGCAAGTAGCACCCTGTAATTGGTCAAAGAGATCATCAATGCGAGGTAGGGGATATCGATTCTTGATGGTAAGCTTATTCAGCTCACGATAATCGATACACATTCTGAAGGATCCATCCTTCTTCTTGACAAAGAGAACGGGAGCACCCCAAGGAGAAAAGCTAGGACGGATAAAACCTTTGTCAGAAAGCTCCTGAAGCTGCTTAGATAGCTCTTGCATCTCAGATGGTGCAAGGCGATACGGAGCTTTGGCAATAGGATTTGCACCAGGTACAAGATCGATATGGAACTCGACTTGGCGTGCTGGGGGTAGACCAGGTAATTCTTCAGGAAACAGCTCCGGATAATCCCGAACAACAGGGATATCTTGAATAGACTTACCTTGGTCTTTATCTGCCGTAACATGTGCCAAGAAGGCCACATAGTTCTTTCGCAGATACTTCCGAGCTTGAGAACAAGACATAAGCTTGAGGCTACTAACAGGTTTGTCACCACGAACCTGTAGGATCTCACCTGACGGGAGCGGCACACGAACGATCTTCTCAAAACAAACCACCTCTGCGCGATGCTTGGCTAACCAATCCATACCCACAATAATGTCGAAACTTCCAAGACGCATAGGCGTGAGGTCAATAGGAAATAGGTGGTTGCTAAGGTTTAATTGGCAGTTGCGAAGAATGGAATTAAGAACAATGGGTTCACCATTCGCAACTTCAACAGTTAAAGGTTTACCTAGTTTTGTTCTAGACACGCGAAGCAATGGTTCGAAAGATAAAGACACAAAACTTTTATCGGCCCCTGAATCAAAAAGAACAGACGCAGGTTGATTATTAACTAAGAACGTACCGTTCACCACTTCGTTGTCTGCCTGCGCCTCAACAGCATTCATATTGAAAGCTCGTCCACGAGCCTGAGCCTGAACTGAATTTGCATTAACCAGCCTTGGACACTGGTTTCGATAATGAGTCAGGTCTCCACAATTAAAGCATGAGCCGGGAGGGTAGTGAGGTCGTGCAACTTGCTGTTGAACAGGTGGTTGAGCTACCTGATTTCGAGCAAAACGACAAACTTCTGCAAGATGACCCGACTTCCCACAGTTGGTACAGAAACGACACGGGAGTTGTTGCTGATGATGACTATTGCACCTATTGCACAAAGGTGCATTCCCTTCATACCGTTTCTTCGCGGGAGGCTGCGCTGGCTGATTGGGTGCTGCCTGGTTCTGTTGGGCAGTGATTGCAAAATTTTGGGAAGCCTTTCGCTTCCTAGAGCCCCTTGATGAGCCAGAATCCTTCCCTTTCTTATCTTTCTTGCTATCCCCTTTGTCAGAATCCTGCTTCTTACCCTTGTCACCCTTCCTATGCAATTTCCCCTTTCTGACCTGCGATTCTGTTAATGTCGCAGCTAACTCAATGGCCTGACGGACAGTGGTAGGTTTACTCCCGGTAACAATGTCTTGCACAGAATCAGGTAGACCATCGATGTATCTTTCGATAGCTTTGTCAAGTGGGGTGACCATTGTTGGGCATAGCAAACTCAACTCTTCATATCTATCAGTATACGCCCGGTGCTCACCACTAACCTGTTTCAGATCGTCAAACTCCCTTTCCAACTTTCGCAATTCATGACGAGGACAGAACTCACTCATCATGAGAGTCCTTAACTCAGCCCACGTTTGTGCTAAAGCGACTTCAGCACCACGATCTCTCATAATCCCGTTCCACCATGTCAACGCCCTCTTCTGAAAGACACTTGAAGCAAACTCGACCTTGCGATTATCAGGACACTGAACATGACGAAAAGTATTCTCAATGCTCTCAAACCATTGAAGAAGCCCAGTTGCTCCTTCGGTACCACTGAACTTGAGTGGTTTAGCCGAATTGAAACTCTTAAAGTTACAAGGAGCGTTCTGATTGACGTTTGCTTGGTTAAACTGAGCAATAAGATTCGGGAACGCCGCAGCCATATGCTGTGCGATTATTTCCGCCAGTTCGGCATTGGGTAGCTGATTTTCGCGTCGAGGAGGCATGCTAAAAAGAGGAAAAACACGAGAGGAATGAGTGAGAAGATTAGATGAAAAGAACGAGATGAAACAAAATCAACAAAGCAAGGATGGTGGTCATTTGTCTGTATCACAAAGCAAACAAATGACGCACAGTGACTAATCAAAGTAAATGAGTCCATAAACAATGCTTAACGAAGACATGCTCGCCTATAAGTGAACACTCACCCCAAGAGTTCCCAGGTAAGAGTGACTGGTCTGATTATGTGGATTTGTACGAACACTCTAGCCTTAGACAGAAAACTCAGGGTACAGGCATTCACCCTTCCAGTTTGCACGTGTTCACATCATTTAGACCCAAACTTTGACGAGATTTTGAAAACTCGAAAGGCACAAGGCCAAAAGAATCATTAAAGCAAATGATAAATTTCCAAAATCAATTTCAAAAGTCAGAAGGGTTCAAAACAATAAAATAGATCATTTGAAAAAAATAGAGGATTGTTTTTCAGAAATCGTTTTAGAAATCTGGGTTCTTGTTTTGATGATCACCTAAGGATAGGTGAAGTGCATGTTTTAAAATCTAAACACAAGACAACTTGTGTTGGGGTCCTAGAAAGGTTATAGTCTAGGTCAAAGCATTACTAATAACCTAATTCCCTATAACCATTGGCTCTGATACCAACTCTTCTGTCACACCCCGACCACGTAAAACATCAAATCGTGGCGGAAACGTCGGGGAGTGTTGTAACAGAATTATTGTTTCACAACCATGGCATTTAAAGTTATATTTTATTTATCAATAAAAGAGGTACATTGTCTTGAAGTAACTGAAACATAGAGTACATAACATGTTTTAATTAGACTAGCTTCATTTTAAAGTCACTAAGGCCCAAGTCCACCCTAGCGTATCACGATCAAGCTATGCATTAGCTCCTGAAACACATGTGAAAATAAAGTACGTTAGCATAAAAATGCCAGTGAGTAACATAGGTTTTGTGAAAATAGGATTCATGACTTAGGTTTTAGAAAAGGGTTGTTTAACAAAGTCAGTCATGATCCTTGTAACATGTTTTGTTTTATAAATCATTTGAAAAGCGATGAATAAGTAGATGATATGTGAAAAAGTAATGTAAGGTTAAATGAATAATTAAGTAAAATGAGTTTGTATATATATATCAAACAGTGTTGTAAATCAATGTTTTGTGAAAAATATGTTATTTGTAAGAAAAATGAATAAGTCCAAGTTGAATGACTTAAATAAACCACCCAATGAAAGTTGCCCATGTCTAAACCATTTGCCCAATGTTATTGTGAAAACCATGTCAAAATGTATATATCAATATCAACATTGTCTATGTCAAATATAATCATGTAATGTGTAATCAAAATGTCAATGTATGGTTAGTGAAATATGTATCAACTAAACCATAGGAAAAATGCACAAAACAGTGTATTGAAGTAAAACATGGTTTAAATCAACGCTATGTTTTGTGGAAAATGCATGCTATAATGAATACAGACATTTATGCGGTATTGTGAAAATGCATACATCCAAGCCTTGCAACTGTGGTGATAAACCTTTAAACAAATTAAAGGTCTATCTGTCTAAATGTTTTAATCGAATTCGGTCATTCCTTCCAATCCAAACATACCCAGGATTTCAGGAACGGGAGTTGTCAATTCCTATGGTACCATTACCTACTAACGAGCGGCGTGATCAATGTTAATGAATGTATATTGTCCCACTTAAACAAACCAAATGTCATACCCAAAATGTAAGCATGTGAAAACAATGCACTAAGTATGATGAACATACATAGCGTGAAAATGTCATGTAAAACAAATGCACTAAGTATGATGAACATACATAGTGTGAAAATGTCATGTAAAACAAATGCACTAAGTATGATGAACATACATAGCAAGAAAATGTCATGTAAAATAAATCGAAGTATTTAATGAACATAGCAAGTGTATGATGAGAAAACATGAAAGCACGAAAGTAACAAGTAGGCACATGTGTTTCACCCCAAAATGTTGAAAAACAGTAAAAGAGGGGACTATGTACTCACTTGAGATTGCTTAGAAGTCGTAGAACAACCACCAAGCAATGCTAGAAGATCACGGAATCAAACAGCACCTATAAAGGCACCTACATTAATAAACGGACCTATCGGAGGATTGGGTAGTACGAGGGTTCGCAAACCAAATAAGTGTGGGAACTTATGTAATATGGTTTGACAAAGCCTACATACTAAAACGAAACTTATCCTAAGTGCTTTTGACCCGTTACGACCCGCTTAGGTAGCTTATGCTACTTTAACGCGTCGTTTGCGTAAAACGCGCTTGAAACGCCTAACTAGCCATATGACAAGCAAGATATGCCTTAACACACTTAATATTGTTGCTAAATCAGTTTAGGTGTCAAAATTTATGTTACATAAGTTTAAAATGAATTTTAGTGTAAAAAGGGCATTTTGGTAATTTACCTAAAGCATAAGAACCACTTGTCATACAACTACTCAAATGGCGTGACCATAAGGTATAACCTTGAAAGGTTATTCCCTATACACTATGGTCACCTAATGTGTTTGGTCGGATCCTAATGATCGACCAAATGGGTCGGGTTCGTAAGTATAAGCGATTGATTAGATCGCTTACCCTTACGACCCTAAACAAGCACAAAACTAAAAGCGACGAGCTAAACATGCTAGAACATGTTTAGAAAACAGGTTTTGGTATTAAAACAAACGGTTTTAATACCCTAAAGTAGTTTAGTTACAAAATGCGCAAGAAAACGCATTTTGACCGAAACTACGGCTCGTCACTAAGCCTAGATAACGTGGTAATCAGTAGGTATAGTCGCTAGGGACTATAACCAACATGATTACGCTCACGTTATGAAGTTCAAACGAACTTCGCATTGACCATAAACTGGTCAATGCAGAAAGTCAAACAAAGTTTGACTTTCGGACTCGAAAAGCAATAAAAGAACGAAAGAATACTTACAACGGGTCCCCGCAAGATTGAATTCCGAGTACTCTCAGGTATGAAGTGTCAAAGCACCCCAACTTAGAGAGCAACCTCTGAATTCAAGTGTGAGGGAAATGGGCAAGACATGGAGGGGTATATATAGGATTTGGTGAACCGTTAAGATCGTTCCTCGCAAAGCGTGCTTCGATCTTGGCCATCCATGTGTACCCATAGTTTTTAAAAACCATTTGAGCCCATTATTTCAGTCCCCTGATTTGAAAATACCATTTGCAATGGGTTTAGAGGTGCAAGACAGCTGCATATAGCTGTTTTCAACAATTTTTCGTATCTGGGGACCTCACGCGGCCCGCCTAAAGTTTGGGGGAATCCTTACGCGCCCCGCCTGAGCAAACTTTGACAGAATTGTCAGTTTTGGTCCCTGCAGCTTAGAAACATGCGTTTTGGCCCATTTTTTGACACGTTTAAGCCCCGTTAACCTCATTTCAAGGCTCTAAAATGAAGTTAAAGTATAGGGGACTCAAAACATGCTCAAAAATATCTCGGATGTCGGTTCGTTTGGTCGTACGATCGCGATGTTCGCTTAATTACGACGGAATGCGCATAAGCGCGAAAAATTATCCAAATTGCGCGACGAATGGATTTTTCTCATGCCAAACATTAAAACATAATATTTTAATGCTTACATAAATTTTTGGATGTCCGGAAGCATTCAGAACGTAAGATATGCGCGAAAGTGCAAACTTATGCACTTTTTGACATTTTTAGTCCCTGAATGAGCATAAAGTTTATTTTAGCACACCGAACCCCTCAAAGCCTATTTCTAAGCTATGTAAAGGATATTTAAGGTGTGTTTAACTTATGATCATGTTCCGGAATGTTCGTTACAGTTCAAATCGGCATACTTTCGCAGTTTGTCAATTTTAGTCCCTGTAAGCGAATAAACTAGATTTTGCCATACCAAAGCCTTCAAAACTTATTTCTAAGTTATGTAAAGGTTATTTAAGGTATGTTAAGCATAAATTGATGTTCCGGAGTATTTGTTGCATATAACTGATTACGTTTTCGTACCATTTTGCATATAATCCTCCAGAAAGCAATATAGAGTTTGAAATCGAATAAAAGCCAAAACATGAAAAACATTAAACATAAAGAAGCAAGCATAGGGATCAAATAACTTTATTTCATTGATAACCGAACTGTTTACAATGATTACAAGCACAAATGTCACACAACAAGTGCAATTACCACCACTACGGGTTGTGTACTCGAGCCTGTCATAGGTGTGATAAAGTGGGCCACATGTCAAAGGATTGTAGAGATCCATTCCCAAAACAACAAAAGCAGCAATACCAACAGCAACAACAACTGCCACAGCCGCAACAGCAACAAAGGTAGCAACCTCAGCAAGATCAAGGTAACCAGAAGGGATGTTTTCAGTGCGGAAATGAGGGCCACGTCAAGAGAAATTGCCCCCAATTGAATCGGAATGCTAACCACAATGTTGGGAAGAACAAAAACAACAACGCCGCTGGGAACAACAACAATGGGAATAATGGTGGAAATGGTGCTCGTGGGAGAGCATTTACCATTTGTGCTGTGATGCCAGGAATGATGGAAATGTTGTGATCGGTATGTTTACTGTGAACAATCTTTTCGCCTCTGTATTATTCAACTCTGGTGCCGATTGGAGTTACGTGTCTTTGAGATTCAGTAGACTATTAGGGTTAACTCCAACACATCTCGAAACCGAATATGTTGTAGAACTGGCTGATGGTAAGTCAACTGAAGCGTCTCACGTTCATGTTGGGTGCAAACTCGATCTATTAGGTCAAGTGTTCGACATTGACCTTCTTCCTGTCACTCTTGGTAGCTTCGATGTAGTCATTGGTATGGACTGGTTATCCAAACACCGAGTAGAAATTCTCTGTAAAGAGAAAATCGTATGTACACCTCTCTCTAGTGAAGAATCACTATTTGTTCAAGGCCATCGAAGTGGTGCTACGGTTGGCATCATTTTGGCTATGAAAGCCCAGAAGTGCTTACGGAAGGGTTATCTTACTATTCTAGCACTCGTGACCGATACTCAGCTTGAGGAAAAGAAGATTGAAGATCTACCAGTTGTTTGTGACTTTTTCGATGTGTTTCCCGAAGAACTTCCAGGACTACCTCCAAACCGTCAAGTGGAATTTCAGATTGATCTTACACTGGGAGCAGCCCCAATTGCTCGCGCCCCTTACCGTCTTGCACCGGGAGAGTTGCAAGAGCTGTCAAATCAACTCCAAGAACTGTTGGATAGAGGTTTTATCCGACCTAGTTCTTCGCCACGGGGAGCCCAATCCTATTTGTGAAGAAGAAAGACGAGTCTTTTCGTATGTGTATCGATTACCATGAACTCAACAAGGTGACGGTCAAGAACCGTTATCCTCTACCTCGCATCGACGATCTGTTTGACCAGATGCAAGGGTCAAGCTTTTATTAAAAAATTGACTTAAGGTCGGGCTATCATCAGATGAGAGTCCGAGAGGAGGATGTTCCTAAAACAGCTTTCCGAACTCGATACGACCATTATGAGTTTCTGGTCATGCCATTCGGGTTAACTAACACAACAACAGTTTTCATGTATCTCATGAACCGTGTGTGTAAACCATATCTTGATGACTTTTTCATCGTGTTTATCGATGACATCCTGATCTACTCTAAGAGCAAGGAGGACCACGAATGGCACTTGCGTCTTATCTTGGAACTTCTGAGGAAGGAGTAGCTTTATGCGAAATTCTCCAAGTGTGATTTCTGGATTCGAGAAGTACACTTTCTTGGTCACATAGTCAATGAGTTGGGAATACATGTAGCTCCAGCAAAAATCGATTCCATCAAGAATTGGGCGGCACCGAAGACTCCTTCGGAGGTGCGACAATTTCTTGGTCTTGTAGGGTACTATCACAGATTCATTGAGGGATTCTCGAAGATCGCTCAGCCTCTTACCGCTTTAACACAGAAGGGTGTTGTGTATTCATGGGGAGCGAAACAGGAGAGCACCTTTCAGCTTCTGAAACAAAAACTCTGCAGTGCACCGATATTGTCCTTACCCGATGGTATGGATGATTTTGTGGTGTACTGTGATGCTTCTATTCAAGGTCTCGGTTGTGTGCTGATGCAACGCGAGAAAGTGATAGCCTATGCTTCTCGGCAGTTTAAGGTTCACGAGAAGAATTACACGACTCACGACTTGGAGTTAGGAGCCGTGGTTTTTGCGCTTAAAATCCGGAGGCATTACTTGTACGGTACTAAATGCACTATTTATACCGACCACAAGAGCTTGAAGCACATCTTTGACCAGAAAGAGTTGAACATGTGACAGCGTCGCTGGGTCGAGCTCTTAAATGAGTATGACGGTGCCATTAAGTATCACCCAGGCAAAGCTAACGTTGTAGCCGATGCCCTCAGCCGGAAGAAAACAAAACCTAAACGTGTTCGAGCATTACAACTCACTATTCACTCCAACCTTCTGACCAGATCCGTTCTGCCCAAACTGAAGCGTTGAAAGACGAAAACCTCCCAGCCGAATCCATGTGAGGCATGGAAAAGCAACTTGTGATGAAATCTGATGGTATTCGCTATATCATGGAGCGAATATGGGTCCCTTTACATGGTAACCTCAGAGAGTTTGTGATGGATGAAGCACACAAGTCTCGATACTCTGTTCATCCAGGTTTTGATAAGATGTATCAGGATCTGAAAATCTTGTACTGGTGGCCGAGCATGAAAGCCCACATAGCGATGTATGTGACTACGTGCTTGACTTGTACGAAAGTCAAGGTAGAGTACCAAAAACCGTCTGGTTTGAAAGTGAATACCCTATGCTCTCTCTCCTATAGGCGATTTCCTTGTTCATTATGAATCCTATGTTTTTCTTTGTGATCTTGTGTATAACAGTCTGTGATTAGAGGTTTTGATCTTGCAAAACTCTATAACGAACTCGTTAGCACTAGGGATCGATCTAGAACTAGGGTTTTTTCTTCGTTTTTCTTATAATCGCCGCTCTAGGTTTGACTCAAGAACCCTGATTTATTAAACTGGTAGTCGTTGATTGCGGTTAACTGAGATTAATTTAGCTAGATTGATGCTCAGGTTTAATCGATTAAGGGTTCAGTTTTCAGCCTAGGGTTTATAGGATTAGGGTTTTGTCTTTCTGTGTTTTCGTTTTCTGGTTGCGGCATTAGGGTTTTGGATTTCGGGTGCATGGTTGTTTATTTTTCTGGTTTCAAGTGAGAGTTGAACTGATTAGTTATGGATGATCGGTCAAAAGCTGGTGAATCTGATAAGGGTGACAGGGGAAAGTCGTCTAATTCAACTAAGACTATTGAAACAACCCCTGGAACAACTCCGATTAAGGGTATTAGTCTACGTGTTACTAATATCGAAGGGAATGCATTCTTTCCAAAAAGAGGTATGTTCCGTTCGAATAATGAGTCGGTCATAGATGGATTGCTGAATATTTCTAAGCCTGTGAATCTGGAATACAAAGGGGGGTATGGTGGGAATGGTGCGACGGCTGCAAATCAGCCCCATGCAAACCATAATGTTTTTGATGGTCATGCAAACCCTAATTTAGTTCAGGTTGAGCCGATTAGGGTTGATGACAGCAAACATGGAGATGACAGTCGAGGTAAGCCGTTATCCTATGCAGATTCATTGAAATCTCAGAATTCCCAGAAGGTTAATTTCAGGTCTCTGGCTAGTTCCCTACATCATGATGATTGTGACATTGTTCTTCCGGTTGAATCGGTTAGGGCTGTTCAGGATAAGTTAGCGAATACGTTGTATGGATATTTCTTGGGAGATCGGATAGCGTATCCTGTGGTCGATTATTTTGTGAAAAATAACTGGAAAAAGTTTGGGTTACAGAAGTCGATGATGAATGCAAATGGCTTTTTCTTTTTTAAATTCGAGGATCAAAAAGGTATGTTGGATGTTCTAGCTACGGGTCCGTGGATTATTCGGTCACAACCATTTTTTCTTCAGGAATGGACGCCTACTACCAAGCTAGAGAAGAAGGAGGTTAAGAAAGTTCAACTATGGGTAAAAGTCCATGAAGTTCCGATTGCTGCCTATACGGAAGACGGACTTAGTATGATTGCTACAGCGATTGGTGATCCTAAATTGCTAGACCCATATACAACGTCTATGTGTGTGGATAATTGGGGCAGAAGTAGTTATGCACGTGCTCTTATTGAAGTGTCAGCGGATAAAGAACTTAAAGAGAAAATCACTATTTCTATTCCAAATTCAAATGGTGAGGGTTTTATCAAGGAAACGATGTATGTTGAATACGAATGGGACCCACTAAGGTGCTCGACTTGTTGTGTATTCGGTCATTCTAAGGATTCATGCCCATAAAATCCAAGGAAACATGCTCTGCAAAAAGGTGGTAGGAATCCGGGTATTCAAGTTAAATCTCAAACAAAGGCCACCCCTAGAGTAGATGAGGACGGTTATATGGAAGTGCAAGGCAAGAAGGTTGCTAGGAAACCGGGTATTGCTATCCCAAAAATGAAACAAAAATTTGAATATAGGCCGGTTACCAATAAACCTAATCCGGGTTTAACCAGTAAATCGGCTGGTACAAGTGCACAGTCGTCGAACCCTTTTAATGTTTTAAGTTCGGTTGATGCGGATGAAGGACAAAGTAGTAAAGGCCCGACTGGTGATAGTTTTGAGGACTCTGATGATGAGGAGGTGATAGAGGTTTATAATGAAACGAATGAATTTATGGTGGGAGGTAGTTACAATCTGAAAGATACTAAAGGGGCAAGCACTCCTTCTACAGCGGTAAATGATGGTTAGTATAGCTTCGTGGAATATTAGAGGGTTGAACCGCCCTCTTAAACAATCGGAGGTTCGTCAGGCGGTGAAGGATTATAATATTAGTTTGTGTGCGATTTTGGAATCACATGTTGACATTGGTAAACTTGATAAAGTGTGTAGATCTGTTTTTCGTTCTTGGGAATGGACATCCAATGGAGCCAAGTGTGTTAAAGGTACTAGAATCATTATTGGTTGGAACCCGGCTATATTTGATGTCATGGTGCTTGCTCAATCTGATCAGGTTATGCATCTTCAGCTTAATTTTAAATTGGATAAGCGGATGGTCTTTTGATCTTTTGTGTATGCCGCCAACTATTATGTCTCTCGTAGAAATTTATGGCAAAGTCTTTCAATGCACAAAGTTCTAGTGGGTGATAATCCGTGGTTTGTTATGGGTGATTTTAATTCGGCTCTGAATCTGGAAGATAAATCCGTGGGGACCTCTTCGATTTCGATTGGCATGAAGGAGTTTCAATCGTGTGTGGACGATATTGAGATGTTTGACATAAACAGTTCGGGTCTCCATTTTACGTGGAACCAAAAACCAAAAAAGGGCGTCGGTCTTCTAAAGAAAATTGATCGTATTCTAGGGAATACTCAATTTGTTGCTCTTTTTCCGTCTGCGGTTGCTTTGTTTCAACCATATCGTTTGTCGGACCATTGTCCTTGTATTCTTAAAATCCCTGAAGCTGGTAAGGTGAAACCGAGACCGTTTAAGTTTGCTAATTTTTTGGTCTATAAACCAGAATTCTTAGATATTGTTAACCGGGTTTGGGGTACTAGAATCGATGGAGTGCATCAGTTTTCTGTGGTTAAAAGACTTAGAATGCTTAAAAGGCCGCTTCGTGCGTTACTTTTTAAGCAAGGTAATCTTCATGCTAAAACTCAAGGTCTTCGTGAAAAACTTGATACTCTCCAGGAGACTATTGATCGGGACCCTATGAATGCTGATCTACGGGCCGAAGAAGCTAACATCACGAATGCTTATCAGGAAGCTTTGCTAGATGAAGAACGTTTTCTGAAACAAAAGTCTAAAGTGGATTGGCTGTGCGCTGGTGATATGAACACTGCGTTTTTCCACTCTTCGGTGAAAAATAGGAATCATCGCAGCCGCATTGATGTTATCCATGATTCTGGTGGTAATGTGTTTGAAGGTGAGTTGGTCCATAAAGTTTTTCTTAACCATTATGAGAATTTCTTGGGGGTGTCAGGGAGATGTTTCTCTTAGTCCGGCTCCAGATTTATTTTCTAAAACGCTAAACCCGGATATTGCTGAGCATATGATTCGTCGGGTATCTGCTGAGGAGGTTAAAGCGGCTGTTTTTTCTATTGGTATTGATAAAGCTCCTGGCCCTGATGGCTACTCCGCTGCTTTTTTCAAGAGTGCTTGGAATATTATCGGGAATGATATCTCTAATGCTATTATTGACTTTTTTGATACCGGTAAATTGTTGCGTGAAGTGAACCATACTCTTATTGTGCTTGTTCCAAAGGTCCCTACGCCTTCGGTTGTTACTGATTTTCGGCCTATAGCGTGCTGTAATGTCTTATACAAATACATTTCCAAGATTGTTGCGGAAAGAATTAAGGGAGCGTTGAATGATATTGTGAGTATTAACCAATCTGCGTTTGTGCCTGGTAGGCGAATTTCTGATAATATTCTGTTAACCCAAGAGCTGATGCACAACTATCATAGGAATGCGGGTCCTCCTCGTTGCGCTTTTAAAGTTGATATTCAAAAAGCCTATGACACTGTTGATTGGAGGCTTCTTAAGAGTATTCTTATTGGGTTTGGTTTCAATATAAAGATGGTCAATTGGATTATGGTATGTGTCTCTACTACCTCATATTCTATTTGTGTTAATGGGAATATTCATGGGTATTTCAAGGGTAATCGCGGGCTAAGGCAAGGGGATCCGTTGTCCCCATATCTCTTTACTCTTGTTATGGAGATTCTTACAGCCATTTTGCAGCATTCCTTAAGGATTGATTCGTCGTTTAAATTTCACAATAGATGTGAAAAACAGCAGATTATAAACCTATGTTTTGCAGACGATTTGTTTCTCTTTGCTCGAGGTGAAATTGCTTCGGCAAAATTTATTATGTCTTCTCTTGATACTTTTACCAAGATGTCAGGGTTGGTGCCTAGTGTTCAAAAAAGCACGGTTTTCTTTTGCAATGTCCCCAGTTATATTAAGAGTGCTATCTTGAGAATTATGCCTTTTGTGGAAGGTGTGCTTCCCGTGCGGTACTTGGGGGTGCCCCTCATATCTACGCGGCTTTTATATAAAGATTGCAATGTCCTGGTTGAAAAGCTTGATAAGCGTATTATGCATTGGAGGAATAGGATGCTTTCATTCGCGGGCAGAGTTCAACTTATCATTTCAGCTCTGTCTTCTATGCATATTTATTGGTCTTCTGTCTTTATGCTTCCCACTCGGGTGATTCATGATTTGGAGGCTAGGATGCGGAACTTTCTCTGGTCTCAAGACTGTTCTTTTAAAAGAGGAAAGGCGAAGGTTTCATGGAAATCTATTTGTATTCCAAAGTATGAAGGGGGTTTGGGCATTAGGCACATTGCTGATGTAAATAAAGCTCTTATGACTTTTCACATTTGGAGCATCATTACCAAATGGCAATCGTTGTGGGTTGAATGGATTCATTCTTACAGACTAAAAGGTAAAAGCTTTTGGCCATGTACGGTTCCGTCAAACTGTTGTTGGTCTTGGCGCAAGCTGTTGCAAATTCGGCCTCTAATGAGAAATCATTTTTGGTCCGAGATAGGTAATGGTGCTAGAACTTCTGCTTGGTATGATAACTGGTGTACATTCGGTCCGTTGGGAGATTTTTTGACTCCGAGAACGATCACAAATGTGGGGTTCAGTCTGGATACAAAAGTTGCTGATGTTTGGTCAAATGGGTCGTGGATGTGGCCTGCGGCATGGAGAGATTTATTTCTAGTCCTTATTCAGTTGGACCAGATGTATATTGATCCGACGAAATGTGACCGGATTGTTTGGCGAAATGGTGATCGACTTAGTAATTTTTCTGCTTCGTATGTCTGGGATTCGATTCGGTATGCAGAACCAGAAATTGATTGGAGCCCTATTGTATGGTTTCCTCAGTGTATCCCGAAGCATGCGTTCTTTATGTGGTTAATCATGAGGGGTAAGTTACTCACACAGGATAAAATTTTGATGTGGGATTTATCACGGAGGAAAAATATGAACATGATGTGTTGCCTCTTATGCTATGAGAATTATGACTCTCACAGTCATTTATTCTTTGAATGTAAATTTTCATCTCAAGTGTGGCTTATGGTCCGACAAAAGGTGGGCATGGATACGGTCCAACCTATATGGGGGGATATTGTGAATTGGCTTTCAGCTCGTGTTCGGTCGAAGACAGCGGCTAATCTTGTTACTAGAATTGCAGTTGCGGCTACTGCTTATGTGATTTGGCAGGAGCGGAATGCGAGGTTGTTTAAGAATCAGTTAAGACCACCAGAAGTTATTAGTGCGTCTATCTTTCAAATGATTCGTTATAAACTGATGGGAATGAAGCTGAAGAACACTGCGGGCGTCCGAAGGCTTCTTGGAGATTGGGAGATTCACAACATTCTCAGGAATGATGATGGTGGCTGAGTAGTTGCTCGTTTTCATATGGGTTTGGTTCTAGATTAGAGTCTAGTGGTTGGTTTGATGTGTTTTGATTTTGTCGTTCTTGTTTACTTTCATTGTTTACTTTCATGGGGCCTGTCTCATGATTGAACTAGTATGGGTGTCTCTACACTACTTGTTTTGATTGGTTGTGAATATATAGAATCACCGGGGTAACCCTTTACCCAAAAAAAAAAAACCGTCTGGTTTGATCCAACAACCAGAAATACCCATGTGGAAATGGGAACAGATTGACATGGACTTTGTCACCGGTCTACCTAGAACGCAAAGCCGAAATGATACCATTTGGGTGATTGTTGATCGTCTCACAAATCTACACACTTCCTTGCGATCAAGGAAACCGACAAGTTCTCGCAGCTTGCTGGCATCTACCTGAAAGAAGTGGTTTCCAGGCATGGGGTGCCAACCTCTATCATCTTTGATCACGATCCATTTTATATCTGATTTGTGGCAGGCGATGCACAAATCGTTTGATTCACATCTAGATATGAGCACTGCTTATCACCCTTAAATGGATGGTCATAGTGAATGAACCATCCAAACACTCGAAGACATGCTGCGAGCGTGTGTGATTGATTTTGCAAAGGTTGGGAAAGACATTTACCTCTGGTAGAGTTTTCCTACAACAACAGTTACCATTCTAGCATTCAGGAAGCTCCGTTCGAGGTATTGTACGGATGAAAATGTTGATCTCCTCTTTGTTGGGCTGAGGTGGGTGACAGGAAAATCACGGGTCAAGAATTCGTACTCGAAACTTCTGAGAAAATTGTTCAAATCAGAAATCGTATGGCGGCAGCACGTGATCTTGAGAAGAGCTATGCTGACAAGTGCAGAAAACCCTTGGAGTTCGTCGTGGGCGACCGTGTTTTATTGAAAGTCTTACCCTGGAAGGGTGTGGTTCGCTTTGGGAAACAAGGCAAGCTCAATCCGCGTTATGTTGGACCATTCAAAATTCTGGAAAGAATCGGTAAGGTGGCTTACAAACTTGAGTTACCTGACGAACTGGGTAATGTTCATGACGTTTTTCACATCTCAAATCTGAAGAAGTGTTTGTCCGATGAAACACTTGTGGTACCTTTGCAAGAGCTAAAGATTGATGACAAGTTGTAGTTTGTTGAGTATCCTATCGAAATCATGGACCGGGAGGTTAAGGTCCGTAAACACTGTCGAATCCTAATCGTGAGAGTTCATTGGAACTCAAGACGTGGACTGGAGTTCACATGGGAACACGAGGATCAGATAAGCTCAAGTATCCTCACCTACTCAAAACTGCAGAATTAAATCCTGACGCAACTGGTGAATTTCGGGATGAAATTCCCTTTCAAGTTGGGGATGATGTGGCACTCGAAGAAAATCTTCAGTCATCTTGACCTATCACTTCACTTCTCTGGGACTGCTTACCAAATTTCGGGACAAAATTTCTTTCAAGTTGGGGATGATGTGACAACCCGAACTTTCAAGGTTAGCCTTACCTACTTTCACAACCTTTTAGCTAGTATCGTTACGTTTCATCTGCCGCTATACGTTGTAAACATGTGCACACTACGTTAAACTTGCTTGGATATACGTGATTTTTATCGAATGTACAGGAATTGTTTGAATATTTTATGAACTAGTTATTAAAGAAATATTTAGTCGCACACTTCGCCGAGGCGCACACCCCTTCACAGTCGCATAGATTTGTTTCTTTTGCTCTCGGCCCAACTACCATAAGCCCGAGACAGAGTCCAAAATGAGTCCGACCCATCTTATCAAACGCATACACGTGCAATATTCTGTGTGGTTTTCTATTATCACAAACACATCTAATTGCAAACCCTAGCCCTCCTCTACTTTGACGACAGCTTTCCTCTTCGAAACCTCTTGTTCGGGAAGCATCATCTACCATATTCAAGCCTTCATCCTACTCTTTTAGATTGGTACGTTTTGTCATTTATGTGAATCACATTCTTGGTAACCTTGTTTATGTATTGTGAACTATCTTGAATGAAATTGATGAAAGTTCTGTGATCTTGTGGAATGCTACTAACATGTATGATTAGAATACAATTTAAATGAATCAGCTAGGATGATAATGATTATTGCTGACTCCAGGATCCGGCGAGTTTGACGGAGCTTCGGTCCTGAAACGACGTGTTCGGTGCGTTTATTACGACTAAGAAAGGAGTAGAAACAGAATACGACACCGATCATTCAATTTCAATCTGGTCTCTATTGATTATTCAACGTTTACACCACCACGAGACCAGTTGGACAACATTTCCCCCTGGGAACCAAAAGCTTGTCCAAATGGGAGCCCCAACCCCCTATTTATAGACAACCACAAATGTGTCCATCCGATCGGATTGCCATCCGACCGGATGGTCATCCGTCCGGATGGACATTGACAATTACAAAACCTGTCCAACTTTCTCCTATTCTATATTTCTATACAATATTCAACACACACTCTATCTAAATATTCGCACAGTGGTAGACGTACAAAATATGCACCAACAGATTCCCCCTCGGATGTCACTGTCGAATCGTCTTTAAAACTTTGAGAGCCTTGAGTCGTGTTTAAATATTCTGTGACCTTCAACTTTTCTGCAACTTCAATCAGGTATCTTGAAATCTAACTATCCAAATTCCCCCTCGATTGATGATTTGGGTTTGCTTTTGCTAAAGTAAAGCACGAATTCCCCCTGGAATGAATCTTCAGGTCTTTTGTACAGTTTACGACTCTCCTCTGATTTGCTAAACTGCAACCTTCACGAGCAATCACCAACTTAAAACTAATCAATGCAGCATCCTTTGTTTCAACTTTAACCGCATCCGAGCTCAGTTTTTGATATCACAAGTTAGCACCATGATCTTCGCATTCCGCCTGCTCGATCTGAGAATGTACAAAAACTCAACCGGCAATTGATAGAAACTTCAAATACCCCACTGGTTAACTTCAAATCCGTGATTCCCCCTAAAGATCTGATATCCCGTTTACCGTGATCCACATTAACGCACCCTAAGAATGACAGATCCGTGTAACCGGTATTCTCCACAATCAGCAAATCTTCATCGGAAGAACAAATTATCTGGTAATGTAATCCGATCTCCGAAGCATTCGTCCACAATCAGATTCATCTCCTCAGATAATCTAGATATCAGAAGCTTTCACCCACGATCACTCTCAGATCTCTGAAGCATTCTTCCACGATCAGATATCAACACCTCGGATCATCTTGATCTCGGAATCTTACACTCACGATCAAATTCACATTCCCCCTTAACAATCTGAAGTCGAAACTACCCGAATATAGTTGTAGTGTCACGAATTTCAAAAATGCCGGAATTTCAACATACGACAATGAAATTTTTATTCCCCCTCATTTGTGCAAATTCTGATGTCTCTATCACTGAATTCACCCTCAAACTGAATTCAGTTTTCAATTCTCTTCTCCGAAAAACTTGACCAAACTAGAATATCACAATATTCGCCACAATTCTCAGTTTTTCGCCTTTGCGGATTTTACAATTTGGCCCATAAATAGTCAGATACTTTAGAATATGACAATTCTGCATCGATATTCTGACTACCCTACTAATTTCCACAATCCGTGATCGCATCATCAAATATGTACTTTGAAGCCCCCGACGGTGTCCCCGAACAACCCAGCTTGGTCGTTAAAAACCCGAAAAAATTGTCAATCACCAAATTTTTTCTAGAGACTCTCCTCGTCGTTGTGATAAAAAATGCCTTTTTTAGGCATTTGATCATCTGGTCGAATGTCAAGGTGTCGGATTGTCATCCGATCGGATTGCCATCCGATTGAAGGAAGATGGTATGATGGATCGGATGGTCTTCCGATCGGATTGCCATACCATCGGATTACAAAAGAAACCAGCAAGTGTTTGTAGATCGGATGGTCATCCGATCGGATTGCCATCTGATCGGATTGTCATTCGTTGAAAATAACTTGATCTTTCAAACACCCTATAGTGACATGGATCGGATGGTCATCCGATCGGATTGCCATCCGATTGAAAAGCAGTTATCCTCCAATAATCCTTCAAGCAAGATAGTGATGTGGATCGGATGGTCATCCGATCGGATTTCCATAAGATCAGAAATGTTCTAACAGCTCAAGAACACTCCAAATCACGTTTTTTCGATCTAGAATCTTTATTTGTGTGAATTTCATGATGAAACTTCAAAGGATTGTGCGCGATACAATTCCGAACAGATTGATGGCTTCAATTCCAAAATCCATCTGTGAATTGACCTTTATTTTGATGATTTTCTCCGTTTAATGTCAAAAATCCCGTTTAACCCAAAATTGATGAGCTTTGGGTGATTTAACCGACTGTTAGATCGATTAAATCGGTACCGTAGCTCTGATACCACTGCTGACTCCAGGATCCGGCGAGTTTGACGGAGCTTCGGTCCTGAAACGACATGTTCAGTGCATTTATTACGACTAAGAAAGGAGTAGAAACAGAATACGACACTGATCAGTCAATTTCATTCTGGTCTCTATTGATTATTCAACGTTTACAGCACCACGAGACCAGTTGGACAACATTTCCCCTCTGGGAACCAAAAGCTTGTCCAAATGGGAGCCCCAACCCCCTATTTATAGACAACCACATATGTGTCCATCCGATCGGATTGCCATCCAACTAGATAGCCATCCGACCGGATGGTCATCTGTCCGGATGGACATTGACAATTACAAAACCTGTCCAACTTTCTCCTATTCTATACAATATTCAACACACGCTCTATCTAACTATTCGCACAGTGGCAGACATACGAAATATGCACCAACAATTATCACGAAACTAGAAATTGTTTATGATGTTTAATCGATGATATAGGGTATTGAATATACTAAAATTCTTATGAGTTGCAATGATTTAGAAGTCTAAGTTTGTTTATACGATGACTCAAGTTTTGCATGATATTCATAGATTAATTGAACTGATTGTGTTATCTGATTGAATCTGAGTTATGATCATCATGATGATTGCCATTGATAGCTTACTGAATTCAAGGAAGTTAGGGTGATTATGCGAATATGGAATGTAACTGATTGATCGGGTATTAAGGAAAAGTATAGCATGAGTCGCACACTTACTTGCCGTACACACATGTATACCGTACACTATTGGATCTGTACACTCATCAATGCACATCGCACACTCCTTTATTAGGAAATAGTTGATGCAAGTGGGACAATTATGTTAAGTATGGCCGCACACTAAGGTGAGACCGTACACTCTCATCCTGTCACACACTCTCATTTGGGCCACAACTTGATACTGGGCCACACTCACACACACAACGTAGTTTGGGCCACGAAGCCTGCTAAACTGCACAGTGGAGACCAGGTCGCACACTCATTGGGGTTTTAAATGTATCTGGGCCAAACACTCGTTATTGGGCCACAAACAAAACATGAGTCGCACACTATCAAGTGGGCCGTCAACTTGATGAACCGCACACCCTTTTGAATGATTGGAATGAACTGTTAAGTTACTACTTGGATTGTAAGATTGTGCTACGTGTTTGTATGTAGCCTAAATGTGTACTATATGTTACATGATGACTTTGATTCGTACCATCTATTAAATATGTGGTCTGCTTTGTAACGTGAACCTAACTGTTATTGGTAACCCTATTAGGACTTGGTTGACCAGCTTCGAACAAAGTAACACGACTAACCGAGCAAATCTAAGGTGAGTTCACTACTCTTTCACAAGCATGCGTCCCGGGGAAGGACAAACAAACTAATAATCCGGGGAGGAATACTTTTTATTGTAGTTTAACTTCAATGTTGGACAATACACTCAACTCTATCACTTTAAGTCCCATCTTACTACCGAACTAGTTGCCAGGGAGGCAACGGGGTATTAGTTGATAGCGCTATTAGGCTTGACAACCACACACCGTACCGGGGAGGACGGGCGTGAACTAATGACCTTAACCACTTGACCAATGTTGATAGGCATTGGGGAAGGGCAAACAAACTGATGTCACTGCGTTATCGAGTTATTATCAACATGTCTTTAAACTAAACACTTGGTAACTAAACATGTAACAAAACTGTGAACTTGCTAGCTTTATGCTGATACACTTTTCTGCATGCTTGCAGGTCGATAGATACGTGATGTGGAACTTGCATTCGGGGATGCTGGAGTGGTCATGGGTGGCGAAATATGGAAATACGAGATGTGTCGATTAGTTTTCAACCTATTTGGTTTTGAATTGCTTAAACCATGAGTTATGCCTCCGCTGAACGTAAACTTGTTTTAAACTAATGTCTTGAGATACACTATTTACATTGAATGAGAATTTTAATTATTATAATATAATACTGCTAGTTCAATGTGATTAGTGGCTAGATCCTGGTACGTCACACGCCTCGCGGGGGTTTCCACATGTGGTATTTTGGGGGTGTGACACACGGTGTCGAATGAAAAAAAAAATTTTTACGCCCCTGATCGTCGGTCCGAGCTCCTCTAAACGTCACACGTAAATCTGTTTTTCAAACGTATGTAAAAACACACGCGTAAATGTTTAGTTTTTACGTACGTTTGAAAAATTGTTTCTCGTACGTTGTCGAATGTAAAAAAAATTCACGCAGAGTGTCGAATGTAAAAAAAATTCACGCACAGTGTCGAATGTAAAAAATGTTTTTTTATTACATACGATAAAAAATATTTTTTTACCCCCTGATCGCCGGCCCGAGCTTCTCTAACGTTTGTGGAATGTAAACGCCTTTTTTTCTTTGATTTTCGTAAGTATTGGGGCTTTTATGTTCAAATGACGAGGATAACGAACAAAAAATGAAGATCAAGATCAGAGATTGAAGACGTTTTCTTTTTGTACATGTAGTGTATTTTTTTGTATAAAAATTATCTGTTATAATTAATTTCTTTTTTAAATAGATAAACGTAATTAATGTTGACATGAAAAGTGATGTAGTCTATGATGTTTGATTGTCAATTTGACAAGTTGACATGAATAATACACAAGTCAAATTTTTCAAAATAACCTTCTTGTGCTATTTGTTCCTTTTTAATTAATAAAATCACTACAAGACAAATCAAACTTAAACAATTCAATCTCAACCACTCATACATGAGAGATCTAGGGTGGATAATAGTTCCTACGGTTCTCGCATCTAAAGGTGGTTCCTATTTTACCCCATCTCTCTCTATATAATGCTTATCTTCTCATATTTTATCAATATTAACTATCCTACGTATTTTTTAACTTCATTATTATGATGTTTTATTTATGCATATTTTTTTAGTTAATTGCATGTATATAACTATAAAGATAGAGGATTCTGTACATTAATCCAGAAGTGTGAGAAGTGTATTATAACACTATATAACACCATATAAACACGATATAACATTATTTAACACCATATAACACCATATAATACTATGTAACACTATATCACAAATATAACACTATATTTTGTCTGATAGCATGTTTATGATAGATGTATAGTATTATATATTGTTATATAGTGTTACATAATGTTATACGGTGTTTATATGGTGTTATATAGTGTTATATATAGTGTTATAATACACTTCTCACACTTCTGGATTAATGTACAGAATCCCTACCTTAACTATACATTACAAATCACTTTATTCAATTTAAGATTTTAACTTTAGTTTTTGTTTATACTTTGTTCAAAAAACGTTTTTATAATTTTTAAAATTTAACCGGCTTCAATGGTTTCAAAATAGTAAACCTTAAAAGTTTTTGCTTTTATGTATATATATGTTTAGAATGACATTCATTTAATTTACTCATAATTTCACTCTACAGTCCATAACACCATAACACGACTCGACCACTTAAACTTCTAGAGGAGGTCACCATTTAACACACCATGAAAAAACTACACGTGATTTGCTTTTTACTTTGATAAATAGACTTATAAAAACTCAATTGGTGTTACGTTGTATACCATGGAACATAAAGCCATAAAGGTACCAAAAGCTATTGTGACTCCCCAACTATAATATTCAGGTTCCCCCACTAGGCATGCATTCGAGTCATGATCAGTCTTTTGTTGTTGTTTCAAGAACAATATTTACTTTCTCAAGACACTTTTGGTTCTAAAACATTTTATGTTGTATCTTAAACACTTTGGTACTTCTAAATTCTTTTAATTAATCATTAGAATGTTTGTATCACATTTAGCTATGAAAATCTTTCATGTTATACCGCCGGTGATTCTGCCTTTTTGCGGGGTGTGACATCGATGGCCTGTGCCACGACCAAAACAACCCTTAACTTTAGGCCATCGACAAAAACAACCCTAAACTTTTAAATGTGGCTGAAGAAACACTAAGTTAATCAGGATATTAACTTGTAGTTACAAGGAGGAGAATAGGGGGTTCCACCCTCCAGTGTGAGAATAAGAACTTGCTTTGAGGATAAAACTGTGTGTATTAAGTGAGAGAGTAAGAGAACGATCCTTGAACCTGTAGCCGAAGTTCTCTATTTATAGCCGAGGTTAGTTGTGTAGGAGACGGGCTGATGTGCCTTGGACCCGAGATCGACAACAAGGAATATTTGTTCTGCCTCCATTGTCACGACCATTAGGGTTTACAGGCGAGGTCGTAGTTGGCGCACGCTGCATGGATCCACATGCCCTGACGGTTGTCCTTATTGTCTGGTCTGTCATCAGCAGTTAGGTGGAGATCATAGAGTAGTGGTCGGCGCACGCTGATTAGTGCCACGTATGTGTCCTTGTGTACTTCTTGTCCCCTGCATGTTTGCTAATCATGCAGCACGATAGATCATAGCCTGTCGAGCATTTTAGTTTTTTTAGTTAAACACATGCCTAGAACATGATAGGCATGATAGTCATTTTAAGAAAATAATAATGAAGTGTATAAAAGCCTAAACCCTTTTTATATTGGAGCGTGACCAATAAATAAATTGCAAATCATGTTCATAAGAAAATGCAAAAAGAAAAAAAACGAAGATCAAATCATGACCAAATAAATATTAACATAGTAATCATAACATAACATAATAGTACCAAAACAATTGATCAAACTGTTATGACAAAATATATCCCCAAATGACCAAAAAATATTATTAGCAAAAAAAAGGTATAAAAACACTCTTGTTATCCTTGTCATCAATTATTTTCTACACCGCATTAAGTATTTTCTTAAATTGACTAATTTACCCATCATGTGCTAAGCATGTGTTTAAGTTAACTAGGAAAACTAACTAGGTTTGTGGTAAATGATGTATATTGCAACAAAAAATAAAGGTAAAGGACGTGCATTGAAACTTTTATACATAAAGAATGTGCCGTGCAATTTAATGTAAATGTAAAGGACGTGAACTGCAATTTTGTCTATAATTAACTAGTTTATAGTCCCGTGTGTTACACGGGTTGAATGATAAGATTGGTTATATCCGAAGAACATAATAATTACAAAATTTAATTATTCTTGATATTGCACATGTTAAATATAAATTTTAATATAAACACATATTACCCTAACATGAACTATCCATACCAAGTAAAAAAAAATATAACATTACTCGCTATATCGTTTAAGCAAATAAATTCTATATATAAAATAAAATACACATGTTATTTGACAATTATTACGCATGTTACATATGACCGTTTTGCCAGGTAGAAATATGCATATAGCTGCAAAGGTTTGTGACTTTTTTTTTTTAATTAGTTTTAAGATCTGATGCTGGTATTGGGCTTGTTTTAGATATCATTTGATTTGTTTATGCCAAGATGTTCAGTGTTTGTACAATTCCTATGCTGCTATTTGCAAAGTTATGACCTCCCTCATCTTTGTCCATCTTGTTTAGTATTATGCTGATGCATGTATTCTATATGAAAACGACCCGCTTTATTGGGGCTTAGGGCTGTTTGGCAACTTTTGAATGGTTAAGTGCTGAATTAGTAAGAGGCTAAACCATTAAGTGTTGAACCAATAAGATGTCTGAACCATTAAGAGCTAGTATAATGCTTAACCCTTCAAAGGCAAATGCCTGACCAATTCAGATTAGAGCTCTTAACCATTCAGAAGACTCTGTATAATACTTTCTGTATAATACTTAATCATTCAGAGGCAAATGTATGAACCATTAAGACATTTGCTCGAAACAAACAGTCTGAACCATTAAGTGCTGACCAGTAAGAGGTCTGAACCATTAAGAGCCTCCTTAAGAGGTAAACAAACAGCCCCTTAGTATTGTAGCTTCAACTAAGGTAAACAAATGCCGACTCGCTTTTTACCCAGGCCATTTTTTGCCCCGAAACTATGACTTCTGAACCCGCCACCTGAGGATGTTTAAATTTAAAGCTCTCATTGTCAGGTGATCGCGGTGCAGTTTTTTTCTACCAAGGACAATTTGAGAGGTCAAAGTCAAACTTAAAAAGACAATAGATGTTTCTGTTAATAGAAAATTTGACTGGTAAAACCATAGACCCTTTAGCCGCATGCATAAACTCGTGGTATTTATCGATACCTTACATCACATTTCAAGTTATAGTAGACCAGAAATAATCATTTGCGACAACTAAAAGCTCCACCAAAAGGAGCTGATTTGTACAACAGTAAATTTACTAAATATTGTTCGATAATAGAACACCTAAGAATAATAAAAACCTATAAATAAAAGAAACACAACAAAAACCGACACCTTGTACTATGAGCCTGTCCTCAAAACCATAAGTGAACACCAAAACAATATTGGGAGTTTACTAATGGAAGAAACTATGGTTTTGAACTCGAAACCGAGGAGGGCTGCTGTCGTGCAAGATAAGGAACATCCACCACTATCCCAGATACATTGTCTCCAACGATAACTGTATCCCCTTTTGAAGCGGCATTCTTCTTGATATAACCTAAACCAAAATGCTCATTTCCCCCTTTTCCAGCCGTGTAACTCGTCAACTTTCCTACCTGCAAAAATGTTGCAATAGCTTATGTTTTTTTATGGTAAAATCACTTTACAAGGGTAGGTAGGTCTACCTTCTATCAGGAACTATTAAGAGGTGTTCAAAATTCGATTCGAAAGCGAATTTATTATTTTAAATTTGATTGGATTCGAAATTCGAATTCAAATTATACCTATTTATTTATCAAATTTATATATAATACACACATAAAACTTTAATATGGGCTATAGTATAGATAATCTATAAATTTAATCTAAGTTTTGAATTAGCCCATTACTAAGCCCAAATAAACCATAACGAATTTACATATTTTAAATGAATTTGAATCAAAATGAATGTATCCGTATTCAATCCAAATTCGAATTATTAATCGAATTCGAATCAAATTGACCAGGTTTTAATCGAATTCGAATTCAAGCAAAAAAAAAAAAATATTCGAAAGAAAAATTCGATTCGAGTAATTCGAAAATTCGTTATTCGATTCAATGAACACCCCTATTTAGAATTACTAAAATACACATATATCTAACTTAGCATTATCATGCATACGAGTGGCAAACAAGTTGCGTGATTGGTCAAAAGTCAAAACAGGTTCGAGTCATAATACCTTTTTTCCTTCAACTGTAATTGAACTACCGGGTTCCACCGGGGATAAAAGTTGAATGCCCCACAACTTCTGCTTAATGCCATCGTATGTGATTAATCTGGCAACGGTTTCTTGTCCTTTGTAACAACCTAGGAATATTTTACGTAAATTTAATTGGTGAAAACATACGTTAGTAGGGAAAAAAGGAGATGATAGAAACACCTTTGTTTAAGGAAATTGAATTCCAAAGACCAGCCTCGAGAACGTTAAACTCGTCTGTAAGCTCACTACCTGGTGCGGGACGTCCTGTGGATCATAAATAACTTGAAAATAAAAATGATTGAATTATGTATACTATAAATAAATATGCTATTTTGTCACATCAACCAACTGTGGCCCCTCAACTTTGGCATTAACCAACTTTAGCCTCTGACATATTTATCCCCTCAACTTTGGTAATGACATGTTTAGTCCCTTAACTAAGACAACTTTAGCCCCTCAACTTTAATAATGACATGTTTTGCCCCTCAAATTTAGTAATGACATGTTTAGCCCCTTAACTAAAACATCAAACGACTTTTAACTCTCTCAATTTGCTTATTTTTATCTACGTTTCAAAACCGCTGCGGAGCGTGGGTGGTAACTCACTAGTATTATATAAGACCGTATCGCGATCAACCTTTTGAAAGAAAAATATCATGATGATAAAAGTATAAAACATTTAAAACTACAATGCATGAAACATCCTCACAAATCTTAGTCATGAAAGCTAATACATGTGAGTTTCCATAATTTGAAATGGTTCTTTATTTCAGACAAAATTTACGTAATTATTTTGTAAACTAATGTAAGTAACTCGATATGTTTTTCTCTAATTAAGATACCGCTCGCACTAAGCGAGTAAATAAGAAGCAAACCTTGGCGAATTCTATATATTTCCAATGCATTAGAACCCATCGGCGTTGCACCGTGACTCAAAATCGTTTTCCAAATCAATCCTGCAGCTGACGGTGACATTAACAGTGAGAAACCTTCTTCGGATATCACACTTCCGACCGCCACTGTAACCGGATTACCACCAACCTGCATATAAGCCTTTAAAAAATTCACTCACAAATAAAGACTGATTATTTAGACAACACCCCCCCCCCCCCCCCCCAATTACGCACACATAAAATGAAAAGAGAAATGACTTACATTGTAATGCTTATGTGAGCCATAAGGTTGTCCAATAAGGTCACCAAGATTCAGGTCCATCATTACCTGTTAAAATGTCAAAGATTGCATTTTTATAATGATTTCACCATTGAGAAGATAAACATTAAGCAATTACATAGAGTAAAATGTCATTTTCGTCCCTGAGGTTTGTCCACTTTTGTGACTTTTGTCCAAAGGTTTGTTTTTCCACATCTGGATCCAAAAGGCTTGAAATCTTGCCATTTTCATCCGGCTCATTAACTCCATCCATTTTTCTCCGTTAAGTCAGAGGTATTTCCGTCCTTTTTGCCAACTTAAAGGGAAATTTGGTCTTTTTCACTGTATGTAAAAAGACCGACCACCCCTGAAAAAGACCGATATGCTCTTTAAGGTAACAAAAAAGACGGAAATACCCCTTACATAACTGAGAAATATGGATGGAGTTAACGAGCCGGATGAAAATGGCAAGATTTCAAACCTTTTGGACCCAGATGCGGAAAAACAAACCTTTAGACGAAAGTCGCAAAACTGGCTAAATCTCATGGATGAAAATGGCATTTTACTCAATTACATATATTTGAACAGGATACTTCAGTTTGAAGTCAACGGAAAGCATACTTGGTTACTTTTTGGTCCAGCAAGTGCAAACAAGCATGTCTTGTCACTGATATCTTGAATTTCTACGTTGTCACCAAAAAATATGTACCTACACTGACCACAAAATAGATTGAGGTATGTTTGGTTTAAACATCGTAAAATAGGTTAGTATATTACGAAATGAATTATGTAATTTACTGGCTAAATATGAAATGAAATCCAGATAAATAAATTCGAAAGGAGCGTAAACTGTAAACATACTTATTGAGCATTTCACTGATGCTTTTACTTGTTGCTGGTGACACAACAAGTGTAACTGCTGTTTTCTGCAGATGAGAAACATTTGTAAGACTTGAGTAAAAGTGCTGATTGTATTATTTTCTGAATGAATCAATTGAATACAAAGAGTCCCTTTAAATAGGAACTAACCCTAGCACTAAACATGGAAACTATATTCTGTACATAAATACAATATAATCACAATAATATGGAAATCATATCAATCTCGGCTAATACTCCCCCGCAGTTTGAACGATCCGTGGGCAAACGGTCAAACTGGATCGAAACGATTGAAAAAGCTGCCGAGATAGTCCTTTAGTAAATATATCTGCATACTGAAACGGAGCAGGGACATGAGAAACCCGGACATGTCCTAGGCGGACCTTCTCGCGAACAAAATGGATATCGATTTCTATATGCTTTGTACGCTGATGTTGGACAGGATTGTCAGACAGATACACCGCAGAGACAACACCTCGGTATTCAGCCTCTGCACTGGAACGCGAAACAGTGGGCTGGCGCTTAGAGGACCAAGACAGTAAATTATTTCCCAGAAACACACAATAACCACTCGTGGATCGACGAGAATCCGGGCACCCGCCCCAGTCAGCATCGGAGTAGGCAACCAATGATTGTGTATTGGATCGTGTCATGCGGATGCCATAGTCCAAAGTCCCCTGAATGTACCGAAGTATGCGCTTCATGAAAGCATAATGAGGATCGTGAGGCTCGTGCATAAATAAACAAATCTGTTGTACCGCATAAGATAGGTCTGGACGGGTAAAAGTGAGGTACTGAAGAGCTCCCGCAAGGCTGCGGTAAAGAGTTGGATCATGAAACAGAGGACCATCCGTGGCACTTAATTTAGACGAGAGATCAACTGGAGTGGCACAGGGCTTACAAGATGTCATGCTAGCCCGAGCAATGATGTCTTTGGCATACTGTGTCTGGTCCAAAAATAGGCCATTGGCTTGGCGTGTGACTCGAATACCCAAGAAATGATGCAATGTACCCAGATCAGACATAGCAAACTCTTGTGAGAGTGTCTGAATGATGTCGTGCAGCAACTTGTCAGAGGAAGCTGTGAGGACAATATCATCGACATATAACAAAAGATATGCAATTTCCTGGCCGCTACTGTATATGAAAAGGGAATTGTCACACGCACTGCTCTTAAACCCGTGGGATAAGATATAGTTTGCAAACCTTGTGTACCAAGCACGTGGGGCCTGTTTAAGGCCGTATAAAGATTTCTTCAATCTACACACGAAACCCGGAAAGCGTTTATCAACAAACCCTGGCGGCTGATGCATAAAGACCGTTTCATTAAGGTGGCCATGTAAAAACGCGTTCTTGACATCCAACTGATGGATGGGCCATGATTTAGAAACGACAAGAGATAACACGGTGCGCATCGTGGCAGGTTTTACAACCGGACTAAAAGTGTCCGCACAGTCAATGCCCACGGTTTGTGATTTCCCATTAACAACCAATCTCGCCTTATACCTTTCAAGCGATCCATCTGATTTAAATTTGTGGCGAAAGAGCCACATACATCTGATAACAGGTCTATCAGCTGGTCGAGGGACCAAATCCCATGTCTCATTTTCCTGTAAAGCAGTATATTCAACCTGCATGGCGCGCAGCCAGTTCGGGTCGGTGAAGGCCTGGTGATAGGTTTTAGGGACAGGTGATAGGTGAGTGGTGGTAAGGTTTAAGGGTGGCTTTAGGCTACCGGTTTTTGATCTGGTTGCCATCGGGTGAGAGGGTGGTGGATGGACAGGCGGTTGTGGGACAGCTGGCGGATTTGGTGGCTGTGGGGCAGGGGATGACGGTGGAACCGGAGGCTGTAGTGAGTTTGGGGGGGTGTGAGAATGGGTCTGGGCCGTAGGGGCAGGCTGAGAAACAGGGGGTTGTTGGGCTGGACGAGGGCGGCGGGAATAAGTGAAGGGAAAAGGGGAGGTGGAGGTGGGCCGTAGCACATGGGTTGGGGGTGTTGGTGAGTGGAGTTGGGTCAAAGGACGAGAAAAATTAAATCCGATAGGAGGAGAGTCATCGAGGAAACCGTAGGAAGAGGTGGATGTAGGAATGGTATATGGGAACGTGGTTTCATCGAAGGTAACGTGCCGGGAGATAGAAACCTTCCCGGTGGTGGGGTCAAAGCACCGGTACCCACGAAAGTCTGGTGGGTAACCGAGGAAGATGCACCGGATGGACCGCTGGTGAAGTTTGTGTGGCTGGGTGGCGGACGTGTTCGGATAGCAGGCGCATCCGAACACCCTAAGGTGGTCATATGTAGGGTGGCGAAGATAGAGGGTATATGTGGGTGTGTAAAAGTTAAGGCGTTTGGTGGGAAGAATGTTGTGGAGATAGGCAGCGGTGTGTAGGGCTTCAACCCAGAAACTAGGTGGGAGATGGGCGTGAATAAGTAGAGCGCGGATGATGTCGTTTAGGCGACGAATCATACGCTCGGCACGGCCGTTTTGGGAAGACGTCTGAGGACAGGAAAAACGAAAAACCAGACCGTGTTGTTGGGCAAAGGTTTTAAAAGCGTTGTTGTCAAATTCACCGCCAAGGTCGCATTGAAAGGTTTTAATGTTTCTGTTAAATTGTGTGGCAATTAGGCGGTGAAATTTGACAAATGTAGAGAATGTTTCGGATTTATATTTTAAAGGGTACACCCAGATAAAGTGTGAAAAATTATCAATCAAAACCATATAATATTTATATCCGGACTTACTTAACACAGGAGAAGTCCAAAGATCACAATGAATTATATCAAAAGGTGAAAAGGTAAAAGAGTTTGATGCATAAAAAGGTAAACGTTTGCTATTAGAAAGCTGACAAGAATGACAAATACTAGACGATTTGTTTTTATTACAAGAAAATTTAAACTGAGAATGACGACTAAGGACATCCAAGACTTGAGCGCCGGGGTGGCCCAAACGATCATGCCATGGAAGGGATGTAGAAGCGATAAAAGCGGCCTGTGAGGGAAGTTCCGGTGGTGTGACTGGATAGAGGTCCCCTGTGCTATTGTGGCGGGAAAGAAGACGCCCAGTTCGAAGGTCCTTCAAAGAAAAACCAAAGGGGTCAAATTCAATGGAAACACTGTTATCACGAATAAACCGTCTAACAGAGATAAGCTTTTTAATAATTTGAGGGCAGTAAAGGATATTGGGTAGGATGTAGGTGCGGTTGGGTAAGGTTAAATAGCCTGTTCCAGACCCTTGAACGGGCAAAAACGCGCCATTACCGACCAATATTTTACTGCAAACAGGAAAAGAGTTAGGGATTTTGATCATACCTGGTTCATCAGTGGAGTGCCCCGTAGCTCCAGTGTCCATGATCTGGTTCGGGTCATAGTTGAGCTGCATTGAGGAGAAGGCTGCATTTAGATCAGATGGGCACAGGGGGTTAAAACCGGTGGGCTGGTTGGTAGCAACGTGGGCCTGAGGAGCGAAGCCAGGTGGGTATGGGGCTGTTGGGTTTTGGGCCGGCCCGAAGGAAGGCGGGGTCATATGTGGGTGTTGGGCTGATGTGTAATGGGCCGATGGGGGCTGATTAGTGGGCATCGAGTATGGGGCGGGGGATTGTAGGGTGGGTTGAGTCGGGTATGGGCAAGGTGGAGTGTTCCACCAAGCCCATTGTGGGTAGGAGAAGTTGGGAGGTGCCCAATTAGGTGACGAAGAGGATTGACCACGGCCGGAGCCGCGTCCACGAGTTCCACGCCCTCGGCCACGTCCTCGGCCACGGGACCGATTGTAATAGGGCTGCTGTTGTGAGGAGTTATAGGATTGAGATCCGGTGGTAGAGTTCGATGGGTATTGGTTGTGGGAGGGTTGTTGTTGGTTGGTGGCAACAAGAACAGATTGAGTATTCTTCTGGCGTGCTTCTTGTCTAATAACTTCGTCCTCCAACATACTTCTAGCAAGATCCCAGTCGGCATTATTGGCATTGATAAGTGATGCGGTTGTGTCATACTCTGCGGGCAGCCCTCGAACAAGTTGTAACACCAACCTTTCTTCAGTAACCGGGTGGTCCACATCCTCCAACTGATTGGCAAGGTCTTTGAGGCGCTCACAATAGTCGTCCAAGGACGAACAGGCGGCCAAAGTTAGGTTACAGAATTTTGTTTCAAGCGCCCCAGCCCTTGCCTTCTTATTACTGAGGAAGATTTTCTCCAATTTCAACCAAGCCTGACGAGCAGTAGTGGTATTATCCATGACCCGGGGCAGCAGGTTATCAGAAACCGTGCTGAGTATCCATTGAAGGACCAAGGCGTCTAGTTCCTTCCAGGATTGATACTCGGGTGCTGTGTCTTCTGGTGGATCGGTGTTGTCAATGTGATCAATGACTTGATAGGCGACGGCATGAAGGTTAAAGAGTTTAACCCAAGAGGTATACGTGACCTTAGTACCATCAAGGGTACGTATCTTGGATTGGACATTGGTAACAGAGTACGCGGGGTGCAGGGGTTTTGTGAGTTTATCAGACGGGGTTGGCTGAGTGTCAGTTTTATCTTCGCCGGCCATGTAGAAGTGCAGGGGTGGGTTTGGATCGGAAAAAAAACGAAAGAGAAGAGCCGAAGCTCTTACTGAAAAGACAGGAAGGATCGAAGGTAGAAGAGCCGAAGCTCTGATACCACCCGGTCTATCAAGAGGTGTACACGTGGCCTTAACCGGAGCTGACATAGAGCCGTGGCTCTGATACCATAAAAGTGCTGATTGTATTATTTTCTGAATGAATCAACTGAATACAAAGAGTCCCTTTAAATAGGAACTAACCCTAGCACTAAACATGGAAACTATATTCTGTACATAAATACAATATAATCACAATAATATGGAAATCATATCAATCTCGGCTAATATTGAGATCTTTTAAAGCGGGTCGAAAAAACGTTTTCAGGAAGAAGATTACCATGATCCATGCTTGTGCAAGATCAATTGTTCGAGCAGTTGGAGTTACGAAAACGGTGTCACATCCCTACAAGATTCAGTTTTAAAATATCAGTCTTCTATGACAATCAAAACCGAAATATATGTGGCAGGTTGGTTAAATGTGTTAAAACTTAAAAGAACGTTTGATTTGAAATGAGTAGTACTTCAAAGACTTACCCCTCCTTCAGAAAGTGCTTCGAAGTTTGCAGTACTTTGGTTGTGAAGAAATTTAATACGATCTTCTCCACTGACTTTAATCAATAGAAAATAAGCAAAAGGGAGAAAAGTAACCAAATTAATAGTTAATACAATATACATTAGTGTTGTTGTGTACTTGGTTTTAAAATGCGCGCATAATGCGTGATGCGCCCGATGCACTAATGAAAGCGCATCGCAACAGCTGATGCGAGAATATTGCGTGCATTTCGCATAATGCGATCATCGCATAAATGCGATTTGATGCACGCAACATTGTTTCTTATGCTTTTTTTCCAGATTTTATGAACTGTGTTCGGCTTTTTCCATAATTAACATCTTAGTATGCTTGATTTGAACCAAAAAACACAACTCTTATCTTCTAATTACGTCAGTTGTTTTACTTTAAGTATGTTTTTATAAGTTTTTATCTATAAATAATTTTTTAACTATTTTTTTATAAAGAACACATCACATACGTGATGCGCTCGCATCGCGCATCACGCATCACGCATCAGATTTTTGGACTAAACGCATCGGAGCGCATCACGCAATTTAAAACCAAGGTTGTGGATGAGAATGGAAGGTAGCATATAACAAGAACACACTTGTAATACATCAATACAGATCAGTAGTATGCTTTGCTTAACAGTATGCTTTACGCATGTATTAGATTTATCTAGGTAAAGTGCATCTCTCAAGGAAATGCGTGTTTATGTGAATAAGATAATGTCACGCTTCGATTTGAAGAACTGGAAATCGGATGGTTTACCTCTTATCCTACCATAATGGGAAAGATCAACAACCTGCAATTATAGAAACAAAATAACAAAATAAACAATACTCTTAAAAAAAGTTATTTGAAACCATACTCAACTAAATCATTTGCAGCACAACACTCTGTTGGAACATAACAATAAAGAGAAAACGTGAAGTACAAACAAGAAATGGAGAACTTTTAATATAGTTACAAGAGTGGTTTGGTTTCAAAGCTAGTGAGTTATAGCATTGTCTTCATATTGTACAATACAGCGTGTCCTATGGCTATACTTTTATTGAACTTGAAATTGTGAAATAAGAAATCAGCAAGCGATATGTTTTATTAAATGAGAACACATATGACGATCTCTGATCCAAATATATAAGTTACAACACTAACTTATGTTGTTATATAAAGTGAATGGAAAACAACACAAAACACTATGTGTTCAAATAGGCACAAACAAATAAAAAATGAAAAGCATAAAGCACCTTTTAGTACCCACCACAGTGCCACTGTCAACCGCATCTAGTGCCTCCTCATCGTTGTTGAAAGTTTCAATAACCCAATCTTCGGATACCTTTGCCCCGGCAACAGCCATGTCATCCTTACAGAAACAAGATACACACACACATTAACAGGCGAACCAAATAACATTTTTGTTTTAACCGACAAGTGGAAGTGGATATCATGCATTATATCAATTTTAATTCAAGTGTAAATGGTAGATAGAAAAGGATAATTATTTAGCCTAATTCTTGTTAGCGTAGGAGATCTGAGATTAACAATGATCACAGGCGCTATGCAACTTTTATTAGTGATTTTTTAGTAAGTACACGGCCTAGCTTTTTTAACAAAGCTTATAGCTTTTTTAGCTTTTTTTACAAAATAAGCTTAATTTGGTGTTTGGTTTAGCTTTTTAAGCTTATGCTTATTAGCTTATATAAGCTAATTTTAAGAAGCTTACTTGAAGATGGTTTTTTAGCTTATTTTGAAAAAGCTTCTTTGTGTAAGGGTAAATGATACAAAAAAAGCTATAAGCTAATCCAAACACTTAAACAAGGCTTATCAAATGATAGAAAATAAGCTATAAGCTACTTAAAAATATAAGCATAAGCCAAAAAATAAAAGCTAGGCCAAACACCCCCTAAAATGTATTTACTTAAACATAAGGATGAGGCTTATAATTTGTTTCTAGTAGATAAATGCAATGTAGAAATATTATCCCAATTACTCTCACATAATAGTGTAGTCTGATCATGTGAGGTCAACTGTAGCCCCGCTTGCGGTATGCACATATAATGTATACATGTGTGGACGCTCGGGGGGCAAAAGTGAAATTGCACTAATTTTAACGTTATTTTACTAATTTCGTGAAAATAGCGTTAAAAGAGAGGGATGGTTAATCATGCATCATGTGGTGGCGTTGATAGCCGAAAGACAAAAGGGTACATGCACTAATCGGCCTTTGTCCCGATTGTTGAGTGTTATGTGCCTTTTGTCCAATGCTTGATGCAAAACTACTATCGAGCCGGGGGTCTCACTCGAAGCAGCCTCTCTATTCCTACGGGGTAGAGGTAAGGCTGTCTACATCTTACCCTCCTCAAGACCCTACCTTAGCTTTGCTATTGATAGGATTTACTGAGTATGATGATGATGTGAGGGCAACTGTGTGTTTCTTGCCTCATATGACCTTTCCGGAACAAAAATCAAAGCAGCAAGTCCTTTGTTGCAACATGTAATATAGTTTAGGACTGGAACCGGCCGCATAGTACTGATGATACCGAAACTAAGCTAAATTTAAAACCAAATGCCGTAGAGCGTAAGTTCGGTTAGAAATTTTGCTTCATACATCAACATGAAGTGCAGCAGCATATATATGATAAAATCATTAGCTCGGCACTTGAAGTAATTTGATGAATGCAGCAGGTCAATTACCAATTGAATAACCTAAACTATAAAAGCTAACTTCTTGTAATTATTATCCCTACATCTAACACTTCAATCAACACAAACACAGAAACTAAAAAGTCGGAAAATTACATAAAGGTCATGGTCAATCGGAGGCGGTGAGAGATCGAACGGTATCGCTGCAACCGGTGAGAGATTCGAGGAATATGTGATTGATGAGTGTGTAAGGATGTAGACCGGATTATTATTGTGTGGCAACTGAAAGAATAACGAGGAGAGGGGACGGCGCGTGTGGACGACGCTCCGGTGACAGAGTATGGAAGTCGTGTGGCTAACAGAGGATAATGGAATAGCCATTTTCTGTTTCTGTTGGCTTTGGTGTTGTCCCTCGCGTAAATATTTGTTTTCCTACAACCCTTGTTAGACTTTTTTTATTTCTTTAATCTCTATACTAGTTTAAGTTGTTGTCTATTACATCTCACAATATATCATTTAACACTTTTGACGTACAAACTCTATAAAATAATACACTTAGAATTATCAAAATTTATTAATTAAAAGAGTTATTAATTAACCGATAAATTAATAATTATTAATTTATATATTAATTAATATTTTATCTATCTATATCTATATATAATCTAAAATTTAGTTACATGTTCTATTTTAAAGTCAAATTTATGATGTTTTAAATTCAATTCTTAAAATAAAATTGATTAAAATAATATATTACAAAATCATAATCCGTCTCCATCATCCGCCTCCATCCACGTTATTCCTTTTAATTAGGGTTCTCTCAACCTCTGAAAATGTAGAATCCATCTTCCACAAACAAACCCCTCCTTGATGAATTTTAAGGGGTTCTTTCTCACAGTTCAACTTTTTGAAACCCTAATCCCCCTTTGCCTCAATCACTACCGCGATATGCATCAATCTCCGAAGGCAATGAAGTCGCTGATGTGTGCGAAGGCGGTACTGGACGTCAGTGATGCACGCTTGAATGTGACGACACTAAACCCTAAACCACTGACGATGGTGCGATTCGTTTAAAAATGGTACTTTCTGATTTCGTTTGATCTTACATGTTCAGTTCAAATTTTTGTTTTGGTTTTTTGAATATGTAGTGATGAAATTAGTTGGGTTAATTTGAGTGTTTTATATTTGGTTTGATTTGATGATTTAAGTTTTGATATTATGAATTAATTCGTTGTGATTTTTTGTTTATTGTTCATCTGTTAGTCGATTAGGTGTTTTTGTCTTCAACATCCGTAAACCAGGTTGCTAATTTCTTTATTTATCCTTGGTGTTTTGGTTTCTAATTATTAGTCGGTTTTGAGGCGGAAATCAGGTTCGAAAACCAGTAGTAACAACACATTGTATGGAATTGATCTTTTATTTATTTTGTAAAATGCTATGGCTCTTATTTATGTATAATTAATAGGTTGAAGGTAGTGTTTCACTGAGTAACACCGTTTAAATGATCTGATATTTGTTAATTATTGTTATTTTTAATAATGAAGCAACCTAATATAGTATGATATTGATCAGGTTGGGGATTTCGGCCTTTCAAAATTGAAGCATTCAACCTTTTTATCTGCTAGATCCGGGGGAGGGACGGTAAGAACATTCTCTTTCGCTATTTTCATGGTGAAGTGTCAAAACTGGGAAAAAAATTATTGATTGTGGTTATGTCTTTTGCAGCCTCAATGGATAGCACATGAAGTTCTTCGTAACGAACCTTCAAACGAGCTGTAAGATTCAGTTAGCATCTTGAAATTAGTCAACTGAGAATATGAGTTCCAAGATAATATAAACTTTTACTGCATACAACATTTTAATGGTTTTATTTCAAAATAATATTATTTTTGAAAAAGTAGACTATTTCACACACCAAAAAAATTGTTAAGAAATAAATTATTGGTTCATGGCAGAAAGTCCTTCGGGTTTTCCCAACCCGAAACATTTGAGAATATGGTTGTCTTTAAAGGCAAATAGTGTTGTTATTATTATTTTTATTATTTTGTTTTGATTATTTTTGGGTGAGCTGGGCTTGAAGTTTGGGGATTATTGATTCATCTTATTCATGAGATGAATCTGATGGTGAAGTATATGTATATCTTCTTGGTGTTGCAAGCGTACGCCATTGTTGGTTCTTTGGTTGTTCAAGAATCTTCAGGTGATCATTTCCATTTTTACCCTTCTCAAAGTTTTTTTTTTTAGCTTATGATTTAAATCTACCATGATATTCATCAGGTTGGTGATTTCGGTCTTTTAAAAGTGAAGCATGCAACCTTTTTATCTGCTAGATCCGGGGAGGGACGGTAAGAACATTTTCTTTCGCTATTTTCTTGGTGAAGTGTCAAAACTGGCAAAAAAATTATTGATTATGGTTATGTCTTTTACAGCCTCAATGGATGGCACCTGAAGTTCTTCGTAACGAACCTTCAAACGAGAAGTAAGATTCAGTTAGCATCTTGAAATTAGTCATTTGAGAATATGAGTTCCAACATAATATAAACTTTTAGTGCATACAACATTTTAATCGTTTTATGTCAAAATAATATTATTTTTGAAAAAAGCATACTATTTGACGCGACACAAAAATTTTAAAAAATACATTATTGATTCATGATAGAAAGTGCTTCGGGCCATCCCAGCCCAAAACATTTGAGAATATGGTTGTCTTTAAAGACAAATAGCGTTGTTATTATTTTTTTGTTATTTTGTTTTGATTATTTTTTTTTTGATTATTTTTGGGTAAGTAGGGTTTGGAGTTTGGGGATTATTGATTCATCTTCTTCATGAGATGTATCTGATGGTGAAGTATATGTATATCTTCTTCGTGTTGCAGGTATACGCCATTGTTGGTTCTACTTATAATACGGTTATGTATTGAACGTACCTATCGATATGTATATGTCACGTTTTAATTAAATCTGCAAAGGAATAGGCTTACAGTTGTCAGATTTGAAGTGGACTTTGTAATGTGAATGTTTTTGTAGTTACAGTTTTAATCTGGTAGGCAACTATTAGAAATCTGAAAATCAAGACAGCAGCATGCAAGCGTATCGTCAAGGAGCTACACTCTGTTGAGAAAGAGGTTGAGAGGGAAGCAGCCAAAATGGCTGACATGAAGGAGAAGGGTGCTGATCCTTATGATCTTAAGCAACAGGTAAACTTCATATACATCTAACTCATTATAAACCTCATCTGTCACAAGCCTCCCATAATCTTACACATTTCAAACACCATCTGATCCATAACCAAAACCCTATCACAAAATCAAATTTTTTATGGATTTTACAGCTGATGTTCTTGAAAGTGGATAAATCAATGAGCATTCTAGATACACTACAAAACAGGTTCATGGTCTGTATTTCAACAACACATATCCATATTCTCTGCTTTTCATTAGAATTTACTGTTTTGTTGTCTTTTTTAGTTAAATCAAGTTGTTTTCGAAACTTTGGCCCATACCCACTTGACCCATTTGGCCCATTTGGCAATTTCAAGAATCTTTGTGGGTGTTATATAATTTCAAGAATCTTGGTTGTTGGGTTATAACATGAGCAAAAAAAATTTCTCCAACATTAACAGTACGTTATCGTTACCTGTTATTTATATTTGTTTTTTTGTAGTAATTCGATGTTGATCAATGATTCTTCATATTATTAAAATTGTCTCATTATATCATATTATTTCATAATAGATTATGTATAGATTTTAGGGTTTTAATTAGGGATATTGATTAATGAGGCTTTTTACATACCACAATTGCATGATCATTCAATGGGGCAATTTACGGTCGGGTTTAATTGCATTGATTATTCACCAATTTCTTCCTAGGAAGGTGAATGGTCTTAATTTCTATTATATGACCTCCACCCTCCCTATTGTTGTGGGCCCATATTCAGAGTTGTTACTCTACTATCATGTCTAGCTCTCTTAGTGTGAATACATCAGGAATTGGTGTTGGCAACCAATTGGTCCTTGCTGACCTCCGTGAAGGGAGTACCGGTCCCATCACGGTTATGGTTTGCAGAAAGTGGGACGTCACAAGTGTCAATGGACGCTTTATGAGCACCGACTATGTCGTCAGTGATATAAAGGTAACTATCACCCTTTTAACCCCCATACCCTTTCCCTTTTACGAGTTTCATCGTTATTGAAAGTCTGCTGTTTGGTTTGCACAAGGAGGTGTGATGCATTGTACCGCCCGGAATAACATTGCACATTACTTCTTTGACAAGATCAAAGAGGGTGGGATATATTTACTCAAGGGTTTTATAGTCCAACGCACCGATCAATACCGGATTCTGAAAGACAGCCCCTTTGTTATCGGATTAAATGGCTCCACGGTAGTTAAGAAGGTTGACGATGCCAGTGGTTCATTTACGCGCTACCCGTTCTTACTTACGGCGTTTGAGGACCTCGAACCAACAGAGGGCAAGTATTTTGTAGGTATGTTTACTCTCCTCATGCTGGTGTAACGGTTCTGCGGCGGAAATCAGGTTCGAAAACCAGTAGTAACACCACATAGTATGGAACTGATCTTTTATTTAGTTTGGAGAATGCTATGACCGGCTGAGAGAAATAAAAGGGAATCCACATAGAGTGGATAAGATCGCAAATTAGTAAAAGTCGGGTGTTCCATTGGTGTTAGGAAGCCTTTGACGTCTCTCCACATAAGCCGGTGGGAACCACCCGTTTCTACCTCTGCATTATCCTTCAGACCATCCCAAAGGGCCCACCTGGGTAGAAAATCATTTTACTCTTAAAATCTACAAAGACTACTAACTAAATGTAAAACATGTGCACAGTAAACGGGTCAAGTAATGGGCCAAACTAGTTGGAACATTTAAACGTAAGAATCATTTTGCTTTAAGAATCTACAAAGACTAATGACTATCTGGTGTAGAATAGCAGCTACTCTATCGTGATACGTTCTTTCTCCTTCAACCTTCGAACGCATTAGAAATTCTCTTAGGAGTTGGAACATTTAAACGTTATTCTTCCAGGTAAAAATTCACATGCACACAAGTCGTTGAAACAGAAAACCCAAAAACCAAAAACATGTCCGTACGAGAAATAACCGAACGAACGGTGAATCCGGTTTTTAATTCAACCCCTAGCCATATTCGAATATAAATTCAGAATCCGGGTTCCACAAACCTTGCATATTCGGATAACCAAACTGAATGAAAACGAATAAACCAGACAATAACTGGTTCGATCAGCTAACTAAACCGAATAAATTAGTGTACTCAGTTGAATTTGGCTCAGTTAGGCTATTGGACACGTTTATAATTCAGACTAATTTTCGTTGCACTGCAGATGTTATCGGATATGTTACTGAGGTGGGGTCGCAGTCTGTGAAAGCATCGGGTGCTCACGCGGTTGAGTTCAATCTAACCAACGAACAGTAGGTACCTCATCCTTATTGCCTGTTTGGTCTTTCTTTTTCCCTAACCTAAGTCTTTAAATTTTTAACCTTTTTAAAATTCTCAGAGCAATCGCCGAGTTAGAGTGACGCTGTGGGGTGATCTGGGTGATGTTATGATTAAGAAGAAGGACGAAAACCCGGCTGTCTATTCTCTAATCCTGACTTCCATGAGTGCAAAGTTTTACCTGGGTACGATTGTTTTCCGACGCGTAAATTATTATGCGTGCTACTTCAGAAATCTTTACCTAACTTAAGACAATGCAGGTGTCCTTGGTTTGTCCAGTTCATCGTCAACTATGCTCATTGATTCCTCCGAGGTTCCCGCACTGCAAACTTTTAAGTCGTCTATCAGGTACTATTACAGCCTTTGGCACACACACTTTAATTATCTGTTTTTTATACGTTTATTGCTCTGGCTGAATATGAAACTATGCTTCCCAGCTGTGTTGCTGTTGGAGATACTAGCGATCCAGTCACCGAGGAAGTGGTATGTGTTGGTACCCTAGAAGAGCTTGTGGACAGAGTTCGTGCTGAAAAATCCAAAAAGAAGGTATTTATCCCAACTGACTGTTTGCATTCGTCTCTCCCCTTATACCGATTCAACCAGTAAACCAGTACTTTAACCAACGCAATACTCAAACCCTTTTCTAAAAAAAACTGGCTTTAGCAGCTAACAAGAAACTAAAAGAAATGATTAACCAACTTTATGAGCTTTAAATCATCCTAATGATTGGTTGATAGTTACAAATTAAATCAAACAAGACCTTTTTCATAGGTTCAAAACTATATATTTGACAAAGGGTGCGTTGTCGTGATGGTAACGGCAACCTGGTGGTCCTCGCTTGGGTTGGTTGGGGGAATAAGTACTGAACTGCTACACACACTCTCCATTAAAACCATTCGTGCATACTAGATTTTATAGAATATAATTTAATAAACTCTCATATCCTCTTTTGTTTTTTTAAAACTTTTATTATTTTTTAAAGTTAGTATAAGTTAATGAATGCATCATTCCATCTTCGCCATCCTTAAATTAAAACATTAGAAGATGGCCAGAGTATGTGCAGACAACCATTATTCTTTATAAAACAAACAAGAACATAACTAGCATATTCCATCTTCGCCATCCTTAAATTAAAACATTAGAAGATGGCCAGAGTATGTGCAGATAACCATTATTCTGTATAAAACAAACAAGAACATAACTAGCATATGCTTTAAATTTCAAGATTCACCACCACCGCTACCGCCGGCGCCACCACACCACCACTGTGAACCACCACCGTTGGGCTCATACCAATCTCATTTCTTCAACTTTTAATCACAAAAAAAAAAAAAACCACAAGAAACATCTAGGGTTCTTGATCTTTTATTGATCCACTGCTAAACAGAACTGCCTAATCTACCAAATGTGTGGAAATAGGGATTACCCTCCCCGACATAACCTGCCTATGTGCCTACTTGTGTTTTGTTCGTTGTAGGCCATCCTTTTCCGGAACGTTGTAGAGATTACGTCTATTATAACCAAGAACAACTGGTATCTTTTCGCGTGTTCAGGGAGCCAGTGTCGTAAGGGACTAACAAGAGAGGGCGGTTACTTCATTTGCAAGGCGTGCAAATCCAAGGTTGACTATCCAAGGACGAGGTATACACTTCAACATCTCATGCACAACTTCATTACTTTGTTCCCCTCCCCATATCATGCCATGATTCTTTGTTGTCTGGGGTGATTTGGTGCCCTTCTACCTTCACCACCAAACAATTTTGGCCCCGTAGTACCATTATTATTGATCTACTATACCCTGTTAGGTTTCGGATTCAAGCGGATGTAACTGATGGAGCAATGAGCACCGTTGTCACCCTCTTTGATGAAGTTGCTGAGCAGTTGGTTAAGAGGACCGCAAAATCCTTGGTAGAGGAACAGCTGAAGGTATGCGCACTACTCATTACAAGGTGGTTTTGAAGCATATGTGAAATTGCTACGATAACTTTTCTGGTTTGTATTTGGTATGCAGGATACTTCTATTGATGCTCCCATACTACCCTCCGCCCTCGAATCCCTTATTGGAACAAAACACACTTTTGAGATTAAGAGCCACACATACTACCGTTATGGAGAATATGAGAGCTTCAATTGCGCGAAGATTGTTGGCCCTGGTATGGATGATACAGATGGGAGCGTTAAGGTTGTCACGTCGGATTTGGGTACCGTACCATCTGACTCCCTAAAGCGTGGTTCGAGCCTCCCGCCCCCGACACCCGGAACTGGACGCAAACTTAGAAAGCTGTAAGTTACACCTACCAATTGTCCCCTGTTTCGAATGTTTACATGTTGGAACTTTGCGCCAATACATACATTCCCATCTTTCTTTGCAGCTACGTTGAAGAATCGGATGACGATGATGAGGGGGTGTCCGTTGACCGTGTGCATGTTACCGATGTGGTAGACGATAGTGGGGATGCTAAGAAGGGCTCCCGCTGATATGGCGGTGGTCATTTCTTATTTTCTTCAAGTGTTTGCGCTCTTGTGACTTTCTCTTTTATGGATTCAAATAATGTGGCGACACCTATGACTTGTTCCTACACCAAAACTGTGATGTTTTTCTATTGCGCAATATATGTAATTTTTCCGCCTTACCAGTCTCTCTGGATTTATTAAAACAATTCAGCCACATATTTACGACGAACAAAAATACTCCGCCTAAAAAGCGATGGTAGAGTCCAAATAGGATCATAATATGCCACCTCCGAACATACGCTTCCAAATACGTTTACCCAACCCTTTTGTTACATCTTTAAAGTCACATATAACTTCCAATCACTGTAAAAGGGTTCTATAAATGTTTGTTCAGAATCATGCATACTCCAATAGAATAATACCAATGCACAACGTAAAATAAGTTTTGGAATCATATAAGACTTACATGAATTTTTATCTAAGATGTTGAATAAAGCATATAGAATAATGCAAATGTACAAGCGATGACCGTGTCATTATACAATCTTCGTGAGCACCTACGTGGAAGTCTGCATTACAAACAACAACGAAATAAGCAAATTATGACTTGTGCTAAACAAATACCTTACGACATATGACCTTTTCCATCTGACTGTGCCTGTACCTGTTATTTGGGTAAAAAAACAGGCGCATGGCCAACAATAAATATAATATTTAAACCAGCTTTAATATGCATTCTTTAAGAGTTATTTGCCGTATATTCTGTGCCTTTTCCTTCACATCAACTTGCTTTGTTTTACCCCCCCCTCCCCCCCCCCCCCCCCCGCCGCGGGGACATGTATGAATGCTTCATTTTGGACGATGTATTATGTAACATTGTATGTAACATACAGCTGGCTGTGCGCCCCTTTGTGATGCTCGAAGCCTCTTTCGCCTTTCATGCATATTCACGTGTTATGCCTAACGGGTTGATCCAATACGTTTGTGGGCTAAAACTGCTTGAATAGGCTGGAACAAACAGAGGTATGAAACTTTTAATTGTAGTGTTACCCCCGACCCCGCATATGGAGTTTTAAATACTGAATTCTAATCCTTCCTGTTCCCTCATAATAGACGAGGTTTGCAGGTTATGGCCTACTGCTCCTGATGTGGTTAGTAATTCGATACAGGCCCGCCTTTGTTCCCATACGTTGACTGACGGAAATATACAAACATATTTTGGCCTTACATTGATTAACAGCTGCAGCGATGCTAGCATCGTGGGTAGCAAACATTCTATCCATATACAAAGTCGTAATTATGTGGGTCTTGGTGGGAAGGCCGTGACATACTGTGGGCCTACCCTATCTACCATAAATGCATCTACTTCCTCTACTGACCCCAACGTAGGTTAGCTATACTGTTCGTGAAAACAGAACCATTTAGCCATAATGCCCGCTTACCGACATGCGTGCACACACAAATTACAACTCTAACTAGGCTGCAAACAGTTTAGGCCCTCCAATTTTGATGCCACTGCTGTCAAGCCGCACACAATGCATTGGAATTTACTTTCTTAGTTAGATATTTATACATTTTGTACCTACTATGTTGTGTTTTGTTCTATCTGCATGTTCTGTGCCTCTTGCAGGTTGCACTCAAATACAACCGCCAGCTGTTACAGTGGCCACTGGTACTACCGCTAGAGTGCGCACATGAGCATCAATAAAAGGTCGTCCCCATATTTCCTCATCAACGTCCCTCTGGGACGCAGTACGCCTATTCATACTTTCTGGATTGCACGCTTACATTATCCCTCATCCCGCTACGAGCCCTACATAATAGTTGTTCTTTTAACATATGTTACAGGTAAAAACATCATGCGGAGCGATGCAGTGCAGATGCAGCCTGTTTTATGCCCACCAACAACATATTCTCCCTCCGTATCTGCCCAAGGTCTACAACGTTATCTACGATGTTTACTACTATCCTTTTATCATTTCCGTAACTATTACGTTTTTACAGACAATGTTTCCTGCACTACACGGAATTCTCATCAAAACGTAGCGAACCCATCGCGCCTGCGCCCTTCTCGCCCTAAAAAAACAGAAGGTAAATCTCCATCACTACCCTGTACCTGACTATGCTTCTACCCGTCTATCATGCAACGTAGGAATAACATTGCCATATTTTAATATGTTACCAGGTGTTCGTGTTCGCACCCCACGTAGGGCAACGCTTGCATCAACAGGTATTTTCCAACCCTATTTCTTACCATGCACGTTTTGTTCCCTTTTGCATCTGGATTTACCCTGCTGTTTGATATGCTACTCTCAATCCGTGCGTTGTGCTAAGTTTGCCTGTTACAAATATCATAGGTGCGCATGTTAGGTACCAGAGCGTTGGCCGTCCAACCTTCACGTGCCATAATTGTGCAGCGATCATGTGGTATGAAGAGAGGAATAAAAATACAAAGTCGTCTGATGGGACGACTTTCTCTTCGTGCTGCCAGGATGGCAAGGTTTTGCTTGCTCGCCTTCTTGATCCTCCTGAACCATTAAGATCATTACTTGATTGTAACGACCCGGAGACACTTAGATTCAGAGAACATATTAGAGTTTACAATAGCATGTTCTGTTTCACATCATTTGGGGAAAGATTGATCACGCTATAAACAGTGGTCGAAGCCTATACACCTTCCGAATAAGTGGTCAGAACTACCACCGAATAGGCGCCATGTTGCCAGTTGAAGGTGAACAACCCAGATATGCTCAACTGTATTTCTACGACACGCAAAACGAAGTCAAAAACCGTATAACTGCTTTGTTTGGCCAGACCCATTGTCCCGACACATGTGATGAAGCAATTGTTGCGTCCCTCATCAGAATGTTAGAAACCCACAGTCCTTTGGCTAACGCCTTCCGCATGGCGTGCGACTGGTGCACTCAAAATGAAAGCAACAATTGTCAACTACGCTTACTAGGCCAAATAATAAACAATCCACAGTACAATCGCCCTAATATGTCTGAAGTTGCTGTTCTTATCACAAACGACTTTGGGGAAAACACCGAACCACGTGATGTTATTGTCAGTACAAAGCACGGCGCGCTTCAACGGATATCAGAATTACATCAGCTTTACATGCCTTTGTAGTATCCGTTGTTGTTTCCGTACAGAGAGACCGGGTTCCACGAGCGAATACGCTGCCATGACAACACCGGACGTCGGGCGACTAAACGACAATGTGTCACGATGCGGGAATACTACTGCTACAGAATCCATTATCGCAACAACGAAGGCACCACCCTGTTAAGAGGCGGTCGTTTATTCCAACAATATTTGGTTGACTCATACGCAGCCATCAAAGAACAAAGGTTCCGCTGGATGAGGAATAACCAAAATGAGCTGCGCGTTGAGCTCTACCATAATGTTTGTGACGCTGTGACGCGTGGGGATACAAATGTTGAGGCTATCGGGCAACGTATAGTTTTGCCGGCAACCTTTACGGGCAGTCCAAGATATATGATCCAAAATTAGCAAGACGCCATGGCTCTGTGCCGTGCGTTTGGGAACCCCGACCTGTTTATAACTTTCACAGCTAACCCAAAATGGCCTGAAATCGAAAACATGGTATCTCTCATACCAGGGCAAAAGTCTCATGACCGTGCAGATGTTATATCACGCGTTTTTAGGCTAAAGCTGACCTTCTTGAAGATATTATGAAGAAACAAATCTTTGGCAGCTGCAAAGCAGGTAAAGTTTGTAATGCCTCGCCTCTTTCTTTTGCTATCAATTCTCCCACAAATACTAACCTTTTTTAGCTTTCTAATTTTCCCTTTTTTCCCTCGCTGACTTGAATCTTTGTCCTCTTGGTTATATACAGATGTTTACACAATTGAGTTTCAAAAACGAGGCCTACCGCACGCGCACCTTTTGTTGTGGCTTGAACATTCTGCCGCGTCTCGCACGCCTGCTGGTATAGATGATTTGATTTCAGCAGAGATCCCATCGAAAATTGACGATCCATCCGGCTATAAGGCTGTAACAGATTACATGTTGCATGGTCCATGTGGGAATGATGCGCGCAGTGCTCCGTGTACAACAGATGGAAAATGAATGAAACACTTTCCGAAACCATTTTATCGAGAAACGACAATTGATGAAGACGGTTACCCGGTTTATCGACGACGAGATACCAAGATCTTCTTTAATAAGGGCAAAACGAAGCTGGACAACCGGTTTGTCGTCCCATACAACCGTTATCTCCTCTTAAAGTACGAATCGCACATCAATGTTGAATGGTGCAACCAGTCCCGAGCAATAAAATACCTGTTTAAATACTTAAACAAGGGGCCAGACAGGGCTACAATGGTTGTTCAGGAAAACATTGGCAATGATGGTGAAAAGCATACATAACAGATTGTTAAGTTCGATGAGATTAAAAACTATCTGGATTGCCGGTACTTATCGCCATGTGAAGCTGTGTGGAGAATGCTTGCATTTCCTATGCATTACTCATTCCCATCCGTCATGAAGCTAACGTTCCATACATCTAATCAACATCTGCTCACGTTACGTGATTCGGACAGCTTGCCGGCCCTGTTAAACCGGGACGGGATACGAGACACAATGTTCACCCAATGCTTTGCGCTAAACAACAGAGATGAAGCGGCAAGAAAATTAACGTACGCCGAGATACCAACAAGGTATGTGTGGCAAGAGGATAACAAGGTATGGAAAACGCGGTTGGAGCGGACAGCCATTGGGCGGATTGTGTATTGCAATCCAGCAGCTGGGCCAAAGTATTATCTAAGGATGTTGTTGGGAATTGTGAGAGGGCCCCGAAGTTTCGAAGAAACAAAAACGGTCGACGGAGTCGTGTATGCAACGTTCAAAGAAGCCTGCTATGCGTATGGCTTGCTTAATGATGACAAGGAGTGGAATGATGCCCTTTCAGAGGCTAAATTATGGGCGTCCGGTTCCCAGCTACGGGAATTGTTTGTTACCATGTTGTTGTTTTGCGAAGTGAACCGCCCGGCGCAACTGTGGGCACAGAATTGGGAGATACTATCTGATGATATTTTGTACCTGAAACGTAGGCTCTTCATGTTCCCAGGATTACATTTATCAGACGAGCAGCTTAAGAACTACTGCCTGATTGAACTAAATGAACTATTGGAGAAAAATGGAAAATCGTTGGCGGATTTCACAGATATGCCACAACCGGATACGTCGCTCCTCGATAAGATGGATAATCGTCTAATCAGGGAAGAGTTGAGTTACAATAAAAAAAGTTGACAGACGAACACGATCAATTATATGCATCACTCAACATGGAACAAACGGTCATATACGACACAGTCATTGATTCTGTTACCACCCGAAAAGGCGGGTTCTTTTTCGTGTATGGTCCAGGTGGGACAGGCAAGACTTTCCTGTATAGAGTCATTCTGTCACGCTTAAGATCTATGGGCATGATTGCCCTTGCGGTTGCATCTTCAGGTAAAAAAATAATTCTGTAATGTTGTATAATTATTCTCATGCTACATAATGTATGTGGTTGCGAACGCAACTCCGTTTTTACTGACTTTACCTATCCCCGCACGTCAGGTATCGCGTCCCTTCTATTACCCGGTGGTCGGACAGCTCATAGCCGCTTCGCTATCCCTTTAGAATTACTTCACAATAGCACGTGTGCCATCAGACAAAATACCCAGTTGGCACACCTGTTACAAGAGGTAAGGTTAATCATCTGGGACGAAGCACCAATGATGCAAAAATATGCCTTTGAAGCACTTGATAAAACACTTAGAGATATCTTGGGGTTTTCTACCTACGCAAACAGGGAACGTGTGTTTGGTGGCATGCCTGTTTTGCTTGGTGGTGATTTCAGGCAAATCCTTCCCGTCATCCCAAAGGGAAAAAGAGAAGATGTTGTTCAGGCATGCATAAATAAATCGTATATGTGGAAAAGTTGTGAACTCTTCAGACTCCACCGTAGTATGCGTGTCAACGAATACACCTCAACAGGTGTGCTAGACATGGATAGGCAACGTTTCAACAAATGGTTGTTAGAAATCGGCGATGGAATCATTCCCTCAAAAGCCAAAGAAGGTGAAGATGAGCCAACCTGGATCGAGATACCCGCCAGGTTCATCGTTGATAGTTGTGGCCTTCCTGTGGAATCGATTGTTAACGCTGTCTTCCCGTCGTTTACAGAAAGGCAGGCCGATGACGATTTTTTGTGTGAAAGAGCAATACTAACCCCACACAATATAGACGCGGACGAAATCAATGATTACATGTTTGCACAATTGAGACGGACCACAAAGACGTACAAGAGTTCTGACGAGATATGTCGCGCATCCACGGATGTATTAGAACAGGAACAGCTCTATCCGTCTGAATTCCTAAACTCTTTGACATTCCCAGGTACCCCCACCCCCCACCCCCCGACACTAAAATATTAGTTACAGACAAAAAGATTGTGACCAGTTAAATTCTTTAATTATTTGACATTGTCAGGTATGCCACCGCACGCTTTGCATTTAAAAGAAGGCCTCCCTATCATGCTTTTCAGAAATGTGAACCCCTTGCAAGGATTATGTAATGGCACCCGTCTTATTATCACAGACCTTGGGAAATTTGTTATCAAGGCTAGGATACTTACTGAGTCTAATCGTGGAGATACTGCATTAATACCGAGGATAACCCTTTCATCCACGAAATCAAAATGGCCATTTATTATGAAAAGACGCCAGTTCCCAGTGAAACCATGCTATGCAATGACCATTAATAAAAGTCAAGGCTAGTCATTAAAAGTTGTTGGTCTGTATTTGCCCCGACCTGTGTTTAGCCATGGCCAGCTTTATGTCGCGCTTTCAAGGGTTACGACACCTGAAGGTTTAAAGATTGTCATCGTCGGGGATGGCAACGGTAGCATGAAAAACCATACCAGAAACATCGTTTACAAAGAAACGTTTAACAATTTGGCCACATCAGATCGGACACAATAAACAATACTTGCCTTACCATATATTTTTGGACTACCAAGAAACTTTTATCGCCTTTATTGCTGTTAATCCAACATAATAACTGATGCATGCCCTAAGCCCAATTTTTTTGTTTGTTCCATCCCAAACACAACAGCTATATACGTACCACATTGAGTATTATGCGTGTACCCTCCGACGACCAACTATCCCCGTATTCTGCCAATAACACCAGCGCAACAACTATTTATGTGCCACGGGTGGTGGGAATGTAAGTCTTTACAACTTCCACTAAATTTTGAAAACTCATATTCTTTTTTATTTCTTGGTTTTTTGTTTGTTGATTTTATTCCGATACATGTGCTGGTTGGTTTATTTGTCTATTTCAGGAAGAAAAGACACCGATGATTCAAAGACTATTGTTTGTTGCTGGTTTAAACACATTGACACAAACGCATCTTGAGACACGGTTGCCAGCTGTCATTGGGGGGGGGGGGGGTCATACACTTTCGTGCCCACTACTATTTCAATCATTTTGGCTGGTCAATATAGCGACATCGTGGATCCTCAAGTGATGGTTACACACTTACACATCAAACTTTTATGAAACTTATAGTGTTTCGTTTAATATTACATCCAATTGACTCCCACATGTTGATGATTATATAGAAATTTGAGAGGATTGTGAGAGGGCCTCAAGGAGTCGCTGCTATTGTTGCTTCAACTCTTCAAATTGTGCTTGGTTTTAGTGGACTTTGGCGTAATATCACACGGTTAGTTTTGAAACATGTTACACATTCTATCTTTTACCATTCAGAATTTAATTGGTTGGAAAAGTTTCGGTTTTTACGATTTCAGATTCATGAGACCATCATCTACAGTTTCATTGGTGGCTCTAACCGGTTATGGATTATATAAGTTTGATTTTCCCTTGGTATGCATATATAAATATGTGAGTGTATATATATATATATATTAGCTGCATATAGGGGATATGTTTATAGAATGATGCTAATTATGCCTAAAAATATTAGTTTTATATATTTCCTTAATGTTCTGTAGGTTGCTAAATGTGTTGAGATTCGATTGCCACATATTATGCCAAGAAACTTTTATCACCTTTGTCACCGTTAATCCAACATAATAACTAATGCATGCCCTAAACCCAGTTTTTGTTTGCTCCGTTCCAAACACAACAGCTGACGACCAGCTATCTACACAGTCTGCCAATAACGACAGCGCAACAACTACTTCTGTGCCACGAGTGGTGGGAATGTAAGTGTTTACAGTTTCCACTAAATTTTGAAAACTCATATTCTTTTATATTTCTTAGTTTTTTTATTTTATTTTATTCAGATACATGGGATGGTTGGTTTATTTGTCTATTTTAGGCTGAAAAAGCAACGATGATTCAAAGACTATTGTTTGTTGCTGGTTTGAACACATTGACACAAACACATATTTGGACACGGTTGCCATCTGTCATTTTGTGGGTGGGTGGGGGGGGGGGTCATACACTTTCGTGCCTACTACTGTTTCAATCATTTTGGCTGGTCAATATAACGACACCGTGGAACCTCAAGAGGTGGTTACACACTTGCAAATCAACCTTTTATAAAACTTATAGTGTTTCGTTCAATATTACATCCAATTGACTCCCACATGTTGATGATTATATATAAATTGGAGAGGATTATGAGAGGGACTCAAGGAACTGCTGCTATTGTTGCTTCAACTCTTCAAATTGTGCTTCGTTTTAGTGGACTTTGGCGTAATATCACACGGTTAGTTTTGAATCATGTTACACATTCTATCTTTTACCATTCAGAATTTAATTGGTTGGAAATGTTTCGGTTTTTATGATTTCAGATTCATGAGACCATTATCTGCAGTTTCATTGGTGGCTCTGACCGGTTATAGATCATATGAGCTTGGTTTTCCCTTGTTATGCATATCTAAATATGTGCGTGTATATATATATATATATTATCTGCATATAGGGGATATGTATATAGACTGATATAGATTTATAGATTTATATAGATTTAATAATATAGATTTATATATGTATAGACTCCTCATATTCAACTTCCATAACATCAACTTATTATTATTGGTTATCATTAATGCAATTAGATGTGTGAGCACCTTTACATTCTCATATTCAGATCCTGTAACATCTTTGCATTTAAACTTCCATTAAAATGAAAACTGCCACAGGTCATCCCAAGAGCCTACTTATCATGTCTCTATAAATACACAGCCACATTCAAGCATCCTACCTTTCATTATACAACCTGTGGCTGAATATCGAAAGACACCTGCGAACATGAAGAAAACTACTGCTGTTGCTAACTGTACATGAAGTTTGGCGACTCTTGAAGAAATATTAAACCATGGTCGAGAAAATAAGAAACACACGGTATCAACACTTTCTATAATTTCGATTGTTTCCCCCAGCATTATTGTTATCCATACATTAAACGTGCTTCTTCTAATCCATGCAGAATGCTGAGTTCAATTGTCGTGTGGTGATTAAAGGCGTACGTAATAGCGAAGAGTGGTTCAGACTTACGTGTGGAGGAGGAAAATGCATGAAAGGTGTATCGCATGATCACGGGGAGATGTAGTGTATTGGCTGTGAAAACCCAGTTATGTTTCCCCGAGCAAGGTTCGTCTTTGGTATTCTACAGTTATGTGCATTGGCAAACGTCTTTATACATTTTCACATCTGAAAAAAAAAACTTTCAACAGGTTCCATCTTCAACTTGATGTGCTCGATTCCACGGCAAATGTGGTCATCGTGTGCTTCGATGACACTGCACAGATTCTAACAAGCACCACTGCTCAGTCTATACTCAATGTGGAATCGGGTCTCTCGCACATCTACACCGTTTCTTCCGCAAGCAACCAGGATAGCTTCACTCCAGTCATGATACAGACCTCTAACGGTAGCATCTCAACGCTCCCAAACTGCTTACATTCACTTATAGGCACCACCCGAACCATCCAAGTTGATACATCCACATACTACCATCATGGGGCCTTTGAGAGCTTCAACTGCAAATGTGTGCTCCCAGACGAAACCAATTGTCAATCCGTTGGATCTACCACTCCTACTCCCATGACTAGGAAGGGTAAAGGGGTGATGACAATACCAACACCGGTTAAGCTCAAAGAAACAGTCAGCAAGTACATGTAAGTTTCTATATATACTTTTGACTTACGAAATTCCATGAACCACGTAACTACCTGTCCATTTGTGTTGTCTTTTAGTAAATGTTTAAAATTGAATAATATATGATACAAACATCATGTTTATTTCTTTATGACTACAATGACACCACTGGTTTTGATATGTGCTTTTTCGATTTGAGAACGCATACGAACCCATCGCTTTAATGTTGAAATGAATTGTAATGGAACTTACCCGCGACAAGTCGGCGATGCGCGGGCATCACCACTAGATTCCCACATTGCGTAAGGTTACCTTTCCTTATGTCGATTATGATGCAATTTGTAGTGAATTTGTTTATGCTTTTTTTCGTTTGGATATTTAAGTTAAATCGTTAGATTATGTTTTCCCCCTATTTTTACATGCCAAATAGCTAAATGGAATTAATTGATCTTCAACAAGTTTGAACTGCAGTTCACAGATGGGAATTTACTTGAACGGAGTTACATTCTATCAAGTTTTTAGTACAAAATAATGGATATATATACATCATCTAAGTTAAGGTTCAGCCTAACATTTCCCTTCTTTCTTTCACAGCCCTAATTATGAAGATTCTGATTCAGATGGTTCTGTGGGTAGCTAAGGGGAACGTCGACTACATGGCCATGCATTAGCAGCAGAAGATTTCGTGGATTATTGAATAAAAACGGAGGCTTTATGAACTCCTTTAAATTTTCCCCTGTAATGTATGTTTTTAGACTTGGCAAGTTTCCTGTGCTATGCACGCCTTAAATTTTGTGTGGCCAGCTTATGGTACAAACTCTTATCACGTTTTGTATGGCTTCTCTTACATTGTCTTTTGGCTAATTATCTTTTATCCATACATAAACATTTTCCCTAAACACACAACAAAATGAAGGACACTAACTGTTGGTCATGCCGTGCATCGCACGGGCCTTCCCTCTAGTTAATTTATAGTAGAATAGTTAGTTTACAAACATCTTTCAAGCTTCCACTTAATTATTGTATACAATGCATGTATATCAAATGAACGGCCCAATTTGAAAGAAACCTTCAATCTCCCACCTTATTATGCTTCTTGTGTTCAATGTATCACTTTATGGACATTCAAAATATTTTCTATACAAATACAAGATCAAAATAGGTTAACACAAACAAATCATACACACAACATGGCTTCCCATCTTAAAGGTGTGAAAAAAACAACAATGACAGACGAGATTCGAAGAGCATTATGCAAGCACAACAAGGATAATCCAAGTCTCACTCAAAAGCAATTGCAAGAATGGGTTCATAGTAACTATGGTTTGCAGGTGAGTCAAGCGACAATACCGTATACAGTTAAGCGGTCTTTAGAGTATCTCTCACTTGCTCCCGAAAGAGGCGATGTTAAGCGACACAAACCGGCAAAATTTCCTGACCTAGAAAAATCTCTCTATGAATGGATTCTTCAATATCAAGAACATGTGAATATGACAGGTGAACTAATCATCGAGAAGGCGAAAAAGTTCATGAAAGATATGTATCCAGTGGATACTCCAGACTTTACTTTTTCTATTGGTTGGCTTGGAAAGTTCAAAGCAAGATATGGAATTAAAAATTTTCGGCGTTTTGGAGAGAGTGGATCTGTTGAAATGGAGGGCATGGAGGACAGATTAAAATCCATAAGAGACAAAGTTGATCAGGAAAATTAGAGACGAGATTACAGACGAGATTCAAGGGGAAATTGATTTCAACAAAAAACAAAAGACAATTTAGTCATTTTTTCAAGAAACCTTCATAAATCATTCATGTAATATGCTATATATAAGGAATTATTAATTTATATTTTATATGGGGTCTAAAGAAATTATCAAAAATGTATTATCTTATAATTTTAGCGAATTATTAATTTAGCACCCTATCCCCGAGTCGGGACCGACAAAAAATATTATCTTAGAGAGTTTATTAAATAATCGAGTATTAATTTATTGAGTTTCTACTCTATCTTTTTAATGAAAGAAATGTTCAGTTACTAACGTCAATATTAAATTACACTAAATTGAAAGAAATGACTCCATCTCTAGTTTTTTACTCTTGATAAAGGGACGTACAATGACCATGACTGAAAACGAGTTGTTTCAAGTACAAACTAACCCTAGATAGTGATTATTCTTGGCTTTTGTTGATTGTCATCGCGAAACATATAGCTAATGGAAATTGTCTCACATGAAATGCCAAAGAAATCTTTTTATCCTAAGGTATCAAATTAATTCTAGGTAGCACAACTATAAACACAATTTGATTCTAAAGATTTAAAACACTATAACTTTGATTTCATAATTTAAAAATAGTTCCAATGAATAACTAATAACTTGTAAAAACTGACCTAACCACCTTAGTTGTAAGCATTTTTGTACTCTTGATTACATGAGGTTTACTTTTTTACAAAAAAAAAAAAAAAGAGTTTTATAGAGGTAAATATCATTATGGCACACGATTCCATATCAAACAATATATAAGTTTTTTTTTGTTCAAATAGAACTTTTGCACACAAGGAATTGGGAAGAAACCTCCAAAAATATACACAAACAAAATATAGACGTAAGGATCGTGAAACATAAAGATAAATACTTATCCAACTGCGCACAAGGAATTTAGAAGAATCCTCTAAAATATACACAAAACAAAATATAAACGTTAGGATCGTGAAACATAAAGATAAATACTTATCCAATGGCACACAAGGAATTTGGAAGAAACTTCTAAAAAATATACACAAACAAAACATAAACGTAAGGATCATGAAACATAAAGATAAATACTTATCCAATTGCACACAAGGAATTTGGAAGAAACCTCTAAAAATATACATGATGTATTGCAAAATACATCCTTTATTCGTGTATAGTTTGTACAATTTCTCGTTATTTCTAGTTTAGTTTTCGTTTGAATGTGCGTACTATTGATAAATTTGAGTTCTACAGGTCTTGGTACATAATTTTGCTGAAAATGGAGTGAAACGAGCCGTAATGCTGAAATACTAAGTCCCAGAACAAGTTTGAAAGAGTTAGAAAATATTTTGAAGTTTTTGAGATGTGCAAGCTGGGAATTTTACGTGCAAGGCTGTGAAAAAAGAGTCGTAGCGTCGCGCCACGACAACACCTCACATCTGTGGCGTAGCGCCACCATTAAACAAGCAATTTATGGATTTTATATTCATCGCGCCACGCGACGCTGAAAGAAGAAACCCGTCGCGCGACGCGACGGGGTAGTCTGACGGCAAATGTTTGTTAGTCGCTAGGGTTTGGTATTTAAACTCAAGATAATCATTCATTAACCGAAGTGACGAACTCAAGAACCCATAGGCGAATTTTAGAGCAGATTTTACGGTTTTCAGAGTATTTTGGCTTGCAAGAATCATCCGGTTGAAGCTCGGAGCATAGGAAAGAAGATTGTTCGGGTCTTATCTCCCAGTTTTCGTTATTTTCTTGTTTCGATACTTTAGTGATGAATTCTTGCTTTGAACTTATTATGTTGATTTTAGACATCATGTTTTCAGGCTAAAACCTTCATTACTACCTAGGTTAGATGATAGTTTAATAAAGTTTGGATTTTTAATGGTTTTCTATTGTTTGGTTATTGATTGATCTTTGAAAGTAAATAGAACCTTTAATTTGGTGCGTATGCGTATTTAATTTTGATTGTTGATTACTTGCTGTTTCACATAAATTTTGGTGGACGTCTTTCACATAATGAATTTGTGTTGATTATTCGTATCTTTGCGGGTTCAGGTGATCTTTGGGTAAATCGGCCGATAGCCTTAGAAACAGTAATTAAAATACAATTAGAAATAAGTATTCTGCTTAACTTGTCGCTGAGAGGCTCGAGTTAGTTAGTGGGTCTCGGTACGATATATAGCTAAGATAGGTTTTGAGAGAAGTCGGTCTTAGTTCCCTAATGGCACCTATGTCTATTAAACCAAGTTAGAATTTAGGATTGCCTTAGACTTTCGCGCTGAGAGGTAGATTGTCGTATTAGGGCACTTTTAGAGACGTTAGAGGATTGAGAGGAAGTCTAACAATCGGTGTTTATAACAGCCTTGTAGGGTTTCCTAGGTTTCTTCCTGAGAAGGGTCGGGAGGTCTTAACATGAAATACCTTAGGGTTTAGTACTTCACGATCCCGTTTCCATACCACAATAGTACCGTTAGAAACCCATTCCTAGTTAAACTGGATTCAAGCCTAGGTAGTCGTTAATCTCTATTGAATTAAACCTTAGTTCTTGTTCGTATCTTAGTCTAGTTTTATTTTAATTCCAATTTTAGGATTTTAGTAAACCCCCCCTTTAAAACACAAAAATAGTTAAATCGTGTTAGTAACAGTCTAAATAGAGTCGTTAACGTAGTTAATTAGAGTCCTTGTGTGTTCGACATCCGCACTTGCTTTTCTTTACTAGAGTCGACCGGTTCACTTGTTGGTGAGTAGTTTAGTCAAGTTAGAGAGTCTAGATTATTATTACTTGAGTCTAAATTTAGGTTTATTTATTTGAACTACTTATTGCACATTAATACACAAACAAAATATAAACGTAAGGATCGTGAAACATAAAGATAATCCCTCTTTGATTTGTGGACGGTTGATTTTCAGAGGTTGTTCTATATTGCGGTGGTAAATGGCCTTCTTATAGTAATCCTCATGGAACGGTTGACACTGTTGTTCACATTTTGATTTTGGCATTCTCGTTTGAAATACCCCTTCTGTTTGCATTTGAAGAAGGTGACCTTTGACTTGTCGAACCCCAGCTTGGTATTCGGACCACCCACATATTCCCTGCCTGTGATCTCTATAAATCTTTGTGCTCGTCGGATCACACTCGCCATACACCAGCGGATATCTATCAACTCCATTTTCTCTGGTCTATCTAATCATAATCCTCTTTCATCATATTTGGGTTGTCGATCTTACCTGCAACCAGACTTTCATAGCTCTCGAGGATAGACGTGAGGAACACCATCTGCTGTTTTGCCGCTTCTACACTGAGACTCTGTGCGTTGCTAAGGTTTACGACAATGTTGCATTGAACTACATTGGTGTTAGAGTTGTTTTGACTCTGTTGTGTATTTGGTGCAGACTGTGATTGTGTGTTTGAGTTTGACCCTGAATATCCGAAACCACTACTTCCTAAAGATCCACCACTTGTACTGCTGTTGGTGACTCTTTAGAACTTCTGACATTGAAGGCTGTCCCAATCTTTGGTGATTGAACATTTGGTGAAAGTAGACTTCCTCGGTAATAGAGATTCACATTCTGTTGATAGTTGGAGGTATTTGATTTGTTTTGTTTTCTGATATCTAATTCATGCCCCTCTAACTTCTCAATCAGAGTATCCAGACTAACCGTACTCAAATTCAGATTATTCTTCAAAATCAACACGTAATACTGCCAATCATCCTCGTTCGACGGTGCATCGATCAACTTTTCGTTAACTTCTTCATCTGTCTTTTCAATACCAAATCTATCCAGTTCAACTTTCAAATGGCAAAACCTTTCAATCATCTGCTTAACACCCTCTCCTTTCATACAGCTGAAATAATTAAACTCCTTTTTCAATAATGACTTTTTGTTTTTAACTATTTCGTCCCCACCAGTACATTTCTTTTTCAAAGATTCACATAACCCTTTTGTTGTATTATCATATCGAAGCAACGATATGATGTCGTCTCTAACCAATTGGTGAATAAGAACGATCCCTCTTTGTTCAGCAGCAAAATTCTTCTGATCGGTTTTTCCCAAAGCTGTAAATGGGATTCTTTCTCCTTGTGGAGTTAATGGAAGAGTATACCCGGTTTCTAAATATTTCCAACTCTCGTACGCATAAGCCTTCAGCCAATTGATAAACCTCAGAGCCCATCGATTGTAGTCCTCGATGTTCATAAGCTTTGGCGGCTTTTGGTAATTTCCATATGCGTTGTCTACGTTTAGTGTCTCAGAAATGACACTTGAAACATTCTTCGGGTTGGAAGTAGACGTCGGTGTTGATGTGGTGAAAGCATTGTAAAACTCATTGTAGAACTCGTCCGACATGATTACTATCTTTTGAAAATACCTGCACAAATCAAACACTTAGAAATTTCAAGAATGCAAATAACCAAACTGGTCGGTTCGTACAAAGCTGAAACTGTGGCTTCGTACGAAGCTGCAAAAGAAGATTTGTTCAGACAGAAAGTGCGTTTGTACGAAGCTGTAACAGAAGCTTCGTATAAATCAAACTTTTGTAAAAATAACAACAGAGACGTGGGTTCGTACGAAGCTGGAGAGTGTGGCTTCGTACGAAGCTAACTTGCTAAGAAACTTGTTTGTTTTTCATGGGTTTTTTTGTTGATTTTATGAGATTTAAGTTGAATTTAGGTCTGAAACTTTGTAGGATTGTTTAATAATGAGTTTCGCACAATATATCACAAATTCAGTTGAACTTGTCTGTTATTCGACGTGAATTTTGATTTTAAGTCTGAAAAAGTTCCAAAAGTTCAAAAAGAAGAAATAGGAGTAGAAATGAGATGAAATGTGATTCGAATCGACTCGAAACATATAGAAAACGCCGGTATCATTTGATTTTCAGTCACGAATCCGGCCTCCAAGCTCGAATACCACTTGTGAGGACCGTGTTCGTCTTCGTAACGCTCCGACCGGATCTTAAATTCTATGCACACGTGCGGAATCCATGACACAGAAATGACGTGATAATCACACAGACACCATTAAACTTCATTCTGATTGATATTTGAACTTGTACAAAACCTGTAGAAAATTTGGCAGAGCTTCGCTAGAGTTTGCCAAAATGTTACATAACAAATGAACCCTACACCCCTATATATAGTTGTCATGGCTTCGTACGAAGCTACATGCAGCTTCGTACGAACCGGGGTGTCTAAGTCACTTAGTACTAACCTGAACTATGATGTCCCTTCCTACGAAGGGACTTACACATTACAAAACCATTTCAGTTTAATACTAATACATACACAAACATTAAACATAGACTCGATACGAGACGTAAGCTACAGATATTGTCACACCCCAACCGATGGCGGAAACATCGGGGCGTGGCACTGAGCGAAACAGATTGTCCAGAAGTTTCCATAATAATTATCATTACCATTCAATTTAAAATAACATATCACATACCATGTCTCAAAAGGTAAACAAATTATTACAGACAGAATCTAGGCAAATAGTTCTATTCCGACAACTCAGATTTTTCATAAAGCCCAATTGTTTATCTGCTTCTAGAGACCCTTGATTTTGTTTGTACAGACAACTATTTGTTGGCCTCTAGAGCCTTATTCTAGCCTCACTTTCCTAGCAGAAAAACATCTAAACACCTGTCACATACGTTAAAATAAAGCCAATACACATAGTGTAAAGGCGAGTATACAAGTTTGATAATAGCATATAGAGTTCGAAATAGTTTACGCATAACCAGCACGTACACATAGGAAAACAAAGCATGTTAGTTATCGACATGAACCTATCGATACCAATGACTGCGGGTTGACTGCCCGAGGCAGTTCGTAATACATGATCACCACTGTAATCCATGCAAATAATTGTCCTTAACAACCCCCGCATGAGCGGGTGATGAGTCCAAACTATTGTACTATTGTCGTTAAGGCAGGCAGACAACATTCCATGTGTAAACATAACAAACAAGCATTCATTTGTATGTTGGTATGCTAGCTGTTGTTATACGAGAATTCAACTAACGGCATGTTTTTATCCCAATTACCACCAAAGTCTATGACACACGAGCGGAGCATGTCCTCAAGAGTACGGATCGTTCTTTCAGTCTGTCCGTCGGTTTGAGGATGGAATGCGGTACTTAAGTTAAGCGTCGTACCGAGAGCCGCTTGAAACGTTTCCTGCAATCGCGAGTTAAACCGAGCATCAGGGTCAGAGATGATGTCACGAGGCGTACCATGATTACAAATGATCTCGTCGGTGTAGATTTGGGCTAATCGTTCTACTTTGTACTCTTCCCGTATTGGCAAAAAGTGAGCAGATTTGGTCAAATGATCAACAACAACCCAAATGCTGTCGTGACCTGATGACGTGTGCGGAAGCTTCGTTATGAAGTCCATAGCTATACTCTCCCACTTCCACATAGGGATCGGTGGTTGTTCGAGTAAGCCAGAGGGTCTTTGATGTTCAGCCTTGACCCTTGCGCAAGTCAGGCATTTTCCGACGTAGAGAGCTGATACGCGCAAAATGCAACATATAAATTATATCAATTGTGGCATAAAACTAACCCTTTTTAGTACTAATGTTGGAAAAATGTGCTTTTGTCTTCCTTTTGTATTTCAAGATTAAATGAGCTCAAATTAACAAAAGAAGCAAAAAGACAGCAAAATCCAACATAAATACAAGAAAAGGAACAAAAGTGGATTGCCCGACCCCTCGACAACATCTTCCCAAGCAAAACAAAGAAGACAGAAGACTGAACACGCCCCGTGCTCAGCGAGCACGGGGCCGTGCCCAAGAAGCAACAGAAAAGACAAAACTGTGGAAGCTTCTATTGCCCACCACGGGGCCGTGCCCAGCGGACACGGGAGCGTGGCCAAAGTACTGCAGGCGCATTTATTGTAATTGCGAATTACAATTAATGAAGAGAGAGAGTGTCAGACGGGCACTGGGCCGTGCCCAGCGGACATGGGGCCGTGCCCAGGCTTCTGTTCAGCTTATAAATAGGAGTGCTTGGAGCCATTGCAACTCATCCCTTGGCACACCACCTCTCTCACACTTCATCCACCACCCACCACCATCACAACACCATCATCCACCACCATCATCCATTGTCCATCATAGAGTGTGTGAGTCGTCTCGGGATCCAAGATTGATCGTAAGAGTTCTTAACAATCAAGGCCATGTTTGCCTAAGTCTCTTACATCACTTGGTGAAGACAAGTGTTTAGAATAATACTTTTTATTTTTAATCTTTTGCACTTCTTAATTGGTTTTGTATTAATGACTTTAATAACTAGTTTCTTATGTTGAAGGTGACTCTTCCTTATCGTTTGTCCGTGGTGTCTTGGCATTATTTTACTGTCTATATAAAATAAAAGATTTTCACCATTCATATCTCCACGGTCTATATGGAGGTATGTTGGCTACCTGGTCGGGGGTTAAGGGAACGGTTTGGTAAGGGTCTTGCCCTTGTTCAGCGTTTAGAGGTCCTGCAAGGGACCTGGGTCAAATTTAGTAGGACCTCCTTCAATACCCATAGGTATTGGATTGCGGGGGTCCAAACTCTTTGATCCCCTCATAAGTTAAACTACTATTAATACTATAAACCATGGTTTCGGCTCGTCATGCTGAGGTCTCGAGTCGCAACGGGACTCGTAACCTGTGGTCTCGGCTTGTCATGTTATGGTTGCGAGTCGTAACCAGGTGTTCTCGACTCGCAACTGGTGTCGCAACGTGGAGGTTTCGAGTCGCAACCAGGGGTTCCAACTCCCCAACAGTTGCTGATTCTGCGCAGATCGTACTATCCAATAGAATTCATGCAGAAATATGTACCAGCCACTAAACATGTTTTGTTGTCTAAAATTTACCCAAAATGGATCAAACAATGCAGGTTTCAAATATTCAAACCACATTCAAAGCATATTCAAGTAGTTCTTCATGTTCTTCAAACATTCAACAAGTTCTTCAAATATTCAAATCACAAACAACCCTTATTCTAACACATTTTGCATCAATCATCAACATAGTCATGAATAACAAATCAACACATTTAACCGAACACTACAAACTCGGTTCTATACTAAGCCGATTCTATGACACATGTAAACCGGTTTCATGAACATCAACAACTAGTAGTTTTGAACTCCATTTAACACAAGATATCATAACCCATCATGCAATGTATCCGAAATCAAGACATATCAACCGATTTGTCACAATCATGCATATAGTTTCATCTTTTGACAACAAATAGCTATTTTATCAAACAAACATCTTGATAAACAATCATCTCATGTATAAACAACTTAACAATCAAACTCAAACACTAAACATAATGAGAATCACTAACCGGTTAAGGGATGGGAAAGGTGAACTCCAAGTGTCGATTCTAAGCTTGAACCGAAAGTCCTAGTGCCAACCGATTGGATCCGAAAATGATGTGTGTTTGTGTTCTTTGGGTTTTAGTGAGAGAGGAGATAGGAGAATGTGTGTAGAGGAGTATGTGTGGTGTCCAAAGAAATGGTGAGTGTGGCCATGAGTGTAGTATATATACTAGTCCTTCATGATTCACCCTAAAGGGTTTACTAGCCGGTTAAGGAGGTCACGGCCCAAAGGCCCAAATCGGTCACTATTCACTCGAGACCTCATGGTCTCGAGTCGGGTCCTTTGTTCTCGGTCGGGTTCTCGGCTCACATATAACACGTACATATATACATACAAATGCACATATAACAAAGCACATAACACATAAAAGGTTCACGTTTATCATTAAGTTTAATCAGTTAACTAGTCACATAACGTACAAGTATGTTGCATCAAGACACAACGAAGGTTCTAGATTTCGAGTTGTCACATCATCCCCAAGTTGAAAGAAATTTCGTCCCGAAATTTGATGGCACTCACTGAGGAAGCTAGTCAAGTTGTATGGTTTTCCCGGTTTTCCTGGGGTGTCACATCCACCCCCCGTTGATCTGGAATTGCGTCCCGAAATTCCGTAGCTTCAGCCTCAGTAGCGGTTGTACTGTTCTCAAACAGTTGGGGATACTTTTGTTTCATCCGATCTTCGCGCTCCCAGGTGAACTCTGGGCCGCGACGTGAGTTCCAACGAACTCGAACAAGAGGTATTCTAGTGCTCTTGAGGACCTTAACATCCCGGTCCGTGATTTCGATTGGTTCCTCGACGAATTTCAACTGTTCGTCGATCGTGAGTTCCTTCAGAGGAACTACGTGGGTCTCATCTGACAGACACTTCTTCAGATTTGACACATGGAAAACGTTGTGAACTGCACCGAGTTCTGCTGGTAGGTTCAGTCTGTAGGCCACCTTGCCTATTTTCTCAATGATTTCGAAAGGTCCAACGTATCGTGGGTTGAGTTTGCCTCGTTTACCAAAACGAACTACACCCTTCCAGGGTGAAACTTTGAGTAATACCCGCTCCCCAACCTGGAGCTCAAGTGGTTTCCTGCCCTTATCGGCGTAGGCCTTCTGACGGTCTCGAGCGGCCGCCATGCGTTGTCGTATTTGAGCAATCCACTCAGTAGTGTCTACCACATGTTCAGGACCAGTGATCTGACTATCCCCCACCTCTGCCCAACAAAGAGGTGACCGGCATTTACGTCCGTACAATGCCTCAAACGGAGCTGCTTTAATGCTAGTGTGGTAGCTGTTATTATACGAGAATTCCACGAGTGGCAGATGCCTTTCCCAGCTGTTGCCAAAGTCGATTACACAAGCGCGAAGCATGTCTTCTAATGTCTGGATCGTGCGCTCGGACTGCCCGTCCGTCTGTGGGTGATACGCTGTGCTCATATCTAGACGTGAGCCAAAAGACTTGTGCATTGCCTGCCACAGTTCTGAAGTAAAACGTGCATCTCGATCAGAGATGATAGAGGTGGGCACCCCGTGCCTCGAAACAACTTCCTTGAGGTATATTTCCGCTAAAGTGGAGAACTTATCCGTTTCCTTAATTGCCAAGAAGTGTGCGGACTTTGTAAGTCGATCCACGATCACCCAGATAGTATCGTTTCCGCGCTGTGATCTAGGTAGGCCAGTAACGAAATCCATGGAAATTTGCTCCCATTTCCATTGTGGTATCTCTGGCTGTTGGAGTAGGCCTGAGGGTTTCTGGTATTCTGTCTTGACTCGCGCACAAGTCAAACACTTGCTGACGTAAGTTGCTATGTGGGCCTTCATGCTAGGCCACCAATACGTAGTTTTAATATCGTGGTACATCTTGTCCGAACCAGGGTGTACCGAGTAGCGAGATCTGTGCGCTTCATCCATCACAAGTTCTCGTAAGTCGCCATAGAGTGGGACCCAAATACGTCCTGTTACGTAGTAAGCACCGTCTTCCTTCTGTTCTAAGCGTTGCCTTGACCCGCGTAGGGCTTCGGCCCTAACGTTCTCTGGTTTCAGTGCTTCCATCTGAACAGCTCGTATTTGCGAAGGTAGACTAGAATGAATCGTGAGTTGTAGAGCTCTTACGCGCTTAGGCGCAGTGTCCTTTCGACTGAGGGCGTCAGCCACTACATTGGCCTTGCCCGGGTGATACCTGATGGAGCACTCGTAGTCGTTCAGCAGCTCGACCCATCGTCGCTGCCGCATATTCAGTTCCTTCTGTTTGAATATGTGCTCTAGGCTCCTGTGGTCGGTGTAGATGGCGCACTTGGTTCCGTACAGGTAATGCCGCCATAACTTAAGTGCGAAAACAACAGCTCCCAGCTCTAAATCATGCGTAGTGTAGTTCTTCTCGTGAACTTTGAGTTGTCGTGAGGCGTAGGCTATGACCTTATCTCGTTGCATCAATACACAACCAAGACCTTGAATTGATGCATCACAGTAAACTACAAAATCGTCTGTGCCCTCTGGCAATGAAAGGATAGGAGCACTACACAGTCTGTCCTTTAGATGCTGAAAAGCTAACTCTTGTGCATTTCCCCAATGATAGACAACGCCTTTCTGCGTTAGCGAGGTGAGAGGTTGCGCGATCTTAGAAAAATCCTTGATGAATCTCCTGTAGTAACCTGCCAATCCCAAGAATTGGCGAATTTCCTTTGGTGTGCGAGGTGCAGGCCAGTTCTTAATAGAGTCCACTTTGGATGGATCAACGTGAATCCCATCCTTGTTCACCACATGCCCTAGGAAATGGACTTCGCGAAGCCAGAAGTCGCATTTCGAAAACTTTGCGTAAAGCTGTTCTGTTCGAAGGAGTTCCAAAATAAGCCGTAGATGCTGTTCGTGCTCCTCTTTACTCTTAGAATAGATCAGGATGTCGTCGATGAAGACTATAACAAACTTGTCTAGGTAAGGCTTGCACACTCGGTTCATCAAATCCATGAAGACTGCGGGTGCGTTTGTCAGCCCAAACGGCATGACCAAAAACTCATAGTGCCCATAACGGGTTCTAAAGGCTGTCTTAGAGACATCCTCTTCTCGAACTCTCAGCTGGTGATATCCCGATCTCAGATCGATCTTTGAATAGTAGCTCGACCCCTGCAACTGGTCGAACAAGTCGTCAATGCGCGGTAGAGGATAACGATTCTTCACAGTCACCTTGTTGAGTTCACGATAGTCGATACACATTCTGAAAGTACCGTCCTTCTTTTTCACAAATAGTACTGGGGCTCCCCAAGACGATGAACTAGGACGAATAAAACCTTTATCCAGGAGTTCTTGTAGTTGCGTGGAGAGTTCTTCCAACTCTGATGGCGCTAAACGATAAGGTGCACGTGCTATGGGCGCAGCTCCAGGAGCTAGTTCAATCTGAAACTCGACTTGGCGATGGGGCGGAAGACCAGGCAATTCCTCAGGGAATACCTCAGGATAGTCTCGTACTATTGGAAAATCTTCTAGCTTCTTTTCTTTCTCTGTGGTATCAGTAACTAGAGCCAAAATCGCAGTGTGGCCCTTTCGTAAGCACTTCTGGGCCTTAAGAAGAGAGATGATGTTCTCAACAGCACTTCTCTTGTCGCCACGAATCATGAGTGGTTCACTACCCGAACCAGGATTACGAACGATCTTCTCGTTGCAAAGAATCTCTGCTCGGTGTTGGGATAACCAATCCATCCCAATGACAACGTCGAAACTACCCAAGACGATAGGGATAAGGTTAATAGAGAAAGTCTGGTTAGCGAGAATAAGTTGGCAACCTTTGACTACGTGCGAGGCCTCCAAACTCTTACCATTAGCTAGCTCTACAGTGTGCTTGTCGCTCAGGGGTGTTGGAATACGCTTAAGCATTTTACTAACTTCTAGTGACACATAGCTAGTATCGGCACCCGAATCAAATAAGACTGTAACATAAAAGTCGTCGAGAAGGAACTTACCCGTCACCACGTTGGGATCATTCCTTGCTTCACCTTGACCAATCACGAACACTCGTCCCCTAGCACCATTGTTGTTGTTGTGGTTCCCATTGTTACCATTCCCCTGATTGTTGTTGTTGTTGTTCTGGTTCAGTTGGGGACAGTCTTTCTTGAAGTGGCCTTCAGCTCCACACTGAAAGCACCCTTTGTTGTTACCCTGTTGCTGTCGCTGGTTCTGCTGAGGTTGCTGACGATTCTGATTGGCGGGATATGCGCTCCTGCAATCCTTTGCAACATGACCAGGCTTGTTGCACCGATGACAGTTGCCCCTGGTGCATGGCCCACTGTGGTGTAGGTTGCAACGATTGCATTTAGGGTGACTCCCCTTGTACCCACCATGACTTTGACCACCAGACGATTGCTGACTGGGGCTCTTGTGGTCGTCAGTCTTTCTTTGCTGAGACTGTGATTGCACAGAAGTTGAACCCTTGCTTGAAGTTCCATCCCATTTCCGTTTGTCCCCACTAGAGGTACCAGAAGTAGTTGCAGCACCTATGCGCTTTGGTAACTTGTTCTGCTCCACCGCTTGGTCAGTAAGACGGTGAGCCAACTGAACAACCTGCTGGATAGTAGTCAAATTTGCTGAAGTCACATGACTTTGGATCTCTGGCACCAAGCCCTTGAGATAGAGTTCAATTCGCTTATACGGAGGGTCCACCATAGTAGGACACAACAAGGCAAGCTCATGCGATCTCTTAGTGTATGCCTCAATCTCTGACCCCGTCATCTTGAGGTTGTAGAACTCATCTTCCAGCTTATGGATGTCATCGCGACTGCGGTATTCCTCCCTGATCATTTCCTTGAAATTTTCCCATGGGGTGGCGTTGGCAGCAACCAACCCCAGCATTTGCACTTGAGCATTCCACCACGTGAGGGCCAAACCCTCGAGAGTACCAGTAGCATACTTTACCCTGCGCGCTTCGGGGCATTCACACATTTCGAACACAGATTCTAGTTTCTCAAACCAGTGTAGGAGACCTACTACTCCTTCAGTTCCGCTAAAAGTAGTGGGTCGACAGTCCATAAAGGTCTTAAAAGTGCACACCGGTGCCTGAGCATATTGACCTAAGGTAGGTGAAAGAAAGACAGAGTTTAACACAAAGGTTGGTTCACGAGAGTAGGATCCTAAAGATCCTAGGATAAGTTCGGACTGCAGGATATACCTCCTGCGTTTGCAGCTGCAAGCGCTGCGGCAACTCGTTCGTTGATCAAAGCCGTCAACTGGGCTTGTGTCATGTTAACGCGTCCAGACATGATTCTTCATAACAAGAGTAACACGAGTGAGAGAGGTTCGCGAAAGTACGATAGTAGGATAGAGTAAGCACGCACGTGTTCAAACAACAGTAGTTATACTAATCAAGTATACCATGAGCAATGTACTACGTAACTAACAAGTAGGCAATATACACATATCATAATACCTAGTATGTCGAGCCTTGCATGTGGAGCGAAGTGTCGTTGTGGACCGTTGGGCACTATACCGGTTATAGTCTGGTTTTAACAAAAACGTTTCTCCTTTATTAAAACCAAGTTCACTATAACCAATGGCTCTGATACCAATCTGTCACACCCCCAAAATCCACCCGCGGAGTACTACCGCTTGGAGGCGTGACTGACCAGGATCCAGCCACCAATCATACTGAACAAGCATATAAATAATCATAAAAGTTTAACCAATACGATTGGTGTTTCAAAACAAACAAGTTTAAGTTGCAAGCGGAAGCATAAGTTAAAGTTATAACATAAGTTCAAATGTTTTCAAATTGAACATGGCGCGCAGCAAATTGTGTCCCACAACGACTCTCCTCCATGCAAGCTCCAGCTGAGTACCTATGGTCCTGCAAAGCATGTAGTAACGAGTCAACAACTAGTTGAGTGAGTTCACAGTTGGGTGTTCGTTTTAGTTGTTTCGAAAAACAGTTTCCTTTAACTGGCATCCTGCCGTGGGGGTTACCCCATAGTTTAAAAACGTGATTTGTTCATTCCCAGTTACTCCGGCATTCCAGCCGTGGGGGCTACCCCATGTTAGTTATCAGGCATTTCGGCCGTGGGGGCTACCCCATGCGTACACTAGACTCGTTACCATATCGACTGCTGACTGTAGTCATGTTTATGTGCCCTGAAAACATCAATGTCTATCATCATTGACGTGCCCCAGATCCATTAGTTCACGCCCGTCCTCTGCGGCACGGTGTGAGGTTTGTCAGACCTAAATAGCGCTATCTAACTAATGACCCGCTCGCCATTGGCCCGGCGATTAAGTCGATACAAAAAGGAGGGACTTCGTGATAGAGTTTTAGTCTAGTACGAGTTATCCGTCCATCCGGACGAGGAATCACATTCCTGAACCATAGCCGTCCTACCCAAGGAGGACGAGGAACCCACGTTCCTTAACCCCGTTCCCAACCCAGGGAATCCCATGCTTTGTAGAGGGTGTGAACTCACCTTGGTTTGCTCGGTAGTAACACAGAAAGGTCAATCAAGTCGCAAGTAGTCAATTACGTCCTAACATAGATACCACTTATAATCAGATTCAAACCAAGCAGTGCACGTACAAGTAATAGTCATGGCATACAGTTACAACATGGTAGTTTCAACAACAGTGCACAACATAATCAGTTAACAGTAGCACGTATAGGTATAGCCCATCTGTTCAGCCCAATTACTTAAGCCCAAAACACGTATAAAATAGTTAACACAGAAGTCCACAAGGCCGGCCCATTAACCATGGCCCGTAACTAAGCAAGTCCAATAAGCGTGGTCTCGAGTCGCAACCGGACTCGCAATCATGGTTTCGAGTCATGCTGTTTGTGTTGATCATGGATGGTTGCGAGTCGCAACCTGTGTCGCAACCATGGTTTCGGCTCGTCATGCTGAGGTCTCGAGTCGCAACGGGACTCGTAACCTGTGGTCTCGGCTTGTCATGTTATGGTTGCGAGTCGTAACCAGGTGTTCTCGACTCGCAACTGGTGTCGCAACGTGGAGGTTTCGAGTCGCAACCAGGGGTTCCAACTCCCCAACAGTTGCTGATTCTGCGCAGATCGTACTATCCAATAGAATTCATGCAGAAATATGTACCAGCCACTAAACATGTTTTGTTGTCTAAAATTTACCCAAAATGGATCAAACAATGCAGGTTTCAAATATTCAAACCACATTCAAAGCATATTCAAGTAGTTCTTCATGTTCTTCAAACATTCAACAAGTTCTTCAAATATTCAAATCACAAACAACCCTTATTCTAACACATTTTGCATCAATCATCAACATAGTCATGAATAACAAATCAACACATTTAACCGAACACTACAAACTCGGTTCTATACTAAGCCGATTCTATGACACATGTAAACCGGTTTCATGAACATCAACAACTAGTAGTTTTGAACTCCATTTAACACAAGATATCATAACCCATCATGCAATGTATCCGAAATCAAGACATATCAACCGATTTGTCACAATCATGCATATAGTTTCATCTTTTGACAACAAATAGCTATTTTATCAAACAAACATCTTGATAAACAATCATCTCATGTATAAACAACTTAACAATCAAACTCAAACACTAAACATAATGAGAATCACTAACCGGTTAAGGGATGGGAAAGGTGAACTCCAAGTGTCGATTCTAAGCTTGAACCGAAAGTCCTAGTGCCAACCGATTGGATCCGAAAATGATGTGTGTTTGTGTTCTTTGGGTTTTAGTGAGAGAGGAGATAGGAGAATGTGTGTAGAGGAGTATGTGTGGTGTCCAAAGAAATGGTGAGTGTGGCCATGAGTGTAGTATATATACTAGTCCTTCATGATTCACCCTAAAGGGTTTACTAGCCGGTTAAGGAGGTCACGGCCCAAAGGCCCAAATCGGTCACTATTCACTCGAGACCTCATGGTCTCGAGTCGGGTCCTTTGTTCTCGGTCGGGTTCTCGGCTCACATATAACACGTACATATATACATACAAATGCACATATAACAAAGCACATAACACATAAAAGGTTCACGTTTATCATTAAGTTTAATCAGTTAACTAGTCACATAACGTACAAGTATGTTGCATCAAGACACAACGAAGGTTCTAGATTTCGAGTGTAGGAGACCTACTACTCCTTCAGTTCCGCTAAAAGTAGTGGGTCGACAGTCCATAAAGGTCTTAAAAGTGCACACCGGTGCCTGAGCATATTGACCTAAGGTAGGTGAAAGAAAGACAGAGTTTAACACAAAGGTTGGTTCACGAGAGTAGGATCCTAAAGATCCTAGGATAAGTTCGGACTGCAGGATATACCTCCTGCGTTTGCAGCTGCAAGCGCTGCGGCAACTCGTTCGTTGATCAAAGCCGTCAACTGGGCTTGTGTCATGTTAACGCGTCCAGACATGATTCTTCATAACAAGAGTAACACGAGTGAGAGAGGTTCGCGAAAGTACGATAGTAGGATAGAGTAAGCACGCACGTGTTCAAACAACAGTAGTTATACTAATCAAGTATACCATGAGCAATGTACTACGTAACTAACAAGTAGGCAATATACACATATCATAATACCTAGTATGTCGAGCCTTGCATGTGGAGCGAAGTGTCGTTGTGGACCGTTGGGCACTATACCGGTTATAGTCTGGTTTTAACAAAAACGTTTCTCCTTTATTAAAACCAAGTTCACTATAACCAATGGCTCTGATACCAATCTGTCACACCCCCAAAATCCACCCGCGGAGTACTACCGCTTGGAGGCGTGACTGACCAGGATCCAGCCACCAATCATACTGAACAAGCATATAAATAATCATAAAAGTTTAACCAATACGATTGGTGTTTCAAAACAAACAAGTTTAAGTTGCAAGCGGAAGCATAAGTTAAAGTTATAACATAAGTTCAAATGTTTTCAAATTGAACATGGCGCGCAGCAAATTGTGTCCCACAACGACTCTCCTCCATGCAAGCTCCAGCTGAGTACCTATGGTCCTGCAAAGCATGTAGTAACGAGTCAACAACTAGTTGAGTGAGTTCACAGTTGGGTGTTCGTTTTAGTTGTTTCGAAAAACAGTTTCCTTTAACTGGCATCCTGCCGTGGGGGTTACCCCATAGTTTAAAAACGTGATTTGTTCATTCCCAGTTACTCCGGCATTCCAGCCGTGGGGGCTACCCCATGTTAGTTATCAGGCATTTCGGCCGTGGGGGCTACCCCATGCGTACACTAGACTCGTTACCATATCGACTGCTGACTGTAGTCATGTTTATGTGCCCTGAAAACATCAATGTCTATCATCATTGACGTGCCCCAGATCCATTAGTTCACGCCCGTCCTCTGCGGCACGGTGTGAGGTTTGTCAGACCTAAATAGCGCTATCTAACTAATGACCCGCTCGCCATTGGCCCGACGATTAAGTCGATACAAAAAGGAGGGACTTCGTGATAGAGTTTTAGTCTAGTACGAGTTATCCGTCCATCCGGACGAGGAATCACATTCCTGAACCATAGCCGTCCTACCCAAGGAGGACGAGGAACCCACGTTCCTTAACCCCGTTCCCAACCCAGGGAATCCCATGCTTTGTAGAGGGTGTGAACTCACCTTGGTTTGCTCGGTAGTAACACAGAAAGGTCAATCAAGTCGCAAGTAGTCAATTACGTCCTAACATAGATACCACTTATAATCAGATTCAAACCAAGCAGTGCACGTACAAGTAATAGTCATGGCATACAGTTACAACATGGTAGTTTCAACAACAGTGCACAACATAATCAGTTAACAGTAGCACGTATAGGTATAGCCCATCTGTTCAGCCCAATTACTTAAGCCCAAAACACGCATAAAATAGTTAACACAGAAGTCCACAAGGCCGGCCCATTAACCATGGCCCGTAACTAAGCAAGTCCAATAAGCGTGGTCTCGAGTCGCAACCGGACTCGCAATCATGGTTTCGAGTCATGCTGTTTGTGTTGATCATGGATGGTTGCGAGTCGCAACCTGTGTCGCAACCATGGTTTCGGCTCGTCATGCTGAGGTCTCGAGTCGCAACGGGACTCGTAACCTGTGGTCTCGGCTTGTCATGTTATGGTTGCGAGTCGTAACCAGGTGTTCTCGACTCGCAACTGGTGTCGCAACGTGGAGGTTTCGAGTCGCAACCAGGGGTTCTGACTCCCCAACAGTTGCTGATTCTGCGCAGATCGTACTATCCAATAGAATTCATGCAGAAATATGTACCAGCCACTAAACATGTTTTGTTGTCTAAAATTTACCCAAAATGGATCAAACAATGCAGGTTTCAAATATTCAAACCACATTCAAAGCATATTCAAGTAGTTCTTCATGTTCTTCAAACATTCAACAAGTTCTTCAAATATTCAAATCACAAACAACCCTTATTCTAACACATTTTGCATCAATCATCAACATAGTCATGAATAACAAATCAACACATTTAACCGAACACTACAAACTCGGTTCTATACTAAGCCGATTCTATGACACATGTAAACCGGTTTCATGAACATCAACAACTAGTAGTTTTGAACTCCATTTAACACAAGATATCATAACCCATCATGCAATGTATCCGAAATCAAGACATATCAACCGATTTGTCACAATCATGCATATAGTTTCATCTTTTGACAACAAATAGCTATTTTATCAAACAAACATCTTGATAAACAATCATCTCATGTATAAACAACTTAACAATCAAACTCAAACACTAAACATAATGAGAATCACTAACCGGTTAAGGGATGGGAAAGGTGAACTCCAAGTGTCGATTCTAAGCTTGAACCGAAAGTCCTAGTGCCAACCGATTGGATCCGAAAATGATGTGTGTTTGTGTTCTTTGGGTTTTAGTGAGAGAGGAGATAGGAGAATGTGTGTAGAGGAGTATGTGTGGTGTCCAAAGAAATGGTGAGTGTGGCCATGAGTGTAGTATATATACTAGTCCTTCATGATTCACCCTAAAGGGTTTACTAGCCGGTTAAGGAGGTCACGGCCCAAAGGCCCAAATCGGTCACTATTCACTCGAGACCTCATGGTCTCGAGTCGGGTCCTTTGTTCTCGGTCGGGTTCTCGGCTCACATATAACACGTACATATATACATACAAATGCACATATAACAAAGCACATAACACATAAAAGGTTCACGTTTATCATTAAGTTTAATCAGTTAACTAGTCACATAACGTACAAGTATGTTGCATCAAGACACAACGAAGGTTCTAGATTTCGAGTTGTCACAAAAACTGGTTCCTAGCTCTCAAACTCGATTCTAGGGGCTGCCCACGGGTTTTAAAAGGTGGTTTAACACCTGTCCTAATAGGATTTCATGTCCCCGACACTTGTCGCGATCATACAAAGTCCCGAAAAGTATAAATAGGTGATGAGTTCACTTGTTACTTCACTTGCATTATAAATTCTGAAGCTCTCTAATCAACCTCAGGCCTTCTAGTGATCTCTAATTGTAATTAGGACTCTTGTAAGTGTTTATAACCCTTTCGATTTCGTTTTAGCTTAGTTAATTAGCTATTAGTCAAACCGTCGTAATTTAAATTTGACTTTGCGATTAATTAAAATCCGCTCAGTCATTTCTCAAATTGAAAGTACCTACAAGTAGGTATTTATGTGGGTAACAAACCCTTAAAAGGGTATTTTCAGATTCCCACTCCAAGCATGATGATTGTCGAGTCAAAGCTTTTCTTAAAAAGTCAACAGAATGGGGTTTTGCAAAATTTAGCATAATTAACAGTATAGATCACATGCAACCTGTTTGATCATCAAAATAACTTTGTAAATAATGTAAGAACATGTTTCATCATGATCAACTCTACAAATTTTCAGTTTGAACCCGGATCGGTACCGAAAGTCTCATAAAATGACTTTTTCTTTGACTCTCAATTCGGATCCGTGCATGCATGTTTGAGATCTGCCTTAGAGCTTATTTTGGACCATTTTTATGTATGTACAACTCTCTGAGATTTTACAAACTTGGTTCAACACTTATCCGATTCATATGCATGTTACCGGTTTATGCTTAAATATGACTATTTTGCCCTTTTGACTATAAAACGTGATTTTTGAAAAAGTGAAAGAGTAGAAACCTTAATTATTGATTTATAAACTTGCACCTAAAATTTGACATCAGTTTGAGGTCTAGATTAGAAGTTATGCTCATTAGCGTAATTTGAAAGCTTTATGTTACTTAAACGGCGTAATTAGCGTATAACCTATTTAAACCCACTTTTGATATCAAACTTTTTACCCACTGATGTTATATAATATTTTGGGATTTTTAAAGATTTTTATTTAATTTTTGGCTGAGCATAACATAGGTCTCTAAGTTTAATTCGGTTAATACCCATTTTGCCCTTTTCGGCCATAAAATGAGTTCTACAAGTCCTTTTGACCCCAAACCTTTTTCTACTGATTTTATTTGTTAAATAAAATATTTTGAGCCTTCTGGAATTATAAAAATCTCAGCTTTCTTTTAAAAACCCGGAAATGGTTCCGAATCGGCTTTTTAAGCGTTTTTAACGCATATTATGCACTATAATCACATTAGACACATAAGGTTAATACCTACTGATGTTTTTAGTATATTTTTATATAATAGCAGTAAGCACAAGTTTTTGAACTCAGGTTTCCAGTTTTGACCATTTTTAGCCCTTGTGAAATTACCAAAATACCCCTAAGGTGCATAGTTTGATTTTAAATGATAAGTTTCATATATGGGATATACCCTACTGTTATAATATGTTAAATTAAGTATTTTTACTGTATAAATCAGACCTACAACTCAGATTACAAATTTAACTCATTTATAATCTTTTAAATGACCAAAATGCCCTTATAAGGCATAAGTTGAGTTTAAACTCATTCGGGGCATAATAGAACATAACTTACTGATATTATGACATATATAGAGCATATTATCTCAGGAAACTTGCATATGACTCTTATGGTTACCCGTAACGCTCTTTTAGCGTTCGGTTCGGTTTATGTAACTAGTTTGCATAAATTAACCGAAACGGGTCAAACATTATCATTTTTGTCTCAAAATCCAGAATGTATTTAGCATACCCATATTATACAAGTATTCAAACTTGTCGGGTCTAAATCACATTCTATCCGGTCTTCGCTTAATCGTGCGTTTGAACCGTATCGTCCTTAAAACTAACCGGTCTAAGCTTAGGCTTAAATAAAGATCCGTTAGGAATCTAATAGGTTATTATAAACCTTTGTTCCAGAATAGAAGAACCAGTAAAAGCTACCTTCACTTGCTAGTTGTGATTTATACTTACCAAGGTAAATACTTTTAACTTATTTTCCCTATACGGGCTTGGGGTACGGTATATAATATACCGCTTGGTCCGGCATTGAATTCTTTAATCGAATAGTGGTTAAATTCATTGAGATGCCTTGTTTTGAATGTGTTTTATTGCTTAAAGCCTTTGGGGGGGTTAATGACCATGTCCCGGATATCCTTGGCATCATCTTACGAGATGGCCACGACCTGAGCACGGGGTGTAGGCGTACACCCGTCAGTGTATAACTCTATATTGTGGTGTGTCTATTAATCTTTAACCCGGTCTACGGATCGGGCTACTGAACGCATAAGTAACATGTAAATCCATTACAAGATTATATTGCATAATTATCCCAAGTTATAAAAATATTTTATGCCATGTGCATTTAAATCAATTTTCAATCATTTTCAAAATGAGTCAGTTAAATTGTATTTACCAGTGTAAACTGACGTATTTTCCCAAAAGGTTAAGTGCAGGTACTACACGTAATAGGCTGGCTGTCTTCTAGAGCGTCCACAATAAGTCTCGCAAGCTTGGATGACAATAAATCTGTTGAACAATATCTTATTTTATTTTGATCCGCCTGTGGATCCGTTTCAACTATTAGTGATAATTAATATTACACTTTATTAAAGTTGAAATGAATCTATCTTTGCTTCCGCTGTGCATTTATATATTGTGTTGTTTGTCTATGATGATGCCAACTACGTCACTATACTCCCCACCGGGCCTACCGGCGACACGTGGAAATTTGGGGTGTGACAGGTTGGTATCAGAGCCAACATTGAGTGAATTAAACACTAGCTTTTTGTGTTTAATCTCAATGACACGATAGCACATTCTTTGACCTTCCGAGTCTAGACTTAACATAGGAATACTCTCAACTCTATTCAGAGGATTGTTACTTTCAATTATATATATTTTAACATGTCGCCAAGTAAGGAGCTGTAGTGAAATTTCTCCCCAATGAAGCCTAGGAAAGGCCGAGCTTCGTATTGCGACTAGGATTAATGTACAACCGAGAAGAAGGCATTCAGAAATAAAATAAAGAAGAAACTCGTTTTTCTGAAGTTCGTTTCCTTAGTAAGTCCTCGTAAGGACATTTTTATCTTTCAGTCTCTTGGAGGACAACATCATTTCTTTTAAGTCCCTTTTAGGGCAACTCAGTATTTTTAGAATCATTGGAATGCTTTATCAAAATTTCATTTATTCAATATATATGAATATAATATATGAAATAAATTAAAATAACATTCCTTTTGCAAGATCTACCATTATAATAAAATGGCAAAATCTAAAAGGACAAGACCTAGCCTCGTGTCATATTAAGACCCGGCCAAGATGGCAGTTCCTCAATTTAGATTCAGGTCCTTATTAACATTTCAATTTAAAAATTTGTTCTGCGTTAATTATAAACTAAGAATCTTAAGAGTGAAACCTAGCCTTCGGGTCAATTATAAGACCGGGCCAAGATGGTAAGACCTGTTTAAAAGATTCGTATCCCTGTTAACATCTGAAACCATGTTAACACTCCTGGCAGACATGATCCATTAAAATCACACACGTCACTTTTATACAAAAGGATCTTTCTGAAGATTCCTAACCCAATCTTATGATCTCTGAATCATGGGTTTAGGTCATCAATTAAGATGATCATATTTTTACCATACGTGGTGATATAGTGCCTACGGGCTCTGCTTATTTCCATATGAGCCAAAAGACAGTGGTAGCGATGACTCCCTGTCAGAGAAAGGTAATGAACTAGGTTCAAACCTTCATGTTTTGATTCTCTGAAATCATAACTTATAAATTAAATTGTCCATGTGACTAGGCCTTTTGTGCCACAAATAAAACTGTTATTGTTTTATAATTAGGATAAATTATTATGGAAATCTTAAATATGATTGATAAATTAATCAAATATGGTCTCTGCTTACCATGATTAATGAATTTCCCTAAGGGGCAACCCCGTAATAAACATCCCTTATAAGGGAAGTGCCTGCGGGCTATAATTAATGTCCTATAAGACTAAAGGCAGTGGTAGCCTACAGCTCCCTGTCGGGGAAAAGGGTAATGAACTTTGATTCAAACCTTAATGCCACGATTCTCTGAAATCATGGCTTAAAAATCTAACTTGTCTACGCGACTAGGCCATTTGTGCTATTATCAACTTGTAAATTAGGGTTTATGACAAAACTCCTGAATAAAATAAATATCCTTCTTTCCCTGTCAGTATGCATGTTAAAAAAAAGAATCTTAAAGGTGAGACCTAGCCTACGGGGCCAAGATGGTGAAATCTACTCAAGGGATTCAAATCCTTGTTAACACCCAAGAACGTGTTAGCACTCTTGACAAATGTGATTCGAAAAATCACAACAGGCATCCTTATATTGGATTCTTCCAATTCTCTTGTCTAGCATAGTAATTAGGAATCATGACTAATATCATCTAATATGATGATCATGTTATTTAACATCCCTTAGTGATATTTTGTCTACGGGATATAATATATTGTCCAATAGTGACAAGGCAATTGTAATCTTTTATAATTCTTTGCCCAAGGGGGTGAGCTATGCTCAAATCCGATAGTCTATATGATCAATGCGATCCTGATTAGTATCATCAGTATGGTCACCATAATATTAACATCCCTAGTGATGAAAAGCCTACGGGCTATATTTTGTTCTATTTGAGATAGGACAAAGCTAATGGTGGTCTTATGATCCCCTGTTCAAAGTGGTGGGTTATACCCAACCCTAACAATCTATATGATCAGTGCGATCATGACTAATATCATCTGATAAGATGATCATATTATTTTATAGGATATTTGAAGTACAGTCTTGGGCCTTCCTATCTTCATGAGGAGATTTCAAGAAGTACTATCCGACTCAATGGTTATGATTATATGCATCTTGACGGTGATTTAGATAACGAAACTAGAGTAATACAATAAACACATGGTGGATACGCTGTGGGTACTTCCTATATATAAGTGTGTTTATTGTACTACCCTTCGCGGCATTATCCTGAATCACCGATAATATCTATATCACCCACGGGTTATATATTATATTGTCCATTAGAGACATTGTCAAATATGACCATTATGGTACATCGTCGAAGGTGATGGGCAATGCCCAAGCCTTAAAGTCTATGAGATCGATAAGATCATGACTGATATACTCAATGATGATAATTATATATATACATATATGTATATATGTAAACATCCATTAATGATGTCCTAGGATTTGCCTATGTGCCAAAATAAATCGCCTTTCAAGACGACGACAATGGTAGCCTATGACTCCCTGTCCAACGATGAAGAACTAGATTCAAATCTTAAAACCCCTAATCTAATAAGATTACGGATTATAAATTAATGTCCTCTATGACTGGCATTTGTTGCCATATCTTATAACGTCCTATGCAACAAGGCCTTCGTGCCATATGATTATTTATGTCCTTCCTGACAGACTAATGTTTCATATTTTAGAGAGCCATTATGGCAAGCCTTCGAGCTATCTAAAATCATCTATATGCCAAAGACAGCTGGGACATTTTGATCCCCTGTTAAAAGGGTAACGGACTCGGTCAAAACCCTAAAGGCCATTAATGATCCTTTTGTGTCTTAGGCTGAATATGATCGATGTACAATCAAATAACACTCCTTAGGAATGTTTATATGGTTTAATAATACCATGGTTAATGTATAATAAGTCATCAGAGCGATGACTAGCTGTTGAAATGCACACAAATTGTTACATTTGGTATTTAATACCAAAAGATTCGAGTATGGAAAACTCATATAAGACAAACAACCGTTGCAATGCTAGAGATGCGACAAATGTTAACGGTGCATCAAGAGTGAACCTCAGAGTTAATCTCCAAAACCAAGTTAACGCAGTTGTTAGAAAGGTTATGAGAAAACACATGAGATGATTCAAGGAGCCAAGTGTTGTTTACTCTAAAACACATGTCGCTACTCAAAATAAGAATTTTATTCGTACTCCATATGCGAAGAATGACCCAAATAAAATCATATGTGGCAAGGAGCCCATTCTTTTTAGGATGTACTTAAAAAGTACTTCGTCTTTTGAAAGTCAAGAGACTTCAATAGTTAAAAGGGGCCATTGATTGCAAGGAATTGTTGAAAGAAGTAGAAACCATTAGGTATAACAGTGGTTATACTGGAAAGCACACGGTAAGGTGTGCGTCACAATCATTCGATGATAATACCCTTGATTAGTGAGGACATTAATGAAATCCACAAGAAAGATCCTCTTATACAGTATGGGATGGTCCAAATTTTAAGGACCTTATTAGAAAAACCTGGTATCCGCCTTGCGAAGTGGAAAAGATGGAATAAGAATTTTCCCGACCCCCATAAGAGCTATAAACTATCGGCAGTAGGTTGCAAACATTGATTCCTTGGTTGAAATAGTGCTCTTATTCGGTTAACCTAGAATTTAAGCATAAAGCACTATATATATATTATGATTTAGCATCAGCAATAAGAGGGCACATTAAGGTATCAAAGCCTGCTTACTATGAATCCATTATGGATCCACCTCAGCTACTCACGTTTTATAGATTAAGGAATAACCAGTCAAGGTCGAAACTGCCCTACAAATTGTCAAAGATCTTATAGCTAAGTTTAAAAGGATTAAGAATGGAGGCGTTTAACCTTCCTGATGAATAATTAGAGGCAGTTCACATTAATAATGACGCCAGATAAACCCTTATTGTGACTCTTTTGGTTAAGGGTTACGTTTGGATTCAGGAACTGCTAAGTCTCTCATAAGATTTTAAGCTTAGCAAACTTTTAAAAATTTTACCGTAAGAACCCCAGATATTAAGTGTAAGGTAGAACTTCCAGGCGAAGTTATAAGAACCAATTATTCTGTTCCTGTTAGAAATCTCTAATTATGGAATTCTAGAAGTATCCTCTCTCTAGAAGAAGTACGTCAGCATATATAGTTGACATCTCCTTGAACTCGATCGATTGCGAAAACCAGACGGTATGATAAAAGCGCCATATGAGGATTGATGTATCTTAATATGTTCCATAGATTACTTCCATGCCTGATCAGTATGGAGGTTTAATGCATGGGACCACAAAGATATTCCGATGGTCATATGGTACTAAAGTCAACTAATGGTATTCAAGGAAGATATCCAGAATGGAATTACCAAAGTAAATGTTCCAGATTAAGGAATTCATGGACTTGTGACATAAATGTGTCACTTATCTGACACAGAATATGACAGATGAACTAGAGTCTGAGATTTGGAAAATCTCTGTAACCTCATTGTATCGTGATTACCCTGTTTACCTCCTGAGAGGCAGGTAGAATTAAGATTTATATCCCATTTAGGGTTGTATTCTTATGAAACCTCCAAGACGGCTAGTGCCATTATTGGAAGAATCAAAACCCCAATTAAATAAGTTTTGAAAATAAAGAATTCTTATAGCCTAACCCTATATTCTAAGAATTCGGTATTGTTAATTAAGAAAGACGGTTCATTTTGCTTATGCATTGAATACCGCAACCCAAATTAGGCAACAATTAAGAATTTCCATCAGCTGCCCAGGATCGTCGATTTGTTCGACTAACTGTGAGGATTAACTATCCCTTAAGATCAGTTTTAAGTAATGGTTGGAATAACCATTTCACATTGAGATAAGCTTTTCTATAATAGTTGATGTATAAGTATCAAGGCTGCTCCTTTGGAGACCTTACTTAGATGGAATGTTGAATACCTATTGTTAAATAGAAGATTGGTACGTCCGATCATCAGGATCTGAAAAATTCCTTGGAAACAACGAATAGGATCATACAAATCCATGATCATCTGTAAGATTGCCAGTTTTGGCAGGAAAATCAAAGATCAATGAGAATAGCAACCCTCCTAAGTCCTTGTTAAGGAATAAGGTTCAACAAAGATATCACTCTGGAAGGGTGTGCCAATTTGTTAATTACCAGACTAGTTAAGCTCTGAATATATAAAATCATTCGAAGGAATCGAATGTATCAAAGATCAAATAACTTATGAGCTAAAACCTATTTAAGGAGCTTGGTGGAGCTCGCAATGTTTACACCCTAAGGATTAAAGGATATGTTTCGCCAATAAGTCAAGAAGCACTATCACATAACGGTTGGCAGACTTGTGATATAATGATAAACCTGTATCGAATGCGGATCGACAGGATAAGAAACCTCAAAAAGGATACATGAACCTATTATATAGAGGTCAAATTGGGAGCTTGGAGAGGCTCCAGATATGCTATTGAAGTAAAGTCCGTTATGTGACAAAAAGTACTTCCAGCATTTTAGCAAATCTCGAGGTCGAGATTTCTTTTAAGGGGGTGAGGATGTAACACCTCGTAAAATCACGTCCAATGATGTATTGACACGTGTAATAAACCCTAATAAAGTCCAATGTTGAATTTAAGGGGCTAATTTTTCGAAAAATCGAAAACCCTGATTTTGTAAGGACTGGAAGTGTTAGCGTATCTAAAATAAGTTCCTAAATAACCTCTCACGATGGTGATGTTCACAAATGTGCCACTTGATGATAAAGTGTAGCCGTTTGCGTAATTAATTGAAAGTTGCGTAATGAAGGGTTAAAAGCGTCAACATGTTAATTCTTACCTCTGAATGACCTTTTGGCGGGCCCGAAGCATCGTGATGTTTAATAATACTTTCAAGAATGCCTAATATGGATTAGATGAGGCTTCAATGCTATTAAAAGTTGTAATGCGCAAGTTGGCGCAATAGAGGGGCCTAAAGCGTCAACTTTTGAATCTATGCCTTTCGGTGACCAACTAAGCGAGCGAGAGCGTATTAATATTTAAGTATATGCTCGGGAAGGATAAATATGGGTCATGGCAGGCTTAAATAACATTAATCGGTATTTCGCGCTATTTTGCGCAATTTAAGGACTATTTGCGTCAAACTGTAAAAGTATGTCGATTCGTATGGTAACGGACCTTCTAGAAAGTGTCCATGAGTTAAACATGCCCTAATTATCATTTCTATAGCTTATATATAGGCTTAGAGGTGTTCGGTGCGCAAAAATAAACTTTTATGTCATTCAGGGACTAAAAGTGTCAAAAAGGGTACAAGTTTGCACTTTCGCGCATATCTCACATTCTGAATATCCCCGGACATCCAAAAATTTATGTAAGCACTAAAATATTTTATTTTAGTGATCGCCATGATAAATTTCCTTTCGTCGCGTCGTTTGGTTTGTTTTTAGCGCCCGTCCGTGTTTCGTCGTAATTCGACGCATAACGTGACCGTACGGCCAAACGAACCGACATCCGACACGTGTTTGAACATTTTTCATGTCTCCTAAGTTTAAACATCATAGTGGGGCCTTTATATGAGGTTAACGGGCCTTGAACGTGCTTAAAAATAACCTTATAAGCTGACAGGGACCAATTCTGTCAATTTGGAAACTGTTGTGCAGACCTGAACTGTCAGGCTGGCCGCGTGAGCCTGCTGTGTCCTCTACGCGGGCCGCGTGGCCTGATCAGATGTGGAAAACAGCTGGAAACAGCCTGTTTATTGCTGGATGTTGTTCAAAACTGGTTCCTAGCTCTCAAACTCGATTCTAGGGGCTGCCCACGGGTTTTAAAAGGTGGTTTAACACCTGTCCTAATCTGATTTCATGTCCCCGACACTTGTCGCGATCATACGAAGTCCCGAAAAGTATAAATAGGTGATGAGTTCACTTGCATTATAAATTCTGAAGCTCTCTAATCAACCTCAGGCCTTCTAGTGATCTCTAATTGTAATTAGGACTCTTGTAAGTGTTTATAACCCTTTCGATTTCGTTTTAGCTTAGTTAATTAGCTATTAGTCAAACCGTCGTAATTTAAATTTGACTTTGCGATTAATTAAAATCCGCTCAGTCATTTCTCGAATTGAAAGTACCTACAAGTAGGTATTTATTTGGGTAACAAACCCTTAAAAGGGTATTTTCAGATTCCCACTCTAAGCATGATGATTGTCGAGTCAAAGCTTTTCTTAAAAAGTCAACAGAATGGGGTTTTGCAAAATTTAGCATAATTAACAGTATAGATCACATGCAACCTGTTTGATCATCAAAATAACTTTGTAAATAATGTAAGAACATGTTTCATCATGATCAACTCGACAAATTTTCAGTTTGAACCCGGATCGGAACCGAAAGTCTCATAAAATGACTTTTTCTTTGACTCTCAATTCGGATCCGTGCATGCATGTTTGAGATCTGCCTTAGAGCTTATTTTGGACCATTTTTATATATGTACAACTCTCTGAGATTTTACAAACTTGGTTCAACACTTATCCGATTCATATGCATGTTACCGGTTTATGCTTAAATATGACTATTTTGCCCTTTTGACTATAAAACGTGATTTTTGAAAAAGTGAAAGAGTAGAAACCTTAATTATTGATTTATAAACTTGCACCTAAAATTTGACATCAGTTTGAGGTCTAGATTAGAAGTTATGCTCATTAGCGTAATTTGAAAGCTTTATGTTACTTAAACGGCGTAATTAGTGTATAACCTATTTAGACCCACTTTTGATATCAAACTTTTTACCCACTGATGTTATATAATATTTTGGGATTTTTAAAGATTTTTATTTAATTTTTGGCTGAGCATAACATAGGTCTCTAAGTTTAATTCGGTTAATACCGATTTTGCCCTTTTCGGCCATAAAATGAGTTCTACAAGTCCTTTTGACCCCAAACCTTTTTCTACTGATTTTATTTGTTAAATAAAATATTTTGAGCCTTCTAGAATTATAAAAATCTCAGCTTTCTTTTAAAAACCCGGAAATGGCTCCAAATCGGCTTTTTAAGCGTTTTTAACGCATATTATGCACTATAATCACATTAGACACATAAGGTTAATACCTACTGATATTTTTAGTATATTTTTATATAATAGCAGTAAGCACAAGTTTTTGAACTCAGGTTTCCAGTTTTGACCATTTTTAGCCCTTGTGAAATTACCAAAATACCCCTAAGGTGCATAGTTTGATTTTAAATGATAAGTTTCATATATGGGATATACCCTACTGTTATAATATGTTAAATTAAGTATTTTTACTGTATAAATCAGACCTACAACTCAGATTACAAATTTAACTCATTTATAATCTTTTAAATGACCAAAATGCCCTTATAAGGCATAAGTTGAGTTTAAACTCATTCGGGGCATAATAGAACATAACTTACTGATATTATGACATATATAGAGCATATTATCTCAGGAAACTTGCATATGACTCTTATGGTTACCCGTAACGCTCTTTTAGCGTTCGGTTCGGTTTATGTAACTAGTTTGCATAAATTAACCGAAACGGGTCAAACATTATCATTTTTGTCTCAAAATCCAGAATGTATTTAGCATACCCATATTATACAAGTATTCAAACTTGTCGGGTCTAAATCACATTCTATCCGGTCTTCGCTTAATCGTGCGTTTGAACCGTATCGTCCTTAAAACTAACCGGTCTAAGCTTAGGCTTAAATAAAGATCCGTTAGGAATCTAATAGGTTATTATAAACCTTTGTTCCAGAATAGAAGAACCAGTAAAAGCTACCTTCACTTGCTAGTTGTGATTTATACTTACCAAGGTAAATACTTTTAACTTATTTTCCCTATACGGGCTTGGGGTACGGTATATAATATACCGCTTGGTCCGGCATTGAATTCTTTAATCGAATAGTGGTTAAATTCATTGAGATGCCTTGTTTTGAATGTGTTTTATTGCTTAAAGCCTTTGGGGGGTTAATGACCATGTCCCGGATATCCTTGGCATCATCTTACGAGATTGCCACGACCTGAGCACGGGGTGTAGGCGTACACCCGTCAGTGTATAACTCTATATTGTGGTGTGTCTATTAATCTTTAACCCGGTCTACGGATCGGGCTACTGAACGCATAAGTAACATGTAAATCCATTACAAGATTATATTGCATAATTATCCCAAGTTATAAAAATATTTTATGCCATGTGCATTTAAATCAATTTTCAATCATTTTCAAAATGAGCCAGTTAAATTGTATTTACCAGTGTAAACTGACGTACTTTCCCAAAAGGTTAAGTGCAGGTACTACACGTAGTAGGCTGGCTGTCTTCTAGAGCGTCCACAATAAGTCTCGCAAGCTTGGATGACAATAAATCTGTTGAACAATATCTTATTTTATTTTGATCCGCCTGTGGATCCGTTTCAACTATTAGTGATAATTAATATTACACTTTATTAAAGTTGAAAGGAATCTATCTTTGCTTCCGCTGTGCATTTATATATTGTGTTGTTTGTCTATGATGATGCCAACTACGTCACTATACTCCCCACCGGGCCCACCGGCGACACGTGGAAATTTGGGGTGTGACACCTTGGTACCATACAGGTAGTGTCACCAAATCTTTAACGCAAAAACAACTGCGCCTAGCTCGAGATCATGGGTTGTACAGTTCTTCTCGTGGATTTTAAGCTAACGAGATGCGTAAGCTATAACCTTGTCTCGCTGCATAAGAACTGACATGCTTGTCGTGGTACACGCAAATTTAATCCCAATAACAACTATAGATAGTGGTAAAAGGGTATCGAACTCAGGGAGTATGTGGAAAGTGTGTTGATTTTATAGCTTTGCGAATTAACTACAATTAACCTAATTTGCAGAAAATAAAGATCAAAGATTTGGATTGTTGTTTTAGAAAACTAAATTAATAACTAATTGCAAATAAAAGTTGGTTGTTTAACAGATTAGGAGAACAATGACCATCTTAGGATTCAGTTTCTTTTAACAATTGTGTGCAATTTCAACTAGAAAGAGTTACATAGACATAACTCGTACATGCATAATCGAAGTGATAAAAGGGAACAAAGTACTCGGATTTCTAAATGCGAGGTTGTTTCCCGATGATCAATTAATCAATAACCAACGCTAACCCTTCCCGTGATATCTCGATTGCTAACGGCACCAAGAACGTACGATCGAGACTAGAAAGTGCACTATCGATTAACAAGCTACAAACAATTATGCATACACCATGATATTCAAGCAACGCAAGTTATCATTCTAGAAATTCAGAAATAAACAGATAAAAGTTCAAGAGAAACCTTCACCTAAGATGATCACCGAGAGTTTTAGCCACACATAGCTTGGGGAATCATCATAACAATAAGTTCAATGTTCATGCGAATCTAAATCACAAACCGAATGTTAAAAATTGTTCCAAGCCAAGCAAAATCACCCAAAATCGCCCCTAATCTGTTCTCTAACTGACCAATCATGAGAATCACCCAAAAGACACAATAAAACTGATTTTAATGATGGCAGTTACAATTTTCCGCAGCTTCCACCGTAACTTACGGTGCCACCGTAAGTTACAGTGGATATAATGTTGTTACGGTGAAGACAGTCTGCTTTACGGTGAAATCCAGGTGGAATTCAGGTCCACCGTAAATTACGGTGGAAACCTGAATTTTGCACTTTGTTTCATCTTTCGTTCCACGCGCGACCCGTTCAACTCCAAACCGTCCAAAGCTGCGTTTTATCCACTTTAAGCTCCCGAACCGCACCTGAAACATAAGCAACCGTAGTCATCTAATTCAAGATAATTACACGATTAAGTGAAGGATTAATTCGTCTTTTAACATGATTAAGGGTTGTCCAATGGACCACCCGTCACATCCCCACACTTAACCATTGCTTGTCCCAAGCAACTCATCAAATCAATTTCAATACAAGTGATCAATTTAAACCAAGCAAAAACATGCAATCCTTTTTCTAACCCCTTTTTAACACCCAAAACAATACACCCCTCTCTAAATCTCTCCTCTCGGCTACAAGTGAATACTAGCAAAGATAAGCTAGACACACAATAGGCAAACGGGTGGTTGCACAAGTATAAGCTTGTACCTAAATCGATCCTTTTCCTACAAGTGCTAAACATGAATGCAAATCAAAGGGACTTTCGAGGTTGTAACGTGGCTAGGTGTAAAGGTGGGAAATGGAATATATATGAAGTAGCGAAAATTTAACCCGGTCTTTTTATTACACAATCAAATAACCAAACAACTACTAACTTAACCTATATATGCAAGACAACTACACATCTTTTTTTTTTTCATTGCATTTTCTCTTTTTTTTTCTAATTTTTCTGATATTTTTTTTCTTTTCTTTTTTTCATTAAGCAACCATACAATAAAGCTTCAAACATATCTACATCATCCTACTAAAACTACTACTACTATTACTAACACTATAAGACCGGGTCAAATTTGGGTAAGTTTTTAAGTAAGTAGCTAGGGGTGTAACAAACAATAGGCTTTTAAACACAAAATTGGGCAACTAAATGTCCAAACCCCCGCCCCTCTCGCAACCATGCTCATATATATAACTTATGAGGTCCAACCCCCCAAATCCCACACTCACACAAACTAAAGACGAGGCTACCTAGATGCCCTTATCCTTTTCGCATTCATGTCTAACTAAGGACTCAAACCGCATTCAAGCACAAGTTCTAATGCACCCCCACCCGTAGCCACTCTCATCAAAGACAAGCATTATTTATGTAAAGTGTGGCTTCAACTCTCACCAAGAATGAAAGGGTATCAAGGGTTGCCGGTGCACCATTTGGGGTTAATCTAGGGTGTTTAAATTCTCACAATATTTTGCTTGATCACTAAAATTTTTTCAAAATCTCCAAAAATTTCCCCCCATCCCCACACTTGGGATACATTGACCCCAATGTATGGTTTTAGGAGGCTTTGATCACTAAAAACCCATTCAACATCAATATTAGCTCAAAATCTCAAACCCCAAATTTCTTTTTTTTTCTTAATCTAAAAGCAAACGAACTAACTACCAATATTTCAAAGCTAAAGAACATAACAAGACTAAGGAAAGAGTACATTGACCTGGTGAAGTTTGACACAACAGATGTTGTGGATAATCCGACTTCCTAACACCACCTTCACACAAGTATCTGCACATCTTCCCCACACTTGAATGTCGCAATGGTCCTGAAACATAGAAAAATAAACACAGAAAGATCAATATAAAACCCCGGGTTGCCTCCCGAGCAGCGCTAAGTTTCGAGTCTTCAGCCAGACCGTGCCACCCCTATTTATGGTGGCTCAAAGAATCAGTTCCTATCACCTCCCCCACTGTAGCTTGTCATTGGTTGAAATGCATCCATCAAATGTCCATCCGGTGGATAGTCAACTACATACCTGCTCGAACCTTCATACTTCTTTTCACACCCCGGTGGTTTGTTTGTTTTTATTCTCTGATGCACACTTTTCATATGGTTACTAGACTCTCTACCCTTCTCTTCAATAGGTTCATAACTAATCTCCCTAGTATGAATATCAAAGTACAACTTACGGTTCTTTTCGGTCATAGTAATGATCCCGTCTCTACAGTTGATTTGAGCACTTGCCGTATAAAGAAACGGTCGACCTAAAATTACCCTTTGTTGTGATGTCGTTTTAGTAGAAACATAATCTGAAACTAGAAAATCCACCGGATAGTCAAATTTCCCCAACCGAATCATAACATTCTTAACCATTCCCCGTGGACGCCTCCAACTTTCATCCGCCAAACTCACCATGGTGTCTATATCTTGAAGCGGACCAAAGTCGTACATATCGTATAGATCGCCTGGTAGCACACTCATACTCGCCCCGTAGTCCAACAATGCTTGAGGAATTTTTAATTTTCCCACTTGAATAGGCACGAGTGGTGCTCCATGCTCTTTGTCCGTTTCAACCTCGGCATCCCTTCCTATACCTGCACTCACTTGACAAGAAGATGTTAAAAATGTTTCATTGAATTCACTATTAGGAATGGTACTTACCACATTGATATTAACACTTTTAATGTTTTTGGGATTTGTCACCATGTCACTTTGTAGTTGGCCTTTTGATTTCTTCATTATTGCCAGATCGCTCGCAAGTTGACTCATTTGGGTAGTCAACGACTGAATTGCTTTATCACGGATTTCGTCTTTTTGAATGCGAGCATCATCAAGCTGATTCCTTCGTTGCATCTCAATTTGCATCGCCTTCAACATCTCCATTACCTCGTTTCCACCCGAAAAACTTTGACCCGTTTGATATTGCCTTTGAAATCCTTGGTTTCCTTGGAAGTTCGGGTTGGCTTGATTTGACGAACTCCCGTATCTAAAGTTCGGGTGATTTCGTAAACCGGGGTGGTAAGTATTGGAATTCATGTTGTAGTTTCTACCACCCCCTCCTTGACCTTGTACCGCCTGAACTTCTTCATATTGCCCTTCAACCATCCCTTGGCAATTTTTAGCCGCATGACTTATTTCATTATAAATAGCACAAACATCATAAATTTGGTTAGAAGTTTGAACATTACCATCGTCAACCGTATGAACTTGTGATCTTGTAACAGCCGGTCGAGCTCTCCTTGATGCTTGAGCTTTCCTCTTTGATGTAATGGCCATTTGCTCCAAGAACTCCCAATCGTCATGCTCATAGTTTGTGCCAAAAGTCCCGTTTGTGATGGACATTAAATCACGAGCATCTTCTGTAACATCCGTAAAAATGAGTTTCCTAAATCCGACCCGTTTTGAAAAGAAAAAATTTGTATACGAATCGTCAGTAAACCGGATCCTACATAAATAAATAAAATAATTGGATTTTTCTCAATTTTATTAAATATTGTATTTAATTAAGTTACAATAGTTTAGGGCCTATAATAATTCAAACTAAACTGAATGGTTTATTTTGTAAGTTGACTCAAACATAAGGGAATAAAATGAAAATTTTCAATTAATTCAAATCACTTTTGATTGTATTCCCACCGTAGTGTTGCCATTTCCTTGGTGAATGAAGATTTCCATTTTTCAAGAACCAATCACACCTCTAGACTTTAATTCCTTTTGTGGAAACGAAAATTTTGGCCATCTTCCTTGATTTTTTTTATATAACCATGAAACCAAACTTTTTGACACACTCACGAAACACAACCTCACCCCTTGTCGTGCTCAGTCACCGGAGCCATCGGAAAAACCTCCTAGTATCACCGGACATCGAAACTCGTTGGAGAACACGTATCGTTGCCAGAGCTCAAACCGGGAAAACCTGACGACGCCGTTGCAACATTAACAGTGAGTACGTCGGAGGTTTTGTAGTAACAACATCCCACAACCACGACCACCACCTTTCACACATACCCATCGTGCACCCGTACCGTACCGCCGGAGACGTAGAAGCCTTGCCGGAGAGAACCGACGCCACCAAAGGTTTCAACAACTCACCGGAGATATACGGTCACCGCCGGTTAAACGGAGTCGTACAGAGATCGCCGGAGAACCTTGCGAGACCGCATCCGCTGTGTTTCGGTATATTTCTCTCTCATAGATATGCATCATTCAATTAAACTCTATGTAATAATCACACCACGTTTTCGGGACTGGGTTAAAACGAATATAAACATCATAAACCAACTAAAAGAAAAGATATGATCATGTTTTCGCACCATGTTTTCGATCCTACTATTCTGCGACTTTTTTTTCCTTTCTTTTGGTGTTTGTTCTTTTTAGTATGTTCATGTATGCAGAGGAAACCCATGTCAGTAAGGGTGATGCATTTGTGAAAATGGTGGGACCCATATAGTAGCAAAGTTGCAAGATCATACTACTTTGTTTTTGTTTATTTATTTTTCCTTATTATTTTCTGGCTGTTTGATTTTGTTACCAACTACAATTCTTAGCCACAATTTTATTTTGGATGAAAAAGATTTTAGTTATTGAAATTGGATACCCAAAGGACTTGGGTTCAATCGGTGCATCTCACGTGTTTGGCAAGATTTTTCTTTATTATTTATTTTATTTTATTATTATTAGTTCAAGACAATTCATTAAAACAATTTATTTATTTAATATTTTTTTTTTCTAAAAGAGCTTAATAAAAGTTAAACAATTTACTGTTAATCAAATAAACCATAATATTATTAAAGACATTTTATTAATCAAATAAATTTAGTATAATATAAAACCTAATACATATACAAATGTTTTATACATACACGTAATGGTTTTTAAACGGGGGAAAACTTTTAACCTTTCGGATAGTGTCGATTTCTAATCTTGCCCGGGATCTCGAGTCTAGGAAGCTGTGATAACACAAATTGTACCCAACGTATAAATATAAAATAAGATTAATTTTATTATTAAGTTTTTCATTTTATTGAGTGCATTCCAAACTCTTGTTTTAGGATAACCCACATTGTTCCAAGTTCCCAAATCCTTATTCGTTTACTCGTGTGTTATCTTCAAGGAATTCTTATACGCAACCAATGTGAGTATACTCGATCCCTTTTTCCCCTTTACACTTTGGGATGCAACATGTATAATTATGCAAACATCTTTAAACTAAACTAAACATACTCAATCCTTGTACAAACATGAAACTAATGTGCTTTACTTATGATTCTTGTATGCTCTATTTGAACGATTTGGAACGTATATGCTCATTAACTTTGCTATCCCACCTTAACAATTATAGCGCTATAGGATTTACGCACCGCCCGTTAAACTTGGGGTATTGTTAAGTTAAACATTTACCATCCCGCTATCAATTGGGATTAGGCTATTTTATGCGTTGGATTCTTGGGTTTGATCATAGTGTACGCCAAAATTGCATACTAGTAATTCACATATTATGAATCATGTTGGATTTGAGCCTTTTTATTCTATTATGCTATGTAGTCAAACTTGTATACTCGCCTTTGCTTTTGCATTGAAACTCTATTTTAATACATGTTGCAGGTTGTTAGACATGATGATGAAGAAATCAAGTTAGGATGGACTTAGATACTCATTCAATAATAAACAATGTTGTTGCAATTTGTCTTATTTGAAACCATGTATTCAAATTTTAGTCATTTACGAAATTGGATTTAAATTATATTGTCACATAGTGTTATGATGTCTCTTGCAATCTAGTTTTCGTCTCATCCCGATGTTTCCGCCATCGGTTGGGGTGTGATATCTTCAGCACTCAATCCCTCGCGGAAGGCGTTCATCAACTCCCAAAGCTCAATTCCATGGCGAGGACAATTTTTAATCATCATATTAAATCGCTCGAAAGCTTCATGAAACATCTCGCCTTGTTGTTGTTGAAAACTCCTCAACCCCTTTCTTGCATCGTTGGTCTTTTGGGCGGTGTAAAACTCATCCAAAAAGGTTTGTTGCATTTCCCCCCATGTATATATAGATGCTGAAGGCAAAGTGTAGAACCACTTCTTTGCCTTATCTTCCAACGAAAATTGAAACAAGACCAACTTGACATCATCGGCCGAAAAACCTTGACTCCCAAGAGTATTGCAAATTGAGTCATAAGCTTCCAAATGGAAATAAGGTTCCTCCGTCGCTAGACCCTTGTATTTCGGAAAACTTTGCAAAGAATTCGTTCTAACTTCAAAAGTTCGTCCTTGGTCATTGTCACACCCCGACCGCGTATAACATGCAACCGCGGCGGAAACGCCGGGGAGTGTTGGGACAGAATTAATTGTTTCATAACCATGGAAACCAAAGTTACATTTTATTTATTTAACAAGCGTAATACATTATCTTAAACAGGAAAACAAAGAGTTCGTGACATAATTAAACTAGTCTATCTTCATTTTTAGTCTCTAAGGCACACGTCCGCCCTAGTGTCATGATCATCATCCTATGGAACAGCTCCTGAAAAAACACATGTGAAAGTAGGTACGTCAGCATAAAAATGCCTGTGAGATACATAGGTTTTGTGAAAAATGGGATTCATGACTTGAGTTTAAAGAAACGTTTAATAACAGTCAGTCATGAACCTTGTAATTTGTTTTGTTTTTGTAAATCACATGAAAAACGATAAGTTCAGATGATACGTATAAATAATGTGTAAGGTTAAATGTATAACCTAGTAAAATGAATTTGTATAAGATAAGTTGTTTGTAAAAAATAATGTCTTGTGAAAAAGATGTTATTTGTGTAAAACGAAATATGTCTAAACAGAAATGATTTAGATAACGCTACGATATGTAATATTATACAAACATTTATATATAGGAAGTACCAGCGGCGTATCCACCATGTTTGTACCATATTACATACGCCACGTTTCTCAAACCATTTACCCAAACCAACTACCATGTAAATTGTTCATGTATAAACCAATTGTCAAGTGTTATTGTGTAAACCATATTGAAATGTCTATGTTCAATGTAAACCACCAAGTATGTATGTCAATGTCAAAATGTTTATGTTTAATGTAGATCATGTAATGTGTACCCAAAATATATCTTGTATGGTAAGTGAGATGTATCAACTAAACCATATGTAAAATGCACAAAACAAGGTATTGAAGTAAAACATGGTTTAAATCAACGTTTATGTTTTGTGGAACAATGCATGCTATACTGATACAAACATTTATGCGGTATTGTGAAAATGCATACATTCAAGCCTTGAGACTGTGGCGATAAACCCTTAAACAAATTAAAGGTTTATCTAAGTTATGTATATCGAATTCGGTCATTCCTTCCAATCCAAACAAACCCAGGATTTCAGGAACGGGAGTTGTCAATTCCTATGGTACCACTACCTACTAACGAATGGCGTAGCTAATGTTAATGAATGTATTGTTCCATGTTAAACAAACCAAATGTCATACCAAAATGAAGGCATGTGATGTAAACAATTGTACTAAGTATGCACACAATGGGCATAAATAGCATGAAATGTAATGTGAAACAATGTACTAAGTACGCACACAATGGGCATACATAGCATGAAATGTAAATGTAAAGCAATGTACTAAGTACGCACACAATGGGCATACATAGCATGAAATGTAATGTAAAGCAATGTACTAAGTACGCACACAATAGGCATACATAGCATGAAATGTAATGTGAAACAATGTACTAAGCACGCACACAATGGGCATACATAGCATGAAATGTAATGAAATCATGTACTATAATGTACTAACGAACATAGCAGGTATATGATGTGAAAACATGGAAAGCATGAAAGTAACAAGTAGGCACATGTGTTTCACCCCAAAACAGTTTAGAAAACAGTAAAAGATGGGGTTCAATGTACTCACCTGAGATTGCTTTGTAGTTATTGTATAACACCCAAATAAAGCTAGAGATCACGGAATACTAAACGGCACCTAATAGGTAGCTATGTTAATATACCGGACCAAAATCGGAAGGATCAGATAGTATGCGGGTTCGTAAACCAAACGAGTATGGAGACTCGTGAAATATGGTTTAACAAAGCCTGCATACTAAACTGAAACCTAACCTAAGTGCTTGCGACCCATTACGACCCGTTTAGGTAGCTTATGCTACCTTAACGCGTTGTTCGCGTAGAACGCGTTTGGACGCCTAACATCGTGACCACAAGGTATAACCTCGGAAGGTTACAGCTATGGTCACCTAATGTGTTTGGTCGGATCCTAATGATCGACCAAATGGCTCGGGTTCGAAAGTATAAGCGATGGTTTAGAGCGCTTAACTTACGACCCTATATAAGCACTATACTAAAAGTGACGAGCTAAGCATGTTAGAACATGCTTAACTAAGTTTAGAAAACAGGTTTGGCATCAAAACAAACGGCTTTGATGCTCACGAGTAGTTTGGTTACAAAATACGCAAGAATGCGCATTTTGGCCGAAACTACGACTCGCCACTGAGTCTAGATAACGTGGTAATCAGTAGGTATAGTCACTACGGACTATAACCATCGTGATCACGCTCACGTTATGAAGTTCCAATGAACTTCGTGTTGACCATAGGCTGGTCACGCAGAAAGTCAAACAAAACGTTGACTTTCGGACTCGAAAAGCGAATAAAAGAACGAAAGAACACTTACGAAGGGTCCCCGAAAGCTAATCTCGATCCAGGAGCTCAGGTATGAAGCAAAGGCCTCAACTTAGAGCTTTAGATCAGATTTTGTGGGTTTTTAACCAAAAGGGGGGGGGGTATTTATAGGAAAAGTAAAGCCGTTAGGATCGTTTCTTGAATATCGTGCCACGATCCAAGCCGTACACTTGTCGCAAAGTTGTGGTGCCTTATTTTGCCCCCACCATAGGAATTCGACACGTGTCGTTGCCCTTTGGGTGATCGAAAGGCCAATGCAAGTGGATCAAAACATTGAATCTGGTCTGTTTGTCTGATGCGGCCCGCATCAGGATTCACACAAGGCTCAGGCGGGCCGCCTGGCCTTGTCTGATCAGCACAAACTTTCAGAATTTACAGTTTTAGTCCCTGTTGCGTATTTAAGCCATTTCCGACACTTCTAAGGCCTGTAAAGCCAACTTTAAGACCCTAAAATGATGCCTAAACATTGTGGACATGAAACATGCTCAAAAATATGTCGGATGTTGGTTCGTTTGGCCGTACGATCGCGATGTTCGGTTAATTACGACGGAATGCGCATAAGCGTGAAAAACGATCCAAATTGCGCGACGAATGGATTTTTCTCATGCCAAACACTAAGGCATAATATAAGGATGCTTACATAAATTTTTGGATGTCCGGATGTATTTAGAACGTAAATTATGCGTGAAAGTGCAAACTTGTGCACTTTTTGACACTTTTTGATCCAAAAGTTTGTTTTAGCATACCAAACCCCTCAAGGCCTATTTCTAAGCTATGTAAAGGATATTTATTGTATGTTTAACTTATGGACATGTTCCGGAATGTTTGTTACAGTTCAAATTGGCATACTTTCGCAGTTTGTCAAGTTTAGTCCCTGTAAGCGAATTAACTTGTTTTTGCCATACCAAAGCCTTCAAAACTTATTTCTAAGTTATGTAAAGGTTATTTAAGGTATGTTGAGTATATGTTGATGTTCCGGAGTATTTGTCGTATTAAACTGAGTACGTTTACGCACCAGTTTGCGTATCATTCTCCAAAAAGCGATGTAGAGTTTAAAATCGAACAAAAGTCAAAACACGAAAAATGTAAAACACAATCAAACAAACATTGGGATCAAGTAACATTGTTTTATTGATAATTGAACTGTTCGTAATGATTTTGAGCACAAATGTTATAGTCATTGTGAGGAATGACTATTGGTGAAGGGTTTTGAGTGATTACCGGCCTAAAATGCGCTTCGATGCCCCTCACATTTTCTCTAAGGTGCCTCCTTGGTACACTGAACCTACCTCTTGGAGGAATAGGACCCATTGGCCTTGGTACTTGCCCTTGTGGTGCAATTGGTTGTTGAAACTGTTGTTGTCGCATTGGTGGGCGTTGAGGTGGTCTTTGAAATTGTGGTTGTACATTTTGTGGCCGAACTTGTTGCAAAGGGATAGGATGTTGCATTGGTGGCCCTTGTGGTCTCGGCCTAATGTGTTGTGGTATGAGTTGTTGTTGTTATGGCATTCCACCGACACTTGCCATCCCTTGAGATTGACTTTGCACATATCCGAATTCTCCTTGATCACCATAACCCCCATAAGCATACCTGTCTTCATCATAGCCTTCAAAATCTTCATATCCCTCCTCATATCCATCTCCCCCTATACCCGAAGTTTGCCCAAATGGAAGGGTTGAGTATTGAAAACCCGCTTGGTTCGATGGTCTGAATGTTGAAGTAGCATGGACAATGATTGTATTTGGTGGTATTGAATAATGGGAAGATGATTGACCGGAAACTGGGAAGAAATGAGTGAATGGTGGAATCGTAGTAGATGGGCTAAAGGAAAGATTGGGTTCACTTTGAGTGGTATTTGGTTGTGTGGTGTGAGATGGTGTAGTGTCGTGAGGTGGAGTAGGAATTGTGGTGGAATTTGGTATGGTTGTATTTGGTGATGGTTGTGTGGAAGTAGGTATAAATGATGAGGTCGTTTGACCTGTTGTAGGTGGGATTTGTGAATCAACCATGATGTTTCTTGGTGTAATGGGTGAAGTGGGTGAACCAATGATTCTATTTTCTCGTAATAAAACCCTGTTTTGCCTTAGCGTTCTTTCGATTTTCGGATCAAATGACAATGGTGACGCTTTGTGAGAGCCTCTAGTATGCATGCACCTGTAGAACCTGCACACTAAACACACCAGTGTAAATCCGAAAATAACAAAGCAAAACTAACAAACTGACACACGTTGCGCACTACTCCCCGGCAACGGCGCCAAAATTTGACGTGCTTGTCGTGGTACACGCAAATTTAATCCCAATACCAACTATAGATAGTGGTAAAAGGGTTTCGAACTCAGGGAGTATGTGGAAAGTGTGTTGATTTTATAGCTTTGCGAATTAACTACAATTAACCTAATTTGTAGAAAATGAAGATCAAAGATTTGGATTGTTGTTTTAGAAAACTAAATTAATAACTAATTGCAAATAAAAGTTGGTTGTTTAACAGATTAGGAGAACAATGACCATCTTAGGATTCAGTTTCTTTTAACAATTGTGTGCAATTTCAACTAGAAAGAGTTACATAGACATAACTCGTACATATATAATCGAAGTGATAAAAGGGAACAAAGTACTCGGATTTCTAAATGCGAGGTTGTTTGTCACACCCCCAAAATCCACACGCGGAGTACCACCGCTTGGAGGCGTGACATGACCAGGATCAAGCCACCAATCATGTCGAACATAACATTTAATAATAAAAGTAGATAAAGTAATTCATCACGACATGATTGATGTTCAAAACCAAACTTTGTTTAAATAGCGGAAGCATGTAAATAAACCCAACATAATTAATAGTTTGAAATGTCATAAATGTTTAACAAGCATTCACGAATCTTTGTCCACAACGACCTACTCCTTCCTTGTGCAAGCTCCATAAGTACCTAAGGTCCTGCAAGGCATGCAGCAGAGAGTCAACAACTAGTTGAGCGAGTTCACAGTTAATAGTTCAGTAATAGTACAGTGTGAGTAGTAGTATGTTCGTTCGTTATATCATATATCGTATTTCCATCGCGGCCTCCCTGGCAGGTATGCGAAGATGTTAGGGGATGTTCCTCCCAAGTATTCTAGACTAGGTTTATTTGTATCGCGGCCTACCAGGCAGGTGTGCGAAGATTAGTAGGCTTAGTTCGCGGCCTTCCTAAGGCAGGTGTGCGAAGTCAGTCATAATATCGCGGCCAACCCTTGGCAGGTGTGCGAAGATCAGTTCAGTAAGTGTTACTAGTCTAGTCGTGTCATATCGTTCAGTTCTATCAGCTGAGTATGTACAATAATTCAACAAATCCCATTCCCACCCAGGAACCCCATGCCTTGGCTGTGTGAACTCACCTTGGTTTGCTCGGTATGCTAAGTATGTGCTCAAAGTAAATCAATCACGTCCTAGAGTATGCACGTATACACAATCAGTTTGAATTAATACAGTTCACGTATAAACATAATCATAGAAGTACCAGCATGTATTCGGTATCACATAAGTTATGCGCATCACTTAACAGCAGTTAAATAATCCAGTTAACATTTGACAGAGTTAAACCATGTTACTGTGCAAAGTATACAAAATTGGCGAATCACATCATTGGCGAAACACATTCTGTTTCGTCAAGACTTCCATTTCGTCAAACATCCAAATTCGTCAACATTCTATTTCGCCAAACATTCTAATTCGTCAAGCAGCAGTTACGTCAACATGTCAGTTACGCAATCATCACAGAAAACCCTAATCATTCTAACAGCCGTTATCAACGTTCAACCATACAATCGTTAATCATAATCATCATCTAATCCTCATACAGCAATCATTACCCAGAAACATACGGAATCATTATCATATATAAATCGATCAATACCACACATCATCATCCATTTAACACATAATCAGCAGGGTATAACTATGTAACAGATTCGTAACATGTAACGCGTATTCATTCCGTATACATCAATAAGTTTTGCAACACTAAGTCAACACTATAGACCATAGCCTGGTCAAAACCATCAACCAAAACATGAACGCGGCCATAATCTAGCATGATCCTTCATGGTTACAAACAAGAACAGTAATGGATGATATAGACAAGCAATCACACATAGAAAAACACTAACCGTAAAGAACAAGGAAGCAACTAGATCGGTTCGGGGCTTCGGGTATGCGAGATCGCCGTCACAGAGAAAGGGAGTTCTAGGGTTTCTGATTTTTTTGCTAAAGTGTGACAAATGAAGAGGTTACGTATAACTTATACGCGTCTAAACGTTTTGGGCCGTAGCCGGGCTTCAACAAATCTGGGCCGGCGAGTTTAATCTGTTTCGCCGAAATTGAGTTGGCGAAATAGACTTGTTTCGTTGAGTGATCCTTGGCGAATCATAACTCTGATTCGTCGAGTAGTGCTTGGCGAAACACACTTGTGTTTCGTCAGGTTGTTCAAGTGTTAACAGTTTAAGACTAAGTTTTCTGAGAAGTCACATGTTATACATATACAATCAAACACAAAACCAAGCAAACACAATTCGTTTCATTTTAACACAACGTGTGCAGTTACAAGTCAAACAGTCAAAGTCAATGGTCAAAGTCAACGTGCATTTAAAGTCGAAAGGTCGAGTTGTCACATTGTTTCCCGATGATCAATTAATCAATAACCAACCCTAACCCTTCCCGTGATATCTCGATTGCCAACGGCACCAAGAACGTACGATCGAGACTAGAAATTGCACTATCGATTAACAAGCTACAAACAATTATGCATACACCATGATATTCAAGCAACGCAAGTTATCATTCTAGAAATTCAGAAATAAACACATAAAAGTTCAAGAGAAACCTTCACCCAAGATGATCACCGAGAGTTTTAGCCACACATAGCTTGGTGAATCATCATAACAATAAGTTCAATGTTCATGCGAATCGAAATCACAAACCGAATGTTAGAAATTGTTCCAAGCCAAGCAAAATCACCCAAAATCGCCCATAATCTGTTCTCTAACTGACCAATCATGAGAATCACCCAAAGGACATAATAAAACTGATTTTAATGATGGCAGTTACAATTTTCCGCAGCTTCCACCGTAACTTACGGTGCCACTGTAAGTTACGGTGGACATAATGTTGTTACGGTGAAGACAGTCTGCTTTACGGTGAAATCCTGGTGGAATTCAGGTCCACCTTAAATTACGGTGGAACCGTAAATTACGGTGGAAACCTGAATTTTGCACTTTGTTTCATCTTTCGTTCCACGCGCGACCTGTTCAACTCCAAACCGTCCAAAGCTACGTTTTATCCACTTTAAGCTCCCGAACCGCACCTGAAACATAAGCAACCGTAGTCATCTAATTCCAGATAATTACGCGATTAAGTGAAGGATTAATTCGTCTTTTAACATGATTAAGGGTTGTCCAATGGACCACCCGTCAAGAACACAACCTAGACCAAGGTTGGAAGCATCACAATAGACAATGAAGTCGTTTCCGTCAGGCAATGTGAGAATAGGAGCATTGCAATGCATGTGCTTGAGGGTTTGGAAAGCAGTCTCTTGTTCGGTTCCCTAAACAAATGGCTTGTCTTTATGCGTAAGAGCGGTAAGCGGCACAGCGATTTTAGAGCATCCTTCGATAAATCGTCGATAATAGCCCACTAATCCGAGAAAAGAACGGACCTCAGACGGGTTCTTAGGCGTAATCCAACTCTTAACTGCTTCAATCTTCGCGGGATCGACATGAATACCTTGACTATTGATGATGTGACCCAGAAACTGAACCTCTTCTAGCCAGAATTCGCACTTGGAGAACTTGGCATAGAGTTTATTCCCCTGGAGTAGCTCGAGAACCAAACGTAGATGTTGCGCGTGTTCGACTTTCGATTTGGAATAGATCAAGACATCGTCGATGAACACGATGACGAAACGGTCTAGAAATGGCTTACATACGCAATTCATCAGATCCATGAAAACCGCGGGTGCGTTGGTTAAACCAAAAGGCATAACAACGAACTCATAGTGGCCGTAACGATTGCGAAAAGCAGTTTTGGGTATATCTTCCTCTTGAATGCGTAGTTGATGATAGCCTGAGCGCATATCGATATTCGAGAAACATGTAGCACCTTGCAGTTGATCAAACAAATCATCGATACGAGGCAGGGGATAGCGGTTCTTGATAGTTAACTTATTCAACTCCCGATAGTCGATGCACATCCTGAACGACCCATCCTTCTTTATAACAAAAAGGACTGGCGCACCCCAAGGAGAGGTGCTCGGGCGAATAAAGACTTTCTCAAGTAATTCCTGGAGTTGGTTCGAGAGTTCACGCATTTCGGACGGCGCGAGTCGGTAAGGGGCTTTGGCAACAGGGTTGGCCCCAGGAAGGAGGTTGATACGAAAGTCGATATCACGATTTGGCGGTAAACCTGGAAGATCGTCAGGGAAAACATCGGGGAATTCACGTACCACAGGAACGTCTTTCACTTCTGTCTTTTCTTTCTTTTCCTTCTCCGCTACTACAATGTTAGCCAAGAAGGCTCTGTATTCCTTACGGAGATACTTGCTAGCTTGAACACATGACATGAGCTTGAGACCTTTCAAAGCGGTTTCACCGTAAACACACAATAAATCACCATTCGCGAGCGAGAATCAAATCATCTTATGGAAGCACACCACTTCAACATGGGTTTCGCGAAGGAAGTCGATGCCTATTATGACGTCAAAACTTCTGAGTTGCATCGGAATAAGGTCAATTGGGAAGATGTGACTGTTGAGCTCGAGGGTACAATCACGGAGAACAGAGTTAACGGCAACAGTTCTTCCAATGGCGACTTCAACATCGAACGTCGAGGAGAGTTGGGAGCGTTTACGACTAAGGAGCTTCTCGAATTCAAACGATACAAAGCTGTTATCGGCTCCAGTATCAAACAAACGTGAAGCATAAATACCATTCACAAGGAATGTACCATTAACCACGTTGTTGTCAGCCTGGGCTTGGTGCATGTTGATGTTGAAGGTTCTGGCGCGTGCGGCTTGTTGCTGCTGCTGTTGGTGTTGCTGCTGTTGCTGGGCTCTTGCTTCACAACCCTGTTTGGGCACATGTTTGCAAAGTGGTTGGGATCACCACATGTGAAGCAGACTCGGGTGTTGATCGCAGGTGCCTAAGTCGCGTGTTGACCTCGTGGGGCTGGGAGCAGAGCTTGATGAGTAGTGGCTTGAGTTTGGGATTGACGAGGACCAGTACGGTAGTTAGCAGTGAAATGACCGTACATGTTGCAGTGAGCGCAGAAACGACAGGCAAGGCCCACCGGATGATGATATGAACAATAATGCTTCCTGCAACTTCAAGACGTTCAACTCAGCTAAACCATCAAATTTTTCTGGGACTCAAGGAGCGACTGCACTTCTGCATTGGTTCGAGAGTTTAGAGAGCACCTTCAGACATGTTCAATGTCCAAACGAGCGAAAGGTAGATTTCGCATCTAGGAGAAACGAGCTTTGACATGGTGGAATGGTGTGATGAGAGATAGGGGTGCCGATGTGGCACTGTCTCAAACGTGGGAAGAGCTTCGAGCTCTGATGATGAAGGAATTCTGTCCTCGTCATGAGATCAGGGCCTTGGAAAGGGAATTTGACGATCTTAAGCAAGATAGCGGTGAGCGTCGAGCCTACACGGATCGTTATGAGGAGTTAAGTCTGTTATGCCCAAACATGGTTACGCCTTTGGATAAGGCAATCGAAAAGTACACCGATGGCCTCCCTGACACAGTACAAGACATTGTAACTGGTAGTAATCCCACTACAGTTAGACAGGCCATTGAGCTATCTGCTACCTTGACTGAATCTCAAATCAGGAAAGGTAAACTTTTCTGAAAGGGTGATAAGAAACCAGTCGAGGAATCGAAACCAAGGGATGAATAGACCGAATCCTCCAAGAAGTCAAAGAAGCGAAAGGTTTCTCAGAACTTCGCCGTGGTTGCTCATAATAACCTAGTTGTTCCCAACCAACCGGCTCAACCCCCTGCTAGGAAGCCCTACAACGGAACTGCACCCTTGTGCAACCAATGTAGCCATCATCATCATGCTAAAGTAAAGTGCCGCAAATGCCAAACTTGTGGACTCATAGGCCATGCAGCAAGAGTGTGCCCAGCTGCAGCTGCACCAAATCAAGCTGGCAACAATCCTGCTCAAGGTCGTTTTCCACCAGGTTCTTGCTTCAACTGTGGCGAGATGGGCCATTTTCGAAGAAATTGCCCAAAGCATGCTAATGCGAACCCAGCGCAGGGATGAGCACCCAACCTATTGGAAGACAAGATTGTCTAGAAATAATCAAGCCTTATGTATTATTTCTTTTGTTGTCATGGTCCACGAAACAGTTGTAATTGTTGTTTATAAATAAATCTTTTTATTTTACATCACAATCTATATTGATATGGTTGCATGTATAAACAACATATCCCCTACAACACCGACAATTAAGAAGCCGTATTCCTTGGAAATTAGACTACCCCCAAAATTCTTCTATATTATGGTCTCTTGCGTTTTCCATGAAAATCCTAAGTACCCATTTCCTCCAAGGAAACGAAGTACTAGGCGCAAGTTACAACTCTGGACAAATGCCCAATCCTTGATAGGATACCTAAGGGTATTTCCGTAAGTCCTTAATTGTTGTATACTGATGTGTGTCGGTGTGTATATATTTTTGATGTATATTTAAGCCCCTTTTTACACTTTTAACCAAGTTTTAAATTTATAAAACACGATATTTACTAACACTAAACACACATATGGGCAAGTGCACCCATCGTGGACGTAGTATAGTGTTGGTAAGATACCGAGGTCGTCCAAGGACACAAGAGCTTTTAGTACCGGTTTATCCTCAACGTCTAATCAAATCAAAAAAGTTAGAAAAAATGTTTTTAAACTAAGAAAATAAAAACTAACTAAATGCTGAAAAATAAAAATAAAATAAAAACAGATAGACAAGATGAATCACTTGGATCCGACATGTGTATTAGTATAACCTTTGATTATTTTTGCACTTTTGCACTTGTTTAAGAGATTATCTTAGTTATTGTAGTAGGCCCCTCTTTTGAAGGCGACGTTACCCTCAACCCAGTAGTTTGAGTCAGCAAGGATACAATCCTAAAGGGTCGGATTATTGAAAGATAATTAATTAAGTTATTAATGCAAATTGTGGTAGGCCCCGCTTTTGGCGGTGACGTTACCCTCGGCTAAGTAGTCTGAGTCAGCAGGGATACAGTCCTAAATAGCCGGGTTATAGTATTAATAGTAGTTAACTTATGAGGGGGTCAAAGAGTTTAGATCCCCGCCATCCAATACCTATGGGCATTGAAGGAGATCCTACTAAATTTGACCCAGGTCCCAAGCAGGACCTCTAAACGCTGAACAAGGGCAAGACCCTTACCAAACCGTTCCCTTAACCCCCGACCAGGTAGCCAACATACCTCCATATAGACCGTGGAGATATGAATGGTGAAAATCTTTTATTTTATATAGACAGTAAAATAATGCCAAGACACCACGGACAAACGATAAGGAAAGATCACCTTCAACATAAGTAACTAGTTATTAAAGTCATTAATACAAAACCAAATAAAAGGTGCAAAAGATTAAAAATAAAAAGTATTATACTAAACACTTGTCTTCACCAAGTGATGTAAGAGACTTAGGCAAACATGGCCTTGATTGTCAAGAACTCTTACTATCAATCTTGGATCCCGAGAAGACTCACACACTCTACGATGGACAATGGATGATGGTGGTGGATGATGGTGTTATGGTGGTGGTGGGTGGTGGATGAAGTGTGGTACGTGCGTGACTATACATATTTTTACAATGAATTTACACACGAATTGGTTTTAAATTTATAAAAGTGATTATTACTTTTACATCAAAACACACACGAAAGAGGCAAGTGTACCCCGTCATATATGTAGTAAAGTATCGGTAAGAACCAAGTATCGATCCACGGAAATGGGCGGAGAAATAATACTAGACCTTTGTCACTAAATTACCGGTAAAAACATAATTTGTTTTGGTTTTTAATTAAACTAAAGTAAGCATAAATAAATATTTATCAAACATAGTAGATTATATATAAATAGCCTTGCTTAATACATAACCGCAGCATGTCAACTAAGTCAGTTTTGGCATTTAGAAACATTCGGTCAATTTTCCATTTCGAGACAATTAGTATCCCTTTCGGGAATCCTAACATGACAATCATTCGGAAAGTTAAAACGATAAACACACTTTAACCACCTAAAATTGTTCTTTAACGTGCAATTGATAAATGTCTATGAAGATCTCCTAAAAATAAGTTAGTCATCCGTTAGGAGTTTTCTAACCTCACTTAATCAAGGAAAGCAACACCGATAAACACAATGCAACCACCGAGACAAGCATAAACTAGATTAAATCACAACCGAGTTCATTTTACAAATCTTACACATAAATTCACCAAGATAGCAATTTTGGCCGAAACTACTAACTAAGCTAACAAATCATGGCAAGAATCCGTAACAACACCATCTAACCCGTTAGAGTCCTTCCGTGAGGGCAAGCTCTCTTGATTAATAATAATTGCATTTTATTAAACCACTAACCCGTTAGAGTATCATGGTGCCTACATTTTAACCAAGTTAAACTAGTTAACCAAATTAAAAGTTTACTAATACATGATTAAATAAGCTTCGTTTTGCAACTATCTTACCTAACCAAGCACCAATCATCCAACACAATTACTTATAATCAAGAAATCAATATCAATAACAAGGTTGCAAACTAATCATCAAAGATAGTCATAGAAAATACTTCAAAATGTCATTACAAACATAGATTAACATACTAATCAAGCAAGGGATTGTTGTGTTTTTGCCCAAAGGGCTTACATTAATACAATAATAATCAGTCTAAATGCTTGAAATGTAACAAAAGTATGGAAAGATTTGAGAAACCAAACCATAAACAAGCATAAGAATGAGAATCTGGATAGTAAATGAGCAAAACCGGGCAATGTGGCTTGAATCCGAGTGAAAGCAGCAGCCTTCGGAGCCTCAAAATCGCCTGCAGAGCTCCCAAAATGTCCAGAGTTACGTCTAAAATGCTTCTGTTCTGTTTAAATGGTTTTTCTGATCGGCACGGTCGTTCTTGGTTTGGCACGACCGTGCACTTTAAGCATTATTGGTGGTGGGCCACCATACCGCATGACGTCACAGATCGTTGACTGGTCTTCGGACACGCACGGACGTTCTAGGTTTGGCACGGGCGTGCCAAACCGGCATTTGGCTTGCACGCTTTGTTCCTTGGCCGTTCAGTTCCGAGGTTATGTTGGTTCTCGGATATGCACGACCGTTCCACATCCGGAACGACCGTGCCATTTCGGATTGGCCTTCATAGCCTTGCACGCCGTGCTTGCACGCCTGGTGCACCGCCGGGACTTTCTTGTTTGTCGGATATGCACGGTCGTGCGGATGCCCGCATGACCGTGCCAAACGCCCAGGTCAGTTTTTCCACAGAATCTTCGCAGCTTTGTCGTTTTGTCCGGAAAGTCCTCGTTTTCGCTTTCATCTTGTCTGGTATGCAGTTTTAGGCCTGTAAACAAAAATGTAGATAAATAAGTATCCGAATGACGGTTTTACGGCCGAAAACGCATAAAATGGGGGTAAAACGGGGGACTAAAATATGTGTAAATTAGCGAATATCAAATCTCCCCACACTTGAACCTTGCTTGTCCTCAAGCAAGCTGAACTAAAAAGCAATAAAAGAAGGAAACAAACAAGTACGATAATTTACACACTATTTTATTTAAAACTACTATAAACGGTTAGCCGGTTTGTCGAAAGACATCATCAAAAGACTAAAACCCAACAAGCATATGCAATTATAATAGCGACAACCAAAAAGCCGTGACTTCACATTTAATTGACCCGACATGTTAATCTTCACACGACTCACAATATTCACACACACTCGGTTTTATTTATGAAACATACATAAAATGTGTATGTGTAAACACTCAACGCCTAGTCAATGAAATATGCAATATCATAAGCTTGTCATAAGATCTCGTCTCCACCAACTAACATGCAAATAAGTGTAAATCAAGAGGTCTTTACGGGTTGTAACGTTAGGCTTGGGCGAAGGGTATGGAAGTGGACATTTAAAATGGCGAAAATGGTTAAAACTCGGCTTTAGCGTTTAACTAGCAAGAAAGTAATACAACTATACATATAAACGCCTTAAAAGGGCGACTAAAGCGCAATCGAGCTTATCAACGAAATTTTAACATTTAAGCATTCAAAATCGCTCGATTTCTATCAACTTCACCCTATTTTAGGGTGTTTTATTTTTTATTTTTTATTTTTTTTTTTTTATTTATTTTTTTTTTTTTGCAAACTATACAATAAACTTAAACAAAAGCTAGTTAAACGATTATTTTGTCCGAGTTTCAACACTAAAAAGGGGTTTAAAAACATACAAAGGCTAAATTTGGCTAAGTGGGCGATAATGTGGGTAAACAAAGGTAAACGGGAAGGCTCGGCATGGTTAATCCTAAAGGGTAACATAAGGTGAACGGGGAGCACAACACAAAGAACAAGGTTTACAACAAAGGGGTAATCTAAGTGCCTCTATCACTTTTACACAAATCCGCATATTCATGGTCTTAACAAGCATACTAGTGACAAGTTCTAAATTACACATAACATCCGGCTCACTCCTATATCCGAAATGAACAAATATATAACAATATCAAGGCTCAAACATGCTCACGTAACGGATGGAATGGGTAAAAGTATGAAAACTATCATGCAAGTCTTTCTTTGTTTGTCACGCTTTCCGGTTTTCTTTTTCAAAAATATTTTGCTTGTCAAGTTTTTATCAAGTCCGAAGCTTTCTAAAACACAACCAACCGGTTTATTTACTAATATATATACAAAATAAAGGTATTTTTGAATGATTTTTCTGAATTTTCTGATTTGATTTTTTTTTTTTTTATATATATATATTGAGGACAAACAAAGTTAACAAAGTTAACCCCCTCCCCACACTTGAACTTCGCATTGTCCCCAATGCGAAACCCGAAATATAGAGAAAAAGGATAATAATACTCCCCTCAAGATGATGTTATGAAACGAGACTTCCAAAGCTGAATCTGTGATCTGCTCCGGTCAAAGACTTGATAGCCAAAACCTGTAAATATGTCATATGGCACAGCAACACCGAACAGCAACAGAATAAATACAAATAGACCATAATATACATGAATACTAATAATCCAAATAAAAACATACATAAAGAAAAGTGTTTAAAAGTACAATATAATCCGAGGGTGTTCGAAATAGTATGCAAAAATAACACCCGAAATAACAAATACTAATAATAACCATAAAAACCACCGACGAAAATCACCACCAACGCCTACTCGTCATCGCCGTCATCATCTCTCGTGAATGAGGGGCCTGCACCACCGTAACCAGGAGGGTTCCACGGTGGGAACTCTGGAGGGTTCTGGAAGTAGTTGGGATATGCATGGTGCATTTCCCCAAATAGGTACGAAAACCCGGCACTAGCCCCCTGATACAAGCTCTCCTGGCTCTGCCTCAGCTGATCCTGTGTGGCCCTGAGCTGATCCTGACCAGCTCGGATCTGGTCCTGGCTGGTCCTGATCTGATCAATGTATGTACCATGCTGTTCCTGCGTGACACGCATCTGCTGGAACTGCTGATAAAAGTCAGGCCAGTCCTGGTGCTGGTAGAACTCATGGTGCTGCGGCTGGTGTGGCGGTGTCTGGTGTGGCGGTGTCTGTGGCTGATGCTGCTCATGCATCTCTACATCTTCTTCCTCTTCCTCTGATGGGAGCGGAGGTAACGGGTCCCAGACCTCGTTATTCAGCCCCCTCAACCTATCCCCCTGATCAGTCTCTACAATCAAACCCATTGCCTTCAGCGACCTGATGTCAATATGGACCCCCTCAGTGATCAGAGTGAGATTCTGAAGTACCTCATCAGTCATAAGATGCTCATTGTAAGCAATTTCGGTCACATACTGACCGCCATGTATTTGACTGCTAGTAGTCCTCCCTGAACAGTTCACAAAGTATTCAGCCATACGCGCCGCCAAGTTGATGGGCGCCTTATCCACCAATGCATACAAGAAAATCAAATCTGGTGTTGGACAGTTACCGAGACTGTCCATGCGCCCGCATATGGTGTGGCTAAACACATGGTGCATCACCCGCACCAGAGGGTCTTTAAGGCGTGAAGCCTTTGATATCCTTGGGTTGTATGGGTCTCCAACAGCGTTTTCAGCCCAAAACTCATCCCTAGCTGCATCAGACGGGAAGGTGAATTTATCTGAGAAGACATTGGGATCATCCATGTCTTGCCTAGTGTAGATCCCAAGTCTCCTTCCCAAACGACCGACTGACCACTTGTGCCATCTTCCACACAATCTGAAAGCTATGCGATCCTTGTAGCGGAACTTGGGTCGTCGAGCAGCAACTGGCTTCTCGTAAGCATACGATGCAAAGAACTCGATGGTAAGCTCCAAGTAAACGGGTCGGTTGCAACCGACCAGATTTACTAGTGGACGACTCATCATATTTTCCAAACGGTCGTATTGATTTAGTTCTTGCATAACTTCCCAATCAAGCCATCTTGGGACTCCGAATTGCCCCCTTTGGGCCCATAATGCATCTCTTTTTGGAATGCATAAAGCTTCACGCTCGTCGTTGGGGTCAAACTGTAAGAAGGGATGATTCATCTGCAATGGGGAATATTGTTAGAAAGACAGAAACAGCAGAAAATGAATTTGAAAATAACCGAGCAGCACATTATGAAGCTACTGTGAATCTGATCTGGGCATCACGCACGGTCGTGCGGCCATATGCACGGTCGTGCATCACCGACGACGTGCACCTTCTGCCGATCAAGCTCGGATCCGCACGGCGTGCGGCTAATCGGCACCACCGTGCAACACCGAGATAATGCTGATATCGTGGAACAATCCGGAACGGCACGACCGTTCCAGACAGGGAACGACCGTGCAACTTCTAATCTGCAGATTTCGACCCCCTGAACTTTGAATAGCCTGATTTTTCCAACATCAACAACTTTTTTGTACAAACAGGGGTCGGAAATTCAACCGGTTGTTCACGATAAGCATGATTCAAACAAGGGTTAGGGTTTCGATTTGTTTATGAAGAGAACCCTAAGAAATCCCTTGTTGAATCGGAGAAAACCTACCCTAGAACGCAAGAAACAGGAAATCTAACACTAGAGACGTACCGTGCGAAGTTGGGCGCGAGATCGTGCGAGGAAACGTGCGATTTCGTGTGAAAACGGCTCTGGAACGGCTGCAGTTGCTAGGGTTCGCGAATGAGGGCTTTTGCAACAGGTTATGGTATATATAGTGTGCAAAATGACAAAAATGCCCTTAGCGATCCGCACGGTCGTTCGCCGAATGGCACGGTCGTGCGGTGCCGATGACTTCCATTTTCCTCGGTGATGCACCGAGGGTGCGACCCACCGTGCCAGAACCCCGGAAACGCACGGTCGTGCGGATCCTGGCACGGTCGTGCATCAGCTGCAGATCAGAATTTTCTGCAGAAGCCATTTCCAGCAACTGTTTCGGCCGTTTTTCGCCGTTTTTTCGACACCCCAACTGTTCTAACAGTATTGCAATACAGAACCCTCGCCCGGCACGAATCGAAATTGTACAAACTAACGGAAACAACCTAACTAACCTAAATTACGCTAAAACTACAAAAACATAAAAATGGACAATTTTGCCCCTATAGCGCCAAAGACGCTCCTGCTACATTTTTGTCGGCGAGTCAGTAGCGTAGACTCATGCTAAATTTTTGTCGACGAGTCGATAGCAAGACTCAAGCCTAAAACTAGAAAATAAATCCTAATTGACTAAACTACCCCTAAAGCGTAAAATACGCTCTTGCTGCATTTTTGATCCACGAGTCAGCAGCGTAGACTCTCTCCTCCCCACACTTATGATGTGTGCGGGGTTTGGAGTTCAATAACCTCCATCACCGACTCTGTCGGCCCGGCAACGTATAACTTCAAGCGATGCCCATTTACTTTGAAAATAACGCCGTCCGCGTTCTCTATTGCAACAGTCCCATACGGAAATATCTCTTTAACCGTGTATGGGCCTGTCCAACGTGAATGGAGCTTTCCGGGAAATAAGCGCAACCGCGAGTTGTAAAGAAGGACAAGATCGCCCGCTTGGAATTCTTTGTGGTCCTTCAAGCGTTTATCATGCAATCTCTTCGTGCGCTCCTTGTATAACACGGAGTTCTCATAAGCGCATTGTCGCAACTCCTCCAACTCGTGAATCTGGAGGAACCGGGCTTCACCTCCGGCTTTTAAGTCCAGATTTGCGGTTTTTAGCGCCCACATCGCTTTATGTTCCAGCTCAACCGGTAAATGGCATGCCTTTCCGTAAACAAGCCTAAAGGGAGTAGTCCCAATAGGCGTCTTGTAAGCCGTACGGAAGGCCCACAACGCTTCATCAAGCTTATCTGACCAATCCTTGCGGTTTGCACCTACTGACCGCTCAAGGATTCTTTTTAGCCCCCGGTTCGTGACTTCCACCTGCCCGCTTGTCTGTGGATGATAGGGCGTGGATAGACGGTGATGCACACCGTAACGGGACAAAGCTCTCTCGAGCTGAGTATTGCAAAAATGCGTCCCTCTGTCACTGATGAGCGCTTTCGGAGCGCCGAACCGGGCAAATAAGCTTTTCAAAAATCTCACGACCACCCTGGCATCATTGGTGGGTAAGGCCTGTGCCTCCGCCCACTTCGATACATAGTCAACTGCGACCAGGATGTATTTATTACCTCGTGAGGGGGGAAATGGTCCCATGAAGTCTATCCCCCAGATATCAAAGACTTCACAAACCTGAATCCAGGTCTGAGGCATTTCATCACGTGCCGATATATTTGTCGCTCTCTGGCAAGCATCGCACGCTCTAACCCAACCCTGCGCATCACGAAATATAGTAGGCCAATAAAACCCGGAGTCCAATACTTTCTTGGCGGTAAAGTTGGCTCCATGGTGGCCTCCAGTAGGTCCCTCGTGACAGTGGCGCAGAATATCGGTCGCCTCCTTTCCTGAAACACACCTCCTAATCACCTGATCAGCACCAACCCGAAACAAGTAAGGGTCATCCCAAATGTAGTGCTTGACATCCGAAAAGAATTTCCTCTTTTGCTGGTGAGTCAACCCTTTAATCAGAATCCCGCAAGCAAGGTAGTTCGCAATGTCAGCGAACCATGGCGACTCATCGCATATCTCAACACTCATCAAAGACTCGTGTGGGAAGTTGTCATTTATGGAATCCCAACGCGCGTCCACGATGTCTCCATGCTCTAACCGAGATAGATGGTCAGCCGCTACATTCAGCGCACCCTTTTTATCTTGAATCTCAATATCAAACTCCTGCAGCAACAAGATCCACCTGATCAGACGTGGCTTAGCGTCCTGCTTGCTGAAGAGATATCGGATGGCAGCGTGATCAGTATATACAACGGTTTTCGAAAGCACCAAGTACGATCTAAATTTGTCAAATGCGAAGACGACCGCCAAGAGCTCTTTTTCAGTCGTGGTATAATGCTCTTGAGCGTCGTGAAGAGTTTTGCTCGCATAATAGATCGGGTGAAAGTGCTTTTCTCTCTTTTGACCAAGAACGGCCCCTATAGCGTAATCACTCGCGTCGCACATAATCTCAAAAGGCAAACTCCAGTCCGGTGCAACTAAAATAGGGGCCTCAATCAACTTTTGCTTGAGAAGGTCAAAGGCTCTCAAGCAATCATCTCCGAATATGAACGGAGCGTCTTTCTCCAACAGACGGGTCATGGGTCTGGCGATTTTTGAAAAATCTTTAATGAATCGCCGATAGAACCCGGCATGACCGAGAAAGCTCCGTATCGCTCTAACAGAGGTGGGAGGCGGAAGTCGGGAAATGATATCCACTTTGGCTGGATCGACCTCCATACCAGCATGCGAAATCTTGTGCCCCAGAACTATGCCCTCCTTCACCATGAAGTGGCATTTCTCCCAGTTCAGGACCAGATTCGTCTCCTCGCACCTCTTCAACATTTTCCTCAAATTTTCCAAACAGTGATCGAAGGAATCCCCAAATACCGAAAAATCATCCATGAAAACCTCCATGGAATCCTCGATCATGTCATGGAAAATTGCAACCATGCATCTCTGGAAGGTTGCTGGTGCATTACATAACCCAAAAGGCATCCGCCGGTAGGCGAATGTGCCGAAGGGGCATGTAAAGGTAGTCTTCTCCTGATCCTCAGGAGCGATAGGAATCTGAAAGTACCCAGAGAATCCGTCAAGGAAACAGTAATATAACTTCCCCGACAGACGTTCCAACATCTGGTCGATGAATGGAAGCGGGAAGTGATCCTTGCGAGTAGCATCATTGAGCTTGCGGTAGTCAATGCAAACTCGCCACCCAGTGACGGTACGGGTAGGAATTAGCTCATTCCTATCATTCGAGACTACAGTCATACCACCTTTCTTAGGTACAACCTGCACCGGACTCACCCACACAGAGTCAGAAATAGGATAAATCATGCCGGCATCCAACAATTTAATCACCTCCTTCTTCACCACGTCCTGCATATTTGGATTTAAACGCCTCTGATGCTGTGCACATGGTTTGTACTCGTCTTCCATCAGAATCTTGTGAGTACAAAAAGAAGGATTGATGCCCTTGATATCCATGATTTTCCATGCAATGGCTCTCTTATGAAGTCTCAGAACCTCGAGAAGCCGAATTTTCTCATCCTTTTCCAACGATGCCGAAATTATGACCGGTAGACGACGCTCCTCGTCTAGAAATGCGTACTCGAGATGTGGCGGGAGTTCCTTTAACTCCAAAGGCGTCGGATCTTCAACCGAAGGCTCTGCTTCCCCCTTTTTCACATGGTCGATTTCAAGAAATCTCTCCGGACTCTGGGAACCATCGTCACCAATCTGATAGACTGGCTGCTCGAAATCGTGGCCCTCCTGCGTAATGCCAATCAGGTCCCCACACGACAGACGTGTGTCCGAATCAATCTCATCAATAGTACCTTGAAAATGAGAGCAAACACATGCATCGACAATGTCGACGTAATAAAGCTTGTCATCGTGACATTGCGGATGCTGCATCGATCTTTTGATATCGAATGTCACGTGCTCATCATTCACTCGGAGCGTGATTTGGCCAGCTGCCACATCAACAATCGTCCTCGCTGTATTGAGGAAAGGACGTCCAAGTATCAAAGGTACCCTTGAATCTTCATCCATATCAAGGATAACAAAGTCCACGGGGAAAACAAATTTATCGATTTTTACAAGCATGTTTTCCACAAATCCGCGCGGATACTTTATTGAGCGATCTGCTAACCGAATGCTCATCCTAGTGGGTGACGGCTCACCCAGATCCAGTTTAGTAAAAACCTTATATGGCATAAGGTTAATACTCGCTCCCAAGTCAGCCAACGCATGGCTAACAGACATGTTTCCAATCAAACACGGGAGCGTGAAACTACCAGGATCTCCCATTTTCGTGGGCAGACGGTTTTGCAGAACGGCGGAACAAGTCTCATTCATCACCACACACGATATATCCTCGAGCTTCTGTTTATTTGAGAGGATATCCTTAAGGAATTTCGCATACTTTGGCATTTGGGCCAAGGCTTCAACAAACGGTATATTGATGTGTAGTTGCTTAAACAACTCAAGGAACTTACCGTATTGTTCTTCATTCTTCTGCTTCTTCAGCCTGCCTGGATAAGGTACCGGAGGAGTGTAATCTTTGACCGGCTCCTGGACTTGTGCTGTACTTGCTGGGCGTAGCCTGGCTTGCACCTCGTCCGGTGTGTCAGTCGGGACCGCTTCAGTGATCGGTACTGAGTCCGATATGACGGGTCCGGTAGTTTTTCCACTCCTGGTCATCACAGCATTTACATCCCTCTGTCCGCCCGGGTTTGGTTCTGTATTACCCGGAAGACCGCCTGGGGGCCTTTTGGACATCATCTGTGCCAGCTGACCAACCTGATTCTCGATGTTCTGAATCGAGGCCTTCTGACTCCTCATTTCTCCCTCGTTAGCTAGAAAACGATCCTCGCTTTGTTGGTATCGTTTTTCAGAGCTAGAGAGGAGCTGAGCCATCATATCCTCCAGCTTGGAATTGGACTGAGGGGCCTGTTGCTGGGAGCTACTCCCAGTGCCCTGATTCTGGTACGAATATGGACGCTGCTGGTAGGGTTGATTGTACTGCTGGTACTGCTGACCCTGCTGAGGCGCTGGAGCACGCTGAGTGAACCCCAATGGGTTCTGATTTCCTGCATTCGCTCGCCACCCAAAATTTGGGTGATTTCTCCATCCGGGATTATAGGTGTTGCTGTACGGGTTGTTCTGCGGCCTTACTTGATTACTCACAAAATCTACCTCTTCCTGGCCCTCATATACGACTCCCTGAAAACATGCCCCAGGCTCGTGTGACACTCCGCACTGGTCACATCCCGAGCCAGCATGCGCAATCATCTGGGACTTGTCGAATCTCGATGTAAGAGCCGAGAGTTGTGCAGAAATGGCCGTGTAATCGTCTACAGCATGAACTCCTGAGCGAGATGATGATGATGTTGCCCGACCTCTATCTCCATCCCGACGAGAGCTGGATTTCAACGCAGCTTTCTCGATAATATCATACGCTTCAGTCGGCGTCTTAGTTCCAAGATCGCCGCCCGCGTTCACGTCTAATCGCTCCTGCGTGTTATAGTTGAGCCCCTGATAGAACGTCAAAACCAGCTGTCGCTTGGAGAAGCCGTGATGTGGCACATCAATCAATAAATCCTTGAATCTCTCCCAAGCTGCATGCAACGACTCGCCCTCGTCTTGGCGAAAGGAAACAATCCGGTTCCGTAGTTTGTTCGTTTTCTCAGGTGGAAAATATTTCTGCATAAACTGCTCCGCCAACTGATTCCAGGTCCTGATGGACCCGGCAGGAAGTGACATAAGCCAAGCTCTAGCTTTATCACGTAACGAAAACGGAAACAACCTCAACCGAATTGCGTCCTCTGAAACACCAGTCATCCTAAATGTCGAACAAATAGCAAGAAAAGCAGCGATATGCCTCCCAGGATCCTCATGCTCACGTCCGTCGAACTGCACCGAATTCTGCAACATGTTAATAACACTAGATTTAATTTCAAAATTAGGTGCATCTATAGTGGGCTGAAGGATACTCGGCTCCAGGCCTGCCCTTCCGGGCTGATTTGTTTCATTCAATGGTCGGTCGTCGTCCGCCATGACGACTCTCTCCTCGTCCTCTAAGCTTTCGTCTTCAGAGATAATCACCGGCTCGTCAATTGCATTTGCAATGCGTTGTGCAACGACGAGTGACCTTTCGCGCAGCCTCCTACTTCTTCTAAGATTATGCGCTGGTTCGTCAGTCGGTTCAGCAATAGCGGGCGCGGGAGTTGAGGACATCAACCTGCAAACGAAAGATTGACACAATGAATATTTTATTAATAAAATAATGCTCTTTTTTTTTTTTTTTTTTTTTTTTTTTTGCTGAATAAAAGCAGAATATGTATAAATATGGGCTGTAAAATTTATAAAAATCCGAAAATGGGCCGAAATTTTTATAAAAATTAAAGCACCGAAAATAATCGAATCGGCTTGCACAAAAATGATTTTTAAGAGCCGAAAATCTAAAGAATATATGAATAAATAAATCCGGATTCGAACAAATAAATAGAATAAAAATTTACAAGTGTACAAAAGAATCACGAAAATGAATAAATTGAATTAAAAGCAAGAAATATTAACAAATAAATCAACAAATATATAATCACGAAAGTATACACAATTATTAACAAGTATATACACCGATAACACAATGACTCGGGTCGTTCCTAAAACTCGCCATTCCCCGGCAGCGGCGCCAAAAACTTGGTACGTGCGTGACTATACATATTTTTACAATGAATTTACACACGAATTGGTTTTAAATTTATAAAAGTGATTATTACTTTTACATCAAAACACACACGAAAGAGGCAAGTGTACCCCGTCATATATGTAGTAAAGTATCGGTAAGAACCAAGTATCGATCCACGGAAATGGGCGGAGAAATAATACTAGACCTTTGTCACTAAATTACCGGTAAAAACATAATTTGTTTTGGTTTTTAATTAAACTAAAGTAAGCATAAATAAATATTTATCAAACATAGTAGATTATATATAAATAGCCTTGCTTAATACATAACCGCAGCATGTCAACTAAGTCAGTTTTGGCATTTAGAAACATTCGGTCAATTTTCCATTTCGAGACAATTAGTATCCCTTTCGGGAATCCTAACATGACAATCATTCGGAAAGTTAAAACGATAAACACACTTTAACCACCTAAAATTGTTCTTTAACGTGCAATTGATAAATGTCTATGAAGATCTCCTAAAAATAAGTTAGTCATCCGTTAGGAGTTTTCTAACCTCACTTAATCAAGGAAAGCAACACCGATAAACACAATGCAACCACCGAGACAAGCATAAACTAGATTAAATCACAACCGAGTTCATTTTACAAATCTTACACATAAATTCACCAAGATAGCAATTTTGGCCGAAACTACTAACTAAGCTAACAAATCATGGCAAGAATCCGTAACAACACCATCTAACCCGTTAGAGTCCTTCCGTGAGGGCAAGCTCTCTTGATTAATAATAATTGCATTTTATTAAACCACTAACCCGTTAGAGTATCATGGTGCCTACATTTTAACCAAGTTAAACTAGTTAACCAAATTAAAAGTTTACTAATACATGATTAAATAAGCTTCGTTTTGCAACTATCTTACCTAACCAAGCACCAATCATCCAACACAATTACTTATAATCAAGAAATCAATATCAATAACAAGGTTGCAAACTAATCATCAAAGATAGTCATAGAAAATACTTCAAAATGTCATTACAAACATAGATTAACATACTAATCAAGCAAGGGATTGTTGTGTTTTTGCCCAAAGGGCTTACATTAATACAATAATAATCAGTCTAAATGCTTGAAATGTAACAAAAGTATGGAAAGATTTGAGAAACCAAACCATAAACAAGCATAAGAATGAGAATCTGGATAGTAAATGAGCAAAACCGGGCAATGTGGCTTGAATCCGAGTGAAAGCAGCAGCCTTCGGAGCCTCAAAATCGCCTGCAGAGCTCCCAAAATGTCCAGAGTTACGTCTAAAATGCTTCTGTTCTGTTTAAATGGTTTTTCTGATCGGCACGGTCGTTCTTGGTTTGGCACGACCGTGCACTTTAAGCATTATTGGTGGTGGGCCACCATACCGCATGACGTCACAGATCGTTGACTGGTCTTCGGACACGCACGGACGTTCTAGGTTTGGCACGGGCGTGCCAAACCGGCATTTGGCTTGCACGCTTTGTTCCTTGGCCGTTCAGTTCCGAGGTTATGTTGGTTCTCGGATATGCACGACCGTTCCACATCCGGAACGACCGTGCCATTTCGGATTGGCCTTCATAGCCTTGCACGCCGTGCTTGCACGCCTGGTGCACCGCCGGGACTTTCTTGTTTGTCGGATATGCACGGTCGTGCGGATGCCCGCATGACCGTGCCAAACGCCCAGGTCAGTTTTTCCACAGAATCTTCGCAGCTTTGTCGTTTTGTCCGGAAAGTCCTCGTTTTCGCTTTCATCTTGTCTGGTATGCAGTTTTAGGCCTGTAAACAAAAATGTAGATAAATAAGTATCCGAATGACGGTTTTACGGCCGAAAACGCATAAAATGGGGGTAAAACGGGGGACTAAAATATGTGTAAATTAGCGAATATCAAAGTGTGAGAGAGGTGGTGTGCCAAGGGATGAGAGAAAATGAAGCCAAGCTCCTCTATTTATAGGCTGAACAGAAGGCTGGACACGGCCCCGTGCCCGTCTGACATTCTCTCTCTTCATTAATTGTAATTGCGAATTACAATTAATGCGCCTGCAGTACTTTCACCACGCCCCCGTGCCCGCTGGACACGGCCCCGTGGTGGGCAATGGAAGCTTCTACTGGTTTGTCTTTTCTGCTGCTTCCTGGGCACGCCCCCGTGTTCGCTGGACACGGGGCGTGTTCAGACTCTGTTTCTTCTCCTTTGCCTTGGGAGGTGCCGTTGAGGGTCCGGGCAGTCTACTTTTGTTCCTTTTCTTGTATTTATGCTAGAATTAGTTGTCTTTTTGCTTCTTTTGTGATTCTGAGCTTATTTAATCCTGAAAATGCAAAAGGAAGACAAAAACACTATTTTTCCAACATTAGTACTTAAAAAGGGTTAGTTTTATGCCTTAATTGATGTGATTTATATGTTGTATTTTACACACATCAAATACCCCCACACTTGAACTTTTGCTTGTCCTCAAGCAAAACTCTTTAAATTTGGCTTACACTCCCAAATGGAATAGGTAGAAGTGAATGTTTTAGCTTGTCCTAGAGTGTCGGGAATCCAAGGTCTTTATAAGTTTTATTTTTATTTATTTACAATCCTATTCGTTATGATTTATTTTGAACTTTTCATAAGATAAATTACTTATTTGGGCATAGCATGCCTTATTAAAATTCCATTTATATACAAGTTCACATACCTCACGGGAGATCACTCAACACTCGACCGAAGGTGTATATTTTTAGTGAATCACTCGAGAGCGGCATGGAACTTACGCCTTCCATAGGCTTCCAACTCCGAACTTCACTTCATCATCCCCATACCTCAAAGTGAGTGTCCCGTCATTCATGTCTACCACCGCTTGTGCTGTGGCAAGGAAGGGTCTCCCTAGTATAAGGGGGACCTCGGTGTCTTCCTCCATATCGAGTATGACAAAGTCAACTGGATAAACGAATCTGCTTACCCTTACCAAGACATTCTCGATGACACCTTGTGGGAACTTGACGGATCGATCAGCGAGTTGTATGCTTATCTTTGTAGGGCTCGTGGTTCCCAAGCCAAGCCTTTTGAACATTGATGAGGGCATGAGGTTAATGCTAGCCCCTAGGTCGGCCAAGGCATTGCGAACGGGCGATTCCCCTATTGAGCATGGAATCGTGAAGCTTCCGGGATGGATTTTCTTTTGGGGTAGTTTATTGAGTACGAGGGCAGAGCATTCTTCGCCTAAATTAACTAATTGCAAATTTTCAATTTTCTTTTTATGTGTAAGGAAGTCCCTCATAAATTTAGAGTATTTGGGCATTTGGGTTAGGACTTCGATAAAAGGAATATTGACATGCAATTGTTTTAACAGACTTTCGAATTTTGCGAATTGCTCATTGGTCTTTTGACGAATTAACCTACCGGGGTACGGAACTCGAGGAGCCTTGGTAGGCTCTGGTGATGGAGGAGAGTTCTTTTCCTGCAGAGGTGTTGGCCTTGTTTCTTCCGTAGGTGGCGGTACTTCTGCAGGCCCTACGGTGCGGTTTCGTAGTGTGATGAGGTGAACTTGCGCCTTTGGGTTTGTTTCGGTATTGCTAGGTAATGCGCCTTGCGGTCTCTCGGAAAAATTTTGAGCTATTTGACTTATTTGTTTTTCTATGTTTTGAATGCTAGCTTGTTGATTCCTAAAATTAGATTCTAATTGTAGAAATCTTTCCGAGTTTTTCTTATCAGTGTCAGAGACGAGGCGAGATATAGTATCTTCGAGCCTTTCTCGTCCACCTTGTTGTTGAGTGAAATTTTGTGACTCATTTCTTGATTGCTGAAAGTTTGTTCGTTGGGTTTGTTGGTTACTACTATTGCCGGGTTCCCTCCAACCAAGGTTTGGGTGGTTTCGCCATCCTTGGTTGTAAGTTCCCGTTGGGGGACCCGACGGCCTAGGTCTATTATCAATGTAGTTTACCATTTCTTGTTGATCGTCCGTTTCTTTCATGCAACTCCAATTTTCATGTGACCCACCGCACCCTTCGCAAGCCATAACCGAGACTGTTTTTGTCATTTCTAATTTTTTTATTTTTGAAGAAAGGGCCTCGATTTGGGCTTGTAAAGAAGTGCTTTCGTCGACCTTATGGGCGCCCGGGGCGATAGACTTATTTCCCCGGGGGGTGTGCCATTGAAAATCGGTTTGAGCAATTTCCTCAATCTGATTATATATTTCGTGTGGGCGTCGATTACCTAAAAGTCCCCCGGAGCTAGAATCAAGTGTCTGCCTAGTGTGTGGCAACAATCCATTGTAGAAAGTGGATACTTGTTGCCATATTGCGAGGCCGTGATGGGGACACTTGCGTAATAGCTCCTTGAATCTTTCCCAAGTTTCATATAAGGATTCCCCATCCTCTTGTGAGTATGTATTAATTTCAGTCATTAATTTAGCAGTTTTAGCGGGAGGGAAATACTTATATAGAAATTTTTGGGCTAGTTCATCCCAGGTGTTTACCGATCTAGCTGGGAGGGCGTTGAGCCAAGCTTTCGCTCGGTCTTTTAGTGAGAATGGAAACATACGGAGGCGGATGGCGTCGTTTGATGCTCCATTGATCCGAAAGGTATCACATATTTCTAAGAAATTAGTTATATGTAGATGGGGATCCTCGTCCGCAAGCCCGTGGAAGGTTGCGGAGTTTTGGAGCATTTGTATCAAATGCGCTCGAAGTTCGAAGTTATTGGCTTCGACATTCGGAGCATTGATAGCGGCGCCTAGATTACCTACGGTGGGCCGTAGATAATCCATAAGGGTACGTTGGTCCGCCATTGGAGGTGGATCACCCGAAACCTTCTCTTGATTTTTGGCTTTTAACCTTTTTCTGAGAAAGCGTTCGGGTTCTTCTAATGGTTCTTTTATGTCTTTATTGGAACTGGAGCTCATACACTACGTGAGGTTGGCGTCGGGTTCCAAGTCCTGCAATAAAAACAGAAAAGAATGTTGGTCAGAAGGTTCACCACGGCCCCGTGTTGAGCGAACACGGCCCCGTGGTCGGAATTGCAGTGGTTGTTTTCCAGATCCCAGTTACTGGAAGTTGGACACGGCCCCGTGTTGCACCGGCACGGCCCCGTGGTCAGCCTTCTGTAACTTGAAAAACAAAAACTGCCAGTAACGATGCTGAGCACGGCCCGTGTCCGACCAGGCACGGCCCCGTGCCGAGCTCCGCAGAAGCTGAAAATCTAAGAATAAAAATCCTAAAAAATTAAAGAAAAATAAAAATATGATTAGGCCGTTGATTCCTAATTTTCTTAAAATCCTTGTGTCCCCGGTAGCGGCGCCAAAAACTTAATGTGTGTCGGTGTGTATATATTTTTGATGTATATTTAAGCCCCTTTTTACACTTTTAACCAAGTTTTAAATTTATAAAACACGATATTTACTAACACTAAACACACATATGGGCAAGTGCACCCATCGTGGACGTAGTATAGTGTTGGTAAGATACCGAGGTCGTCCAAGGACACAAGAGCTTTTAGTACCGGTTTATCCTCAACGTCTAATCAAATCAAAAAAGTTAGAAAAAATGTTTTTAAACTAAGAAAATAAAAACTAACTAAATGCTGAAAAATAAAAATAAAATAAAAACAGATAGACAAGATGAATCACTTGGATCCGACATGTGTATTAGTATAACCTTTGATTATTTTTGCACTTTTGCACTTGTTTAAGAGATTATCTTAGTTATTGTAGTAGGCCCCTCTTTTGAAGGTGACGTTACCCTCAACCCAGTAGTTTGAGTCAGCAAGGATACAATCCTAAAGGGTCGGATTATTGAAAGATAATTAATTAAGTTATTAATGCAAATTGTGGTAGGCCCCGCTTTTGGCGGTGACGTTACCCTCGGCTAAGTAGTCTGAATCAGCAGGGATACAGTCCTAAATAGCCGGGTTATAGTATTAATAGTAGTTAACTTATGAGGGGGTCAAAGAGTTTGGATCCCCGCCATCCAATACCTATGGGCATTGAAGGAGATCCTACTAAATTTGACCCAGGTCCCAAGCAGGACCTCTAAACGCTGAACAAGGGCAAGACCCTTACCAAACCGTTCCCTTAACCCCCGACCAGGTAGCCAACATACCTCCATATAGACCGTGGAGATATGAATGGTGAAAATCTTTTATTTTATATAGACAGTAAAATAATGCCAAGACACCACGGACAAACGATAAGGAAAGATCACCTTCAACATAAGTAACTAGTTATTAAAGTCATTAATACAAAACCAAATAAAAGGTGCAAAAGATTAAAAATAAAAAGTATTATACTAAACACTTGTCTTCACCAAGTGATGTAAGAGACTTAGGCAAACATGGCCTTGATTGTCAAGAACTCTTACTATCAATCTTGGATCCCGAGAAGACTCACACACTCTACGATGGACAATGGATGATGGTGGTGGATGATGGTGTTATGGTGGTGGTGGGTGGTGGATGAAGTGTGAGAGAGGTGGTGTGCCAAGGGATGAGAGAAAATGAAGCCAAGCTCCTCTATTTATAGGCTGAACAGAAGGCTGGACACGGCCCCGTGTCCGCTGGACACGGCCCCGTGCCCGTCTGACATTCTCTCTCTTCATTAATTGTAATTGCGAATTACAATTAATGCGCCTGAAGTACTTTCACCACGCCCCCGTGCCCGCTGGACACGGCCCCGTGGTGGGCAATGGAAGCTTCTACTGGTTTGTCTTTTCTGCTGCTTCCTGGGCACGCCCCCGTGTTCGCTAAACACGGGGCGTGTTCAGACTCTGTTTCTTCTCCTTTGCCTTGGGAGGTGCCGTTGAGGGTCCGGGCAGTCTACTTTTGTTCCTTTTCTTGTATTTATGCTAGAATTAGTTGTCTTTTTGCTTCTTTTGTGATTCTGAGCTTATTTAATCCTGAAAATGCAAAAGGAAGACAAAAACACTATTTTTCGAACATTAGTACTTAAAAAGGGTTAGTTTTATGCCTTAATTGATGTGATTTATATGTTGTATTTTACACACATCAAATACCCCCACACTTGAACTTTTGCTTGTCCTCAAGCAAAACTCTTTAAATTTGGCTTACACTCCCAAATGGAATAGGTAGAAGTGAATGTTTTAGCTTGTCCTAGAGTGTCGGGAATCCAAGGTCTTTATAAGTTTTATTTTTATTTATTTACAATCCTATTCGTTATGATTTATTTTGAACTTTTCATAAGATAAATTACTTATTTGGGCATAGCATGCCTTATTAAAATTCCATTTATATACAAGTTCACATACCTCACGGGAGATCACTCAACACTCGACCGAAGGTGTATATTTTTAGTGAATCACTCGAGAGCGGCATGGAACTTACGCCTTCCATAGGCTTGCCAAGCAATCAATCCTCCTCCTTTTTAACTTTTTACCTTTGTAAATATCAAGAGGACTTTTGGGGTGAAGGGTTAGGCTTGGGTAAAAGGTGGGTGGTTGGGTTAGTGGTTAGTAAAAAGGGCGAAAATCGTAACAAGCGTCGGTTTTCGTGAAGTACCTTGTTTTTAGTGACTTTTTATTTTTGAAGTATTTCTCCAAACAAGCTTTTATATAGCTTTTGTTTGTTTTTGACTTCATCAATATATATATATATATATATATATATATATATATATATATATATATATATATATATATATATATATATATATATATATATATATATATATATATTTTGATCGTCACATAAAAAGGTGAGTTTACGAAAAAGCGAGCTTGTTACTAAAATAAAGGGTGAAAAAAAATAAAAAGGTTTTTGGTGGGTAAAAAGGGTTTTGGGGTAATGAAATGAAAGGTTTAGGCTCAAAGGGGCTATCTAGGGGGATTTTAGGTAGGTGATAAAAAAAATGAAAAATAATGGTTTTGAAAGAAAAATGGTTAGTCCTAATGCCTCCATCATTTACTTACTTGGGTTTAAGTTGGTAAGGACCGGGAATGTATCGTCGTGGCAAGTTCTAGATTTGTAAGAACCAAGCGGCTATTCACACAAGAAACGAAAAATGAGCATTTAATCTAAATATGTATATTTTTATGCTCAATAAAGGCTCAAAACTCACTTTTGTGGGAATGGTTTTTTAATGTGATCAAGTATATATAATCGAATTTTTAACTAGACTTGTTATGCCCTTTCATAATTTTCTTATGTTTTGGTTCTTTGTTATCACGACGCTATCGGTTGTAAACTTGTAAAAATATAACCTTTTTAAGAACTTGTTATTTCCAACTTAAACTAAGACAAGTAAATAAAAAATGAAAAGTTTTTGAAAAAAATTTGGGGTGTTTAGCAGTTCCAATAGAGTTTTGTGTAAGGCTTGTGTTTAGGATTTGCAAAATTCAAGGTTTTAGCATCCCCCCACACTTAAATTACACATTGTCCTCAATGTGTCCAAAAATAATGTTTTTGGTTGATTAGAATGTGTAAAAGTGGGTTAAAAAGCAAAGATTTATGTTACTGGCATCCTGGACACGGCCCCGTGTTGACCGGGCACGGCCCCGTGGTCAAGTGCCAGTAACAAAAATTAGAGAATTGAAACAGAAGCCTGGACACGGGGGCGTGTCCGCTGAACACGGCCCGTGTCCAGTTACCTGAACTGGGTGATTTTCTGCAGGGGCTCAGCACGGGGCCGTGTTGGTTGGGCACGGCCCGTGTTGAGCCTTCTGTGATGGAGATTTTTGTCGGGTTGCTCTGTTCTTCGTGCATGGTTCCATTTTTCTCGTTCCCTTTTTCATCCATTACCACCATGAGTGTGTTTTATTCTGCAAAAACTAAAAGATTAAACTAAACTAAGGATAGTTTCGCGGAATGCCTCCGTGGTGCGCCACATTTATAAGGGTCCTTGGCTAGACCCGATTTGAGGTTATATATCTTCTGAGTGGGATGCCTTGCTTCCCATGTTACACCGTCGGAGAGCAGCATCCAAGCTTGAATCAATAACCTTCATGTAGTTTACTGGGTCGTCGTCCTCTATTCTTTTCCCAACTACGAACTTCACTTCATCATCCCCATACCTCAAAGTGAGTGTCCCGTCATTCATGTCTACCACCGCTTGTGCTGTGGCAAGGAAGGGTCTCCCTAGTATAAGGGGGACCTCGGTGTCTTCCTCCATATCGAGTATGACAAAGTCAACTGGATAAACGAATCTGCTTACCCTTACCAAGACATTCTCGATGACACCTTGTGGGAACTTGACGGATCGATCAGCGAGTTGTATGCTTATCTTTGTAGGGCTCGTGGTTCCCAAGCCAAGCCTTTTGAACATTGATGAGGGCATGAGGTTAATGCTAGCCCCTAGGTCGGCCAAGGCATTGCGAACGGGCGATTCCCCTATTGAGCATGGAATCGTGAAGCTTCCGGGATGGATTTTCTTTTGGGGTAGTTTATTGAGTACGAGGGCAGAGCATTCTTCGCCTAAATTAACTAATTGCAAATTTTCAATTTTCTTTTTATGTGTAAGGAAGTCCCTCATAAATTTAGAGTATTTGGGCATTTGGGTTAGGACTTCGATAAAAGGAATATTGACATGCAATTGTTTTAACAGACTTTCGAATTTTGCGAATTGCTCATTGGTCTTTTGACGAATTAACCTACCGGGGTACGGAACTCGAGGAGCCTTGGTAGGCTCTGGTGATGGAGGAGAGTTCTTTTCCTGCAGAGGTGTTGGCCTTGTTTCTTCCGTAGGTGGCGGTACTTCTGCAGGCCCTACGGTGCGGTTTCGTAGTGTGATGAGGTGAACTTGCGCCTTTGGGTTTGTTTCGGTATTGCTAGGTAATGCGCCTTGCGGTCTCTCGGAAAAATTTTGAGCTATTTGATTTATTTGTTTTTCTATGTTTTGAATGCTAGCTTGTTGATTCCTAAAATTAGATTCTAATTGTAGAAATCTTTCCGAGTTTTTCTTATCAGTGTCAGAGACGAGGCGAGATATAGTATCTTCGAGCCTTTCTCGTCCACCTTGTTGTTGAGTGAAATTTTGTGACTCATTTCTTGATTGCTGAAAGTTTGTTCGTTGGGTTTGTTGGTTACTACTATTGCCGGGTTCCCTCCAACCAAGGTTTGGGTGGTTTCGCCATCCTTGGTTGTAAGTTCCCGTTGGGGGACCCGACGGCCTAGGTCTATTATCAATGTAGTTTACCATTTCTTGTTGATCGTCCGTTTCTTTCATGCAACTCCAATTTTCATGTGACCCACCGCACCCTTCGCAAGCCATAACCGAGACTGTTTTTGTCATTTCTAATTTTTTTATTTTTGAAGAAAGGGCCTCGATTTGGGCTTGTAAAGAAGTGCTTTCGTCGACCTTATGGGCGCCCGGGGCGATAGACTTATTTCCCCGGGGGGTGTGCCATTGAAAATTGGTTTGAGCAATTTCCTCAATCTGATTATATATTTCGTGTGGGCGTCGATTACCTAAAAGTCCCCCGGAGCTAGAATCAAGTGTCTGCCTAGTGTGTGGCAACAATCCATTGTAGAAAGTGGATACTTGTTGCCATATTGCGAGGCCGTGATGGGGACACTTGCGTAATAGCTCCTTGAATCTTTCCCAAGTTTCATATAAGGATTCCCCATCCTCTTGTGAGTATGTATTAATTTCAGTCATTAATTTAGCAGTTTTAGCGGGAGGGAAATACTTATATAGAAATTTTTGGGCTAGTTCATCCCAGGTGTTTACCGATCCAGCTGGGAGGGCGTTGAGCCAAGCTTTCGCTCGGTCTTTTAGTGAGAATGGAAACATACGGAGGCGGATGGCGTCGTTTGATGCTCCATTGATCCGAAAGGTATCACATATTTCTAAGAAATTAGTTATATGTAGATGGGGATCCTCGTCCGCAAGCCCGTGGAAGGTTGCGGAGTTTTGGAGCATTTGTATCAAATGCGGTCGAAGTTCGAAGTTATTGGCTTCGACATTCGGAGCATTGATAGTGGCGCCTAGATTACCTACGGTGGGCCGTAGATAATCCATAAGGGTACGTTGGTCCGCCATTGGAGGTGGATCACCCAAAACCTTCTCTTGATTTTTGGCTTTTAACCTTTTTCTGAGAAAGCGTTCGGGTTCTTCTAATGGTTCTTTTATGTCTTTATTGGAACTGGAGCTCATACACTACGTGAGGTTGGCGTCGGGTTCCAAGTCCTGCAATAAAAACAGAAAAGAATGTTGGTCAGAAGGTTCACCACGGCCCCGTGTTGAGCGAACACGGCCCCGTGGTCGGAATTGCAGTGGTTGTTTTCCAGATCCCAGTTACTGGAAGTTGGATGTCACACCCCCAAATTCCTCCTGCGGATAACACCCGCTTCGAGGGCGTGACTGACCAGGATCCAGCCACCAATTATACTGAGCATTTAATTAATAGTAGAAGTATTTAATATCCGGAGTAATTAGCAACATTAGAGTTTAGATTCGGTAATTAGTTTAACAAAACAGCGGAAGCATAAACCAAAATAGTTTTAAAGACAGTTCATTGTTCAAAACAGTTATCCCGACACACGGGTTTGACGAACACTACACATCCCCAAGCAGCAGCTCCTGAATCATTGGTTACCTGCAAAGCATGCAGTAAGGGGTCAACAATAATGCTGAGTGAGTTCACTAGTTGTCCAGTTTTAATTACCAAAAACTTGTTTCACCGGTTAATTTACCCGTTTATACATGCCCTGGGGAGCTACCCCAAAAGTTAGCGACTAAACTGTTTTTCCAATACCGAACACTAGGTAACCGTTGCGTATCCGCAGGATGCCCCGATGTCAATGTTCTATCATCATTGACGGATGCCTGAGTCTATTAGTTCACGACCGATCCCAAACCAGGGCACGGTGTGAGGCTGGTAAACACCTAAATAGCGCTATCAACTAATAACCCGTTCGCCTGGCCCCGGCGACTAATCGGTATTATGTAGTAGGGACTTGAGTGATAGAGTTTCGTTTAGTGCCGTGAGTTGCAATCCGTATAAGCAGTAATTAACCAAAAGGTTTCCCCAATACCAGGAAAGGAAAAGTAAGTTTTGTTCCCAATAACTAGGGAAGGTATGTAAATGGTATCCCCTTTTACCAGGGGATAGGGTTGTTAGTCTCGTGTCCCAAACCACCGGGACGCATGCTTTTAAGTTGTGAACTCACCTTGGGTTGCTCGGTAGGTTTAGGTTACTTGTCAATCACGTTGGTCACCACGTCCTAACATGGTTACCGGTATAGGTCAGGTTTGGTGCACAAGCAATCGCGTAAAAACTATACACATAACTGGCACGTAACATGCAAAACAATACAAACAGTCATGGGGTTATTGGGCCGGCCTAAACAATTAAGCAGTCAACAGTAACACATAACCCCAGTCAACAGATAGCCCATAACACATAATGGCCCAATAACCAAAATGGACAGCCCAGTCGTAACCAGGAGGTCTCGAGTCGCAACCAGGAGATCTCGGCTTGTCACGTTATGGTTGCGAGTCGCAACCGTTTGGTCTCGAGTCATCATGCTGTGGTTGCGAGTCGCAACCGACGTAGTCTCGAGTCGCAATCTCGTGGTTTCGAGTTGTCCTGCTATGGTTGCGAGTCGCAACCGTGTGGTTTCGAGTTGTCACGCTTTGGTTGCGAGTCGCAACGGCGTGGTCTCGAGTCGTAATCGTGTGGTTGCGAGTCGGAAGCTGTCCCTTTCATGTACACGTGATGATGCAGATATGACAGTCCAATTTGTACATATGAAATCAGACCCAGATTAGGAAACTACCAATAAGGTTTCTACAAACACTTTTCCAAATCTGACCATTAAACCAAATAGATCAAACTTTGCCATTTTTAAAACCTTCAAACCATATTCAACAAGTTCATCTTATGTTCTTAGTTTTCTAGGGTTTTCATGCCAACATAATCACACATTTTGAACCAAAAATCATATATTTCAAACAAGATTGTCATGTAAGAACAAGAAACATATTATTTGTAGCCGAAATCTTAAGTCTAGCAACATCATTTTGCAAGAATAATAAAGCATAATATGTTTGGCTATGAACACTTTTAAACTACCCTTTTTCTTGCCATTTAAACATGTTATCACATATATTCAACTTCACAAATCATCCTAAATTCATACATAACACTATGAACCAAGCATACAAGTCCATTCAACATAACATAAATCCTATGCACAAGGATAATACTAACCGGTTGTGAAGAAGAAGAAGGAGCCGAAAACAAAGAGAAAGGAACCGAGAAGATGGAGTGTCCGAGTGATGGTCTTGACCGAGTCCTTGTCCGAGATCCTTGAGCTTGAACCGAAAATTGGAGGAGATGGTAATGTTGTTTGAGGGTTTTCTTAGTTGAGAGAAAATAAGGAGTGTATGTGTTGGTGTGTTGTGTAAAATGAAGGAAATGAAGGAAAGTGGGGATTTATATACAAGCATCAAATAGGCTAAGGGTGGTTTCGGCCCAAACCGGTTACGGCCCAAAGGCCCACTCGCAACCGCCCGGTTGCGAGTCATGGTCTCGACTCACGTACATTTATATGTAATACGTACATTCAACACACATTAAGCAAATAAAGATCACGTTTCCATTTAATAATATTTATATACACAAAATATTACAAGGTGTTCGTTCGGAAAAACCTAGAGTGTCACATTATCCCCAAGTTTTAAGAACTTTCGTCCCGAAAGTTGAAGCAGCCACTGCCAAGCTAGCGTGTTTTAACGGGGTGTCACATCATCCCCACGTTAGTTTGGAATTTCGTCCCGAAATTCGGTTGTAGCTTCAGTGCTGGGGTTTTCGTTTGGGAATAACTGGGATACTTGGACTTCATCTGGTCCTCCCGCTCCCAGGTAAACTCTGGGCCGCGACGTGAGTTCCAACGAACTCGAACAAGAGGTATTCTAGTGCTCTTGAGGACCTTAACATCCCGGTCCGTGATTTCGACAGGTTCTTCGACGAATTTCAACTGTTCGTCGATTGTGAGTTCCTTCAGAGGAACTACGTGCGTCTCATCTGACAGACACTTCTTCAGATTCGACACATGGAAAACGTTGTGAACTACACCGAGTTCTGCTGGTAAGTTCAGTCTGTAGGCCACCTTGCCTATTTTCTCAAGGATTTCGAAAGGTCCAACGTACCGTGGGTTGAGTTTGCCTCGTTTACCAAAACGAACCACACCCTTCCAGGGTGAAACTTTGAGTGATACCCGCTCCCCAACCTGGAGCTCAAGTGGTTTCCTGCCCTTATCGGCGTAGGCCTTCTGACGGTCACGAGCGGCCGCCATGCGTTGTCGTATTTGAGCAATCCGCTCAGTAGTGTCTACCACATGTTCTGGACCAGTGATTTGACTATCCCCCCACCTCTGCCCAACGAAGAGGTGACCGGCATTTACGTCCGTACAATGCCTCAAACGGGGCAGCTTTAATGCTGGTGTGGTAGCTGTTATTGTACGAGAATTCCACGAGTGGCAGATGCCTTTCCCAGCTGTTGCCAAAGTCGATTACATAAGCGCGAAGCATGTCTTCTAAGGTTTGAATAGTTCGCTCGGACTGCCCGTCCGTCTGTGGGTGATACGCTGTGCTCATATCTAGACGTGAGCCAAAAGACTTGTGCATTGCTTGCCACAGTTCCGAAGTAAAACGTGCATCTCGATCAGAGATGATAGAGGTGGGCACCCCGTGCCTCGAACAACTTCCTTGAGGTATATCTCCGCCAGAGTGGAGAATTTATCTGTTGTCTTTGATTGCCAAGAAGTGTGCGGATTTCGTGAGTCGATCCACGATCACCCAGATAGTATCGTTTCCGCGCTGTGATCTAGGTAGGCCAGTAACGAAATCCATGGAAATTTGCTCCCATTTCCGTTGTGGTATCTCTGGTTGTTGGAGTAGGCCTGAGGGTTTCTGATATTCCGTCTTGACTTGCGCACAAGTCAAACACTTGCTGACGTAAGTTGCTATGTGGGCCTTCATGCTAGGCCACCAATACGTAGTCTTAATATCGTGGTACATCTTGTCCGAACCAGGGTGTGCTGAGTAGCGAGATTTGTGCGCTTCATCCATCGCAAGTTCTCGTAAGTCGCCATAGAGTGGGACCCAAATGCGTCCTGTTACATAATAAGCACCGTCTTCCTTCTGTTCTAAGCGTTGCCTTGACCCGCGTAGGGCTTCAGCTCTAACGTTCTCTGGTTCCAGTGCTTCTATCTGAGCAGCTCGTATTTGCGAAGGTAGACTAGAATGGATCGTGAGTTGTAAAGCTCTTACGCGCTTAGGCGTAGTGCCCTTCCGACTGAGGGCGTCTGTCATTACATTGGCCTTGCCCGGGTGATACCTGATAGAGCACTCGTAATCATTCAGCAGTCCGACCCATCGTCGCTGTCGCATATTCAGTTCCTTCTGCTTGAATATGTGTTCTAAACTTCTGTGGTCGGTGTAGGTGGCGCACTTGGTTCCGTATAGGTAATGCCGTCATAACTTAAGTGCGAAGATCACTGCTCCCAGTTCCAAATCAAGCGTTGTGTAGTTCCTTTCGTGCGTCCTAAGTTGTCGAGAGGCGTAAGCGATAACCTTCTCGCGCTGCATCCGTGTGTAACTGGGATCCTGATTCGAAGCATCATGGTATACCGCTAGATCACCCGTACCCTAGGGTGAAGATGATGCTCAGTGCATTACAAAGTTGGGATTCGAAAGCTGAAAAGACGTCCTCCTGTTTTGGTCTTTCACGAACACAACACCCTGCTGTGCCAACGAGACTTAAGCTGTGCGACCTTCGAAAATCTTGTGATTAAGCTGCGATAGTATCTAGTGGGACCAAGAAACTCCTGTATCCTCGAAGGGATCTTTGATGTTGATCAGTTCCTAACCAAAATGGATCTTAGCGAGATCCATGTGTATTCCCACTTCGTTGTTTGATAAAAAGAAAATGTGTACTTCCCGAATCCTGAAGTCATACTTAGGTAGACTTCGCACGTAGACGCTCCTCCCCTAGAAGCTCTACAATGGAATACAAGTGTTGTTCATGGTGCCCCTTTCTCCTAGAAGTGATTCAAAACGTACTAGATAAACACAGTTGCAGTGTGATCCATAAAGCAGCTGGTGGGTTGTTCACCCCAAAAGGTCATGGAATAATTCATCCGGTGTCTCCTGGGAATGGCCTTATTGCGTTTACTATGCCGTTTTAGGAACATCCTCCCTTTGGACTTCCATCTGATGTTAGTTCGTTCGCTACTCAATCTTCACATAGGAGCATGACCCATGTAACTGGTCAACAGGTTGTCAATACAGGATCGAGACAAACGGTTATGGGCTGTCACCTTGATGAGTTCTTAATAGTCAGTATACACACGACAAGGTCCATCTTCCCTAGGATAAGTGGGGCTCCCCCAAAGCGAAGAAATAGACCCTACAAAACTCCTGTCCAACGGTTCCTATAGTTGCTTTGATAGATCTTGCGACCTTCCTGGCGCAAAATGGTAAAAGTACAAGTAATCAGGGCTGCCTCAGACGTGAGATCAAACTGAGATTCCGCCTAACAAATTTTCGGAAGAAAAACTGAATGTCCCTCGGATAGCACGCCGAGAGAAACAACGAACAACTGGTGGATCCTCGATCCACTTTTCCTTAGCCTTAACATCCGTAGCGGTTGCTAACACAGCGGAGTAATCCCTCTGTAGACACTTCTGGCCTTCACAGCTGAAATGGCGCTAACTATTGAACTACTCTGATGCTTTAGAACAAAGGCCGATTCTCCACACAAAGTTTTCTCCTTACTGGGTATATTCGCGTGATTCCTGGGTAACCAATTCACACTAACTACTGCGTTGTAACCATCGAGGGTGGTAGAAGGAAGGTCGTCATCGGACACTCGTCCCACAAGGTCGTGTTTACATCCTAACGAACTTTTGAGATTCTATTTGACTTGCCATCAGTCGATTCCACATCTGGTTCGGTTTCAAGAAGTATCAGGGTCAAGCAGAATAGAGATGAAGCAAACAACTACCCATACAAGCTACCATGTTGCTACTACGCCTGGCGTCGCCTGCGCCAATCCTAAATGCCCTTCCACGAGCATCATTTCCAATGTTGTTGTTACGGTTGCGAGGATTCCCATTACTATTATCATTCCCCTGGTTGTTGACCTTGATGTTGTCGCGACTGTTGTTTCTGATGGCGTTGCTTGAAATGGTGCGCTACGATCCTTCACTGACAAGTCCATCTTGTCACGTTTCCGTGCCGCGTCCCAAGGTGTACTTATTGAGCTGGCCGTTACGCATTTCCGCACCATTGTCAATTGTCATCGCTTATGGCCCGACTGATTCGTAAGAGCTGGCTCCTATGAGCCGCTGACTGGAGTTAAGGGTTCGATTGGAGTCAATTCGCTGATGCTCGTTGTCGGTGACTAGGGTCGTTCAAATGCTGAAGCCAGTAAGGTACTACGTCTACCCTCTTGACTGAGTAATACACGGTATGTTGAGATAGTGTTGCAGAAGTGATCGCACTTCGGGATTTAAGACGTCAACACGTTAAGTTCCAGCAAGCGAAGAAAGGTGAGAAGGATATAGACCAATCATTGTCGTTTCAACATCCATCCCAGGGATGTTCGTACAAGCACCTAATGTTCTACACAGTTCGCTAGGCGTTCATATGGGTGTTCAGGTAATACTCGATAGCATCGAGGTTCGAAAGGGATGCAGTGAGAAGTGAAAAGATCGTGTTCGAGTAGGAGACAATCACTGCTACGGCTCCTATGGACTGTTGTGTTTCTCATCATACAAATAACGAAACGGAACCCCTTTTTCACTTGTTAAGCCTCACTGGGACTCACATCCACCCCACTATATTATTATGTGTGCACCCACAATAATATTGTGATTTGCATGTTCATCTCAGCTCCTCTTAACTCATGTCAAATGGTTCCCCACACTCGAGTAGATTTCAAAGAGTATCAAGTAGTGTAAGTCATGGAGGTTTAGGGAATTACCACCCTATCAATCACATGATACGAGAAAGTGTACATGAATTCATATTGGTGTGCTAACGTGCAATCACATGCAATATCGTATGTGGGCGTTCACTAGTTAGGCATACTAGTACGTATAGCGAAACAGGAAACATAAAGTAAGCAAACAAGTAAACACTGGTCCGAGCTATGAGGTCAAAAGTGTTGAGCCTTGTACTTGGAGTGTAGTGTCGTCACGAGTCACGGGTTATAGTCTGGTTTTCTCCAAAAAGATTTTCCCCTTTTTTTTAAACCAAGTTCACTATAACCAATGGCTCTGATACCAATCTGTCACACCCCCAAATTCCTCCTGCGGATAACACCCGCTTCGAGGGCGTGACTGACCAGGATCCAGCCACCAATTATACTGAGCATTTAATTAATAGTAGAAGTATTTAATATCCGGAGTAATTAGCAACATTAGAGTTTAGATTCGGTAATTAGTTTAACAAAACAGCGGAAGCATAAACCAAAATAGTTTTAAAGACAGTTCATTGTTCAAAACAGTTATCCCGACACACGGGTTTGACGAACACTACACATCCCCAAGCAGCAGCTCCTGAATCATTGGTTACCTGCAAAGCATGCAGTAAGGGGTCAACAATAATGCTGAGTGAGTTCACTAGTTGTCCAGTTTTAATTACCAAAAACTTGTTTCACCGGTTAATTTACCCGTTTATACATGCCCTGGGGAGCTACCCCAAAAGTTAGCGACTAAACTGTTTTTCCAATACCGAACACTAGGTAACCGTTGCGTATCCGCAGGATGCCCCGATGTCAATGTTCTATCATCATTGACGGATGCCTGAGTCTATTAGTTCACGACCGATCCCAAACCAGGGCACGGTGTGAGGCTGGTAAACACCTAAATAGCGCTATCAACTAATAACCCGTTCGCCTGGCCCCGGCGACTAATCGGTATTATGTAGTAGGGACTTGAGTGATAGAGTTTCGTTTAGTGCCGTGAGTTGCAATCCGTATAAGCAGTAATTAACCAAAAGGTTTCCCCAATACCAGGAAAGGAAAAGTAAGTTTTGTTCCCAATAACTAGGGAAGGTATGTAAATGGTATCCCCTTTTACCAGGGGATAGGGTTGTTAGTCTCGTGTCCCAAACCACCGGGACGCATGCTTTTAAGTTGTGAACTCACCTTGGGTTGCTCGGTAGGTTTAGGTTACTTGTCAATCACGTTGGTCACCACGTCCTAACATGGTTACCGGTATAGGTCAGGTTTGGTGCACAAGCAATCGCGTAAAAACTATACACATAACTGGCACGTAACATGCAAAACAATACAAACAGTCATGGGGTTATTGGGCCGGCCTAAACAATTAAGCAGTCAACAGTAACACATAACCCCAGTCAACAGATAGCCCATAACACATAATGGCCCAATAACCAAAATGGACAGCCCAGTCGTAACCAGGAGGTCTCGAGTCGCAACCAGGAGATCTCGGCTTGTCACGTTATGGTTGCGAGTCGCAACCGTTTGGTCTCGAGTCATCATGCTGTGGTTGCGAGTCGCAACCGACGTAGTCTCGAGTCGCAATCTCGTGGTTTCGAGTTGTCCTGCTATGGTTGCGAGTCGCAACCGTGTGGTTTCGAGTTGTCACGCTTTGGTTGCGAGTCGCAACGGCGTGGTCTCGAGTCGTAATCGTGTGGTTGCGAGTCGGAAGCTGTCCCTTTCATGTACACGTGATGATGCAGATATGACAGTCCAATTTGTACATATGAAATCAGACCCAGATTAGGAAACTACCAATAAGGTTTCTACAAACACTTTTCCAAATCTGACCATTAAACCAAATAGATCAAACTTTGCCATTTTTAAAACCTTCAAACCATATTCAACAAGTTCATCTTATGTTCTTAGTTTTCTAGGGTTTTCATGCCAACATAATCACACATTTTGAACCAAAAATCATATATTTCAAACAAGATTGTCATGTAAGAACAAGAAACATATTATTTGTAGCCGAAATCTTAAGTCTAGCAACATCATTTTGCAAGAATAATAAAGCATAATATGTTTGGCTATGAACACTTTTAAACTACCCTTTTTCTTGCCATTTAAACATGTTATCACATATATTCAACTTCACAAATCATCCTAAATTCATACATAACACTATGAACCAAGCATACAAGTCCATTCAACATAACATAAATCCTATGCACAAGGATAATACTAACCGGTTGTGAAGAAGAAGAAGGAGCCGAAAACAAAGAGAAAGGAACCGAGAAGATGGAGTGTCCGAGTGATGGTCTTGACCGAGTCCTTGTCCGAGATCCTTGAGCTTGAACCGAAAATTGGAGGAGATGGTAATGTTGTTTGAGGGTTTTCTTAGTTGAGAGAAAATAAGGAGTGTATGTGTTGGTGTGTTGTGTAAAATGAAGGAAATGAAGGAAAGTGGGGATTTATATACAAGCATCAAATAGGCTAAGGGTGGTTTCGGCCCAAACCGGTTACGGCCCAAAGGCCCACTCGCAACCGCCCGGTTGCGAGTCATGGTCTCGACTCACGTACATTTATATGTAATACGTACATTCAACACACATTAAGCAAATAAAGATCACGTTTCCATTTAATAATATTTATATACACAAAATATTACAAGGTGTTCGTTCGGAAAAACCTAGAGTGTCACATTGGACACGGCCCCGTGTTGCACCGGCACGGCCCCGTGGTCAGCCTTCTGTAACTTGAAAAACAAAAACTGCCAGTAACGATGCTGAGCACGGCCCGTGTCCGACCAGGCACGGCCCCGTGCCGAGCTTCGCAGAAGCTGAAAATCTAAGAAAAAAAATCCTAAAAAATTAAAGAAAAATAAAAATATGATTAGGCCGTTGATTCCTAATTTTCTTAAAATCCTTGTGTCCCCGGTAGCGGCGCCAAAAACTTAATGTGTGTCGGTGTGTATATATTTTTGATGTATATTTAAGCCCTTTTTTACACTTTTAACCAAGTTTTAAATTTATAAAACACGATATTTACTAACACTAAACACACATATGGGCAAGTGCACCCATCGTGGACGTAGTATAGTGTTGGTAAGATACCGAGGTCGTCCAAGGACACAAGAGCTTTTAGTACCGGTTTATCTTCAACGTCTAATCAAATCAAAAAAGTTAGAAAAAATGTTTTTAAACTAAGAAAATAAAAACTAACTAAATGCTGAAAAATAAAAATAAAATAAAAACAGATAGACAAGATGAATCACTTGGATCCGACATGTGTATTAGTATAACCTTTGATTATTTTTGCACTTTTGCACTTGTTTAAGAGATTATCTTAGTTATTGTAGTAGGCCCCTCTTTTGAAGGCGACGTTACCCTCAACCCAGTAGTTTGAGTCAGCAAGGATACAATCCTAAAGGGTCGGATTATTGAAAGATAATTAATTAAGTTATTAATGCAAATTGTGGTAGGCCCCGCTTTTGGCGGTGACGTTACCCTCGGCTAAGTAGTCTGAGTCAGCAGGGATACAGTCCTAAATAGCCGGGTTATAGTATTAATAGTAGTTAACTTATGAGGGGGTCAAAGAGTTTGGATCCCCGCCATCCAATACCTATGGGCATTGAAGGAGATCCTACTAAATTTGACCCAGGTCCCAAGCAGGACCTCTAAACGCTGAACAAGGGCAAGACCCTTACCAAACCGTTCCCTTAACCCCCGACCAGGTAGCCAACATACCTCCATATAGACCGTGGAGATATGAATGGTGAAAATCTTTTATTTTATATAGACAGTAAAATAATGCCAAGACACCACGGACAAACGATAAGGAAAGATCACCTTCAACATAAGTAACTAGTTATTAAAGTCATTAATACAAAACCAAATAAAAAGTGCAAAAGATTAAAAATAAAAAGTATTATACTAAACACTTGTCTTCACCAAGTGATGTAAGAGACTTAGGCAAACATGGCCTTGATTGTCAAGAACTCTTACTATCAATCTTGGATCCCGAGACGACTCACACACTCTACGATGGACAATGGATGATGGTGGTGGATGATGGTGTTATGGTGGTGGTGGGTGGTGGATGAAGTGTGAGAGAGGTGGTGTGCCAATGGATGAGAGAAAATGAAGCCACGCTCCTCTATTTATAGGCTGAACAGAAGGCTGGACACGGCCCCGTGTCCGCTGGACACGGCCCCATGCCCGTCTGACATTCTCTCTCTTCATTAATTGTAATTGCGAATTACAATTAATGCGCCTGCTGTACTTTCACCACGCCCCCGTGCCCGCTGGACACGGCCCCGTGGTGGGCAATGGAAGCTTCTACTGGTTTGTCTTTTCTGCTGCTTCCTGGGCACGCCCCCGTGTTCGCTGGACACGGGGCGTGTTCAGACTCTGTTTCTTCTCCTTTGCCTTGGGAGGTGCCGTTGAGGGTCCGGGCAGTCTACTTTTGTTCCTTTTCTTGTATTTATGCTAGAATTAGTTGTCTTTTTGCTTCTTTTGTGATTCTGAGCTTATTTAATCCTGAAAATGCAAAAGGAAGACAAAAACACTATTTTTCCGACATTAGTACTTAAAAAGGGTTAGTTTTATGCCTTAATTGATGTGATTTATATGTTGTATTTTACACACATCATATACCTTAATTCGAATGTGGTGATTCCTTGTAATCAAAAATCGAATTTTTGGAAGTTCATTCTATCTTTTCAGATAGATGCTTCAGGACGTTGAATTCCATTGACTGGGTTCCTGGTATAACTTAAATACCCATGTTCAAATCGACGTCAAGTTTATAGCAATCAATAACAAGATAATAATAAATTTATATCCAAGAAAAACATTTATGTGCCTATGTGTTTATGTGTTAACCCAAGCAATGCTGTCTCAAGTTTGTTCAAATTCAATCCCTTTCACATCACAAAACAAACTGTGCGGACTGTGCAAGGAATTACGTAATTATGGAGGCCTACATAATTATGGAATTTTGTGCACAGAAACCACATCGAGTTTTGTCTTGTGTCTTGAGTGAACCCTGTTCATTTCCAATTCTGATGAAGCACCCGTTGAAGAAAAATGAACTAGTTATTCATTTTTCACTTTTGAAAGAATATCTGTTGATGGAAATGAATATCCGTTTGTTTAATCCTTCATTTCCATTCTGATGAATAATCCGTTGAGGAAAATGGATCATCCATTCATTTTCGCTTCTGAAGAAAATCCGTTGATGGAAATGAATATCCGTTTGATTAATCCTTCATTTCCGTTCTGATGAAGAATCCGTTGAGGAAAATGGATCATCCATTCATTTTCGCTTCTGAAGAATATCTGTTAATGGAAATGAATATCCGTTTGTTTAATCCTTCATTTCCGTTCTGATGAAGAATCCGTTGAGGAAAATGGATCATCCATTCATTTTCGCTTCTGAAGAATATCCGTTAATGGAAATGAATATCCGTTTGTTTAATCCTTCATTTCCGTTCTGATGAAGAATCCGTTGAGCAAAATGGATCATCCATTCATTTTCGCTTCTGAAGAATATCCGTTGATGGAATGAATATCCGTTTGTTAATCCTTCATTTCCGTTCTGATGAAGAATCCGTTGAGGAAAATGGATCATCCATTCATTTTCGCTTCTGAAAAATATCCGTTGATGGAAATGAATATCCGTTAAGGAGATGAATATCTTTTAGTTTATTCCTTTATTTTCCATTTCTGATGAAGCATCTGTTGAAAATGACTCCGTTTGTTCATTTTCGTTTCTAAAGAATATCCGTTGAAGGAAATGAACATCCGTTTGATTATCCTTTTTCATTTCCGTTTCTGAGAAAGCACCTTTGAAAATGACTCCGTCCGTCCATTTTTCGTTTCTGAAGAATATCCGTTGAGGAGATGAATATCTTTCAGTTTATTCCTTTATTTTCCATTTCTGATGAAGCATCTGTTGAAAATAACTCTGTTTGTTCATTTTCATTTCTGAAGAATATTCGTTAAGGAAATGACAGGATTATGCCTTGTATATCTCTGGTGGTTACTTAACACAACGTCACAGACAAACTCCTATGAATAAATTTCGGGACGAAATTTCCTAAAGTAGGGGAGACTGTGACACCTGTGTCACCGTGACCATCAAACAAATACCAAACCAATGAAATATTGTGTTTCATACTTGGTATTTGTGAAATTATGTGTATCATTTGCACATGTCAAATTCTTGTTCGATTTCGGGCCTTAAATCGCTTTCTTGAAGGTTATACGCGATCTGATGCGTAAATATAACCAGTTTAATGCAACAAACACTCCGAAATAGTGAAATAGGTTTAACTTACTTTAAATAACCTTTACAAAACTTAGAAATAAGTTTTGGATGGTTTGGTATGCCGAAATCAAGTTTATTCGCTCGCAGGGACTATTTGCGTCAACTTGCAAAAGTCTGCTGTTTCGTAAGGAAACGTACAGTCCAGAACATGATCATAAGTTAAACATACCATATATAACCTAAACATGGCATAGAAATAAGCTTTGATAGGTTCGGTGTGCGAAAACATGCTTATATGATCTTACAGGGGCTAAAAGTGTCAAAAACGGCGTAAGTTTGCATTTTCGCGCATATCTTACGTTCTGGCCACATCTGGACATCCAAAATTATTGTACACACTAAAATATTTTTATTTTAGTGATCGGCATGCAAAAATTCCATTCGTAGCTAAATTTGGTTCGTTTTCGCGTCCGTTTGAGTTTCGTCGTATTTTAGCGAACAACGCGACCGTACCACCAAAACTGTGACAACTCGTAATTCGAACCTACTTTGTGTAACGTTACGTGCTTATGTGAGCTATATTAATTGATTTAATGCATGATTGTTATGATTATGTGCTTTGTATTATGTAATGTATGTATGTATATAATGGCCCAAACGCACAACTCTCACACGACCGCACAAGCCCATTCGGGCCTTATTCCTTGCACACGGATCATTGGGCAGCCTAAGAGAGGGTTCGGCCCCTCGGCCCACTCCTTTTCTACGCAAACAAACACCCACTTTAGGGGTTGTTCTCTCATTTTGGTTACAAAACATCTTCACACACCAACCCTAGCGCGCGTATATGTTTAATCAAATCACACTTATGTATGGATCTTGTAAAGTCCAACTGAACCTTAGAAGTGGGCCGGCCTTTGCCGGAGTTGTAATTGCATGCACACACACCCTCTTTAACTCTAAATCAATTCAGCCCATGCTAAAGCTAGTATTCGGCCCACTGTTGTTTGTTATTTGTATATTAGGGTTACGTAACATGGGAGTTAACAAAAAGAAAAAAAAACCCTAACAACCTTCCCTCCCCCTTGTGCGATTCACGGCAGTCAACCCCATCACCTGAAGCACTTCTATCCCTCGGATTAGGCACCTCATATTGCGGTTAGTTTATATTAAATCATGCTTGGTTAATCTGCTTGTTGTGCTTGTGGATGGAATAGGTTATGGTTTAATCTTGGTGTGATATTATGTATATCTTATTGATTATGATTGAACTTCAAAAGAAAATAACTAAGTCATGGTGGCCACGTGATGATTATGCTTCTTCAAGAAAAAAAAAAAAAACCGATGTTGACTATTGTGCATTGCCTCTGATGTGTGTGTCTTTTGATGCCCCTTTAATTGTATATTAATGATGATTGTAAGGTGCACATGATTGTGGTCTAAGGTAGCATGTGATAAAATTGAATCTGGTAGGGCCGCATGGTTAGTTTAATAGGTTAGGGTTATGTGCTAAATGTTGCGAACCGTCATGCATGTGATCTCATCAAACTATGTGCACACTTAAAAAAAAATGGCGGCCATATGTAATTTTGATCTCAATTAATCTTGCACATATGAAAATTAAATAATGAATGATGATTATATCAACTGTTTGAACTCAGACATACACTTAGGCCGCATACTTACTAGAATTATGTATGGATTGTTAACTGTTTATCTGATCAATGGGCCGCACACTTTTAGTGAACAAGAGTGTGGCCCAGATACTTGCTAGATGATTACACGAGGATATCGGCTAGTTACGATGATTTCTTGTCACAATTAACATGTTTACTTAAGTGTGGACCAAACCACTTGTGATATAGTGTGATATGAACTTGTTTTGTGGTTGGACCCGAATACTTGCTATGATCTGTGAAATAATATACGTTCCGTTTATTTGAAACCTGTGTAACAAATACAAGAACACATGTTTCACATATACATGAAACTGGCTAACTTTGGTAACCGCATTAGGAATTGGTTGATTATTATGGAACAAGTAACTAGTCATACCGAGCAAACCAAGGTGAGTTCACACAGCCAAGGCATGGGGTTCCCGGGTGAGAATGGGATTGAATGACTTATTGCATATACTCAGATGATAGAACCCAACGATAAGATATGGCTAGACTAGTAACACTTATTGAACTGATCTTCGCACACCTGCCAAGGGTTGGCCGCGATATTATGACTGACTTCGCACACCTGCCTTAGGAAGGCCGCGAACTAAATTTACTAATCTTCGCACACCTGCCTGGGAGGCCGTGATACACATAAACCTAGTCTAGAATACTTGGGAAAAACATCCCCTAATATCTTCGCATACCTGCCTGGGAGGCCGCGATGGAAACTAATACGATACATGACTTAACGAACGAACATAATGCTACTCATACTATTACCATTACTGAACTATACACTGTGAACTCGCTCAATAGTTGTTGACTCTCTGTTACATGCCTTGCAGGCTTATAGGTGCATATCCAAGGAACTTGCTGTCTGGGAAGCTGGAGTGGTCATGGGTCGAGACACATGGAAACGCAACACAAGAACTAAGAACTTACATGTGGTTTTATAAACACTCATGGATTTAAATATGCTTCCGCTGTAAACCGTGAAACATTGTAATATTGTAACACTTGTTGTTTATAAATGAAAGTATTATTCACTTATACTTATGAGTTCAATGTGAATGATGGTTAAGATCCTGGTCAGTCACGCCTCCAAGCGGTGGTACTCCACATGTGGATTTTGGGGGTGTGACAGATTGGTATCAGAGCCATTGGTTATAGTGAACTTGGTTTTAAAAAGGGAAACTGTTTTTGTAAAACCAGACTGTAACCGGACAGTTCTGAAAACGAGAATACGACCATGACACTCAGCTCCAGATTGCAAGGTTCGTCTCTCTTATACTCATTGTACTACATAACTAGTGAACACCTACATACGATATTGCATGTGATTGCACGCTTAGCACCACGATACGAATTCATGTACATTTTCCCGTAATAAGAGACCGATAGGGTGGTCATTCCCTAAACCTTCATAACTTACACTACTTGATACTCTTTGAAATCTACTCGAGTGTGGGGAACCATTTGACATGAGTTAAGAGGAGCTGAGATGAACATGCAAATCACAATATTATTGTGGGTGCACACATAATAATATTGTGGGGTGCATGTGAGTCCCAGTAAGGCTTAACAAGTGGAAAAGGGGTTCTGTCCCGTTATTTGATCAGTGTGAAACATAACCAACCTATAGGGGCCATAGCAGTAATTGTCTCCCTACTCAAACTTAAACGCGAACTTCTCATTTATCGTTGGATTCTTTCGAAACTCGATACTGTCGAGTGTTACCCGAACACCCATCAGAACACCTAGCGAACCGTGTAGAATGTTAGGTGCTTATACGAACGTTCCTGAGTTGGATGTCCCCGCGACGAATGATTGAACGATACCATTCCTACTCCTTCTCGTTTATTGAAACTCATGGATTGACGTCTCCGATCCCGAAGCGTGATCACTTCTGCAATACTCTCGCCTTAGACGGTGAACTACTAGAACCACACGCAACAACCACGGACAGGAGGATGAGCGTAGCACCTTACCGACCTCAGTACGGGTTAAGTTAAAACGTCACCAACCCAAGGAACAATAACAGTTTTGGGAGCTCTAGTAGCAGTAGCAACAACACTGGATGTGGTACTCGCGATGGGCATTTAGGATTGGTGTGGACAACGCCAAGATTGTAACAACATGGTGGCCTTCGTGCCCTTAGTAATAAACCACTTCGTCACAGTTCGGCTCAACCCTGGTACATCTCGAAACCGAACCTGCTATGAAAACGGCAGATGGCGAGCCTATCGAAACCTTATATGGGTGTAGGAATGCAAACTCGACCTTGTGGGACAAGTGATCAACATCGACCCTTCTTCTGCTACCCTTGATAGATTTGATGCGGTAGCCGTGTGGATTGGCTACCCAGGTATCGTATGCATACACTCAGTGAGAAGTAAACTTTGTGCGGAGAAACATTACCTACTGCAGCGTGTCAGGGTGGCACAACGGTTAACTTCATTTCAGCAAGAAGGACCAGGAGTGTCTACGGAAGGATTACCCAGCGACGATAACCCTCAGCAAGGATGTCAAGACTAAGGAAAGGAGGATCGAGGATCCACCAATTATTCGTGACTTCTCCCTAAATGTTATGTTACCTGAAGAACTGTCAGGTTTAGCTACACATCGACAGGTGGGATGTCAGACCAGTATCATGCTAGAAGTAACCCTCGTTATTGGTATATCTTACTACGATACACCAGGAAGGTTGCAGGAACTGCCTAATCAACTCCAAAAATTTTTGGACTCGTGCTTCACTTTAAGGAGCCCCCGTTATACGCAAGAAGAGAAGTTACTCAACATGTGTTACGATTATCGAGAAACTCAACAAAGTGATAGTGGAGAGCCGCCATCCTCTTCCACGAATTGATGATCTATTCGACCAGTTGTAAAGGGTCAAGCTACTACTCCAAGATGGACCGGAGGCCAGGTTACCACCAGCTGAGAGTCCGGGTTGAGGACGTCTTCAGAACATGCTTTCAGAACTCGTTACGGCCACTATGAGTTTCTTGTCATGCTACTCGGGTTAACAAACGCACCGGCAGTCTTCATGGACCTTATGAACAGAGTGTACAAGCCCTACCTAGATAAGCTTGTGATTATATACGTCGACGACATTCTGATTTACTCCAAGAGTCAGGAGGAACACGAGCAGCATTTACGATTGATTTTGGAACTTCTTCGAAAGGAACAATTGTACGCCAAGTTTTCTAAATGTGACTTCTGGCTTCGTGAAGTCCACTTCTTAGGCCATGTGGTGAACAGGGATGGGATTCATGTCGATCCATCCAAGGTAGAATCGATCAGGAATTGGCCTGCACCGCGTACACCAACAGAAATACGCCAATTTTTGGGTTTGGCGGGGTACTACAGACGATTCATTAAAGACTTTTCGAAGATCGCACAGCCGCTTACTATACTAACACAGAAGGGGTGTCACCTACCGCTGGGGAGATTCCCAGGAAAACGCTTTCCAGTACTTAAAGGATAGGCTTTGCAGCGCACCTATTCTCTCACTGCCAGAGGGCACGGATGATTTTGTGGTATATTGTGACGCATCGATACAGGGGCTTGGTTGTGTATTGATGCAGCGGAATAAAGTTATTACCTACGCTTCGCGACAACTCAAAATTCATGAACGGAATTACACGACGCACGATTTAGAGCTGGGAGCTGTTGTTTTCGCGCTTAAGATATGGCGACACTACTTATACGGTACCAAGTGCACTATTTACACCGATCACAGGAGTCTCGATCATATCTTCAAGCAGAGGGAATTGAACATGCCTCAACGACGATGGGTCGAGCTACTTAATGATTACGAATGTGCCATCAAGTACCTTCCAGGCAAAGCCAATGTTGTGGCTGACGCCCTCAGTCGAAAGGACACCTTACCTAAGTGTGTGCGAGCGCTACAACTTACGATTCAGTCTAGTCTTCCTGCACAGATACGAGATGCTCAGGTAGAAGCATTGAAACCAGAAAACGTCAGGGCTGAAGCCCTACGCGGCTCACGACAACGTTTAGAACAGAAGGAAGACGGCGCCTACTATGTAACGGGGTGTATTTGGGTCCCACTTTATGGCAACTTGCGTGAGCTGGTAAAGGATGAAGCACACAAGTCTCGCTACTCGGTACATCCAGTGTCGGATAAAATGTACCACGACATCAGAACTACTTATTGGTGGCCTAGCATGAAGGCCCACATCGCTACCTATGTCAGCAAATGCTTGACTTGTGCAAAAGTCAAGGCAGAGTATCAGAAACCAGCAGGCCTACTTCAGCAACCCAAGATACCGCAATGGAAATGGGAAGAAATTTCCATGGATTTTGTTATAGGCCTACCCAGATCCCAGCGTGGGAATGATACTATATGGGTGATCGTGGATCGACTCACCAAGTCTGCACACTTCCTGGCTATTAAGGAAACGGATAAGTTCTCCACCCTCGCAGACGTTTATCTTAAAGAAGTCGTTTCGAGGCACGGGGTGCCCACCTCCATCATTTCGGATCGGGATGCACGATTCACGTCAGAACTATGGCAAGCGATGCACAAATCTTTTGGCTCACGATTAGACATGAGCACAGCATATCATCCTCAGACGGATGGGCAGTCTGAGCGAACGATCCAGACTCTTGAAGACATGCTTCGGGCATGTGTCATTGATTTCGGCAACGGCTGGGAAAAGCATCTCCGTTTGGTGGAGTTCTCATACAATAACAGTTATCACACCAGCATACAAGCCGCTCCATTCGAGGCATTGTACGGGCGTAAATGCCGGTCACCTCTCTGTTGGGCAGAGGTGGGGGATAGTCAGATCACGGGTCCAGAGACTGTAGTGGACGCCACGGAAAAGATTGCGCAGATACGACAACGCATGGCGGCAGCACGCGACCGTCAGAAGGCCTACGCGGATAAGCGTAGGAAGCCATTGGAATTTCAGGTCGGGGACCGGGTTTTACTTAAAGTCTCACCCTGGAAGGGTGTGGTACGTTTTGGCAAACGGGGCAAACTAAATCCGCGGTACGTCGGACCGTTCGAAATCATTGAGAAAATAGGCAAAGTGGCCTACAAGCTAAACCTACCAGCTGAACTCGGTGCAGTTCACAATGTCTTTCACGTGTCGAATCTGAAGAAATGCCTGTCAGATGAAACCCTCATAATTCCCTTGAAAGAACTCACAATCAACGAACAGTTGCACTTCGTCGAGGAACCTGTTGAAATCACGGATCGGGATGTTAAGGTCCTCAAACACAAGAGAATCCCTCTTGTCCGAGTTCGTTGGAAACTCCAAACGTGTCCCAGAGTACACCTGGGAACGCAAAGACCAGATGACAGAAAAGTATCCCCAGTTATTCGAAACCAATGCAACCACTACTGAGGCTGAAGCTACTACTGTGGAATTTCGGGACGAAATTCCAGATCAACGGGGGGAGGATGTGACACCCCAGGAAAACCAGTAAGCGATACAACTTACCTAGCCTCCTCAGTAAGTACGTACCAAATTTCGGGACGAAATTTCTTTTTAGTTGGGGATAATGTGACAACTCGTAATTCGAACCTACTTTGTGTAACGTTACGTGCTTATGTGAGCTATATTAATTGATTTAATGCATGATTGTTATGATTATGTGCTTTGTGTTATGTAATGTATGTATGTATATAATGGCCCAAACGCACAACTCTCACACGAGCGCACAAGCCCATTCGGGCCTTATTCCTTGCACACGGATCATTGGGCAGCCCAAGAGAGGGTTCGGCCCCTCGGCCCACTCCTTTTCTACGCAAACAAACACCCACTTTAGGGGTTGTTCTCTCATTTTGGTTACAAAACATCTTCACACACCAACCCTAGCACGCGTATATGTTTAATCAAATCACACTTATGTATGGATCTTGTAAAGTCCAACTGAACCTTAGAAGTGGGCCGGCCTTTGCCGGAGTTGTAATTGCATGCACACACACCCTCTTTAACTCCAAATCAATTCAGCCCATGCTCAAGCTAGTATTCGGCCCACTGTTGTTTGTTATTTGTATATTAGGGTTACGTAACATGGGAGTTAACAAAAAGAAAAAAAAAACCCTAACAACCTTCCCTCCCCCTTGTGCGATTCACGGCAGTCAACCCCATCACCTGAAGCACTTCTATCCCTCGGATTAGGCACCTCATATTGCGGTTAGTTTATATTAAATCATGCTTGGTTAATCTGCTTGTTGTGCTTGTGGATGGAATAGGTTATGGTTTAATCTTGGTGTGATATTATGTATATCTTATTGATTATGATTGAACTTCAAAAGAAAATAACTAAGTCATGGTGGCCACGTGATGATTATGCTTCTTCAAAAAAAAAAAAAAAAAAAAAACCGATGTTGACTATTGTGCATTGCCTCTGATGTGTGTGTCTTTTGATGCCCCTTTAATTGTATATTAATGATGATTGTAAGGTGCACATGATTGTGGTCTAAGGTAGCATGTGATAAAATTGAATCTGGTAGGGCCGCATGGTTAGTTTAATAGGTTAGGGTTATGTGCTAAATGTTGCGAACCGTCATGCATGTGATCTCATCAAACTATGTGCACACTTAAAAAAAATGGCGGCCATATGTAATTTTGATCTCAATTAATCTTGCACATATGAAAATTAAATAATGAATGATGATTATATCAACTGTTTGAATATCGATTAAGGATCTTATTTGATTGATAGTATTAAACGCAATGATTCGGTCCAATTGAAACCAAGTATCATGGAACTTGACATAATGATTTAACTATTCGAGTGCATGTAGTTTCACTAATAATGGTGGTCCAATAATAACTTAGTGCTACACACAGTTGTTCCGGCCACACACTTATTTAAGGGCCACATGAAAAGGTTGTACATTGGGCCACATAAAACCAATCAGATATTGGGCCATCCGAACTCAGACATACACTTGGGCCGCATACTTACTAGAATTATGTATGGATTGTTAATTGTTTATCTGATCAATGGGCCGTACACTTTTAGTGAACAAGAGTGTGGCCCAGATACTTGCTAGATGATTACACGAGGATATCGGCTAGTTACGATGCATGATTTCTTGTCACAATTAACATGTTTACTTAAGTGTGGACCAAACCACTTGTGATATAGTGTGATATGAACTTGTATTGTGGTTGGACCCGAATACTTGCTATGATCTGTGAAATAATATATGTTCCGTTTATTTGAAACCTGTGTAACAAATACAAGAACACATGTTTCACATATACACGAAACTGACTAACTTTGGTAACCGCATTAGGAATTGGTTGATTATTATGGAACAAGTAACTAGTCATACCGAGCAAACCAAGGTGAGTTCACACAGCCAAGGCATGGGGTTCCCGGGTGGGAATGGGATTGAATGACTTATTGCATATACTCAGATGATAGAACCCAACGATAAGATATGGCTAGACTAGTAACACTTATTGAACTGATCTTCGCACACCTGCCAAGGGATGGCCGCTATATTATGACTGACTTCGCACACCTGCCTTAGGAAGGCCACGAACTAAATTTACTAATCTTCGCACACCTGCCTGGGAGGCCGCGATACACATAAACCTAGTCTAGAATACTTGGGAAAAACATCCCCTAATATCTTCGCATACCTGCCTGGGAGGCCGCGATGGAAACTAATACGATACATGACTTAACGAACGAACATAATGCTACTCATACTATTACCATTACTGAATTATACACTGTGAACTCGATCAACTAGTTGTTGACTCTCTGTTACATGCCTTGCAGGCTTATAGGTGCATATCCAAGGAACTTGCTGTCTGGGAAGCTGGAGTGGTCATGGGTCGAGACACATGGAAACGCAACACAAGAACTAAGAACTTACATGTGGTTTTATAAACACTCATGGATTTAAATATGCTTCCGCTGTAAACCGTGAAACATTGTAATATTGTAACACTTGTTGTTTATAAATGAAAGTATTATTCACTTATACTTATGAGTTCAATATGAATGATGGTTAAGATCCTGGTCAGTCACGCCTCCAAGCGGTGGTACTCCGCATGTGGATTTTGGGGGTGTGACAAAAACGAGCCGAAATCTGAAAGTTTTCCGAACATATTTTGAGTCCTCTAAACTTTATTGACCTTATAGAGCCTTGAAAATGGCTTAACGGGTGTCAAAAGTGCCAAAAATTGACTCGATTGCATGTAGGGACCAAAGCTGTAATTTATGAAAGTTTGCTGATCTGGGGAACCCAGGCGGGGCGCGTAAGCCCTCCCATGTCCCTTACGTGGGCCGTGTAAAGTCCCCAGCGACCAGAAATCATAATTCAGCATTCTGTTTGAAGTTTAAGGGTTGTTTATGCAAATTTTTGGTGTGTTAGGCAAGTTTAAGTGTTCACCAAGGCTACTAATCAGTCTTTAACACATGGATGGCCATGATTTCTTCCTTGGAGGCCACACAAAAACTTGGCATGATCTCATGAACTTACCACAAGTATAAATAGCCATCCAATTTCACTCATTCATTGCTCATTCCCTCATTTCTCCTCTCTTATCTGCTTTGGAGCTCTCTCAAGCTGATTTGGGACTTGTCTTCTTTGTAGAAAAGATAGCAAGGACTTTAGTGAGCTCTCTTTCATTCTTTTTATTGTTTTCTAGTTAAAAAGTCAAACAGTGTTTGACTTTCAGTTTGATCAGTCTTTGGTCAACACAAAGTTCGGTTGAACTTTGCAACGTGATTGTAATCACGTTGGTTATAATCCTTAGTGATTATACTCGTTGATTACCACGTTAACTAGATGTAGTGACGAGTCAAAATTTCGGTCAAAATGCGTTTTAGCACGCATTTTGCAACGGAACTAGTTTTAGGTATCAAAACACTTTGTTTTGATACCAAATCAGTAGGTTAAACATGTTTTGACATGTTTAACTGGTCACTATTAGTTTAGTGCTTGTTTAGGGTCATAAGTTAAGTGGTCTAGACAACCGCTTATACTTTCGAACCCAACCCGTTTGGTCGATCTTAAGGATCCGACCAAGCTTAGTTAGTGATCATAGTTGCGTAGGGAATAACCACTGAGGTTATACCTTATGATCACATAGGATTGGTTAGTTGCATGCTAGTTAGCTTGTATGCCCATAGGAAATGACCAAAATGCCCTTTTGAAGCATAAATCCGTATTTTGACTATGTGAACATATTTTTCACATGTAAACTGATTTAGTAACATATTTAGGGATAATTGGGTATGTAAGACTTGGCATAGCAGACAGTTAACCATCCGAGCCTAGTTTTACGCTAACGACGCCTTATAGTAGCTTATGTTACCATAATGTGTCGAAACGGGTCAAAAGCACTTAGGTAGACTTTCAAATCAGGATGTAAGGTCTATTAAATCATACCATATGAGTTCAAATACTCATTTGATTTATAGAACCTCATTCTATCCTATCTCCTGATTTAGGAGCCGATTATTAACATAGTTACCTATATAGGGTACCGTTTGATTCCGTGATCCCTCTAGCTTTGGTTGGTTGTTGTTCAAGACTTCTAAGCACCCTCAAGTGAGTACGTAGTCCCCTCTTTTACTGTTTTCAAACTGTTTTGGGGTGGAACACATGTGCCTACTTGATACTTTCATGTTTCCCATGTTTTTATATCATATACTTACTATGATCAATAGTACACTATAGAACATGATTTCGTTATGTTTTGCTATGTATGTTCACTTAACATGCTAGCACATTGATTTCCATATACTACATTTTGTTGCATATGCTCATCCAGCATATGGACACATTGTTTTACATTTTGAACCGTTGTAACCGTTTGATTATGTGAATCGTTTGTAATAGTTGATTATGTGAACCGTTTGTAACCGTTGATTATGTGAACCGTTTGTAACCGTTGATTATGTGAACCGTTTGTGATTACTTGACTATGTGAACCGTTTGTGACTACTTGACTATGTGAACCGTTTGTAACCGTTGATTGACATGAACCGTTGAAACCTGTTTGAACCGTTGGGTTAGGGAAGTGATTAGGTAACGGGGCGGGTATAATGTGTTAAAAGCATGGTGGATACGCCGCTGGTACTTCCTATATATAAGTGATTTTAATACATTATATATCATTGCGTTATCTAGATCACTTGGGCAAGGTTATCGAAACAAAGTTATATTACAAGGTTTTTCTAACGATATATATATATATACTATTCGAGTTTTTATTCCAAAAACGATTTACAATCTGGATTTAATTAAACAAATGTTTTGGAGTTAAGAATTATGGCTACGAGATTTTATAAACTGTAACCAATTTGATTTGAGTTGGTTAATTATGTCGTAATACTATACTTTTCAAAACAAGGTTTAAAAATAAGTATTGCAACATGTAAAACGAGCCATGAATCTGAAACTCATACAAAACCTATGTACTCGCCGACATTTTTATGCTGACGTACCTATTTTCACATGTGTTTCAGGTACAATAGTTGATGATGCTTGATGATGATATTGGTGTACTCGCTCGTAGGAATGGACAAGGCCTTAGCGACTTTAAAACTTGAAAGATAATAGTTGTATTTATCTAATTTGTAGCAAAACATTTAGTTCAATAATTCAATAAAACAAAACTATTTGATCCATGGTTGTGAAACAATGATTCTGTTACAACACTCCCCGACGTTTCCGCCACGTTTTGTTGTTTTACGTGGTCGGGGTGTGACAGAAAAGTTGGTATCAGAGCCAATGGTTATAGGGAAATAGGTTATTAGTAATTCTTTGACCTAGACTATAACCTTCCTAGGACCCTAACGCGATTTTACTTCCGTTTAGACATAAAACAATACCGTTGCCTATCCTTAGGCAACAACCACAATAAGAACACAAAATTCGAATCTGCTTGGAAAACTAATCATCTGTTCTAGGATGATTTATTATAAGGATTCGAACCTTCAAAGTTTTCAAATTTCTCGTCAGAATTTGGGTCTAAATAATGTGAACACGTGCAAACCGGAAGGGTGGGTGCCTGTACCCTGAGTTTTCTGTCTAAGGCTAGAGTGTTCGTATAAATCCGCAGTACCGGACCAGTCACTCTTACCTGGGAACTCTTGGGGTGAGTGTCCAGTTATAGGCGAGCATGTCTTCGCGATACATTATGAGGACCTATTTACTTTGATTCAGCCTTTGTGTGTCGCTTGTTTGTTTCGTGGTTCAAACAAATGACCATCACCCATGCCTTTGATCGGTAGTTGTAACATCCTACTCTTACCCAATGGCATTTCACTTGTTTCCTCTCTTGTTTCCCCTTTTAGAATGCCTCCACGACGCGAAAACCATATACCTATTGAAGATCTGGCAGCTGTCATTACGCAGCAAATGGCTGCTGCAATCCCGAACATCATTGCTCAATACAACCAAGCTCTCAACAACAATAATGCTTCCTGCAACTTCAAGACGTTCAACTCAGCTAAACCATCAAATTTTTCTTGGACTCAAGGAGCGACTGTACTTCTGCAATGGTTCGAGAGTTTAGAGAGCACCTTCAGACATGTTCAATGTCCAAACGAGCGAAAGGTAGATTTTGCATCTAGTGTCTTTGAGAAACGAGCTTTGACATGGTGGAATGGTGTGATGAGAGATAGGGGTGCCGATGTGGCACTGGCTCAAACGTGGGAAGAGCTTCGAGCTCTGATGATGAAGGAATTCTATCCTCGTCACGAGATCAGAGCCTTGGAAAGGGAATTTGACGATCTTAAGCAAGATAGCGGTGAGCATCGAGCCTACATGGATCGTTATGAGGAGTTAAGTCTGTTATGCCCAAACATGGTTACGCCTTTGGATAAGGCAATCGAAAAGTACATCGATGGCCTCCCTGACACAGTACAAGACATTGTAACTGGTAATAATCCCACTACAGATAGACAGGCCATTGAGCTATCTGCTACCTTGACTGAATCTCAAATCAGGAAAGGTAAACTTTTCTGAAAGGGTGATAAGAAACCAGTCGAGGAATCGAAACCAAGGGATGAACAGACTGAATCCTCCAAGAAGTCAAAGAAGCGAAAGGCTTCTCAGAACTTCACCGTGGTTGCTCATAATGACCTAGCTGTTCCCAACCAACCAGCTCAACCCCCTGCTAGGAAGCCCTACAACGGAACTGCACCCTTGTGCAACCAATGTAGCCTTCATCATCATGCCAAAGTAAAGTGCCGCAAATGCCAAACTTGTGGACTCATAGGCCATGCAGCAAGAGTTTGCCCAGCTGCAGCTGCACCAAATCAAGTTGGCAACAATCCTGCTCAAGGTCGTTTTCCACCAGGTTCTTGCTTCAACTGTGGCGAGATGGGCAATTTCCGAAGAAATTTCCCAAAGCTTGCTAATGCGAACCCAGCGTAGGGATGAGCACCCGACCTATTGGAAGACAACATTGTCTAGAAATAATCAAGCCTTATGTATTATTTCTTTTGTTGTCATGGTCCATGAAACACTTGTAATTGTTGTTTATAAATAAATCTTTTTATTTTACATCGCAATCTATATTGATATGGTTGCATGTATAAACAACATATCCCCTACAACACCGACAATTAAGAAGCCGTATTCCTTGGAAATTAGACTACCCCCAAAATTCTTCTATATTATGGTCTCTTGCGTTTTCCACGAAAATCCTAAGTACCCATTTCCTCCAAGGAAACGAAGTACTAGGCGCAAGTTACAACTCTGGACAAATACCCAATCCTTGATAGGATACCTAAGGGTATTTCCGTAAGTCCTTAATTGTTGTATACCTTAATTCGAATGTGGTGATTCCTTGTAATCAAAAATCGAATTTTTGGAAGATCATTCTATCTTTTTAGATAGATGCTTCAGGACGTTGAATTCCATTGACTGGGTTCCTGGTATACCTTAAATACCCATGTTCAAATCGACGTCAAGTTTATAGCAATCAATAACTAGATAATAATAAATTTATATCCAAGAAAAACATTTATGTGCCTATGTGTTTATGTGTTAACCCAAGCAATGCTGTCTCAAGTTTGTTCAAATTCAATCCCTTTCACATCACAAAACAAACTGTGCGGACTGTGCAAGGAATTACGTAATTATGGAGGCCTACATAATTATGGAATTTTGTGCACAGAAACCACATCGAGTTTTGTCATTTGTCTTGAGTGAACCTTGTTCATTTCCAATTCTGATGAAGCACCCGTTGAAGAAAAATGAACTAGCTATTCATTTTTCACTTCTAAAGAATATCCGTTTATGGAAATGAATATCCGTCTGTTTAATCCTCCATTTCCGTTCTGATGAAAAATCCGTTGAGGAAAATGGATCATCCATTCATTTTCGCTTCTGAAGAATATCCGTTGATGGAAATGAATATCCGTTTGCTTAATCCTTCATTTCCGTTCTGATGAAGAATCCGTTGAGGAAAATGGATCATCCATTCATTTTCGCTTCTGAAGAATATCCGTTGATGGAAATGAATATCCGTTTGTTTAATCCTTCATTTCCGTTCTGATGAAGAATCCGTTGAGCAAAATGGATCATCCATTCATTTTCGCTTCTGAAGAATATCCGTTGATGGAAATGAATATCCGTTTGTTTAATCCTTCATTTCCGTTCTGATGAAGAATCCGTTGAGGAAAATGGATCATCCATTCATTTTTGCTTTTTAAAAAAATTCGTTGATGGAAATGAATATCCGTTGAGGAGATGAATATCTTTCAGTTTATTCCTTCATTTTCCATTTCTGATGAAGCATCTGTTGAAAATGACTCCGTTTGTTCATTTTCGTTTCTAAAGAATATTCGTTGAAGGAAATGAACATCCGTTTGATTATCCTTTTTCATTTCCGTTTCTGATAAAGCACCTTTGAAAATGACTCTGTCCGTTCATTTTTCGTTTCTGAAGAATATCCGTTGAGGAGATGAATATCTTTCAGTTTATTCCTTTATTTTCCATTTCTGATGAAGCATTTGTTGAAAATGACTCCGTTTGTTCATTTTCGTTTCTAAAGAATATCCGTTGAAGGAAATGAACATCCGTTTGATTATCCTTTTTCATTTCCGTTTCTGAGAAAGCACCTTTGAAAATGACTCCTTCCGTTCATTTTTCGTTTCTGAAGAATATCCGTTGAGGAGATGAATATCTTTCAGTTTATTCCTTCATTTTCCATTTCTGATGAAGCATCTGTTGAAAATGACTCTGTTTGTTCATTTTCGTTTCTGAAGAATATTCGTTAAGGAAATGACAGGATTATGCCTTATATATCTCTGGTGGTTACTTAACACAACGTCACAGACAAACTCCTACGAATAAATTTCGGGACGAAATTTCCTAAAGTAGGGGAGACTGTGACACCTGTGTCACCGTGACCGTCAAACAAATACCAAACCAATGAAATATTGTGTTTCATACTTGGGATTTGTGAAATTATGTGTATCATTTGCACATATCAAATTCTTGTTCGATTTCGGGCCTTAAATCGCTTTCTGGAAGGTTATACGCGATCTGATGCGTAAATATAACCAGTTTAATGCAACAAACACTCCGGAATAGTGAAATAGGTTTAACATACCTTAAATAACCTTTACAAAACATAGAAATAAGTTTTGGATGGTTTGGTATGCCGAAATCAAGTTTATTCGCTCGCAGGGACTATTTGCGTCAACTTGCAAAAGTCTGCCGTTTCGTAAGGAAACGTACAGTCCAAAACATGATCATAAGTTAAACATACCATATATAACCTAAACATGGCTTAGAAATAAGCTTTGATAGGTTCGGTGTGCGAAAACATGCTTATATGATCTTACAGGGGCTAAAAGTGTCAAAAACGACGTAAGTTTGCATTTTCGCGCATATCTTATGTTCTGGCCACATCTGGACATCCAAAATTATTGTTCACACTAAAATATTTTTATTTTAGTAATCGGCATGCAAAAATTCCATTCGTAGCTTAATTTGGTTCGTTTTCGCGTCCGTTTGAGTTTCGTCGTAATTTAGCGAACAACGCGACCGTACAACCAAACGAGCCGACATCCGAAAGTTTTCCGAGCATATTTTGAGTCCTCTAAACTTTATTGACCTTATAGAGCCTTGAAAATGGCTTAACGGGTGTCAAAAGTGCCAAAAATGGAATCGATTGCATGTAGGGACCAAAGCTGTAATTTATGAATGTTTGCTGATCTGGGGAACCCAGGCGGGGCGCGTAAGCCCTCCCCTATCCCTTACGCGGGCCGTGTAAAGTCCTCAGCGACCAGAAATCATAATTTAGCATTCTGTTTGAAGTTTAAGGGTTGTTTATGCAAATTTTTGGTATGTTAAGCAAGTTTAAGTGTTCAGCAAGGCTACTAATCAGTCTTTAACACATGGATGGACATGATTTCTTCCTTGGAGGCCACACAAAAACTTGGCATGATCTCATGAACTCACCACAAGTATAAATAGCCATCCAATTTCACTCATTCATTGCTCATTCCCTCATTTCTCCTCTCTTATCTGCTTTGGAGCTCTCTCAAGCTGATTTGGGACTTGTCTTCTTTGTAGAAAAGATAGCAAGGACTTTAGTGAGATCTCTTTCATTCTTTTTATTGTTTTCTAGTTAAAAAGTCAAACAGTGTTTGACTTTCAGTTTGATCAGTCTTTGGTCAACGCAAAGTTCGGTTGAACTTTGCAACGTGATTGTAATCACGTTGGTTATAATCCTTAGTGATTATACTCGCTGATTACCACGTTAACTAGGCGTAGTGACGAGTCAGAATTTCGGTCAAAATGCGTTTTAGCACGCATTTTGCAACGGAACTAGTTTTAGGTATCAAAACACTTTGTTTTGATACCAAATCAGTAGATTAAACATGTTTTGACATGTTTAACTCGTCACTATTAGTTTAGTGCTTGTTTAGGGTCGTAAGTTAAGCGGTCTAGACAACCGCTTATACTTTCGAACCCGGCCCGTTTGGTCGATCTTAAGGGTCCGACCAAGCTTAGTTAGTGATCATAGTTGCATAGGGAATAACCACTGAGGTTATACCTTATGATCACATAGGATTGGTTAGTTGCATGCTAATTAGCTTGTATGCCCATAGGAAATGACCAAAATGCCCTTTTGAAGCATAAATCCGTATTTTGACTATGTGAACGTATTTTTGACATGTAAACTGATTTAGTAACATATTTAGGGATAATTGGGTATGTAAGACTTGGCATAGCAGACAGTTAACCATCTGAGCCTAGTTTTACGCTAACGACGCCTTATAGTAGCTTATGTTACCATAATGTGTCGAAACGGGTCAAAAGCACTTAGGTAGAGTTTCAAATCAGGATGTAAGGTCTATTAAATCATACCATATGAGTTCAAATACTCATTTGATTTATAGAACCTCATTCTATCCTATCTCCCGATTTAGGAGCCGATTATTAACATAGTTACCTATATAGGGTACCGTTTGATTCCGTGATCCCTCTAGCTTTGGTTGGTTGTTGTTCAAGACTTCTAAGCACCTTTAAGTGAGTACATAGTCTCCTCTTTTACTGTTTTCAAACTGTTTTGGGGTGGAACACATGTGCCTACCTGATACTTTCATGTTTCCCATGTTTTTATATCATATACTTACTATGATCAATAGTACACTATAGTACATGATTTAGTTATGTTATGCTATGTATGTTCACTTAAGATGCTAGCACATTGATTTCCATATACTACATTTTGTTGCATATGCTCATCCAGCATATGGACACATTGTTTTACATTTTGAACCATTGTAACCGTTTGATTATGTGAACCGTTTGTAACCGTTGATTATGTGAACCGTTTGTAACCGTTGATTATGTGAACCGTTTATAACCGTTGATTATGTGAACCATTTGTGATTACTTGACTATGTGAACCGTTTGTGACTACTTGACTATGTGAACCGTTTGTAACCATTGATTGACATGAACCGTTGAAACCTGTTTGAACCGTTGCGTTAGGGAAGTGATTAGGTAACGGGGCGGGTATAATGTGTTAAAAGCATGGTGTATACGCCGCTGGTACGTCCTATATATAAGTGCTTTTAATACATTATATATTATTGCGTTGTCTAGATCACTTGGGGAAGGTTATCGAAACAAAGTTATATTACAAGGTTTTTCTAACGATATATATATACTATTCGAGTTTTTATTCCGAAAACGATTTACAATCTGGATTTAATTAAACAAATGTTTTGGAGTTAAGAATTATTTTATAAACTGTAACCAATTTGATTTGAGTTGGTTAATTATGTCGCAATACTATACTTTTCAAAACAAGGTTTAAAAATAAGTATTGCAACATGTAAAACGAGCCATGAATCTGAAACTCATTTAAAACCTATGTACTCGTCAGCATTTTTATGCTGACGTACCTATTTTCACATGTGTTTCAGGTACAATAGTTGATGATGCTTGATGATGATATTGGTGTACTCTCACGTAGGAATGGACAAGGCCTTAGCGACTTTAAAACTTGAAAGATAATAGTTGTATTTATCTAATTTGTAGCAAATCATTTAGTTCAATAATTCAATAAAACAAAACTATTTGATCCATGGTTGTGAAACAATGATTCTGTTACAACACTCCCCGACGTTTCCGCCACGTTTTGTTGTTTTACGTGGTCGGGGTGTGACAGAAAAGTTGGTATCAGAGCCAATGGTTATAGGGAATTAGGTTATTAGTCATGCTTTGACCTAGACTATAACCTTCCTAGGACCCTAACGCGAGTTTACTTGCGTTTAGACATAAAACAATACCGTTGCCTATCCTTAGGCAACAACCACAATAAGAACACAAAATTCGAATCTGCTTGGAAAACTAATCATCTGTTCTAGGATGATTTATAATAAGGTTTCGAACCTTCAAAGTTTTCAAATTTCTCGTCAGAATTTGGGTCTAAATAATGTGAACACGTGCAAACCGGAAGGGTGGGTGCCTGTACCCTGAGTTTTCTGTCTAAGGCTAGAGTGTTCGTACAAATCCGTAGTATCGGACCAGTTACTCTTACCTGGGAACTCTTGGGGTGAGTGTCCACTTATAGGCGAGCATGTCTTCGCGATACATTATGAGGACCTATTTACTTTGATTCAGCCTTTGTGTGTCGCTTGTTTGTTTCATGGTTCAAACAAATGACCATCACCCATGCCTTTGATCGGTAGTTGTAACATCCTACTCTTACCCAATGGCATTTCACTTGTTTCCTCTCTTGTTTCCCCTTTTAGAATGCCTCCACGACGCGAAAACCATATACCTATTGAAGATCTGACAGCTGTCATTACGCAGCAAATGACTGCTGCAATCCGGAACATCATTGCTCAATATAACCAAGCTCTCAACAACAATAATGCTTCATGCAACTTCTAGACGTTCAGCTCAGCTAAACCATCAAATTTTTCTGGGACTCAAGGAGCGACTGCACTTCTGCAATGGTTCGAGAGTTTAGAGAGCACCTTCAGACGTGTTCAATGTCCAAACGAGCGAAAGGTAGATTTCACATCTAGTGTCTTTGAGAAACGAGCTTTGACATGGTGGAATGGTGTGATGAGAGATAGGGGTGCCGATGTGGCACTGGCTCAAATGTGGGAAGAGCTTCGAGCTCTGATGATGAAGGAATTCTGTCCTCATCACGAGATCAGGGCCTTGGAAAGGGAATTTGACGATCTTAAGCAAGATAGCGGTGAGCATCGAGCCTACACGGATCGTTATGAGGAGTAAATCTGTTATGCCCAAACATGGTTACGCCTTTGGATAAGGCAATCAAAAAGTACATCTATGGCCTCCCTGACACAGTACAAGACATTGTAACTGGTAGTAATCCCACTACAGTTAGACAGGCCATTGAGCTATCTGCTACCTTGACTGAATCTCAAATCAGGAAAGGTAAACTTTTCTGAAAGGGTAATAAGAAACAAGTCGAGGAATCGAAACCAAGGGATGAACATACTGAATCCTCCAAGAAGTCAAAGAAGCGAAAGGCTTCTCAGAACTTCGCCGTGGTTGCTCATAATGACCTAGATGTTCGCAACCAACCAGCTCAACCCCTGCTAGAAAGCCCTACAACGGAACTGCACCCTTGTGCAACCAATGTAGCCTTCATCATCATGCCAAAGTAAAGTGCCGCAAATGCCAAACTTGTGGACTCATAGGCCATGCAGCAAGAGTTTGCCCAGCTACAGCTGCACCAAATCAAGCTAGCAACAATCCTGCTTAAGGTCGTTTTCCACCAGGTTCTTGCTTCAACTGTGGCGAGATGGGCCATTTCCGAAGAAATTGCCCAAAGCTTGCTAATGCGAACCCAGCGCAGGGATGAGCACCCGACCTACTGGAAAACAACATTGTCTAGAAATAATCAAGCCTTATGTATTATTTCTTTTGTTGTCATGGTCCACGAAACAGTTGTAATTGTTGTTTATAAATAAATCTTTTTATTTTACATCGCAATCTATATTGATATGGTTGCATGTATAAACAACATATCCCCTACAACACTGATATTTAAGAAGCCGTATTCCTTGGAAATTAGACTACCCCCAAAATTCTTCTATATTATGGTCTGTTGCGTTTCCCACGAAAATCCTAAGTACTCATTTCCTCCAAGGAAACGAAGTACTAGGCGCAAGTTACAACTCTGGACAAATACCCAATCCTTCATAGGATACCTAAGGGTATTTCCGTAAGTCCTTAATTGTTGTATACCTTAATTCGAATGTGGTGATTCCTTGTAATCAAAAATCGATTTTTTGGAAGATCATTCTATCTTTTCAGATAGATTCTTTAGGACGTTGAAGTCCATTGACTGGGTTCCTGGTATACCTTAAATACCCATGTTCAAATCGACGTCAAGTTTCTAGCAATCAATAACAAGATAATAATAAATTTATATCCAAGAAAAACATTTATGTGCCTATGTGTTTATGTGTTAACCCAAGCAATGTTGTCTCAAGTTTGTTCAAATTCAATACCTTTCACATCACAAAACAAACTGTGCGGACTGTGCAAGGAATTACGTAATTATGGAGGCCTACATAATTATGGAATTTTGTGCACAGAAACCACACGGAGTTTTGTCATGTGTCTTGAGTGAACCCTGTTCATTTCCATTTCTGATGAAGCACCCATTGAAGAAAAATGAACTAGCTATTCATTTTTCACTTCTGAAAGAATATCCGTTGATGGAAATGAATATCCGTTTGTTTAATCCTTCATTTCCGTTCTGATGAAAAATCCGTTGAGGAATATGGATCATCCATTCATTTTCGCTTCTGAAGAATATCCGTTGATGGAAATGAATATCCGTTTGCTTAATCCTTCATTTCCGTTCTGATGAAGAATCCGTTGAGGAAAATGGATCATCCATTCATTTTCGCTTCTGAAGAATATCCGTTGATGGAAATGAATATCCATTTGTTTAATCCTTCATTTCCGTTCTGATGAAGAATCCGTTGAGGAAAATGGATTATCCATTCATTTTCGCTTCTAAAAAATATCCGTTGACGGAAATGAATATCCGTTGAGGAGATGAATATCTTTCAGTTTATTCCTTTATTTTCCATTTCTGATGAAGCATTTGTTGAAAATGACTCCGTTTGTTCATTTTCGTTTCTAAAGAATATTCGTTGAAGGAAATGAACATCCGTTTGATTATCCTTTTTCATTTCCGTTTCTGAGAAAGCACCTTTGAAAATGACTCCGTCCGTTCATTTTTCGTTTCTGAAGAATATCCGTTGAGGAGATGAATATCTTTTAGTTTATTCCTTCATTTTCCATTTCTGATGAAGCATCTGTTGAAAATGACTCTGTTTGTTCATTTTCATTTCTGAAGAATATTCGTTAAGGAAATGACAGGATTATGCCTTATATATCTCTGGTGGTTACTTAACACAACGTCACAGACAAACTCCTACGAATAAATTTCAGGACGAAATTTCCTAAAGTAGGGGAGACTATGACACCTGTGTCACCGTGACCATCAAACAAATACCAAACCAATGAAATATTGTGTTTCATACTTGGGATTTGTGAAATTATGTGTATCATTTGCACATATCAAATTCTTGTTCGATTTCGGGCCTTAAATCGCTTTCTGGAAGGTTATACGCAATCTGATGCGTAAATATAACCAGTTTAATGCAACAAACACTCTGGAATAGTGAAATAGGTTTAACATACCTTAAATAACCTTTAAAAAACTTAGAAATAAGTTTTGGATGGTTTGGTATGCCGAAATCAAGTTTATTCGCTCGCAGGGACTATTTGCGTCAACTTGCAAAAGTCTGCCGTTTCGTAAGGAAACGTACAGTCCAGAACATGATCATAAGTTAAACATACCATATATAACCTAAACATGGCATAGAAATAAGCTTTGATAGGTTCGGTGTGCGAAAACATACTTATATGATCTTACAGGGGCTAAAAGTGTCAAAAACGGCGTAAGTTTGCATTTTCGCGCATATCTTACGTTCTGGCCAGATCTGGACCTCCAAAATTATTATACACACTAAAATTATTTTATTTTAGTGATCGGCATGCAAAATATCCATTCGCAGCTTAATTTGGTTCGTTTTCGCGTCCGTTTGAGTTTCGTCGTAATTTAGAGAACAACGCGACCGTACGACCAAACGAGCCGAAAACCGAAAGTTTTCCAAGCATATTTTGAGTCCTCTAAACTTTATTGACCTTATAGAGCCTTGAAAATGGCTTAACGGGTGTCAAAAGTGCCAAAAATGGACTCGATTGCATGCAGGGACCAAAGCTGTAATTTATGAAAGTTTGCGGATCTGGGGAACCCAGGCGGGGCGCGTAAGCCCTCCCCTGTCCCTTACGCGGGCCGTGTAAAGTCCCCAGCGACCAGAAATCATAATTCAGCATTCTGTTTGAAGTTTAAGGGTTGTTTATGCAAATTTTTGGTGTGTTAAGCAAGTTTAAGTGTTCACCAAGGCTACTAATCAGTCTTTAACACATGGATGGCCATGATTTCTTCCTTGGAGGCCACATAAAAACTTGGCATGATCTCATGAACTCACCACAAGTATAAATAGCCATCCAATTTCACTCATTCATTGCTCATTCCCTCATTTCTCCTCTCTTATATGCTTTGGAGCTCTCTCAAGCTGATTTGGGACTTGTCTTCTTTGTAGAAAAGATAGCAAGGACTTTAGTGAGCTCTCTTTCATTTTTTTTTATTGTTTTCTAGTTAAAAAGTCAAACAGTGTTTGACTTTCAGTTTGATCAGTCTTTGGTCAACGCAAAGTTCGGTTGAACTTTGCAACGTGATTGTAATCACGTTAGTGATTATACTCGCTGATTACCACATTAACTAGGTGTAGTGACGATTCAGAATTTCGGTCAAAATGCGTTTTAGCACGCATTTTGCAACGAAACTAGTTTTAGGTATCAAAACACTTTGTTTTGATACCAAATCAGTAGGTTAAACATGTTTTGACATGTTTAACTCGTCACTATTAGTTTAGTGCTTGTTTAGGGTCGTAAGTTAAGCGGTCTAGACAACCGCTTATACTTTCGAACCCGGCCCGTTTGGTCGATCTTAAGGATCCGACCAAGCTTAGTTAGTGATCATAGTTGCATAGGGAATAACCACTGAGGTTATACCTTATGATCACATAGGATTGGTTAGTTGCATGCTAGTTAGCTTGTATGCCCATAGGAAATGACCAAAATGCCCTTTTGAAGCATAAATCCGTATTTTGACTATGTGAACATATTTTTGACATGTAAACTGATTTAGTAACATATTTAGGGATAATTGGGCATGTAAGACTTGGCATAGCAGACAGTTAACCATCTGAGCCTAGTTTTACGCTAACGACGCCTTATAGTAGCTTATGTTACCATAATGTGTCGAAACGGGTCAAAAGCACTTAGATAGACTTTCAAATCAGGATGTAAGGTCTATTAAATCATACCATATGAGTTCAAATACTCATTTGATTTATAGAACCTCATTCTATCCTATCTCCCGATTTAGGAGCCGATTATTAACATAGTTACCTATATAGGGTACCGTTTGATTCCGTGATCCCTCTAGCTTTGCTTGGTTGTTGTTCAAGACTTCTAAGCACCCTCAAGTGAGTACGTAGTCCCCTCTTTTACTGTTTTCAAACTGTTTTGGGGTGGAACACATGTGCCTACTTGATACTTTCATGTTTCCCATGTTTTTATATCATATACTTACTATGATCAATAGTACACTATAGAACATGATTTTGTTATGTTTTGCTATGTATGTTCACTTAACATGCTAGCACATTGATTTCCATATACTACATTTTGTTGCATATGCTCATCCAGCATATGGACATATTGTTTTACATTTTGAACCGTTGTAACCGTTTGATTATGTGAATCGTTTGTAATAGTTGATTATGTGAACCGTTTGTAACGTTGATTATGTGAACCGTTTGTAACCGTTGATTATGTGAACCGTTTGTGATTACTTGACTATGTGAACCGTTTGTGACTACTTGATTATGTGAACCGTTTGTAACCGTTGATTGACATGAACCGTTGAAACCTATTTGAACCGCTGGGTTAGGGAAGTGATTAGGTAACAGGGCGGATATAATGTGTTAAAAGCATGGTGGATACGCCGATGATACTTCCTATATATAAGTGCTTTTAATACATTATATATCATTGCGTTGTCTAGATCACTTGGGCAAGGTTATCGAAACAAAGTTATATTACAAGGTTTTTCTAACGATATATATATACTATTCGAGTTTTTATTCCAAAAACGATTTACAATCTGGATTTAATTAAACAAATGTTTTGGAGTTAAGAATTATGGCTACGAGATTTTATAAACTGTAACCAATTTGATTTGAGTTGGTTAATTATGTCGCAATACTATACTTTTCAAAACAAGGTTTAAAAATAAGTATTGCAACATGTAAAACGAGCCATGAATCTGAAACTCATACAAAACCTATGTACTCGCCGGCATTTTTATGCTGACGTACCTATTTTCACATGTGTTTCAGGTACAATAGTTGATGATGCATGATGATGATATTGGTGTACTCTCACGTAGGAATGGACAAGGCCTTAGCGACTTTAAAACTTGAAAGATAATAGTTGTATTTATCTAATTTGTAGCAAAACATTTTGTTCAATAATTCAATAAAGCAAAACTATTTGATCCATGGTTGTGAAACAATGATTTTGTTACAACACCCCCCGACGTTTCTGCCACGTTTTGTTGTTTTACGTGGTCGGGGTGTGACATCCGTTCTGGTGGAGTGTGACTTCGATGGAATCGAACCATTGGAACATAGCGGTTGGGCCATCTTCTCCAGTGAATTCCTTCGGACCGCATGCCTTGAATTGCTTGAAGCTGAAAGCACTCTTGGGAGCAACTTTAGGAGCGTCAGTTCTAGACTCCTCTGACGATTTGCTAACGTTCTCGTAAATTTCACTCACAGCCTTGGCCACTTGCTTCGTGAGGATAGCAGCAAGGCGTTTGTCCCTCTTCTCTTGGCGAGTGAGTCGCGTGTTACGAAGTCCAGATGACGACATTGTCTGCAACAGACATCGTCATTGGTCTCAGACATGGTTTAATCGATTCTCACCTCACACGTTTAGTACTTACTAAAGCTTAGGATCACAATAAGACATGTATCACATAAACACATAGGCACATAATCACAGATTCACATAATCACAGAAGCACATAAGCCCGTAGGGCACAGAATCACAGAAGCACATACGCATGTAATCACAGAGGAAGTCAAAATACAGAAACCTATTATTCAAAGTTCGCGAGTCGTTCGAATATAGCGATCGCGTATAGCACATCGCGTAGTATAGCGTAGGTGTATAACATAGCATAATGTCGTCCGTATTGTAGCGACTTGTTAGCGTTTTGAGATAGAAGTGCAGTGCGAGTCGTGCGTGTCGATCGAAGTGGACGCAAAAATCGAATAATTCCAAAAATTTAAGCACATAGATAGGTAAATACACATAAAAACACACATAAAATCGACGAATTATCAGAGTCAGCAGTTGCGGGCTCAGAATCGAAACACATAAAAATCGAGAAATTGATTGTATGCGGCTAGATAGACATCGACTAACCAGAGTGATTCGACTATTCTCAAGGGCTTGTCGTACACATTTTGACTTTCAGGATTGTGCTTCTGCCTCGATTCTTGGGCATTCGGCACGCATTCCCTCAGTCGTACTGTGACTTCATGCCGTTGGAGTCCGTCGAGACTTTGGTGAGCGTTTTGTAAAGCAAGATTGAGCGGAATAAGTCGTCAAGGTTTGGGTTTCACCCCTTGCTTAACAACAATAGCAATGAAAATCCGCGTTAAAGTATGGATTTCACTCCTGATCCAACGCGAATTCTCGTGTTTTTATAGATAAATACAGATCAATGAGCAACTTAATCAAGAGTTTGCGGTTTTCACACCTAATCTCGATCAAATTACTCGTTTGGTTTCGAATAATTATGCGGTGATAGTGTAGCGTAAGCGAGAATAGCGAGATATGGTACATAAGCTCATATCAAACTTTTAAAAGTTTGCACAAGTCGGTCTGCTGGTTCTTAACTATAGACTAGGTCTTTAAGACATCAACCCGGACTAGGTCGAGTCTTGCCTAATTCCCTATAGTTATGGCTCTGATACCAATCTGTCACACCCCAACCGATGGCCGAAACATCGGGGCGTGGCACTGAGCGAAACAGATTGTCCAGAAGTTTCCATAACAATTATCATTACCATTCAATTTAAAATAACATATCCCATACCATGTCTCAAAAGGTAAACAAATTATTACAAACAAAATCTAGGCAAATAGTTCTATTCCGACAACTCAGATTTTTCATAAAACCCAATTGTTTATCTGCTTCTAGAGACCCCTGATTTTGTTTGTACAGACAACTATTTGTTGGCCTCTAGAGCCTTATTCTAGCCTCGCTTTCCTAGCAGAAAAGCATCCTAAACACCTGTCACATACGTTAAAATAAAGTCAATACACATAGTGTAAAGGCGAGTATACAAGTTTGATAATAGCATATAGAGTTCGAAATAGTTTACACATAACCAACACGTACACATAGGAAAACGAAGCATGTTAGTTATCGACATGAACCTATCGATACCAATGACTGCGGGTTGACTGCCCGAGGCAGTTCGTAATACATGATCACAACTGTAATCCATGCAAATAATTGTCCTTAACAACCCTCGCATGAGCGGGTGCTGAGTCCAAACTATATTATTATCGTCGTTAAGGCAGGTAGACAGCATTCCATGCGTAAACATAACAAACAAGCATTCATTAAGTCACGTATAACATGCGATAACGGTTAGCGTTTAAAAGTATTGCGTAGTGTGTTCGATTGTGATTTAGAATAAGTAACGTATGTAACACCCAAAAGTGCTAAAGCAAAAAGGGACAGAGTATACTCACAACGGTTTGATGGATTGAAGGGAGCGCTTAGAGAGTAAGGTTAGCCTGATCAGAACGATAGCATAACGATAAGAGACGCGTAAAAACGATACAAGTGTTAGTGGGTTGGATAGCTGCTTGGTCGGATGGTAATCCGATCGGACAGCCGGTCGTGTAGTAACAATCTGGTCGGACAGTTGTCCGGTCGGACGGTAGTCCGGTCGGATGACTGTTCGAGTGGATTGTTTCTCCCTTTGAGAAGGATGTGTTTGTGTATGATGGTTTGACTTTTGAAGTTTTTGTTGTAGCATTTGAAAATATTGAAGTATCTCTACCCTTCAGGTTGGGCCGTCCGATCGGACAACAATCCGACTGGTTGACACTTTAGTGGGAACGAGTTCTCAGCAGAATGTCACTCGAACGGGCAGCAGTTCGATTGGGGTGGCATTCCTAGTGTATTGAACATGTTGAAAATCGTTTAAGTGTTAAAGTCAAGTATCTCATGATCCAAAGAGTAATCCGGTCGGATGGTAGTCCGATCGAATAGCAGTTCGTTCAATACTCAAACTTTAGATAAGTTGGTTAAGTGTGGGACCCAAGTGCTGGTCGTTCGGCTGACCGGTCGTTCGGCTTACTGTCCGTTCGGCTGGCTGGCTGTTCGGACAGCAAGTTGTCCTAGTCGTCCTGTTCGTCTCACACTTGGTCATTTTGATTGTTTGTCGTTTTATCGAGGTATTTTGATAACGAGTCAAACCAGAGGAACTTTGTCATTACTTGGTCTTCCTGATCAGACATGAATCACCCAAATCCGATTAGTGAACGGTTCGGGACGGTGTTTCACTTTCAACCCAAAATCGGTAAACCTCGTGGATAGAATCCGGATCTTGGGCCACACAACCACCAGAATGATTAGTAAGTCGGCACAAGCTCCGTTTCTATCGGTTTTGAAGGTATTGAGTGTAAAAGAGTTGAAAGAAAGTTGGAAAACTATCTTTCAATCATTTTCATTGTGAATATATTTAGATCTGTGAAAGATCTTTTGTTGTTTATGTGGAAATCGGCTAGATCCAAGTTATTTTTGGTGGATTGAGGTCAAAACATGAAGTTCTTCAAGAACACACGATGACGTCATCCTAGAACACCTTGAATCTTGATGATTTCACGGTTAAAAGTTAAAATTGAAAAGATAGAAAGGTGTAGGAGTGTGTGTAAATCAAGAAAGTACAAGATTTAGGACGAGATCTTACTGGAATCGAGAGAAATATGAGAAAAGGTGAGGAGGGCGTGTTGTGCGGTCAGAGAGTTTCCAAAAGTAGAAATGATGAAAGTGACACGGGTATTTATAGGATTCCAAAAGAGGAAATTGTGGGTCGGTCGGATGACATCTCACCCGGGTGACAGCCCGGTCGGATGGCATGTCGACCGGATGGCAGCCCAGTCGGATGGCAATCCGGCCGGCTGGCATCTGGTTCGAGTGTTTGGCGTGACGATTTTTGATGTTTCGATTTTGATCTCGAGCGAGGCGATTACGATAGAGTTTCCTATTCAAATTACTTTTAATCCCAATCACTCATAACTCGCGCTGTCTCTTCTCCACCAATTATCATAATCCGATTTCGATTGAGTTCAATTGCGTTTCGATTGCGATTCGATTGATTACCACACATAACATAAATAAACATGCACAAGTAACACTTAAGGCGTACACACACGTATAACAGTAGCCAATATGTGTATTTCGAGTTGCGATCGCGATTGCGATAAGCGATAAATAGCGATTAGCGTCGATAAATAGCGAATAAAATTCGATTACTTGCAATACTCCACATATTACAACCAACGTACATGATAAAATAGACTAACTACAAGTCAAGAAGTCAAAACAGGATAAGAGCAAGGAGTGGCAGATCGCAATTAGCGATCTTTTCTTCCTTTGACTTCAATCTTGACTTTGACTTTGACTTTCGAAACACGGGGTGTTACAGATATAGTGCATTCACAGTTTCCTTTTTGGTCTACAATATTCTAACCTTTTCTTTGTAGGTCACAAGAACGGGAGAGAACGCCAGAGAAGTAAACCGAAGCCGGGAAGGCAGGAACGATGATGAGTGAGTTTGGGATTCCATAAATTTCCTTTTTTTACAGAAGAAAGAATAAGCTTTCCGTTTTGATTTGCGGAAGAAAGAATGGTGATTTTTTGATTTGGGGAAGAAAGATTTGCAAGAAGTGGGAAACGTCTGTGTGGAAGAATTTTTGCAAGAAGTTGTAAAGGTTTTGTGGGAAACTTCTGGAATGTTTTAGTGGCGCTAGGCAGGGCCGTCTCCGAAAATCACAAATTTTTTTTTGGCCCTGTGCGAGATAAAAAGTTTGGACCCTATTCGCAAATCTCCATACATTCAAATCCAAGCAAATTGGGCCACAAAATCACAAATTCAAAATTCTTAAATGGCCCAAAAACGTTTTTATTTCATAAATCTAGGCCGTTTAAGATTGAGAAAAAACATACAAATTTATTTTTAGTATTTATTGGTGTAGTTTAGGAGTAGGGTTAATGTAACATTTGCCACTAAAAAAACATAGCCTAACTAAGGGGGTGTTTGGGATTGCGTTTTTAACCTGATTATTTGATTATTGTGTTTTGAAATCGCAAAAAATCTATTTTAAGTGTTTGGTAAAAAATTAATAAAAAGTGATTTTTTACGTTTTGTAGAGTTCAAAACGTGATAATCCATAAGTAGGTCACCCCTTGCTGCAGGAAAACGTGATAATCCAAAAACTGATTTTTTACGTTTTCACTTATTTATTTTTTTAAAATATATATACTTGCCAAACACTCAAATAGTTGATTATCTGATTATTGTGATATCAAACAACATAATCAAATCCAAACAATGTTGATTATCTGATTATTGTGATATCAAACAACATAATCAAATCCAAACACTATCTTTCCGCAGCACGTTTTGTTACAGCTAATTATCTGATTCTGATTATTCAAAACGCATAATCTATTTTCAAAACTCAACCCCAAACACCCCTAAATCATAAATCCACACACATAAATTTATATATTACAACAAAAGAGCAATTACTTGAACTTTAATTAATTATGTGGAAGAAATACCAGTAATAAGAAAGAGCTTTAAAATAAAATATATGAAACAGGCCCTTAGTAATAAGGAGCAACTAAAAAAATGTAGAGAAGCAGGCAGCATTAAAAATATGTAAAGATGCAGGATTCGAACCTACATCTTCGGTGAAACAACAGGAGGCTCAACCAACTGAGCTACACAAACATATGTTAGCCATTTTGATTTATATATAATTAATATATAAAATAAGAATTTTTTGGGCCCCTAAAAGCTTTGGGCCCTGTTCGGTGGCCCATCCGGCACACCCTACGGGCCGGGCCTGGCGCTAGGTACTCGCCACGTGTCCATTTTTAATTGGGTGTCTTGAAGAGTCTGCCAAGGACGCATCAATTGCTTGGGTTTCAGTGAGACGTCTCCATATAGACGCCTGAGATGGCTATATTTGAAAATTGTGTTTGTAGAATGGTAGTTTATACTTAATTTATTCCTGATAAACATGATCATGGAATTATGGAGGAAATGTTATTATAAATCTTTTCATCTTTTGTATAAACCAAAAGAAATTGTAACACATATTTGGTAAAGAACTTCATAATCAATTGATTAAATATCTAGACTGTACGTTACAAGAACAGATTAGTTCATTATAGATACCAGTTTATGTATTTTTGGACCAAAAAGTTAATATTTTATCACATTAATATATCATCATATTTTAGGCAATTACGTGCCAATCTTTTTTGGCTACTTGTTTGCACCGATATGTGTTGTATAGAGCATAATACTGACAATTGCCAATATCAAAATAAGTCTTAAACCGAAATTAAATACATAAAAATATATATTTTTGGTAGTGATTACAATTACCATATTTTACTGTCAGAAGATAAAAGAATAAAAATCAACGTGAGTATTTCATGAGCCATAATTGTGCTTAATGATAAATGCAGATATTAATTCCACCATTAGAATCACCAATATAAATTCCACAAGAATCCCACTCTAAATTCAAAGTAAAAATGGCATTCAACCTCAAAACAGTTTTATCTATTTTCATTTCTGTGTGTTTAGTTTCTAGTCATTTTGCAAATCGTTGCCTCTGTTCAATCCCTACATTCTTTGTTAATGGAGGTGGTTTTACACCTGCATTAGGAACATGGTATGGAGATCCCAATGGTGCTGGAAGTGGTATATATATACATTCACATCTCATTAATATTAATATATATTATTACTAGTATTGTTATATATTTATGTATATTATTATTTTTATGTTTAAACATATATATTTACACATATGCACAGGAGGAGCCTGTGGATGGGCTGATGATGTGAGGTTACCTCCATTCTCATCTATGATTGCTGCTGGAAATGCAAATATTTTTTTGCAAGGCAAAGGTTGTGGGGAATGTTATCAGGTGAAGAAAATATATTAATTAACCAAAAGACATTCATTCACTTTATTTAATAATATTAACAACTTTTTTGTAATTGATTCATCTCAGATCAAATGCAGCCGGGAACCTTATTGCTCCGGAAATCCAATTACAGTGACGATAACCGATGAATGCCCGGGTGCATGTAATGACGTTCCATTCCATTTTGATCTAAGCGGAGCCGCTTTTGGTGCAATGGCGAATCCGGGACAAGCTGACAATCTTCGTAATCTTGGCCAAGTTGACATTCAATTTCAAAGGTTGATATATGAGTCCATTAAATCTGTGCATAAGTATATTAAGGCCTTACTAATCCTACGCCACCCCAAACTTAAACGTACGTTTAATGGTTGATATATGAGTCCATTAAATCTGTGCAAGCTCTAACCTTCAAATGGATGTTCAGATCATCAAATGGTCGTTGAAAGAAAACGGTGTGAGCTATATATTAATTTCTAAAACTAAAATACTTGAATTAATGTTTTTGAAAATTAACAAGTCTACCTGCACATATGTAGGGAAAAAAACTATCTATTATTCAAAACTAAAGTATAAAAAGATTGTTAACATCACTTAGTTTAATATACATTATTGTTATAATGTTTGGATTTAAACAAAGTTAATGGTTTTAACAATTTACTGCGGTTTACTGTATGTGTAGGGTGCCATGCAACTATGGCAGAACTAACATTGCTTTCAAGATCGATGCGGGAACAAACCCTAACTGGTTTGCAACCCGAATTGAATTTACGGAAGGAGATGGTGGACTTCGGTCAGTGGAGATCGCACCTGCTGGCACACAAGAGTTTGTTCCGATGAACAATATTTGGGGTGCGGTTTGGGTAGCCAACATTGACTCGTCTTTCAAAGGTCCATACTCGTTCAGGCTCACATCTCCAATAAACGCGGTCGCAGTTGCTATAAATGCTGTGCCTATGGATTATGTACCTGGCCAAACTTATTTCTCAAATGTAAACTTTTAGATAGTGTTTGGTATGCAGGAATGAGAGGTGAAATGTAATAGATGATTACGAGTGAATGAAGGAAAGGGTGTTTGGTTGGTCAATGAAATGGAATCACCCATTCCAAAATGCATTCCATTCCCTCAAAATCATTCCTTCCACCCCTCGTGTTTTTTTTTCCATTTCATCCCCTCTTGCACCATTCATCAACAACACCACAACTCACCACCTTCGCCACAACCCACCACCACCACCCACCACCGACACCATCGCCGCCACCCGCCACCACCTCACCCCGAAAGCCACCGCCGCCGCCGCCACCCACTCGCCACCGTTATCACCCACAGCTGCGACCAACCGCTAACGACACTCGCCGCCGCCGCCCACCACCATCGTCGACGCCACCACCACCGCCACCACCAACCGCCACCTCTGCTGCTACCCACCACCAACGACCACCTTTCCACAACCACCACTCGTCGTCGCCGCCGCACCGCCACTCGCCGCCAACACCACCGCCCATCGCCGCCGCCGACACCCACCACCGCCACCTATAACCACCCACAATCACTACCATCGACCACCACCACCACCACCACTCACCGCTGATTTTATTACTCCGTTTTTCTTGCCTACCGAAGAATACACAATAATAACTCATTCCATTCACACATGGTAACCAAACAAGACATGGAATGGTAATGATCCATTGCATTCCCTCGTCCATTCCATTACCACGTCCATTCCATTCCCACATCCATTCCATTACCTCATACCAAAATGACCCTTAGTAGCTAGTGAGACCTAGTGAAGATTAGTAGGATAAAACTGCGCAACATTTTGATTTCAGTTTGACCATGCTATTGTCTAGTAATGATTTTAGTTTTGACAATAACATAAGGGGAAAGTGAATATGGGGCTGTTACACACCTAAGCTTAGGTGTAAAACCACTCAAAACTACGTAGTTTTGATTTAAAACCCTAAAAATTAAAACTATAACACACTTTTTACTACTCTTTTAAGCTATTAATGTTTCTTATTAACAGTTCATCGATTTCAATTTCTTCCACCATAACAGTTCATCGAATTCGACATATATTTCACTTTTTACTCCAATTCCATCACAAATCATAATTTAATATTTAGTCTTTTGGGTTGTACTCCTACAAAAAAGGTTACAAATTTTGAATACATTAGTTTTCCTTTCTTCTGAATATTGAGTTTTACTAATCATTTTGTTTGATTTGATCAGACCGAAATCAAAGAAGTATTAAATAAAGAATACATTAATTTATAACCGATTAGTTTTAGCATATGTATATGGGGTTCTCAGCTCTTGGCAACGGTGTCTAAGAGATTGAAGAAAATAATAACTTAAAAATATTATAGATGGAAGGAAATATTTGATGAAAGGTAAGATATTAAAAAAGCAAAACGAAACAGGGGATGTACTGTAGGCAAGGAGAAGAACTGTGAATTACTTAAAAAGAGGAGTAAAAAAAATGTGTTATAGTTTTAATTTTTTGGGTTTTAAATCAAAACTACGTAGTTTTGAGTGGTTTCACACCTAAGCTTAGGTGTGTAACAGCCCCATATTCACTTTCCCCATAACATAAATGCAATTTGAGTTTATATATCTTTTGGTTAGTTTACAATGTGTATAACATTCAAAATATATTAAGAAGTACAAACGATCATGATTGTGTTATTGTGTATAACTATAATGTAAGTTGCACTACAAAAAAAATCCACTAGAAACTAAGGAATGTTTCTGGTGTAAATTGTAATTGGAGTGACTAAAGGTAAAGCCTAAAACTGGTCCCAAAGTGATCAATCAAAGGTATTTAGAACGTTAAAGTTAGAAAATAATGGAACTTGTTGTATTCGAACTTGAGTCAATGGTATACCGGTTAAAATGCGTTGGTTAGGACTATTTTGCTAATCATTCTATGATGCTTTTAATGATTCAAATCACCTATGTTAGAGAGAAGTGGGGTCGCTTCGAATGGATTTGTGGGGAGGCGCAAATCCTAGAGCTCTCGCAGAACCAAGAACGTGTTCCATGACCATAAACGGACACAAACATGAGGACTTGACTCGACTAGGGAGAGCATTGTGTGAATGTATATTGTCGCTTACATAAATGGGGTATACAAGACCCTAGGAGGCTAATTAGCATGCTTCACAAAAAAAGGTTCAAAGGTTACACCTACCTATCTTGCAATACTCAACTGTTGAACGTCTATCGTTGAAACTTGATACATCGATTTCTATTCATGTGGGGGATTGTTGGAAATTTGTGAAAATAGCATTTTTCACAAATATAGGAAAATGATTTTTCCTATTTTGGACTACAAATAAATATAAGAAAATGAGCGGGTCTTATATATATTTATTTGTGGGTTTGTGTTCTATGTTGGAAGAGTTTCGCAACGAACTAAACCATGTCCAAAACTAAGATGAATGAGATATCGATGCTCAAAGTTTGGTGTATGAACTTGAATGCTAAAAAAAAGTGGGAAAGTGCCACATTGTCCCACATAAGAGCAGAGATGAAACTTAAAGGGGTATTTAAGTGGGAACTCTCCATCCTTATTGTTTCAAGGAAGCACTCAATAAGTGTACTCGCGAAGGGTCACACCCTAACTCGCGCTCGCCCACGCGCGCGCGCGTGGTGTGGGCGACGAGGCGCAATGTTGGGCATCGTCGCGACGCGCTTGAGAGCCGCCTTTGTATTTTTGACCGTGTGCGCGTGGTAGTGCACAAGGGATGCAAGGACCAGGTGGTTGGTGACGTGGTATGCAGACGCATGACGTAGCAGTCATGCGCGTACGCGCGCGAGTATACATGGCATGATGGCGCGCACTCGCGTATGGAGCATGGGCACTGAAGTGACGTGCGCGGCGCACCAAAGTGAGCCAAAATGGCGCGATTGTGTGGTGTGCTCGTAGAGGCTCACAGGTGACGTGGCGCACGCGCGCATGAACGTGCAGACTTGTGCGCGCAAGGGCGCACGCGCGCAGAAGCTTCCAACAGTTAATGCCAGTGCAGTTACACTTCAGCATTCGAAACTGACGAAGTCAACGCTTTTGACTGTGAATTAAATGACGAATTAAAGTGCATTGAATACGTTCAATGCATCTTAATTCGCCCATTCAATTCATTTTTCAGGTTCAAACTTCACATCTGCAGTATAAATAGAGGAGCCTGCTGCAAAACCAGATACACTGAAATACACATCTCTACAATCTCTCTCTACAACAATCCTTATCTTTCTTGCATCAAGGTACACCTTCGGGTTGGAGTCAAGACCGGCAGTGCAACTTCTTCGGGCTGTTGTATCCTGGAAACAAACGTGTTCTCCTGGAAGACCCGAAATTTGTTTTAAGGGACCCGTGTCTAACACGATTCTCAGCCAAGAACTGTTTTTCGCTTATATTTCTGTTCTTAATTTTTCTTTTCAGTTGTATTTGTAATTTTATTTTCAGTTTCATTCTGTTTAGTATTTGTAATTCAAGTTAATAACGTTTTTATTTAATTTTGCATGAACGGATTCCAACAATCTTAAAACAAATTTTTAAAACACTGTTCGTGTAGAATCACAAACATATTCTGCTGTGAATTCGAACCAGTTTTGAACTCATAGAGTTGTGTTTTAAAAACAGTTTTTTTCTGTTTTGATTCAAAGGAGCGACTTTGTCAAAACAGTTTCTGTTCTTCTACTCCTTTCTTTCATTGAGTTCTAAAAACTTACTGCTGTAGTCTTCAAAGTTGGACTTAGAAGCTACACGAATGGTTTTGCGCACTCATAAAATATAATAAATTAGCGTATTTATTATTTTGAAAACAGTTTATTAACTTGGTTTTGTGGAATTTTTCAGAATGTCGACTGAAAATACCAACGTCAACGTCGTTGTCGGTACCCCTGCCAACACTGTGGGAGCGTCCACAGTGGCAAACCATGCTGAATGACCTGAGAAGTTCTCAGGTCTCCACTTCAAGCGGTGGCAACAGAAGAGGTTCTTCTATTTGACCACCATGAACCGTGCGAGGTTCTTGACTAAAACTGCTCCCCAACCTGCGGAAGGGGAGACCGACGCTCAGGCTCTAAGCGCGTTAGAGGCTTAGAAGCACTCAGACTTCATATGTCGAGGCTATGTACTCAATGGTCTCTCGGATGCCTTGTATAATGTGTAATATAATATCAAGACTTCCAAAGAATTATGGTAGTCTTTGGATAAAAGTACAAAACGGAGGATGCGGGAACAAAGAAATTTGTTGTCGCCCGTTTGTTGGACTACAAAATGGTTGATAACAAGACTGTTATGAACCGAGTCCAAGAGTTGCAAATTATACTACATGACATCCATGCTAAGGGAATGATACTTAGCGAGACATTTCAAGTGGCAGCCATGATTGAAAAATTGCCTCCTTCGTGGGTAGAATTTAATAACTACCTAACGCATAAGCAAAAGGAAATGATAACTGAGCAACTGGTCGTCCGTCTTCATATAGAAGAGGACAACAGGGTGGCCGAAAAAGGCACATTTTGCAAGCTTTGGCTAAGGCAAATATGGTGGAAGTTGGGGAGTCCTCAAAGGGCAATAAGGGCAAACGGGGTAAAAAGGACAGCAAGGGGAAAGCAAAGGTTAACAACCTTGGACCGAAAAAGGGGGTTGTGAAAAAGAAGCTTGTGCCTTTCCAAGGTACTTGTTACAACTGTAATGAGATGGGGCACTGTGCTAACCAATGCAAGAAACCTAAGCGTGAGCGTGCGCATATGGTTGATGAGGATGGTATGCCTCTAATTGCAATGATAACCGAGGAAGTGGCTATGATTGAAGAAGTCAACGCGATGGGTGAAAACCCAAAAGGATGGTTCGTTGACACGGGTGCAACCCACCATGTTTGTGGAGATAAGGCTCTATTCTCTACATTCAAGTGAAGGATCGTTGTTGAACACGAATGAGTCAATCAGAAGAGTTGTTTATCCGATTCAAAGGCGGAATCAATGAAACGGACGCTCAAACTAATTATAATGCCTCTTGTATTGATTTAACACTGATTACAACCTGAGAATAATTTGGCAGCACTTCGTTAAACAATCCTGAATCCGTGCCAAATGAACAAAGCAATGCACTATTTATAATGATCATGATTTCGCTTTTATGAACAAGCCTTATGAGCGAAATCTGATGTTTCTGATTTCGCTTATATGGCATGTACATATGATCGAAATCACCACCTTAACCACTAATTTCTGCTTCTCGAACCTCGTGCACTGATTATTCTAACCTATCCTATTACATTACATGATACAAGACGAAGTCAATAGACGTAATGCACTAACAGACTCCCCCTCGGATATTGACGAAGTCTTCAGTGTCTAGTCTCTGTTATGACACCTCTTCTGTCTTGATCATTCTGCTCTCGTTCAGATTGTAACATTGAAAGCATCCTTCAATCTTTCTCTTTGATCAGCTTCAATCTTTAACTCTTTCACCAGGATCTCATCATTGGCTTTATCATCAACAGCTTCATCATCAGCAGGCTCCCCCTTTCGTCAAGCTTCTGTGCTTTTAGGGATCGACAACTCTCTTTTCAGCTACAAGCTCTTCCTACCTTCCAACTTGTCTTCAGACTCCCGCTTAGATACTGCTCTCGGGATCGTAGTCTGGACTTTTCTTGCAATCACTCATACAACTATAAGTAACAACATTTTAAACTTCCAGATACCATAATCAGGCAATTCAAACTTTCTAAATCACTTCTCATGAATTTGGCAGTTTCAACGAATCGTATCGGAAACTAACTCTATAACAATATAAGCATCCAAATCCCACACAATTAATCATCCAAGTCCAACTTAATGACCTTGGAGATATCACAAACTGTTTTTGAATTTTTTTAATAGAAGTTTAAGTTTCAAATTAATGAACTTGTTTTATTTTCAGAAACACAATCAGCTTACTTAGATTTTGAAACTCAGCATTTCAGATATCAGTTGTCGAAAATAAAGCAGAAATCAAAATCTTTTTGTATTTTCTGAAAATATAAAACAGTAAAGAAATATGTACAAACATATTTACATACAATATTTTTGTTTTGAGTATGCATCAGAGGATCATATCAGTTTATGACAAGTCACAAGTACCGTTGAGCTTAATTTCACATTAAGAATTAAACAATTCACTTAGATTGTCGATATACTGGTCCACTTAAATTTTCATACAAACTTCAACTGATTCAGGATATGAATTAGATGTTTTAAGAACTTAAACTCATTCATGTGTCTCACCTCTTGAATATACTCCCGTATCCAAAATCCCAAATATTCAGTCTTACAGGTGAGTATACCACAAATGATATCTGTAAGGGGTTAAATGCGAGGGCCGTGAGAGCTCAGGTCTATACTTCCATATACGCAGAGAGATGACGGCTTCGACTTTTCGGTGTGTCCCCTTTAGAGGATATTTTGTTTCAATAGCACTGATTATCAATTTTATTGTTTAATCGAGTAGCTGAGGGTGATGCTATGTTTCAAGCATTTGCAGAAAGTATTATTCGGGGACTAGGTCAGAACTTCCATTCAGCAGAAGTCCCGGAATAATACCCCAGATATCACTGAGTATAAAGACCTAGTATCTCAGAATAAGGGACCTTTCAAACGAGATTTCATGGGTTACTTATATATCCAAGTAGTGTTCCCCACGAAATAAGCAAGTGTTTGAATTTAGGTTTATATCTCGAAAAAGTTTACTAAATGTATAAAAACCTATCGACATATCATCAGTGAGACTGTTTAACGCCATATAATCATTACATTTCTTTAGCATACTGTAATTGTCTACTGATGTACTATCATTTCCTCTTTTCACGCAAAACTCGATTTTTGAATTTTATCATGTTTTTGGCTTTTTCAAATTTTCTAATGTTTTTGGATTTTCTGATGACAATTTTTCTCCCCCTAAAATGCAAAACCATTAAAAATTTGACAACACAATACTGATAGCTTTGTCTCGCCATCCATTTTCTACTTCTCGTGTACTGAATTACAGAAAATATAAAATATAGTACTAATTACCCCCATGATTTACAACCCATTGATCTTAACAGTTTGAAAACCGTTTTTCAATCTGATGAAAGTAATCATGTTTGTTCAGCCGTGAGGGTTTCGGCGTATTCAATCAACACTTATCCAAACAAAATTAAAAACAACAGATTTTTGGTTTTTCAAATTTTAACAAACTAAAAACATATTTTTGGTTTTTAATTTTTCAAGTTTTTAGGATTTTGAAATATTGTTTATTTATGTACAGACAACAATCAAACTAAACTCCCTGTTCAACCAAACCAGGGTCCTGCAACCTCTTCCTGTGCCAGACTGCCCAATATTCCATTTTCACAATCTTCAGCTTCGTTGAGCACCTGCACATTCAGTCTTTATCAATTACTTGAACAATTTAGCCCAGGTCTGTTGGACCTTAGGCATTTCAACACAATAATGTTCATTCAATTTTGGAAATTCTTTGTCACTTAAAACTTTTTCAACTTTGACTTCAACTTTCTCATCTTTTTCCGACATCACTTGTTTCTTAGCACTCCACACTTGACCTTTCGGAGTACCTCTTTTGTAAAAGTTTGTCTCTTTTTGAATCTTTTGATTTTGAACAACATTTTTAGGTTTCCAAAACTCTTGAGGTTTTGTCATATCAACCGATGTTTTCCAACTTTGTGTTGTTCGCAATCTGGGTGTGTGAAAATTCCAGGTCTGTATTGAATCGAGCCTGTTCAGGTTTGATTTCCAATTTTGATTTGAAGCAAACTTGTTTGTATTGTACCTCCAAGTTTGTTTCGAATCAAATCTGGTTGACCTTGGTTTCACATCCTCAGATTTCTGTTTTTCAACATCAACAGGCTTTGGATTTGGACACTTTCATGCAACATGTCCAATTTGATCACATTTAAAACACGCTTTCTTTGACACATCCTTGGCCTGGTGTTGTTTCTTTTTCATAGCATCAAACTCCTCACTAGACTGTTGTCCAAATTTGAGTTTTTCCTCTTCTTTCAAGCTTTTCCCTTGAACAAAATTCATCTTTTGTTGTAAATTCAATTTTTCATTTTGTTTCCAATTCTTTTTCTTTTTATAACCCAAACCAGCCTTCATGTTTTTCTTCTTAAAACCAGGTTTGTTATAAAAAATTTTACGACCTTTATCAGCAAACTTTGAAATTTCCGACTTTTCGATCTCAACCATCTTGAAAACTTTATCAATTTTCTCTGAAATCACATTCTGAATCGGGAATACAACATCTAAGAATAGTTTGTCCGATCCAATCATGGTATAAACCAATCCCTTTGAATCATCATCCACAACTTTCTCATATTTTGTGTTTTTCAAGTAACCATCATGAAAATTACCTTCATCTTCATTCTGTGATTCAGACTTATCTTTGGTAGACTCACCTTTCAAAACACTATCAACAACCTTACTTACCACCTCTGAATCATCAGCATCATCAGATTTGGTGTAAGTTACATCGATACTTTCAGGTAATTGGTCAACTATGTTCAAACCTTGTGCCACCTTTTCCTCATCATAAAACGTATAATTGTTTCGCAATGGTAGTGGTACCTGATGAAATTCTGAACCAATACCCTTTTTGCAATTTTCAGTATCTTTGTCGTCTGGTGTGATGTCAAAAATGCGTTCGAGAATGTACGAAGAATTATGATAACTTTGAAGTTTGGTAACAACCTTTTCTTTTTCAGCCAAAACTTGTTTGAGATTAGCAACTTCATCAACACACTTGTTTAATTCAAGTTGCTTTTCTCTAAGCTGTCTCTCATACATTTCTTTGGTTGTTAACGTTTCAGACAGTCTTTGATCAAAACTTTTGACTTGTCTCTTCAAAGTATCATATGCTTCTTATACTCTCTGACTCGACCATTTTAAAGAATCATACTGTTTTTGTTTACATCTAGAAACTTAGTTTCTTTTTCACCACAATCGACACATTTTGCTGTACACAGTTGTCGATAAACCTCATTATCCTTTTCAAGATCTTGACATTTCTGTGTTAGTTTCTCAATTTTTAATTTCAAAATTTCTTCAGTTTCAATCATTTCTTTACATTTCATTTTGAAAACATTTTCAAATTTGTTTGCTTCAATTTCTTTTGCTTTTATTATTTCTTCTTTTTCAGTACAGGCTTTGCACTTTTCTATGCAATTCCTACACTTGTTATCTTTTTCATCAACCATTTCAACATTCGATAGATCAGAAGATTTTCTAATCTCAGTCTCATTCAGCACCGGTTCTTCTGACTTCTGATCTTCCTCTTTTTCTTCTTTCTGAGCTTCTTCATTCTTCTGCGCTTCTTCAGCTCTCTGTTCCTCTCCAGCAAGCTTTGTGGCAGTCTTCACTTCTTCAATCATCTTCTTCAATTCTTCTTCTTTTCTTTTCTTCATTTCTACCACCTTCGGTAGACTTGCTTCAAAAACTTCTTTTAACTTATTCATCAAATTCAGCAAATAACTTTTATCAGAAAGCCTTCTTGTGTTGAAAGTGCCCTCACTTGGAAACACATTGGTTACAGCATCAAAATCCACTTTTGACGAATCAACTACTAGATTACCCTGTGGATCCATGTAACACTCTAGTTCTTCATTCCATCTCTTGGCTCTTTGTGCTTCCTGAAATGGTTCATACAACTTGCCAATCTCCCATCTCGCACTATCTCTTCTCCACCAAGTATCATGATCATCATTTGCAACAAATGCATATCCAACTGCATCTTCTTCAGGGCAAACTTGACTCCAGTCGTAACCTTCATCGTCATATATAACTGCAAGAACCCTAGATCTTTCTTCTGGTTGCTTTAATCTTGGCGGTTCAGACTTATTCTGATGGTAAATTGCTTTCTTGTAATAATATTCGTTGAATGGATTTTAAGAATCATCAGCATACGCATTTCTGCACTCGCGCTTGAAATGACCTTTTTGTTTGCATTTAAAGCATGTCACCTTGGATTTGTCATATCCCAGTTTGGTAGATGGTCCACCAATTGACTTCCTCCCCGTGATTTCGATGAACCGCTGTGCCCGACGAACCGCAGTGGCCATGCACCATCTTATATCCATTAGTTCCATCTCCTCGGGGTCTAATTGATCATAATCTTCTTTCGTCAAGTTGGTGTTGCCTATCTTCCCTGCAACGAGGCTTTCATACGATTCAAGTACAGATGCCAAGAAAACCATCTGTTGCTTCGCCGACCCTTCGCTGAAATTCTGCCCATTCTTCAAATCTACTGCGATATTACACTAGAATAAATTCTTTGAAGCAGATTGATCAGAAGTTGTTGAAGAAGATCTACTGTGAAAACCACTGTGAAGACTTTCATTGTTCACTGAGCTTGAGCTTTCTGCAGAAAATGCTGTTCTTGGAGACCCAGCCTGTGGTATATTTCCTCTGTAGTAAAGCTCTACATTCTGCTGATAAGCTGGATTGTTGACTTTAGATCTCTTCATCTCCAACTCATGACTTTCAAGTCTTTCGATCAGCAAATCCACTTTTAAATCTTCAGGCTTGATTGTATTTTTCAACATTAGAGCGAAGTATTGCCAATCTTGATCATTTGGCCATGAATCAAACAATTTATCCACCAGCTCCTCTTCAGAATATGAGATTTCGTGTCTGGTCAGCTCCATTTTCAGATGTCCGAATCTCTCAATCATTTTACAAACAGACTCATTTTTCATACAGTTAAATAAATCAAACTCTTTACGCAACAATTTCTTTTTGTTTTTAACAATTTCATTACTTCCTACACATTTTCTCTCTAACGCTTCCCACAAACTCTTTGAAGTTTTTTTCTTGTTCGAGTAACGAAATAATATCTTCTCTTACTGACTGTTTGATCAATGTTATCATTCTATATTCAGCCACAACATTTTTTATATCTTTTTCTGAAAACTCTTCTTCATTTATTAAGTCTCCTCCTTCTTTCACTGGTGCTTTATATTCACTTTTTAGTTTGAACCAGCTTTCAGGAGCGAAAGCTTTTACCCAACCCTCAAATCTGTTTTTCTACCAGTTAAAGTCTTCAACTTTCATAAGCTTCGGTGGTTTTTGTTGGCTTCCATACATGTTCTCGAATTTCAAGTTCTCCAAAATTTCTCTCATCTCAGATCTTCTATCTGTCGATTCGGAAGTGAACGCGTTGTAGAATGTGTTGTAGAACTCTTCACCGTTGCTTGACATCTTCAATCACTTGAGAACAAACAAACAAATTCAATCAGTTTAAACAATATCCAATAATCTGAAATACACTGACACTTGGTTGTCGTGAAATGATCTTGACGCGAAAAAGTTCACTTTCGAGTGAACTATGAATTGCAGCTATGAGCGAAATCCCAGACAGTCCTTAAAAGCGAAATCAAAAGTAACTTTGAGCGAAATCATGTCATGCTTGTGGTAACGAAACTCTGTCAAAATCATTTCAGAAAGCATCAATATAGAAGGAATTAAAGAGGAAAAGCTGTTGTTACTTTGTGTACATTGATTCCGCCTTTATACGCAAAGATGAACTACCTTAACTGACTTTTCAGGGTCGCAAATCGGTCCAACATCAAGGAAGCAACGGGTGAAGAAAAGCTTTATATGGGAAATCAAGGGGGAAGGCACTGTCATCCTGAAGATGACGTCTGGCAAGGAGCTTACTTTGACCAATGTGCTTTATGTCCCAGAGATACGGAAGAATCTCGTGTCGGGATGGATGCTCAACAAGTTAGGATTTCGTCTAGTGTTTGAATCGGACAACTTTTTCTAGGCATGGAATGTTTGTTGGAAAGGGCTATGCTCTTAATGGAATGTTTAAAATGTCTGTAATGGTTGTGAAAAACAACAAAAATATGAATGAAATTTCTACTTCTACTTACATGATTGAGTTTTCTAATATTTGGCATGGTAGACTAGGACATGTAAATTTAATTCATTAAGACGTTTGATTAAATTAAATTTGATACCAACATTCCATATCGAGTCCAATTACAAATGCGAGACATGTGTAGAATCCAAACTTACGAGATCATCATTTAAATCGGTTGAACGAATAACCAAGCCCCTTGATTTAATTCATACCGATGTGTGTGATTTAAAAGCGGTTCCCACGCATGGAGGAAACAAGTACTTCATCACGTTTATTGATGATTGTACTAAATGTTGCTATGTGTATTTACTTAAGAGTAAAGACAAAGCAATAGAGAAGTTTATCTGGTACAAAAACGAAGTTGAGAATCAACTTAAAAAGAAGATAAAAGCTGTGAGAAGTGACCTAGGAGGTAAATATGTTGCACCTTTTGCGGATTCATGCGCAAAAAGTGGCATTATACATGAGTGTACACCTCCTTATTCTCCACAATCAAATGGCATGGCGGAACGAAAGAACCGCACATTGAAAGAGATGATGAACGCCATGTTGATCCGATCGGATGGTCATCCGATCGGATGGCCATCCGATCAGATGACATTTGTCGTCCGTCGGATACACTTTTACATTATAGCACCGATCCCTGAGTTGCCTTTACACAAACATACATACATTTACATACATATACAAAATGACATACACAACACAAAATAAGACTTGATGCAGACGGAAGCTACAGACATATGTACTAACAATTAAGGTTGGTATATTGTGCTATGGGGTTTGGCATTGGGTTTCCCTGTGGATAGAGTTCCCGATAATCACTATGGTCATTCTCCCATGGGTAATACATTAGAGGGTTAGGTGCTGGAACTCTAGGTATCTCATTTGGGTCAAATGCAGGTAGGGGAATTTGATCTCCTTGGTTAAGTTCTATTTCCATTGGTTGGGTTGGGAATAGTGGCTGTGGTTTTGGTGCAATTATCTGTTCTAGGTTAGGATCTGCTGCCGTGGTGGCTAGTATGTGAAAGTTTGCCAGTCGCCTATTGATTATATCTTGGGTCTGGGCTTTCATCTCTCTATTGGCTGCTGCTAGTGCCCTTTGTTGTTGTAACTTTCTCATTTGCTTCCTGCGCTCATGTGCTCCCTGACTGAACCATCCTCTATTTTTCATAGGGAATGGTTCTTCGGATTGCGCCTTAAATATGAAGATTCCCTCTTCTGTATCAGCAGAATACCCCGAAGGAGTAGGTGACGTGCTGTCGTAGGTATACGCAAATTTAATCCAATGACAACTAATAGCTAGCGGTAAGTGGGTATCGAACTCAGGGAGTATGTGGAAAATGTGTTATCGTGATGTATGTCTAAATTAACTAAAGTAAACTAAAATGCAGAAATTAAAATTCAAGAGTGGATTGTTTTGGATTTAGGAACTAATCTTAACTAATTAAATTGCAAATCAAAGATTGTAGTTTGTAAACAAATTAGGAACAAACGACCATCCTAGACTTCAGGTTTTAATCCACACTAACGTTTATGCCCAACTAGAAAGAATCACATAGACATGATTCGTGTTTGATTATCTATTTGTGATAAAAGGGAACTAAGTACTCGGATCATAAAATGCGAGGTTGTTACCCGATGATCAATTGACAATTATCCAACCCTAATCCCTCCCATGATATCTCGATTGCCAACGGCACCAAGAACGTATGGTTTAGATTATGATCAAACAAAATTCAACACCTTACAAACAAACATTCAAACACCACAATAACTTAAACAAACATTCAAAGTCATTGTTCTAGAAATTCAAGCACAAACATAGTGTTTCAAAAGCAAACCTTACATCTAGGATGATCACCAAAAGTTTAGCCACGCATGACTTGGTACATCATCATCACACCAAGATTAATGTTCATACGAATCGAAAACATAAACCAAATGTTAGAAATTCTTTAGAACCAAGCAAGACAGCCAAATTCGCCCCTAGTGCTCCCAAAACGTCCAATCATGAGAATATCCCAAAAGACACCATAAAACTGATTAAATGAGGGCAGTTACGTTTTCCTCGCAACCTCCATATTAACTTACGGTGCCACCGTAAGTTACGGTGGCCTTCAAAGTGTTACGGTAGGAATTGTCTGGGTTACGGTGAAGAAGTGGTGATATTTCAGGGCCACCGTAAGTTACGGTTGCCACCGTAATTTACGGTGGCACCCTGACTTGTGTGCTTTGTTTCTGCATTCGTTCCACGCGCGACCCGTTCAACTCCAAACCATCCAAAGCTACGTTTTATCCACTTTAAGCTCCCAAACCGCACCTGAAACATAAGCAACCGTAGTTATCTAATTCAAGATAATTACACAATTAAATGAGGGATAAACTTGTCTTTTAACATCATAAAGGGTTGTCCAATGGACCACCCGTCACATCCCCACACTTAACCGTTGCTTGTCCCAAGCAACTCATTAAATCAATTTCTCAACAAGTGATCAATGTAAACCAAGCAAAAACATGCAATCCTTTTTACTAACCCTTTTTAACACCTAACTAATGCACCCCTCACTATGTCTCTCCTCTCGGTTACAAGTAAGCACTAGCAATATGAGCTAGACACACAAAGGCTAACGGGCGGTTGCAAAATTATAGGCTTGTACCTAAATCGATCCTTCTCCTAACAAATGCCAAACATGAATGCAAATCAAAGGGACTTTCAAGGTTGTAACGTGGCTAGGTGTATGGGTAGGAAATGGAATATATATGAAGTAGCGAAAATTTAACCCGGTCTTTTTATTACACAATAAAGCAAACTAACAACTACCAATTTAACTAATATGTACAAGACAACTAAACATCACTTTTTTTTTCATTTTTCATTGTTTTTTTTTTTGTTTTTTTTTTACTTTAAGCAATTTTTTTTACTTTAAGCAAATAAAAACATTCACATAACATATCTAAACACGACTAAAGCAACTACTAACACTATAAGACCGGGTCAAATTGGGTAAATTTTTAAGTAAGTAGCTAGGGGTAACAAACGATAAGCTTTTAGGCACAAAATGGCTACTACATGTCCAAACCCCCGCCCCTCTCGCAACCATGCTCATATATATAATTTATGAGGTCCAACCCCCCAAATCCCACACTCGCACTCACCACGACGAGGCTACCTAATTGCCCTTATCCTTTTCACATTCACATTCAACTAAGGACTCAAACCGTATTCAAGCACAAGTTCTAGTGCACCCCCACCTGTTGCCACTCTCATCAAAGATAAGCATTATTTATTTACAATTGTGGCTTCAACTCGCCAAGAATGAAAGGGTATCAAGGGTTGCCGGTGCATCATTTGGAGTTAATCTAGGGTGTTCAAATTCTCACAATGTTTTGCTTGACTCAAAATTTTTCAAATTCTTCAAAAATCCCCCCATCCCCACACTTGGGATACATTGACCCCAATGTATAGTTTTAGGAGGCTTTGATCACTAAACTTCTTTCAACATCAACAATCGCTTACACACTCAAACCCCAAACTTCTTTTTGGATTTTTTTCATTTTATAATTTTTTTATTTTCTTCTTTTTAACACCGACACACCACCGACTATCACCAACCCAAACACAATATAACAACTAACACCACCCAACCACCCGACCATCAACAAAACAAACTAACAAATATGCACAAAATATACAAAGGAAGAGCACGACCTGACTAGTAATAGCGAGGCTGTGGAGGTCCAAAAATGGAAGACATCATGTCATTCCACTCTCCAAATGCAAATGAACCGCTACTACTACCACCGGGTTGTTGAGCTCCTTCTTGTTGACGTGGATCAATCCATTGTGAATGATGGAGTGGCGGCGTTGGATACGACATACTACCATCATAAGGCGGTAGAGAAGCGTATTCCACATGTTCTGGATCAACCACCACCGGCCGCCCGGCATGCCAATCCGCGTGCATTCTTCTAGCTTGATCATCATTATATCGACTATTCATTTCCAGCTCATGTGAATACGCATGTGTGCGATTCCATGATTCTTGTCGATCGAAGCTATGTTTCAAGGACCTCTCCATACTTGCACTCATCGTGGTGTTTTGATCAAATAACGTCCTTTCCGATCCCGACCATGATTCGAAAATGGAAGCCGGAGGACGTTGATTCGCTATCACCTCTTACATAGTGCCTTCATAAGCCCACCTGGGCTCGTAAGATTGCTCCGTATAGTCATAGAAAGTACCACCATAACCTCCACTCGGGCCCCTTGCCCCACATTCAAATTCACACCACCTTGTGGCTCTTCTACATAATCATCATCACCACTCGGGATCTCCGCATCACTATCGGGTTCATCCTCTTCACTCGGTAAAAGATCTCTTGCACCCACCTTTAATGCTCTCCATCGCCGCCCCTCGGATTTAAGCTTATGATACCGCTCCGATTGTGTATACGTCCAACCAATCCCCAACTTGTCTAACGTAAAAGGCTGATGCCTTTTCGTTGCCCCTCGATCTTCTGACGGAAGTGCCTTTTGTTGTTTCATTAACCCAGTAATAATCCGGCAGTATGGAACAATATCTCTTCCCAACTTATTCCGGCAGATCTAAAGGTGATTCATTATCAGGTAGCGGATCGGGAAACGTGGTGACCCAGTGAGCAATGAATAGAGGACAGGCACTTCGGGATACCTTATTTGTTCCTTGTCCCCACGCCGCGGTATGACATTCAAGAGGCAGATTGCCAATAACAGCTTTGCTTCGATTCTCAAATTTTTTCGATACAAGATTCCATGATAAGTACCCGGTAAAAACAACGTTGCTAACATATCATTCCAGCGCGGGTGCTTTTCCGGCTTTATCAAAAGGTTATCGAGGTCCGAAATCATGTAATCACGAGCATGTAAGCTATCATACTTCCCAAGCTTCTTCAATGTGTCAAAGGACATCTCCACTGGAATTCCATGCACTTCTGTTGGTGCAGTTGTTTGTCGACTACATCTTAGTTCGAGTCTTAGGCTAGGGCTGATTGTATGGTGAACGGTAATTGAGTAATCATGTTATATGTAGGTCCGCTTATAGGTCATATCAGGAGGTCCGCTTATTAGTCACCATATAGGTTCGCTTATTTGTCAAGATGAGAGGTCCGCTTATATGGACATGTCCATATAAGCGAACCCATGTGCCTATATATAGGGTGTCATTCAAGCGGATCAGTAGTGAGTGAGTGCGTGTTTTGTGTGTGAAACGGCGAAGCCCTGCCTGTTTGTCTCCGGAACTTGTATATTTGTCAGATAATCAATAAAGGAGACGTTAAGTAGTGAAATCAAGCTGAACAAAGACTAAATCAATGAATTCCGCCTCTGATTTAGTCTAAGCACTCTTCTGATCGACTCGTCAGGTCGTTTAACGATCCTACATGTGGTATCAGAGCTCATGAGGAAGAGTTCTTACTGTTTAGCTCGATTTTCGCTCAAAATTCTGATATCTACACCTTCTTTTATCAGTTCAGGGAGTTTTTACCGGTCGAAATCGGCTCAAAATTTCAAGGATTGTGCGCAATAGTACAGAGACAAACCCTGGAAAATTTGGTGTCAAAATTCAGTCTAAAAGTGGGTCAAAAGTGTGTCCGAAAGAGGTTCGCTTTTACAGACATCTTATAGGTTCGCTTGAACGGTCCGCTCCAAAGAACTTGTGAGATTCGCTTATTGTTACAAAACTTCAGGAGATCCGCTCCAAACGTTCAATCTGATTCGCTTTTGTATACACTTGGATGTCTGGTCCTCTCGAGTGACCATATAGATCCGCTCATAGATACATTTTCATACAGATTCGCTCCAAAGATTCAGCTGGTCCGCTTTTGTGTCCCATTGGCAGTCTAGTTCACTCATACGTACTTAGGTTGGTTCGCTCCAGCGAACATATCTGGTTCGCTTTTCTAGTCAAACAAGAGATCCGCTTATTGGAATCAGTAGTGGTTCGCTTATACTTACCAATTAGGTCCGCTCGAGTGAACAATCAAGTTCGCTTTTGTGAACTTTACAGGTGGTCCGCTTTTGTGATCATTACCTGTTTCGCTTTTGTGAACAACAAAGATTTGTCGGAATTATTTGAAAAATGACAATGAGGTTTGATGAGCAGGAAAACAATGATCTTAAAAGGTTGAATGATTGGTATCGAGGATATCTTAGTAGTTCTTATCAGAAACTGCCTAAAGAGGTTTGATGTAAACGTTTCGATTGTTTTCTGAGTAAGAAAGATGAAAACTTGGATGATCTGGAGAAACGTTTTGATCGCTTGATTGACTATTTGAAGGATAATCAAATAGTAATAACAGAAGCTGATAAGACATCAAAGTTTGCTAATGGATTATCAGCTGAATGGGATGATTGCTTGAAAACTTTGAGAGAAAAATATAATTTTTCACAATTATCTCTGAATAAATTCATTAGAAAACTTAAAAATCACGATTATGAGAAGTATGAAAAGAAGAGAGAGATATTGGATAAGATAAAAATGAATTTGGAAGATTTGAGTTTAGATGTGATAAAAGAAATAAACAAAAGAATCAATGTTTGTTGGGCAGCAAAAAGAAATTTGATATATGATATGAAAAGATGTTGTTATATTGATGATAATGAAAATCCTATTGATTTTGTTACAATCTTTGGTGCAGGTACATATAAGATAGAGAAAGAACAAGCGTCAAAGGTTGAAGAATCTGTGAAGTATGAAACTTCAAATTCTGCATCAGTGTGCTTCAAATGTGACAACTTCAAGACTGAGAATGACAAACTCCTGAAGGATGCGGAAAGTTTGACATTGAAAGTCAAGAAGTTGGAAGACGAGAAGCAAGCTGATATTAAACAGATTCTTATGTTGCAGGAAAATTGTGAGAAACTGAAAGCTGAAAATGACAAACTGTTGGATGGTTTGAACAGTTTGAAATCTGAAAATAAGTTTTTGAAAGAAAAAGAGAAAGAGTTTGAAAGCAACAAGAAATCCTCAGAAAATGAAGATTTCTGGATAAAGCTTGAGAACAAAAATTTGAAAGCTAATGAAATGAAATTTCAAGAACAGATAAAAGTTTTGGAAAATGAATTGAAAACGAGAAGAATGAGAATGGAAATTCAATCAAGTCTCATCTTGATAGAATATCTCAGCTTGAAAAAGAAGCTGAGAATTCCAGAAACAAGATTGATGAACTTGAGAAGAAGTTGATAGGTTTTGTGACTGCTTCAGATAGTTTGAAATTTCCCTGTCCAAAACCAATCAATTCTGTTCCAATAAGTGACGATGTCACAAACTTTGACAATGTCAAAGTTGAAGATTGCGATGAGAAATCTGATGATGTAAATGATAAAATTGAAAAACAAAAATTGTTTTTGAATTAAAAAGAAAAATTTCAGAAAACTGTTCTACAATCGACTGAAAAGGGAGAATGCTCTAAGCAAAAACCTTTGAAGAAGAAAGTGGAACAAAAACAAAAAGATAATAAAAGTTCATCAGATCGATCCTCCAATTGTAATGAAAAATTACAAAAAGTAAAAAATAAAAACTCAAAAAGTGTTGGTAATAAGTGGTGCAGGTCGGACCACAGTGCTCAAAAGCCAAATCCAGCAAACATGAGGAAGGAATATCACCAAGGCAGACAATGCTATGATCTGAGCATTTGGTGTGAAGGTGGTATACGGTACGATAACAGAGTGTGTTACCGATGCGGTTATCAAGGACACATTGCTGTTAACTGCCGGAATTGGAGTTATGAGACCAGAAGATGCTACAATTGTCAGATCAAAGGTCACATTGCCAGAGATTGCCCAAGGAGATCGAATGAAAGATTGAGGGCTAAGTCTCAGAAATTGGCAAAGATTCCAGTCAAAGTCAAGCCCCATGAACAGAAGGTTCTAAAACCTAAAGTTCAAGATCAGACAAGTCAAGAAAAGAAAGTTAAACTTTCACAGGGGCAGAAAGACAGACTGAGGAAAAAGAGGAAGAAGGTGAGAGAGTATCTCGAGAAGATCTTGTCCTCGGGTTCATCCGTTGGAAAGAATAAGAGTTCTGATGAATCAACTTTCTCGGCTGCAAAGTCAAGTAAGACGAATTCATCAGATACAAATCCGAGGACAAAAGAAGAAAAGAAGAAGTTGAAAGGTGTCGGCGACGAATCTGGCTCATCTAAGTCAGACAAGCCACACTCAGGCAATGATTCTGGTTCGTCAAAGCCAGAAGAGCCAGTGGTTGAGGTAAAAAAGGAGAATTCAGGTTTAACAATGGATGATGCAAATTTTCCACCATTGTTGAACAAGAATTCGAAATCACCCAAGGACCGTCAGGCTTGGGTGAATCTGTTCAAATAGAAAAACCTGACTTACCGGAGTTCCCAGGTTGGTAAGCGTGGAGCATGTATCGGCATCTTTCTTAAAATTTTATCCAGTAACGTCATTCATTCAAAAGGTAAAAGGTTTGTTTGTGATTGATTCAAGTGGTTCAGATTTTGAATCAGATCAATCCTACAAGTGGTTAATCAAGCTCATTAAATTGAACTTGAGTTAACTACATGATTTGATCCCCAGAACCTACAAATTTTTGGTAAATAAACTAATTTTTTCCGGAAAAACCATTTTGATTAAAATAACATTGTTTTATTGATAACTAAACTATTCATAATGATTACAAGCACAAATGTTACACATGAGAATATCCCAAAAGACACCATAAAACTGATTAAATGAGGGCAGTTACGTTTTCCTCGCAGCCTCCACCGTAAGTTACGGTGCCACCGTAAGTTACGGTGGCCTTCAAAGTGTTACGGTAGGAATTGTCTGGGTTACGGTGAACAAGTGGTGATATTTCAGGGCCACCGTAAATTACGGTGGCCACTGTAATTTACGGTGGCACCCTGACTTGTGTGCTTTGTTTCTTCATTCGTTCCACGCGCGACCCGTTCAACTCTAAACCGTCCAAAGCTACGTTTTATCCACTTTAAGCTTCTGAACCGCACCTGAAACATAAGCAACCGTAGTTATCTAATTCAAGATAATTACACAATTAAATGAGGGATAAACTTGTCTTTTAACATCATAAAGGGTTGTCCAATGGACCACCCGTCAGTAGGCTGTGAGGAAGTTCCTTCACTTTTGGGAGAACTAGCTAGGTGACGATAGGCGACACACGGACCTTGATCACTCATACTGTAAACTAACAAATTGTCAAATAACACAAAACAGTAATATACAAATATGCATGTAATCACATAGATAATTTTCTAACATAATAAATAAAATTATGGTGTCAGCAGAAGACTTCCGTGGCTTAAATCAGTTGCTGTAGCTCTAATACCACCTTCTGTCACAACCCCCGATCCCTTTTCCCCGAGAGCGGGCGGCCGCGAGTCTTAGAGTGGTGGTATCGGTGTTTATTAATTTGGGAGCGGAAATTTCATCACGACCGTAGTTAGGAAATAGTTTATCAGAGTAAAACACCACATTTTTATAATTAATAAATATATGGGCAAAACCCAAGTTTCCATTAGAAACATGTTTATAGGGGTAAACCCTAATTTATTGAAATAAAACTTCTTCTTTATTTAGGTAACTTTTATAACCACTTTTCCAAGCCTTCAGTGCTCTCCAGCTGGCTTCTATTTGGCTTTCACATTTTGTTACCTGAAACGCGTTTTAAAATGTTTTATCAGCAAGAAATACTGGCGAGTGAATCCCAGTTTAATCAAAACAGGTTTTATCATTTTACAGCATTGAGGGCATCCGCAATTACATTTGTTTACATCTACTTTAATTACCACCCACGGTACTGTCAAACCTGACTTGTGGTAATGTTACTACTCGCAGTGTAGTAACAAGTTATGTATACAAAACCCCAACATACCGACAGTAGTTGTAGAATCACAAATACTCAATCACTGTTAAATATAATTTAAAACAATTGAGGTTTTGTAAAACAGTTTACAAAAAGAGGAATTACTCACAAAAATGGTTTACAAAAAGAGGATTAACTCACATTGCTATTTTAGATAATTCCTGGTGACTTCTTGGCTATAATCTATTTAAAATAAACAATGCACACACATTAGTATAATAACCCAATTTACATTAGCTATCCCCCCCCCCCCCGAGACAGAACTCCAACGACTGAGTCGGGCAGAGCCTAGACATGCGTTACGGAGCTCTAGATCAATCGGGCAAAGTAACTAATATGTAACCGAGGGTTATAATACTTACAATGAGGCAGAGCTTCGCTAATTAGCGGGTATGATACCTGGAAATTATTTTAGCTATCAGAAATTTGAGAGGATTCGAGAATTTTGAACGATTTCCAACTGAAGGCGTTCACGTGTATTTATAGGGCTGATCAGGGGAGTTCTCGTGCCCCGCGAGAACATAAGGCAGGGCCTTCGTGGCTCGCGAGGCTTGCTAGGGTAGGCCCTAGCTTAGCTGAAACGACGGCAAGCTTCGACACGAATGGGACACGTGACAGCACCGGGCTGCGCCTGGTGTCCGGCTGTCACGCCCCGCGAAGCACAAGCCCACCAGGGTCGCGACCCGCGAGCGACCATTAATTTTTGTTAAATTAAAGGTAATTTAGGCCCATTTTTCGCATACAAGGTATATTTTAGGGCATATAGGGTTGTAGTAAGTATTTTAGGAGTGTTGTTATACCTTACACTTTACATGTTTTATAACAACCATCACATGCTCATGAGATGTCGTTTTAGATATGAATTCGTTAAACTGCAGAGCATAATCATTCCACACAATACATCGCATAACCGTAACCCTACATGGAAACAATATTCATTTAACCACAAACTAAACACTAATTTATGACTAGTTTTCTAGAATCTATAAAATCAAAACAAAAACTGAATGAATAACAACATAAAATCAAACGAAAATTATGACCATCTATTAAAGTAGTAAATAAGCAACAAATTAACTAACATATTCACCTGAAGAGGGAATAAATTTGTTGATCTCATTTATTACCATGATTCCACATTAGATACAAAGACTGTTAGTCTCATTTATTAGCATTACGCTGATTCCCCTTTAAATACCAACTGTCCTGATCTCATTTTTTAAGATCATTCCACAATAAATATAAACAATAATTTGAATTCATGATTGAACATGTAAACCACCACTTACTCCAACTCTTGAATATCGCTTTTCATACTGTTAGTTTCTTTTGAAGGTCAACCAACGAATTCAAGACCTCCACACCAAATAACAGAAGAAGCAACATCGACCTAAGAACATTTAAACAAAGTATTTTTTTAGCATAAAAACCTACAGTTTGTGATAAAAAGAAAAAAAATCAAGAATATACATCCTTAATAAACTACCGCACAAAACTCAGGAACATTTATATTACAAACCTACAAAGCATAGAATGAGGAATTCACACATATACATCTATTTTTAAACACAAATACACATACATTTTCATCAATGAAGATGAGACCCATTTTATAACCTTGATTCCATTTTCGGAAGATCCTCGCTCTCATGTGCCACAAATCTTTCCCAGGAACAGTTTTAATAGAAACCTATAAAGCATAGAAACAGTCATTCACAGATATACATCCATAGAATCCTTTATACACGAACGGAAAAACACAAATACACCATACCTTTTCATCAATGAAGATGAGATCTATTCTATAACCTTGATTCCATTTTCGGAAATCGGAATGAAATCGAAATCGTTAACTAAACTAAAATTACTAATCTCAACTGATGCTGACGTGCATCTATTTCGGAAATTGGAATGAATTCAAATTTCAAAATACAAAAGCAGAGGGAGAGTGGAAATATGAAGAAGGAAATGAGAAAAAAACCTTTATATAAGAAGATGATTGACAGAAGTGAGTGAGTGTCATGCATTAATTGCAAATTACGTATTTCTAGGCATTTTGAATTTGAAATTACCGGCAACTAAACATCTGCTGAGATATAACATTATATGAACCTTCAACCGCTGCTGCTTTTAAACTATGGATGGATATGAGCAGAGGTTTTGGGAGGCAGAGTTTTAGATAGATTTTAAAGTGATTTTATATATTAGGCTTTATGATGCAGTAATGACATAAGAAAAGCATTGTTGGACAGCCTCTCTGGCTGCCACATCAGCGTTTCTTATGTCACTCAGATTTCTCATTTTATAGAAAGTATAGATAGATGATTTCATATCATTTTATATAGGGAAATTGGATTTTAATAATCCAACCTACAGTTGGTTGGCCACTTGTAGTCCCATTTATGAATATTACCACTAGCAGTCTCGCCTTTTAAGTATTTTTCTCCCACTACATTTTCATTTTAAGTTTTTTATTCGAATTATAAACTGACTTTTTAGGGCTTTGATCAGAACGAGGTGCAGTGCGAGAAAAATACTTAAAAAGTGAGATTACCAGTCGCAATATTCAAAGGTGGGACTGACAGTGAACAACCACCTCTAGGTAAGACTATAAAACTAAACCTTTAAATCTTATGATACTTCACAAATAAATTGTTCAAGTGTTATGCCAGTGTATGTGGTAGTGTGTTGTGTTATCCAATATATTGCGTAGTCACCCTTTTAGTATAAGGGGTGCCTGTACGATATCAAGATGACACAAACACTATTAATCACCTAATATGTTATATGTTATGTTTTAAAAGTAAAAAAATATATAACAATAACATATTTAAGAAAACAATAAAATTATACCATGAAAACTGAAAACGAGAATTTATAATTCAAAATCCACCAAATCAACCAAATACGAAAAAACACACATAACCCGCTTTCATTGTTTTCCATGCTTCGATCCGTTGCAACAACAAGGGCTCGGTGTTTCCCAAAATCTCTGCTCATAACCCTAATTCCCAATCGACCCCACCCCCTCCCGTCGCATCACCACCGTCGCACCACCCACCCTCCGACCACCCACCGTCACACCGTCGGTTGTGGAGTTTGTAACGTTAAGTGCATGGTTTTTGGTGGAATCATGGCGGGACGTTCCATGCAAATAAATCAATTCTCTGAAACGACTTTACACTTCCGTCACCTCATCTCTTTTTTTGCTGAAATTGTGGTGGTACGTTACATCCTACAAGTATTTAGGGTTTGATCATGTTAAATTTGGATTCAGTTTTATGTTTTTAATATTTTAGGGTTAGTTTGATTGGTAATGTTGTTGTTGATTGTTGTTCGGTTTTGTTTCGGTGTGGTCAAGTGATTTTGGTTGCTTAGTTGCTTTTGTAGAGGTTGTTTGGTTGCTGGAGATTCTAGTTGAAGTATGTTATAGGTGGAAGTGATGATGAATTGCTTGTTGTTTGTGTTTATATGTGGCATTGTAGTAAATATTTTAGAAAGGAGATTGACTTTGAGAGATGACTATGCTAGTTTTTGGTATTTAAATGGATGTGGTGTAAATAATATATATACAAGTACCAATAATAACAACAACAACAACCGTACCCACCCAGTATCTACCACAAATCGCATTACTGATAGGTTTAGGGGAAGGTGGGATGTATGCAAGCCTTACCTCTATCCCCAGGGATAGAGAGCCATATGAATATAAATACATATACTGCGAATTGAAAAGGCTTGGTGTTAATTAACAGACTATTTGACGCATGGTTGTTAATAGCCATCGCCTCTTGTGCCTAGGCCCATTTTCCAGGCGAGGCGAGGCAATTGCGCCTTAAGTCAAGGCAATTGCGCTTTAATTCTCCAGGGTGATGGTTCCGGAACAAATTCCGAAGAGATTCTAGATTCCGGAGAGTTTCCGACCAAAATTTCTTAATTCCGGCAAAATTTTAGTTAGATTTCTACTTTTATCTATCGAAAACTACTTTTTGTTGGTAATCGAACTTGCAAATCACAGGTTTGAATATAAAAGAATTGAGAATCAAAGAATAATAAACTTGATTGTATTGAATGAAAAGTGATGATTACAATTGACATACATGAACCCTATATATATTATACGAATAGATGCGATTGTAGAGACGTATCTCTTCACGAACGGTTGCGATTCTTGAACTTGTGGCTGAGATTGATCTTGAAGAGGTGTGTCTCTTGATCCTGCCTTGATACTATCGCACATGAAGGGCTGCGACTCCAGGGATGTGTCGCTCCCTTAATGTATAGGTTACAATCTTCCAAAGTGTCGCATCTAGTCCTCGTACTTTCTAACTAATCTAATTACAACATAAACTAACTAACTACTAATTACAGAACGACCCCTATACCTATATTTAGTTTAAAACATCAATACTCCCCCGTAAACTAAATATAGTTTAACAAAGGTCTTCAACTTGCTTGACTTGCAGTAGCATTGGTTCCTCTTCCAATGCGGGATTGGCTTCTTGCTGCGTGTCTTTCTCCTTTTCCTTCCACTTGGTGCAATCTCTTGCAAAATGACCAAGTTCTCCACAATCATAACATCTGAACTTGCTCTTGTCTTGGTTTCTTGGACCCATATCTTTTCCACGTCCTCTTCCTCCTTTGAAAGATCCTTGTCCTTGACTTCTACCATGGTTTTGAACACCACGGCCCTTTCCATGATGCAAACTTTCAAACTGATTATTTGTACTTGCCATCATGAGTCTTCCTTGATTATTATCTTCTTGCTTGTCTTGACTTTTGAGACGTTCTTCAAAAGCTATTATTCTTCCCATTGCTTCTTCAAATGGCATTTTGTCTATTTCCGAATATTGTTCGATATTTGCCACGATGGGTAGAAACTTCTTCGGAACGGAGATAAGTAATTTCCTTACAAGTTTCTTGTCTTTAATGGTGGTACCGAGAGTTTTAAATTTGGCTTTTATACCACTCAACTTGCTTGCGAAACTACTTACTGTTTCGTTCTCATCCATCTTTAAAACTTCTAGTTCGCTCCTCAAAGTTTGTAGACGTGCTTTCTGAACCATATCTGCTCTGAGATAACGAACTTTGATTGCATGCCATACTTCCTTTGCTTTTTCGTATTGCACAACTTGCATCAAAACATCTTCCGGTAGCGTTTGGAAGATAATTGCTTTCGTTGTGTGCGCCTTCTTTTCGTTTATCCCTTCTGTTGAAACAATTGTTTCCCAAAGACTATATGCCTTCAAGATTGTTTCCATCATAACTGCCCATTGGGTGTAATTCGCCTCTTTCAATTTTGGGCATTGAAGAGATACATTCCCTTGCTCGTGGAGTGACGTTGATGCACTTCCTTCTTTTTCTGTCATGCCTCCTTTCTTTCTCGCCTTGCTTTTCTTGCCTATCTTGCTTGTGATCGGATGATCCTTTTCTTGACCGTGTAGATCAAATTTCTTAACTTAGTACTTGCGTCTGGCCAACTTGCTAACCAGGTTCTTGCGTTTCTGACCGACTTGCTAATCAGATTTTATATACCCTGACCCACTTGCTAATCAGGTTCTGACCGACTTGCTGATCAGATTCTTGCTAACTTGCTATTGCGAGTGATAAAAAATATCCAACCAACTTGCTAATTGGACTTAATTTGATCGACCCGTTGTACTTGCTTTTTCTTGCTTTGACCAAGAATGGTCGTTTCTTGCTAGACTGAATCGTGATGATTCGACGTGCTACTTGCTTTTCGAACTAAACGATCCGGAACTTGCAATTTGAACCAAGAATCGGTTTGACTTGCTAGAACCGATACGGGTTCGATTTCTTGCTATACGTATCGTTTATGATTCGAAAATTGACTTGCTTTATTTAAAAAAAACATGCTAATGATCCCCTTTTCAACGTACAAAAACTTGATTTCTTTTGAACACCAGTCCCACCCACAATTATTTTCTAGCCTTTTAATTTCCTTTAAAAACATGTGCGTGTATCTAGTTTGAATTGATTTCAAACAAATAGTATTGTATTATTTATGCCCATGTTCTTTACTCTTCCCAAGGCAACAATAAAACGATTCTTTTCTTATGGTTTGACTAAATCAAAAGAAAACACACTTACGAAATCGAACACCGTCGCCCGGTTCTCTGATTCAATCGGCAAACCCAGATTATCGTTTCTTGCTCGTAATCTTGCACTGAGATTTTTCTTTCTTGCTTCCTGGATCGATTAACGTGGTGCTCTGATACCACTGTTGGTAATCGAACTTGCAAATCACAGGTTTGAATATAAAAGAATTGAGAATCAAAGAATAATAAACTTGCTTGTATTGAATGAAAAGTGATGATTACAATTGACATACATGAACCCTATATATATTATACGAATAGATGCGATTGTAGAGAGGTATCTCTTCACGAACGGTTGCGATTCTTGAACGTGTGGCTGAGATTGATCTTGAAGAGGTGTGTCCCTAGATCCTGCCTTGATACTGTCGCATATGAAGGGTTGCGACTCCAGGGATGTGTCGCTCCCTTAATGTATAGGTTACAATCTTCCAAAGTGTCGCATCTAGTCCTCGTACTTTCTAACTAATCTAATTACAACATAAACTAACTAACTACTAATTACAGAACGACCCCTATACCTATATTTAGTTTAACACATCAATACTTTTCTACACTAATATTTTAGAACTTTTGGCATTAAATGTTATATAATAGCTTTAGTTTATTTTATTTGAAGAAAAGTGTTATTTTTCTATAACAAAAAATATTTTTTACTTTTTCAGTTGTGCGCTTTTATTTTCTCAGGCCCTCGCTTTTCTTGAGCCTTGCGCCTAGGCCCCAAGCGAGGCCTATGCGCCTTGAGCGCGCCTAGCGCCTTTAATAACTATGATTTGACGGTACATTGCTAATTGCTTAAACAAGAAAACCATGGAAAAATGACACACGTAGCAACTAAGAACTTCTAGTTACGCAAGAGTGTCATTTCAATCTTAAGCAGAAGTGGATCTTGTTGTAGCCATGGGTATAGAGAGAAACATCCTTCAATTTCCACAGAGAAATTCGTCTGAGATCATCCTGAAAGTGGCAGCCAACCTTTTTGTTATAGATGATTGCCCTTTGATCCATATCGTTTGGTTATATTTATGCTTTTTGATAGTATACTTGATGTTAAGGGTATTCTTTTTGATATTCCTTTTTAGATTCTTTCTTGTGGAATACAAAAAAAGTTGTTGGGTTTCTAATCTCTCTCTGATATCTTATTTTTTTGTCAGTTTTCACTTGAATCATTGAAGATTGAAAAATTTGCTGGGTGATGTCAAATGCCACAAAAGGACGTGCTATAACAAAAGTAGAAATCTATACAATGAGGGACCCCAGTTAGATCATTAAGTTGAAGAGGGGTATCTGTTATTATTGTATTTTATACAAAATAGGATTTTCATAGGCGAGTGAGAATTTGTTTTTTTTTTTTTTTTTGTGTCGTATAGATTACCATTTTTTTTCATTTTTTTGTGAATTATCATATGGTAGAAAAATAGAAAAGAAAAAAATTGCTGCAGCTGTCATTTGAGTGATTCCTCAAGATCTGTGTAATCGGTTACTCAAGGAGGCTTAGTGGCCATAAAGCTGGCAAATTTTTTTAGCATTTTTTACAGAGTCTTGGCTGTTGCTAGAAACCACTGCTGCCTATGCGCGCAATGGGAGGGTAGATGGACAACATACAAACTCGGTGTATCTTCTTTTCTGCTTTTGATTCTTTTTCTAATTCGAGGGTGCTCTTCACTGAACCCTGAGGGTATGTTAACAATCTTTTGCAAAACTCGCTCATTTAAATGGTGGAATTCTGTATAGAATGTGTTGTGGTCTCTTAAGTGTTTTAGGTTGTTTGCACTTGGAATATAGGTATGGCGTTGTTGGATTTTCGGGCAGGAATATCTCATGATCCATATGGCGCCTTCAAAAGTTGGTTTCCTGATAACCGTGATCCATGTTCGTGGTCTTATATTCATTGTGTTGATGGCAATGTTCATGTGCTGTAAGTTCATCACTCTTTTGTCTCTTGCTCTTAGGGCCTGTTTTATTTCATATGATAAATGGATAATGGAGGGTTGTACGCCGTAAGCGGTGAATGAATAGCTGTCGTTTGCTTTGGTTTTTGGATGATAGATGATATCCATTTTTGCCATTTAAGTAATGGCAATAAGTCAAAGTGAAAACTCAGACATGGTTGAGCAAATAAGCTATTAATAACTTTCTACTTATGAACTCCTAAACAAACAACCCTTATGAATACATGTATGTAGGACTAAATTTGTGCATACAATGGAAAATATGGCTATTTTCTATTTTGATTGAATAGGGGTGTTTTGATGTTTATTTGGGTGTTCTGTTTGAAGGGATCTCAATGGGCTATCCTTGGAAGGAGTATTGGTACCTGAGATAGGGAACCTCACACATTTGAGACGCCTGTGAGTGCTACACACACTTCAAATTTTTTCTGAGTTTGGTAATATAGTTTTTTTTTTCTTTGAAATTGTATTCTGTGGTTTCTCTTTAAAATACAACTTGCTATAATGCTATAGCGCCTCTTGTACAGTAGATGTAGTTTGAAAAAAAGTTCAATTTTTGAGGGAATTATGTTAAGTGATATGTTGTTTAGAATGTCGTCCATCAATATTTATGGCTTATATTACTTTGTTAATTTTTGCATAATCTCTGCATGTGATGCTTTAAGAATTTGGGAAGCAAACATTTGATTTGATTAATGAATAGACGGTTTATTTGTACTTTTGAGTAGTGAATGGATGCACAGCTTAACAAAATGCTCTTGGTAAATTATGTAAAATACTTTTTGCAAAAATGAAATAATGAATCTTACGGACCCACTCAATGCAATTGGTATGTTTGTACCATGGGTAATTGGGTAAAACATGTAACTTCAACTTGTATTGTTTTCAAAAAAAAAAAAAATGTTGCAACTACGATTTGGTAATTTGAAAATGGGTGTTTGCTATTTTGGTATTAATAAGATAGTCGCAGCTTTGAGACACTCGAAATCACTTTAGAACACCAAATACATGGCTCATGACTTTATGAAGAACCATTTTTTGAATTTTTTTTAATAATGTTCGTTTTTTCTTGTTTTGCTAGTCTCCTCTTACAATTTTTGAGTTTTTTTAATGCTGTTTTTTTTTTCTTGTTTTACTAGTATCCTCTCACAGAATAAGTTCTCTGGAGTTATTCCAAAAGAGCTTGGTGAACTCTCAATGTTGGAAGTGCTAGACTTACGGGATAATAATTTGAGTGGACATATTCCTGTGGAGCTAGGAAGGATGTATTCGCTAAAACGGTTGTAAGTGAGATAAATCACTCCCTTTATGAGTTTTCATTCTTTTGACTTTTCAAATGCCAAACTTTCTTCCCATATGTTAAGTTTATAATCATTACATAGTCATATGCATGTTTAGCACTGATTCATCGTCTACGATGGTACTTATTCATTATTACTCATATGTTAAATGCAACGATATCAAATTGTAAATCAAAAGTAGTTCGTTCGATATTCAAAGTTAGATTATGAATGTTAATATATAATATATACAGTAATAATTTGTCTTAAGCCTAATCAAATGGCTTCAGGATTCTGTTGGATACTCCCGCGGTTGTACCATGTCAGACTGATTACACTTTTTAGAGGAAATAAAATTTGATTTTGGAGGTCCCATCTGTAGCTTTTCAAATTTAAGGGGTGTTTCGATTTGTTTCTAAAGCGATGTCACAATAACCAGTGTTAAATGGATTATGGTTTACATGTTATTTGCTGTCAAAGTAATCAGATATGGTGTAAAAGTTAAAAAGTTGCTATAAGAGAACAGATTATCAAATTGTATAAGTTACCTGACTATCGCAAACTAAGTAAAATGGTTTTGGTTTACATATTTGAAATCTACCTGACTATCGCAACCTAAGTAGAAGTCTCACTGGAAGCAGCCTCTCTATTCCTACGGGCAGTGGCGAAGCTTGACCATGAAAACCGGGGGGGGGGGGTCGAAAACGTATATACCCAGAAATTTCTATAGAACCGGGGGGTCGAAAACGTATATACCCAGAAATTTCTATAGAACCGGGGGGTCGAAAACGTATATACCCAAAAATTTCTATACGAAAACTACATATATAACACTACTGAGCGAAAAGTTTGGGGGGTCAGGCGCCCCTCCCGGCCCCTCTTAAGCTACGCCCTTGCCTACGGGGTAGAGGTAAGGCTGTCTACATCTTACCCTCCTTAGACCCTACCTTTGCTTTGCTATTGGTGGGATTTACTGAGTATGATGATGATGATGATTTGAAATCACGTATATAATTTTGAAAACACACATCCACACACCTTAGACCTAAGATATAAATTTTTGTTTATAGCAAAACTAGCACTAGCACTTGTTAGTTTCTGTTATGCAATTCAATGAAGTTACAATTGTTTATCAAAAGTGTACATGTTTCATATAGAATCTTTGTTAGTAAATAGTAACATTGTATATGTTTGCTCGAAAATGCAAACAAACATCTTCCTTGTCTAATATGGTTAAATGAGTACCTAATTTATTGTAGATGTGTACTCTAGGTTGCTCTGTAACAACAATCTTGAAGGACCCATTCCCATGGAACTCAGGACTCTCAGCTTTCTCTGTGAAATGGAATATGATGAGAACCCTCCATCTCTTGTTGCCAATGGGATTGGATGTTTAAATAGGAAGTTCGGACGATGGTAAGACGTGACACATTGTTATTATTAATTTAAATCCGGGTTCCTATTTAGGGGGTATTTGGATGTGCCTTTTGGAAGTGATCATGTGGTATTTCGTCATCAAAATCAGATAACATTTGTAATCAAATGTTTTATAGAGCAAAGTGTTGGGATGTGCTAACATTGTCTGAAGTTGTCACAATCATTTCGGGTGGTGTTAAGTTTCTTTTAAGTCTGATATTGATCAAACTGTTTATTTCACTTCTAATTATAGTTATAACTTTATCGAATATGCTCTTTTAATACACATTAAAACACCCCCATTCAGTCAACTGTAAAAAAAAATAAAAAAAAAATAAAGCAACGATCACTACATAAAGCTTTTAAGCATGTTTTCATACCTCAATATTATATTTATTTTTGTAAATGATATGAGTGATTGGTGCAGAAATTTGTACAGTGAATGCTGGCTATACAACCCAACTTTAATTGATTTTCTTATTGTATCATATTATTGACAGCGTATGGCAGGGAGGTTCTAAACTTCAAAGGAAAGCTGACTCTATTCTAAAACAAGTGAAAGAAACAGTTTCTAGTTACCTCAGCCCATTCCAACCGTAAGGAGAATGTCAAATTAATTTTCCAGTTCATGCTTATTTCTTTCTGTTGAACATAATTTTCTTTATGTTCTTTCTTCACTAAAGTTTCAGGATTCACAAGAGCTGTTCAGGCAATTGCCAGATAAGTGAAAAAAGTAATTTAAACAACTATTGACTTTTCGTGAAGTGTCCAAAAAATTGTTCAGAAATGGGAAAATGTGAGTCTTTAAAAAAATACTGATGGATTTTTGTGATTCTTCATTGTATGTATGAATCAGTAGGTGAATTGGAAGCAGAAATGGTGGAAAATGATGTGCGTCGAAAGCTTGCACAAGAATCTTTAAACCTTGCAGCTGCACCATCGCCTAGTGACGGGACTGGGCCACCAAAGATCATAGCTCTCCCAACTACTAGAAGTAGTGGATCATATCCTGCTGTACCCAAGCACAAGAAGGAACATAATCCACTTGGCCTCGATCAAGAAACAATATCTTCTCAACCACCGGCAAATCAGGCTCAAGAAAGTAGCAATATATATAAGTGGAAGATTTGGTTTATAATATCTTTCTGCATACTTCTGCTGATAATGATTGCCATAGTTCTCTGGTGTGTGTGTCGTCGATGTATAAGAGTAAAGACCATGGGACCATGGAGAAGTGGTATCAGTGGACAATTGCAGAAAGCATTTGTTACTGGTAATTCTTCTTTCCTCTTTTTACTTCATCTAGTTTTTTACTTTATAACAGACACTAGTTACTATTAGCATAATAATCTAGAATTCTACAAGACAATTTATTTGTATTTGAAACTTACGTAATTATATTACTATAGCCGAACATATTAGATTAGGATTAAGTGGATAGGGACGGTTGGTAGTTACTAAACCAACCTTAACTGTCATTTGATAGTTGTGTATCGCTATTTATAATATAGCCCCCGTTATTTTTCGCTATTCGCTATGTAGCTTATAGGTACCTTATCGCTATTTGTCGCTATTCGCCGTTAACAACTATGATTTAAGGGTAAAAACAATATCCTGTGCGACCCTTCTTCTAACCTAATTTACTTCGGTTCTCCATACAGTCTTTACCTTCTTCATACGTGTCTGTTTTGCTCAATTCTAATATTATCAGAAGATGGAAAAGACACAATATTCTGGTTATGTGATTATCGCAACTTCAAACATCCAAGAGCTATTCTTTATGGTTTGTTTGTTGTAGCTAATTATCTGAATCTAGTTCGTTCAATATCACATAATCACTTGCATAGTTATCACATGATATGAGCTAGAGTCATTTGTTGTTTTTATAAAAAGTACAACTTTAGTGCAAGACGTGCTTGGAGAGGCAACAGTTTGTAACACGACAAAAAAGCAATTAGGTTTTGGTTGGCTAATGTAACCTGCTTATTAAATGGATCAAGCTGAACACAAATTGTTTAATAAATGGGTTAACTCAAACACCACCCGTTGATTAAAAGGGTTGACTCGTCTACTTGTTTAAATTTAAGTGTTTTTCTAATAAAGTTCTCATTTAGATCATAAACGGGGTTATTCAAAGTTTTAACATTCAAAGTTTGCCCCTAAACACTATTCATTTCGAGGAGTGGAATTAATTTTCTCTCATGATATCTTCACTAACTCTTCATTTCAGCAACTTTATTTATTACTCCCATCTACTCATTCTCACTTCCCCATTCTCTAATCCTCTCCTTCCCGTTTCTCTAGCCTCGAGCTAAATCTATTAACCTACGTTTGTTGATTGGGAACGTGAGATAAGGAGCAAAAACATTATAAAAAACACCACTGGTTGTTTACATTATTATGTCACTATGCTTGGATGTGCATTTTGAGTTTGGCTATGTAACTCTGAATACTCATAATTAGATAGTTGGGGGTGCCAAAAGTTCGATAACATGACGCAGAAGATGTTTCAAAAGCTTGAACTTGTAGCACTCGTGATGGCATTGATTGTTTTGTATTTGATTCTTTTTGAAAGTAATAATATAAGGGGATGATGAAATCCTGAATCGTAGAGTGGGATGATTAAATGGTAAATTGTTGAAGGGGATGATGAAATGCCAAACATTAATCTATTAGAATTATTGTTGATTAAGATGAGCTATACACATTTCTGTAGAAACTGATGGTCTAACACTATAATTTGCTACACTAGAGTATCTCTTGACTGGATTCTGGATATATGTACAGGTGTTCCAAAGCTAAGCCGTGCTGAGCTAGAAACAGCTTGCGAGGAATTTAGCAACATCGTTGTGACAACAGAAGGCTATACATTATATAAGGGAACATTATCTAGTGGAGTTGAGGTTTGTGTAGCATCAACTTCCATTGGTAGTCTCAAAGATTGGTCAAAACGCGCAGAGCTAGGGTTTCACAAGAAGGTTTGTTTGTTTTGGGGTTTTAATTAATCTATACCATAGTTATCAAAGGCGCGAAGCGCACTCTAGGCGCATAGGCACTGATTAGGGCCTAGGCGATAGGCGCAAATAAAGCGTGCGCCCGAGAAAAAAAAAGCGATAAGGTAGTAGATAATTCAAAAAATAAAAAACAGCTATTCATAATTTATATATGTATTTATAATGTTAATTTTATACTTTTTATGTGTAAATTAAAAAGTTTAAGGACCAAATGTAAACTACTGAAAGTACAGGGGTTAAATGTTTAAATACACAAACAAGTTTTACACTTTTTAAGTAAAAAAATACAAGTTTTAGGGACTGAATATAAACTAGGGAAAGATAGAGGGGTTAAATGTTTAAATACCTAAACTTATTTAAAACCCTAAAAGCCTAACACACTCATGAACGCAGCCGCTCTCTTCTTCTTCCCCCCTTCTTCCTGGTTTCCGGCTGAAAGCAGCACTGTCGCCGGAATTAAATACGCATGGGATGAAATAAGCTGCGCAGCCTGCGCTATTATTACCTAGGAACTATAAGCGCAGTAAATGCGAGTCGCCCAGAAAAAGCGCCTAGGCGCCAAAAGCGCTCGCTTTTGATAACTATGATCTATACATAATCTAGCTAACATAAATATTGTTGCTCATTGTATAGATTGATGTGTTGTCACGAGTGAATCACAAAAACTTTGTTAATCTTCTTGGTTATTGTGAGGAGGATGAACCTTTTGTTAGGATGATGGTGTTTGAGTATTCTGCTAATGGCTTACTCTCAGAGCATCTACACGGTGATAACTTGGTTTTAATTATATATTCATTAGATTGTGGTTTTTTAGATGCTTGTAGTGAAATAGATCGATGCTGTTACAGTTTCAGAACTTGAACATCTTGATTGGATCACAAGGATGCGAATTATCATGGGAATATCCTATTGTCTTGAATACTTGCATGAATTGAATCCTCCTGTGCCGCATACCTATGTCACCTCAACAGTAATCTTTCTTACCGACGATTATGCACCCAAAGTAAGATTCTTTTGTTATCGTTTTCACTATTTGTTGATCAAGAAAAGGCAATTCAACCCATTTACTTTCAACATGACCCATTCTGACCTGTACCATTTATAATTATATTTAGCATACATATATCTATAGGACAAAGATCCGTTAGGAACCACCCTTTATTGCGAGAACCGCGAGAACCAGTGTGAACACAAACAGTAATACCTAAAAAAATCTAAAAAACACCCAAAATTTTTTTTTTTTATTTTTTACTATTTTTTATATAAAAATCGCTACTTTTAGTATTCAAAAAAAAAAAAAAATTTTTTTTTAAAATTTTTTTTTTGCTACTAAAAGTAGCGATTTGAACATAAAAAATAGTAAAAAAATAAAAAAAAAATTTAGATTTTTTTTTGATTTTTTTTGACTTTTTTAGATTTTTTAGGTTTTTGGGGGGGTTTAGTTTTTAGCATTTTAGCTTGAGGGGGGGGGGGGTTAGGTTTTTGGGGGGTGGGGGAGGGGGGTTTAGGTTTTTGGGGGGTGGGGGAGGGGGGTTTAGGTTTTTTTGGGGGGTGGGGTGGGGTGGGGGGGTTAGGTTTTTTTTAGGTTTTTTGAGGGTTTTAGTTTTTAGCATTTAGCTTGGGGGGGGGTTAGGTTTTTTTTGGGGGGGGGTTAGGTTTTTGGGGGGTGGGGGGGTGGGGGTTAGGTTTTTTTTAGGGTTTTTTTAGGTTTTTTTAGCTATTTTAGCTTGTGTTCACATTGGTTCTCGCGGTTCTCGCAATAAAGGTGGTTCTCGCATGAACCTTACCCTATATCTATAAATTGTTGAAAAATCTGGGCAATAAGTGTTTTGGGCCAGTACAATAAATTACTAAAAGAATGTAGCTTCTCCGGTTAATCTATGAACCTGCCTGGCAGTCTAATTATGCTACATGTGGTATTTAGAAATGAATATATTACTAAAAGAATGTAGCTTCACAGGTTGCGGAGATAGCTTTCTGGACAAATTTGATATCGAAACCAAAGGTATCGGCAGAATCTGAATCAGAACCTTCTGCACTGCCACCACTCGTTGATACAGAGACAAACGTCTACTGTTTTGGTATCTTATTGCTTGAAATCATTTCTGGCAACCTTCCTCATTCTTACCAACAAGGGCATCTTGAAGCTTGGGTAAGATCTTCAGAAATATATTACTGACACGAAGTCTTTTTGTCCCAAATTTTTCATATAATCTTACTATATGAAAATGATATATTTTAAATAGTTATCACTCTTTCTAGTGACTTTTATATGTAGGAAGCTCTATGTGTTAAAAATAGAATGACTTCAAACTGTTTGACCTTTTTTCGGTTTTTTTATTACTCGTTTAACTAGTCTGAAATCATACGTGTCCCAAATCCACTCATTTGTCAAAAAGTGCAGAAAAGCTATAATACACCAGAGTTTCAAATTATAAGCTCCCATGGTTTGATATTGTTGTAAATTATAATGTTCTCTCCTAGGCTTTTCTGCATTTACATGGTGGTGATCTATGTAGCACGGGGACTCCATTTGTGTGGCCGTACCCGTCTCGGGTACTTGTCGGGGACGGAAACACCATGGGTACTTGTCGGGGACGTTTCCTAAACGTTTCCAATGTCGGGGACGTATCTGGTAGAAGTATCCAACCCGTTTCCATTTATTTTTAGGGTTTTTACCCTTTCAAATTCCACAACCGGGCATTAAATAAATAGACCTATCATATTCGGCTTCTTAAATCTCTAAACTCTCAAGTCTCATCATCTCTAATTCTCTATCGATTGCCGAGCTCTCACTAGATGAACCGGAATTTGAAAATGAATTGATTATTGATAATTAATTACCTTTGGAAGATGTAGTATTTTTGGAATTTGTTTAATGTATTTTTATTTTTTATTGCCGTACCCGTATCTTGGAATTTTGAGTTTTACCGTTCCTCGTTCCCGTATCGTCCCCGTACCCCGATCCCGTACCCGTTCCAGTGCTACTTAGGTGGTGATAAAGCTAAACTATCAAACCATGGGTACTCTCTCTTTCACATAAAATGCCAAGAAGTCAACATTGCAGTTTACAACAATGAGTGATTTTGAACCAATTCTTAGAAATATAAGTGAAAAAGATAAGAATAACATTTTAAAAATGTTATAGTTTCATAAAAATAATTAATGGTTTAATTACCATAATAAACCTCCACATAGTTCTTTTTGCATTTCTGCAACATTGATGGTTTGCTTCTGATTGGCGATCAAATCTTTGTCGTATTATTTTATAAATTCATTATAATCCGTTTATACATGCAGGCTGCACAATATCTAAAGGATAAAAGAAACTGGAGTGACGTTGTTGACCCGACATTAAAATCATTTAAGCAAAACGAGCTTGACATCATATGTGAAGTTATTGAAGAATGCATTGACCCGGATATTCGAAAGAGACCAACAATGAAAGAAGTGGTTACAAAGCTACGTGAAGTGCTACGAATTTCACCCGAGCAAGCAATGCCAAGACTCTCACCTCTTTGGTGGGCTGAGCTTGAGATCTTATCAGGAGAGGCATAAACGAACAAGAACTATTGAAGATACATGACTCATCGACTCCCTTTGGTGACAGTACTGTAGATTTCGCGTGTCAATACATGGATGTTTGGGAAAAAGGGTATAGATGTCATTGTTTGTGTCTCGAGTATAAGGATATGTTTGTCAAGTTACAGATTGTGTATCCTGTGTGTACTTGGAAGTGTTTTCGAGGTGACAGTGATAGAACGAAATTTTGAGAGAATGAAACTTGCTAGCTCAAACTATTATAATACAATTTTTCTTTAGCATTGCTTCTATCCAAACTGAGACAGTTTTGTGATCTAAGGGTGGGTTTGGTTTGTAGAATTCAATGGAATTAGGAATTGAATTCCATTTCTTATTGTGTTTGGTCTTTAAATATATGTTTCATACAGAATCTCATTTCATTTATAACTAGTTATTTTCATCCCACGCGTTGCGGCGGGACCCAATGACTACAAAAGGCGTGTTAGTAACGGCAAACAGATACCGAATATCAAAACGTAAATAAAATGACGTGGTAAGGATAGTCACTCCGTCATAATAAAGCGATTTTAAATAATTTAAAATATAATAATAGGAGCCACACGTCCTACACGTTGGAAATTCGGTTGTTTTCAGTTCAGTTATTACGGTGCTAACATGTTAAAATATGGATGCGCTCGGTACCGGTAATGGCAGCGAAAGTACAGATCCGGAAAATCATCGAAATTAGGTACCGGCACCGAAAATGCTCGGTACAATACGGTATGGTATTTGAAGGTAAAAATCAATAAATACAGGTATGGTGCTAGACCGGTGTCGAAACGAAAGTAACGATTCTGAAAACGCCAAAAGGTGGGTACCAAATTGGTACCGAAAATGATTTGGTATAGTAAATTTGGTACCAATACCTATACCCGATACCATTTGCTCATCTCTAAATGATGTTACTATTCATTTCATTCTAATTTTAATTTAAATAAATAAATTACTTGCATTGTTGCGTTGCTACAGGATTTGACGAGGTCGTTACCAACCGGTACCGAAAATACCGTTACCGAAATCCACAAAAGTGGGTACCGGTACCGAATATACCTAGTATGGTACGGTTCGGTACCGGTCGGTACTGGTACGACACCGGTATTTGAGGGTAAAAACCGGTGAATACCTGTGCAGAACCGGTATCGAAAATAGACCGGTTTGATAAATTTGAGACCGGTACCTATACCCGATACCATTTGCTCATCTCTTAATGATGTTACTATTCATTCCATTCTAATTTTAATTTAAATTCTAATTTTAATTTAAATAAATAAATAAATAAATACTAAATTTCATTCCATTTTCATTCCATTTGTTTTTTATCATATATGAATGTGTTTAGTTGGAAATAAAATGGAATACGAATTAAAGCTCTTGAAACCCTTAATGTAAATTAAAGGAAGTCACATATCTTTAAGATATAAAGGAATTCAACCAATGTAAATAACCATCACTAGTGCTCTAGTGGTGGTCACGGATATTTAAGTTCCACCTATGGTGGGTCTGGGTGAGTTTTCCACTTCAGGTCTTAAGTTTGAGTCTGGGTGATAAGAGTTTTTCATTGAGGGGTTTAAATTGGGGATCTATTGTACGAGTGGGCTCTCTAGCGTGGACCCAGTTAAGACAACGTATGCTAGACCTCTCGACACTCGCGAACATGGGCGGACCTACTTTATGGGGTGGGTGGGCGGCCGCACCACTTGAAAAAAAATTTAGTGGTATTTTTCGTGAAAAATCCCGACCGCACCCCTTGGAAATTTTCGTCCGCACCCCTTAGAAAAAAATGTTAGGAATTTATATAAAAAAATTGTGAACACAGATTGAAACCCGATCAAATTATGTAGACAAGTTAGTACACTAACCCTTTTAATAAAACTTAAATTCAATCCATCAAGCCCAATAACTTAATACCCATTCAAGCCCCATTCCAACTACTAGTTTTGTTAAACAAAATCAGTCCACGTAATAAAAAAAAAAACCCCCAAATCGTTGGTGGTTTTGTTGATTATATGATTGTTGGTTGGTAAATAATAATATTAGGGCTTGAAATTCAAAATTTTAAATTGAAAATTAAGGAACATGTGCTATGGTTGAACACTTGAAGATCCTTGTTTATTTTATATGTGATAGGATTAGGAAAGATCAATGAGTAGAGAAGTTATGTCGCGATTTCTCGAGAGGAAAGAGGTTGAGCCACTTTTTTTCGTTAGATTCTTCTAATTAAAGACCAATGTATGTTTTAGATAAGTTTTTTGTTCTTTTATTTAATGATTAAGAGAAATAGAAGTAGGGATGATTTGAATGTTGATGCTTTTTTGTTTGTTAATGTGATAGGAAGTTAAGAACCAGGGTTTGATTGTTTGAAAATTGAAATGGACCCGACCCGACCCGATCTGATTCGACCCGCTATGAAACTTTGTTTGTTTGTGCTTACTTGTTTTACATGACCCGACCCGATCCGACCCACTATGAACCGATTTTTTATATAATTAGGGGTTTAAAATCTTTAAAAAATTTCCGCACCCCCAGGAAAAAATCCTGGGTCCGCCACTACTCGCGAATAATTGACACCTTTCAAAAAAAAACTAATGTAAATGAAATCTTCGACCACTCGTCGTCATGGCATCCGTCACTCGCCACCTTCTCTCACTATTGCTGCCTTCGCCAATGCCACTACCCAAGACATTGTCGCTATGCCAGTCTCGGCTGCCATCCCGTTATTGGCCATGACACCGAGGGCGGTGGGAGTGTAACCGACACTGATGACGATGGTTGCGGCGACGCCTGTAGCCGGTATGTGTATGCGACAACACCGTGATAGATTCTAAATTGTGTTTTCACCTAATTAATTATAAATTCAAATTACATTGTAAATCCGGTTCCTTTGAATTATTTTTGTGAAAATTTCAATTACAAAACCAAATCCTTTGACAATTTTCAATTTCTTCAATAAAAAAAATTACAAAACCAATTCCTTTGACAATTTTCGATTTCTTCAATAAAAAAAATCTGCATACCGAAACGCACCAAAAAAAAAAAAAATAAAAAAACAAATTATGAAGTGTTCTACTAATCAATTACTTCCTCATGGTCCCTATTAGATAGTGCCACATGCCTAGTCATTTAGAGTTTTTTTTTATTTTTTTTATAATACCATGCATAGTGGTTTGATGAATAATGCCCACACCCTGTGGGCGTTTTCTGTCATGTAGCAGTGCAGTCAGCATGGGGGCATTATTGGGCTTTTTGCAAAAGTGACGCAGTGAAATAATGCCCAATAACGCCTCATCCAATCATTACACAATTATTTATTTTTTTAAAATTAAAAACTTAAAATACTTCATTAAATTAAAAAAATTACAATACTAGAAATTTAAAAAAAAAAATAAAAATCGACTACACTTAAAAAAAACCGGAAATAAAAAAACTAGAAATAAAAAAAAACAAATAAAAACCACAGGGGCCTAATTTGCCATTTTTTAACTTAAAACAAAACCACATGGGCCTAGTTTGCCACTTTTAAACTTAAAAACCACAGGGGTCCCACTCTTCTTCTTCTTCATCTCCGGCCAATCCAAAAAATTCCGGCCAATTCGAAAAATTCCGGCCGCCTCCCACTCTTCTTCTTCTTCTTCTTTTGACCTTCTTCTTCGTTCCCATTGGTCCATCATTTGCCCCTTCTAGCGTTATTCAAAAAACGCCAATTCGATTTTTGCCGGAGAAAACGTCCGAACACGCATAGGGGGGCGGCGTCCCTGCGTTTTGGGGCGTGTTTGGGCTTTATTTTTGATGAATGACGCCCGAGTACAGGTGGTCTAAGAGTTAACTTCCGTTTTGCTCCCGGTGGTTTGGGCGTTTTAACGGTTTTAACGGTTTTGCCCCAATCGTTTAAAAACAAACATTTTCCTCCTTGATATTTCCATTTTATTGTCAATTTGCTCCCGACTCTTAACTCAGTTAAATCATTCAATTAAATGTAGGGGGTATTTCGGTAGTTTTATATATAAGGATTTATTTATTTATTATTAAAATAACCCTAATTTTAACTGAATTAGAAACGGGGAGCAAATTAGCGACAAAATCGAAACATCAGGAATGAAACTACCCGTTTTTAAATGATTGGGGCAAAACCGTTAAAACGATCAAAATATAGTGAGCAAAACAAAAGTTTACTCTTTTTATAATAAAATGTGTGATGGTTAGAGCGACCTGATCAATGGTGGTGTGAGATTGTTTTCTTCATCTGGTGTTAGAATATAAGAGGTCATCACAAGAAAACAGTTAGAGCTTTATATGTTTCGTATGTGTGACAACCCTCACTAAACCAGGTATCCGTACGACTTAATTAATAATTAATTACTGCTTAATTACTGTGCTTACTTGAAATTGTGGATAAACTGCTACTTGAAATACTGATACATATACATACTTGCATCATACTCTATTTGCCGTCACTCCATTATTTACATACTGAACTCTAGTGACAATCTTGATGCACAAAAGCACAGTAGCACTATGAACGGATAACCTATTAAACGTGCTGACATAGCCAGCATCAGGCAAACATTGCCTCTAAGGCCTGTATGAGCCAGAGATATTTTGCTACACTGGTAGAGAGTGTAGGGATATAAGGGTTGTAGAACTGCGTCACTAGGTATAAGTCACAGTGACCGGATGTGCCTAAAACGTACTCTAAGTACAAAATTCAGCACTTTAATTAAAAATTCAGCATCTAGCTAACCAATAAAGTGCCAGAACATGAGAAAAATATTACTAGACACTTTCCAAAGTGTCGGGAATAAGTTGTGTCACTAAAAATAGTAATAACGACACTTTAAAGCTTTGTTAAGCACTTTAACGGATCACTATCCAACCGAACAACCGGACTTTACCCGGAACATAAAAATATTGCCATTTACATTGTTTTTATTTTTCTGAGCTAGTTAGGGTCCCTGAATACCCTAACACCCGCTATAATGCATAACACGCTAGTAACCGAGTTAACCTCCTAATCACTTAACTCTAACCTAACTATCTAGTTGAAATTGGACTAAGAAACCCCCCCCCATCCAACGAATTCGGTCCCCAAGGGACACCCATTGTCCTTCCATGATTATTTTAATCATTCTTGTCCCATATCATTTAGACATGAAATCCATTGGTTAATCTTGGTGAACTTTGTCTATAAGTATAAGCATTAACACACCATAATCTTTCCACCACATTTGATCAAACATCACTCTCTCTCCCTCCGTTGGAGCTCTCGGCCGAAGACACCCCCCACACACAACCATTTTTCGATTTCCTTCAACCCATTTCAAGTGCATACAAGTGTTAAGGATCTCACACAAGGAGGCTCGGTGCATTCGAAACGTGAAGGACCTCACCTCATTGCTTTTATCCACCCAATCTTCAACTAGTTTCTTCCCTAGCCTCGAGCTAGTAGTAAGTTGCTATAAACGCCCTCTCGATCTATTTTAAAGTGGTTAAAATGAGATATGATGGTTAAAACTCATGAACTTACAAGATGACATGTTAAAAGTCTACTAAAATGTTAAAAATGTTGGATAAAAGCTATGTTGTTGTGTAAAACTTGTAAGACTTGTCTTGTGGTGATTATTTAGTGCCGATCTATGTTGTGGTAGCTCGGATCATCATCTAACCCGGATTAGTCATGATCATGAATCATGGCATAGAGTTTGTTTAAGTGTAAAAATGGTTAAATGATGAAACTCTACCACACACTAAACATGAACTTGTGTAAAAACGATTTTACTTACGAAGTAGTGTTCTAAACTAGTAGATCTACGGATCTACAAACGGTATTTTCAAAGGACCAAGTGTTAAGAGAAAACATACTTTAAAACCGGATCTTTCATGAACGAGAGTGATTTTTAAACACACAAGTGTGTAAACACTTGTGTAACACTAAGTTTCGACAAAGAACTATTTTTGTCAAATTTTACAAGAAGATGTGAAAGTATATTTTCTTTAAAAACAAGATTTTCAAGAAACCAAGTAGATTATTGCAAAGATCCACTGAAAGTAATGGAAATTACTACATATTATGGATAAACCACAAGTTCATGTAATTCTGGCGATTTACTTATATATTGACTAATTTGATGGTTTGGAAGTTGTTATTATGAGAAAATTGTTGATTTGAATTATAAAAGAAAATGATACGCTTGAAAGCGTGGCCACCTCCAGTTACAGGGGAAACTCTGTCGAAATTTTTCCAAAAACCTAACACTTAGAAATATTTTCATCACAAGTGTTATAAATGTATTTTTGACTTGTTTTCAAAGTGTAAATTTCGCCACGACTTTATTTACAAAATATCGGAGGTGGGATTTTCACAAAATAAAACGGGGTAAATTATATTTGTGATATATATATATATATATATATATATATATATATATATATATATATATATATATATATATATATATATATATATATATATTTTTCATAGCGTCACTTGTATAAATGATTATGATTATTTTGTGAACTACACAAATATTATTTTTAGGGTAAAAGTAATATTACCAAATGTTAACGACTCCAAAATAATACGAACGCCTTCACAGTAATTATTTAAGTTACACCGGTAATTATTATTACCACTCGATCTTTGAAACGTAATTTACGTATTCTCAGAAAATACTATTGAACGCGTATTTTGTCAAGGTATTATTTTGGGAAAATCATACGTATTAAAATATAATATTTTTGGGAAGAATATTTATATTTTGGAGTAAGAAATAAAATATATATTGAGTGAGACTTAATAATATATTTCGAAATTATACGAACACACATGTATTAAATCCCCCATCCTTGGGAAGGAAAATAATTACCAAGTATTTACAAAATGTAAACACGAAATAGTTGTCTAACTATTTCCCAAAAACTTAAACCATGAAGCTAAGGCACGGCCGTCCGTCTAATAGAATTAGTACGTGTAGGTCGTCGCACAGCTGCTTGATCAGGAGATATACTTGGTAGAGACGCACCACAGTGAGTTCATGTCCCCCTTTTCTCTTAACTGTTTTCAGTTTTCTAAACTGCGGGGGTGAAATATGTCACACCCCCACAATTCACACGCGGAGTACCACCGCTTGGAGGCGTGACATGACCAGGATCAAGCCATCAATCATATCGAACATAGCATTTAATAATAAAGTAGATAATGTAATTCATCACGACATGATTGATGTTCAAAACCAAACTTTGTTTAAGTAGCGGAAGCATGTAAGTAAAACCCAACATAAATAATAATGTATGAAATGTCATAAGTGTTTAATTAAGCATTCATGATCCATGCCCACAACGACCTGCTCCTCCTTGTGCAAGCTCCATAAGTACCTAAGGTCTTGCAAGACATGCAGCAGAGAGTCAACAACTAGTTGAGCGAGTTCACAGAAAGTAAGTTCGTTATAACAAATCATATATGCATTTAGTGGGGGCTTCCCATGTAAGTATGTACTAATGGTGGGGGTTTCCCATGGTCATAGGTATTACTAGTGGGGGTTTCCCACGTTTATCTATACTAAAGGGGCTTCCCATGTTTGTACTTACTAGACTATTTGCAACCATGTGTTCTTCTTAATCCGAGAACAGGAATACGTACAAGGTCACGTAGGATTTACGTGAGTGCCCTTCCCTGAGGACAGTGGTACGTGTGGGGTTTACGTAGGATTTACGTAAGTGTCCTTCCGACCCAGAAGACAGTAGTAGGTATGAGTTTACGTAGGTTTTACGTAAGTGTCCTCCCGACCCGGGAGACATTGGTAGATACTAGTTTACGTAGGTTTTACGTAAGTGTCCTGACTAACCTGAGGATGATGGTCTATAGTCTAGCGATAGCGTAAGTACGAGTAATTATCCATTTCAAATAATCCAACCCAATTCCCAACCCGGGAATCCCATGCCTTGGCTGTGTGAACTCACCTTGGTTTGCTCGGCAGATACACAAAAAGGGTTTCTTGAACTATGAGTGGTCAACCACGTCCTAATAGGGTTACCATACAAGTCAGGTTTTGACTCAATTAATGCACGTATGTTTCACAGAGATAGCAAATTACGAGCATATACAGATCATGGCAAACACACATCATTACGTTTAACAGTCACAACATATCCGAACATGTGAAATCGAAAGATTGGGCCGAACCATTTGTAAGATAAACTAACATAACCCATTTAAACCCCCGGCCCAATATGTTGTGCGGTCAGCACAGCCTTGTGCGACCTACATCATGTTGTGCGATCCATCAAATACTCGGCCCAAAGATTAGAAGCCCAACCATCCAACAGTCCATAACATATTGGCCCAAATAAATAATATAAGTCTTGTGCGATCCGGATTGGGTTGTGCGATGTGATTTGGGCTGTCCGGCCCAACAGCTTAACAACTTTTGTGATCCAATACGCCTTGTGCGACTAGGAACACCTTGTGCGACCAGGTCTCCTTGTGCGTATGGATCATCTTGTGCGATCAGAAGTCTTATGCGAATGGACTCCTTTGTACGATTGACTTATCTTGTGTGATGTGGTCTCTTGTGCGATCAGAGCCCCTTGTGCGATTAATTTTAAATTTCCGGATTCTATGCTTACTCGGTTACAACATTTAACAGTTTCTAAACATATGATTATCAACCAACAACTAATCAGTTTCAAAACATGCTAATTCTCGATCAAACAAGGCAACTATTCTTAAATCCAAATGAACCCTAACATCATACATATGAACAATATTCATACTATTATCATGATTCATATCACAGCCGATTACATGCGTCTATTGGGTTCTTTAGTTAATATTACAACAGCCGATTCATATGAACATAACCACATAACACCATTAGCTTATCATGTAATCAATCCGAAAATAATACATCATAGCCGATTGCACATATCCTATTCACAAGTATATCATTCATACACACCGTATCATGGCAAACAAAATATAAATAATCACACGAACAAGGTGATACACTAACCAATTGAAGGAGAGAGAAAGCAAGAGTTGATCCGAACACCACCAGTTCCGATGGGGGATTGCTTGGCTGCCGTCAAGTTCGTGAAAGAGAGGAAGCACTAGGGTTTTGTGTGTGTGATCTTGATTGTGAATTGTGAGAAGTGAAACCCCAAAAGTGTGTATACGCGTGAACATGTATCCGGACTAGAGAGGTGGGCCGAGTCCACTTTGGTTGCCTACTGGTTTCGGTTACAAGGGTGTAGCCCAATTGAGCTTGTGCGGTCAAGTGGGTGTTGTGCATTGTGCTATTGAGCTTGTTTGTATACATACATATAATACACATTGCACGTAACATTCATTACTCACAATAGTTCACATAATCACATATCATAATGTCATAACATTCAATAAGTAAATCAAGTTCACATACGTTACTTACATCACAAAGACGGGTTCGAAAATACGAGTTGTCACATTATCCCCAACTAAAAAGAAATTTCGTCCCGAAATTTGGTACGCACTCACTGAGGAAGCTAGGTAGGTTATATCGTTCACTGGTTTTCCTGGGGTGTCACATCCTCCCCCCGTTGATCTGGAATTTCGTCCCAAAATTCCGCAGTAGTAGCTTCAGTCTCAGTAGTGGTTGCATTGGTTCCGAATAACTGGGGATACTTTTCTGTCATCTGGTCTTCGCGTTCCCAGGTGTACTCTGGGCCACATTTGGAGTTCCAACGAACTCGAACAAGAGGGATTCTCTTGTGTTTGAGGACCTTAACATCCCGGTCCGTGATTTCAACTGGTTCCTCGACGAAGTGCAGCTGCTCGTTGATAGTGAGTTCCTCAAAGGGAATTATGAGGGTTTCATCTGACAGACATTTCTTCAGATTCGACACGTGAAAAACATTATGAACTGCCCCGAGTTCTGCTGGTAGGTTTAGCTTGTAGGCCACTTTGCCTATTTTCTCAATGATTTCAAACGGTCTGACGTACCGCGAATTTAGTTTGCCTCGCTTGACAAAATGAACCACACCCTTCCAGGGTGAGACTTTCAATAAAACCCGGTCCTCGACCTGAAATTCCAATGGTTTCCTACGTTTATCCGCGTAGCTCTTCTGAAGGTCGCGAGCTGCCGCCATACGTTGCCGTATCTGCGCAATCTTTTCCGTGGCGTCCACTATAATCTCTGGACCCGTGATCTGACTATCCCCCACCTCTGCCCAACAGAAAGGTGACCGGCATTTACGCCCGTACAATGCCTCAAATGGAGCGGCTTGAATACTGGTGTGATAACTTTTATTATACGAGAACTCCACCAAAGGGAGATGCTTTTCCCAGCCGTTGCCGAAGTCGATAACGCATGCCCGAAGCATGTCTTCGAGAGTCTGGATCGTTCGCTCAGGCTGCCCATCCGTCTGAGGATGATATGCTGTGCTCATGTCTAACCGTGAACCAAAAGATTTGTGCATCGCTTGCCATAGCTCTAACGTGAATCGTGCATCCCGATCCGAAATGATGGAGGTGGGCACCCCGTGCCTCGAAACAACTTCTTTAAGATAAACGTCTGCGAGGGTGGAGAACTTATCCGTTTCCTTAATAGCCAGGAAGTGTGCAGACTTGGTGAGTCGATCCACGATCACCCATATAGTATCATTCCCACGCTGGGATCTGGGTAGGCCTGTAACAAAGTCCATGGAAATTTCTTCCCATTTCCATTGCGGTATCTTGGGTTGCTGAAGTAGGCCCGCTGGTTTCTGATACTCCACTTTGACTTTTGCACATGTCAAACACTTGCCAACGTAAGTCGCGATGTCGGCTTTCATGCTAGGCCACCAGTATGTTGTTTTGAGATCGTGGTACATTTTATCCGACCCTGGATGTACCGAGTAGCGAGACTTGTGTGCTTCATCCATCACAAGCTCTCGTAAACCGCCATAAAGTGGGACCCAAATACGCCCCGTTACATAGTAGGCACCGTCTTCCTTTTGTTCCATTCGTTGCCTTGAGCCGCGTAAGGCTTCAACCTTGACGTTTTCGGGTTTCAATGCTTCTATCTGAGCAGTTCGTATCTGTGCAGGAAGACTGGACTGAATAGTAAGCTGTAGTGCTCGTACGCGTCTAGGTAGGGTGTCTTTTCGACTGAGGGCATCAGCCACAACATTGGCTTTGCCTGGATGGTACTTGATGGCGCATTCGTAATCGTTCAGTAGTTCAACCCATCGACGTTGACGCATGTTCAAATCCTTTTGCTTAAGGATATGCTCGAGACTCCTGTGATCGGTGTAAATAGTGCACTTGGTACCGTACAGATAGTGTCGCCATATCTTAAGCGCGAAAACAACAGCTCCCAGCTCCAAATCGTGCGTCGTGTAGTTCCGTTCATGAACCTTAAGTTGGCACGAAGCGTAAGCAATGACCTTGTCGCGCTGCATTAACACACATCCAAGACCCTGGATGGATGCATCACAATAAACTACAAAATCGTCCGTGCCTTCTGGCAATGAGAGGATAGGTGCACTGCAAAGTCTATCCTTTAAGTGCTGAAAAGCAGTTTCCTGAGTATTACCCCAACGGTAGGTGACACCCTTCTGTGTCAGTAGTGTAAGCGGCTGAGCAATCCTTGAGAAATCCTTGATGAACCGTCTGTAATATCCCGCCAAACCCAAAAATTGGCGTATTTCCGTTGGTGTACGTGGTGCAGGCCAGTTCCTGATCGAATCAACCTTGGATGGATCGACATGGATCCCATCCTTGTTTACTACGTGGCCTAGAAAGTGGACTTCACGAAGCCAGAAGTCACATTTTGAAAACTTGGCGTACAGCTATTCCTTTCGAAGGAGTTCCAAAATAATTCGTAGATGCTGCTCGTGCTCCTCCTGACTCTTGGAGTAAATCAGAATATCGTCGATAAAAACTATCACAGATTTGTCTAAGTAGGGCTTGCACACCCTGTTCATCAAATCCATGAATACGGCAGGCGCGTTCGTTAACCTGAACGGCATGACAAGAAACTCGTAGTGACCGTAGCGAGTTCTGAATGCGGTTTTGAAGACGTCCTCATCCCGGACTCTCAGCTGATGGTAACCTGACCTCAAGTCTATCTTGGAGTAGTAGCACGACCCTTGCAACTGGTCGAATAAGTCGTCTATACGCGGAAGAGGATAACTATTCTTCACCGTCACCTTGTTGAGTTCCCGGTAGTCTATGCACATCCTGAAGATACCGTCCTTCTTTTTCACAAATAATACTGGAGCTCCCCAAGGCGAAGAGCTTGGACGAATAAAGCCCTTTTCCAAGAGCTCTTGTAGCTGCTTTGACAGTTCTTCCAGTTCAGTTGGAGCTAAACGATACGGTGCGCGGGCTATCGGTGCTGCTCCTGGAGCTAGCTCGATTTGAAACTCGACCTGGCGATGAGGCGGTAGTCCAGGTAAATCTTCAGGAAACACCTGAGGGAAGTCGCGTACAACTGGAATGTCTTCCAATTTCTTTTCTTTTGTTGATGCGTCAGTGACAAGTGCTAGAATGGCGGTGTGACCCTTCCGCAAACATTTCTGAGCCTTCAAGAAAGAGATGATGCCAACCACAGCACCACTCTTGTTTCCTTGAACTTCGAGAGGTTCTTGACCAGAACGGGGAATACGAATGATCTTCTCGCTGCATAAGATTTCTGCCTGATGTTGGGATAACCAATCCATCCTGATAACGATATCGAAGCTTCCCAAGACTATGGGAATAAGATCAATGGAGAAAACTTGACCGGCTAAGACAATACTACAACCCCTGACTACTTGCGTGGCTTCTAAACTCTTACCATTAGCTAGTTCTACTACATGCTTGGTGTTTAAGGGTGTTGGTGCACGTTTCAACAATTTACTGACCTTCACAGATATATAACTTGTATCCGCACCCGAATCAAATAAAACAGTAACATAAATATCGTCGAGGAGAAACTTACCCATAACCACATTGGGATCATTCATTGCGTCTCCTCGCCCCAGCACGAAAGCTCGACCCCTTGCTTCGTTGCCATTGTTGTTGTTGTTCCCACCGTTGTTACCATTGCCCTGGTGGTTGTTGTTGTTGCGATTTTGGTTCTGGTTCAATTGAGGGCAATCACGTTTGTAATGACCTTCTGCTCCACACTGGAAACATCCCCGGTTTCCACGTTGTGGCTGCTGCTGCTGTGGGTTCTGTGGAGCTGGTAGTTACGGTTGCTGGTTCTGATTTGCAGGCCGTGGGCTCCTACAGTCTTTGGCCTCGTGACCCATCTTGAGACACCTTTGACAACGACCCTTGTTGCACTGGCCGCTGTGATGTCTGTTGCAGTTGTGACACTTGGGGTGAAACCCTTGATATCTTCTCTGTCTATGACCACCAGAGGATTGCTGACTGGGACTCTGGTAGTGGTCAGTCTTCTGCTGCTGAGCTTGAGATTGAACTGTTGCTGAACCTTTGCTAGAATCCCCATCCCACTTTCTTTTGTTGTCACTGGGTGTAGTGGGAGTAGCGGCTGAAGCGGTAGCACTGATGCGTTTGGGCAACTTATTCTGTTCCACCGCCTGATCCGTGAGGCGATGAGCAAGACGCTGAATGTCTTGGATGTTGTCGAGGTTAGCCGATGTAACATGGCTCTGAATTTCTGAGGCTAGACCCTTCAGGTACAGTTCGATACGCTTGATCGGAGGGTCTACCATGGTTGGACACAAGATAGCCAGTTCGTTTGACCGTTTCGTATAAGCTTCAATCTCTGATCCCGTCATCTTCAAATGGTAAAGCTCCACTTCCAACTTGTGGATGTCGTCACGCGTGCAGTATTCCCGCTTAATCAGTTCCTTGAAATCGTTCCAAGGGGTGGCGTTAGCAGCTGCCAACCCTAGTATCTGAACTTGCACGTTCCACCAGGTTAGCGCGATCCCTTCCAAAGTACCAGTGGCGTACTTGACCCTGCGAACCTCAGGGCATTCACACATCTCAAATACCGATTCGAGCTTCTCAAACCAATGGAGTAGTCCCACTGCTCCTTCCGTGCCACTGAATGTGCTTGGACGACAGTCCATGAAGTTCTTGAATGTGCAGACAGGTTGCTGTGCGGGTTGACCTATTGTGTACGAATAAGACAAGTTTAAACACGAGAATTAGTTTAGGAGTGTAGGATCTAAAGACCCTAGTGTGTGCTAGGACTACAGGATATACCTCCTGCTTGTGCGGCTGCAAGTGCCGCAGCAACTTGTTCGTTAATGAGAGCCGTCAACTGGGCTTGAGTCATGTTGATTCGTCCAGACATGTTCTTCATAGTAAAAGTAGCGTAAGTGAGAATGGTTCGCGAGTAGTGCGATGACAGAAAAGTGTAAGCACGTAAGTGTTCTCAGGCAATAGTGTTATGTGTATCTAAGCGTAATACGAGCAAAGTTCTATATAGTTCTAGCATGCAGGTAATGAACATAACCCATATTACCTAGGATGTCGAGAGCACTGTTCTGGTTATAGTCTGGTTTTAATAAAACGTTTTTCCCATATTAAAACCATGTTCTCTATAACCAATGGCTCTGATACCAATCTGTCACACCCCCAAAATTCACACGCGGAGTACCACTGCTTGGAGGCGTGACATGACCAGGATCAAGCCACCAATCATATCGAACATAGCATTTAATAAGAAAAGTAGATAATGTAATTCATCACGACATGATTGATGTTCAAAACCAAACTCTGTTTAAGTAGCGGAAGCATGTAAGTAAAACCCAACATAAATAATAATGTATGAAATGTCATAAGTGTTTAATTAAGCATTCATGATCCATGCCCACAACGACCTGCTCCTCCTTGAGCAAGCTCCATAAGTACCTAAGATCCTACAAGGCATGCAGCAGAGAGTCAACAACTAGTTGAGCGAGTTCACAGAAAGTAAGTTCGTTATAACAAATCATATATGCATTTAGTAGGGGCTTCCCATGTAAGTATGTACTAATGGTGGGGGTTTCCCATGGTCATAGGTATTACTAGTGGGGGTTTCCCACGTTTATCTATACTAAAGGGGCTTCCCATGTTTGTACTTACTAGACTATTTGCAACCATGTGTTCTTCTTAATCCGAGAACAGGAATACGTACAAGGTCACGTAGGATTTACGTGAGTGCCCTTCCCCGAGGACAGTGGTACGTGTGGGGTTTACGTAGGATTTACGTAAGTGTCCTTCCGACCCGGAAGACAGTAGTAGGTATGAGTTTACGTAGATTTTACGTAAGTGTCCTCCCGACCCGGGAGACATTGGTAGATACTAGTTTACGTAGGTTTTACGTAAGTGTCCTGACTAACCTGAGGACGATGGTCTATAGTCTAGCGATAGCGTAAGTACGAGTAATTATCCATTTCAAATAATCCAACCCAATTCCCAACCCGGGAATCCCATGCCTTGGCTGTGTGAACTCACCTTGGTTTGCTCGGCAGATACACAAAAAGGGTTTCTTGAACTATGAGTGGTCAACCACGTCCTAATAGGGTTACCATACAAGTCAGGTTTTGACTCAATTAATGCACGTATGTTTCACAGAGATAGCAAATTACGAGCATATACAGATCATGGCAAACACACATCATTACGTTTAACAGTCACAACATATCCGAACATGTGAAATCGAAAGATTGGGCCGAACCATTTGTAAGATAAACTAACATAACCCATTTAAACCCCCGGCCCAATATGTTGTGCGGTCAGCACAGCCTTGTGCGACCTACATCATGTTGTGCGATCCATCAAATACCCGGCCCAAAGATTAGAAGCCCAACCATCCAACAGTCCATAACATATTGGCCCAAATAAATAACATAAGTCTTGTGCGATCCGGATTGGGTTGTGCGATGTGATTTGGGCTGTCCGGCCCAACATCTTAACAACTTGTGTGATCCAATACGCCTTGTGCGACTAGGAACACCTTGTGCGACCAGGTCTCCTTGTGCGTATGGATCATCTTGTGCGATCAGAAGTCTTGTGCGAATGGATTCCTTTGTGCGATTGACTTGTCTTGTGTGATAGGGTCTCTTGTGCGATCAGAGCCCCTTGTGCGATTAATTTTACATTTCCGGATTCTATGCTTACTCGGTTACAACATTTAACAGTTTCCAAACATATGATTATCAACCAACAACTAATCAGTTTCAAAACATGCTAATTCTCGATCAAACAAGGCAACTATTCTTAAATCCATATGAACCCTAACATCATACATATGAACAATATTCATACTATTATCATGATTCATATCACAGCCGATTACATGTGTCTATTGGGTTCTTTAGTTAATATTACAACAGCCGATTCATATGAACATAACCACATAACACCATTAGCTTATCATGTAATCAATCCGAAAATAATACATCATAGCCGATTGCACATATCCTATTCACAAGTATATCATTCATACACACCGTATCATGGCAAACATAATATAAATAATCACACGAACAAGGTGATACACTAACCAATTGAAGGAGAGAGAAAGCAAGAGTTGATCCGAACACCACCAGTTCCGATGGGGGATTGCTTGGCTGCCGTCAAGTTCATGAAAGAGAGGAAGCACTAGGGTTTTGTGTGTGTGATCTTGATTGTGAATTGTGAGAAGTGAAACCCCAAAAGTGTGTATACGCGTGAACATGTATCCGGACTAGAGAGGTGGGCCGAGCCCACTTTGGTTGCCTACTGGTTTCGGTTACAAGGGTGTAGCCCAATTGAGCTTGTGCGGTCAAGTGGGTGTTGTGCATTGTGCTATTGAGCTTGTTTGTATACATACTATAATACACATTGCACGTAACATTCATTACTCTGGGTTTGAAAATACGAGTTGTCACATTATCCCCAACTAAAAAGAAATTTCGTCCCGAAATTTGGTACGCACTCATTGAGGAAGCTAGGTAGGTTATATCGTTCACTGGTTTTCCTGGGGTGTCACAAAATACATGTTACTATATTTATGAGTACTTTATACGTGGTATGGTTAGCGTAAGGAGGTTTACTACTTAGATCATGTGAGTGGGTAGGCGGAAACTTGAGGCCATTAATCCTCAGGGTAGGACCGAGGGACAGGAACGGTATATCTATCTGGGTGTAGCGAGCCCAGCCCCAGGCCCAACAGTACGGACCTCGGGGTGCCTTTGTGCCCAACGCATAAATCCGCTAGGTTTGAGTCTTCCTACTTGCACTTCACACATATCAATGGCCTTGCAAACCATTGGTGATCTCTTTTTCCTTATTTGCTACATACCAGGATTTTAAACATACAAAGGTTTTACTTACTCACTTACATATGAACTCGCTCAACATTATTGTTGATTTTTCCAACTTACATGTATTTCAGGGAATTAAAGATCTGGCGCGGTATGTTACGTTTTCCCGCTGCAAAGTGATACGAGGTCATCCAGGTTTAGGGGATGTGACTTTTACCTGGACGAGTCACAGTCCTTAAACTGCGTTATGTCATGTTGATGTTTGTGTTTTCTGAACAATGTTTTATGTTATTAGGTTGTAATGTCCGTTGCATGAGTCAACGCCGTAAGACAATGTTGTGTTATGTTTGTTTTAAAACTTAATCCTATGGATGATCTTGCATGGTTTTTATTTCATATAGCTTCTTATGGTTAAGCTATGTGTAACACCCCGAAAACGGGTTTGGTAATCAAACCCCGTTAATACTAAAAGACGGGTAAAACACCGTTAGTAGTGAAAGTAACCCGATAAATATTAGGATTTAAATAAATAATCCTAATATTAATTAAAAACGAATAAGAGCTTCCACGAAAATAAAAAGGGATAAAAAGGCCCGAGTTCACGGGACCTAAAATATAACGAGTTATAACTCCCCGAACCCACTAAGTTAACTAGGAACAACTAACCTAGTCAGTAATGGGTGATTAAAAATGTTAAACTATGAAGTTGTGGTTTCTTTTATAATAATGAAACAAGGGGGGACTAATGTTGCCAAGAAGGGAAACTAGTTTTAATTAAAACTAGAAAATAAAACACAACACACACACCAAGTGTGTGAGTGTGTGCGTGGAACGACCAGAGGAGGAAAAAAATGGGTGCAAACCCTAGTTCATCAAAATCATCCAATTGAAGGTTGATTATAGCCTCGAATCGATGCATGAACACGAATTCGAGATCACCTAAGCATGGGAATCACAAGGTATGTCGAATTTCTTCATTCGGTTTCATCTCGAATTCTTGATGAAAACTTGAAAACGAAATTAACACTAGAATATTGCATGTGTGGATGATACTATGTGAATCCATGCTTAGGAACGAGTTATGATTGAGAAACTTGGTGAATTGATGATATAAAATATGGAATTTATAATCATCTATGTAAGTGCTAAATGGGTTTTTTGGGAAGATGATGAACACTAGATATATGATCATCAATTTGGTGTTATTCGATTTCCATGAAGTAAGTCTAGGTGTTGTTATGCATGCCAGACATAAGAACTTGTAAGTGATGTTAAAACTTGGTTAAAACAATAACCATGAACTTGATAAAATAAGAATATAGATTATGCACACTAGGTGTTTGTTAAAATGCATAAATGAAAACTAAAGTGCTGAAATTGTAAATGAAATGCGTGATTTGCCAAACTCGATTTATCCCGTATGATATGGGGTAATATGAGTTCTAATCGTGATGTTGATTAAATTCAAATAGTACATGTCGTATGAATAACGGTAGTTAACTTTTAGAAAGTTAAACTAATTAATGGTGAAGTCGAATGGTAGATTCGACATAAAAATTGTAAGACGGAATAGTCGTAGCTAATAATGACTAAACTAACCGTCTTACGAATCATAATGATAGTTTGACTCTTGACAAGCTAGATGGAGGCTTGGGAGGAAGCGGGTCAAACGGAGCAAGTACGAAAGGAAAACGTTGCTTGGGTGCGATGTAAGTATAGCTTACACTAGTCTTAGATTGTGTAATATTCTCTTAGCGTATAAATAACGAATGGGATAACTAAACAATTAAAATACGATGTTCCGTTGTGTAGGCATACGGAACTAGATAATCAAAGATGAAAGAAACCATAATAATGGTTAAAAAGGAAGTAAATCTATAATTCGGTCATATTATGACGAAAGTGGTAATAAATGGTTTATAAGTAAAAATGACCGTACCGTGTTAAACGGAGCGGGTCATGTAGTTGAGATGATAATAAATATCATCTCGCAAAGACAAACGGTCAATTCGGCCAAACGGGTCAAAAGGTGTAGACATCACCTTTTGACAATATTGACTAATGATCTTTTGTAGAGTTATATGCTTACAGGAATAGAAATCCAATGGATACTCGCATCGCTCTTATTTAGCGATTATAAAGCAAGGTATTTAAAATCGGGTTAATAAGATGACCCGGGCCAGGTACGCATAGATAAGTTGTTAGTCAAACGTGCAAATTTGGTCTAATAATTGGTGAGAGTCCTTCATCTTAAATGAGAGACTAAAAAAATGACCAAAATGCCCTCATAGGCTAAATTGAACAAACAACCCTTAAAGGTTGTTTGGAAACGAGTTTTTCGATAAGATAGATACATAGGACGAGTATAGAAGTTGAAGGATGTAAAACGTTAGTCAATTGGCTCCATTCGAGTCTTTGCCGTAAAATAACGATTTGAAGGGGTAAATTTTGGTATATATAAATCACCACATTAAATCCACCACAATTATAGTTGTGGTAGAAGATCCTTTGATAAGAAATGTGGACATATGTATTTGGAAATGAATGAAAGTAATTGGTGCTTATAATATGCTTAAATACCTCAAATGGGTCAAAATAAGCATATGGGTGAAAATGGGTTAAAGAAGGTATATAATTCTATAATCGGAACCTAATATGTTAGACATCATTGAATTTAATAGGTTTGTGAGAAATAAGGGTCAAACAAAGTTGCATGTTTGATAAAATCACAAACGGGTCAAATATTGGTAAAAGAGTAATAAGCCGAAAACTTAAAAGCCTTAAATTTTATCAAGCCGGATGACGGATTTTAACTCCATATGATGGAGATTCAAATTTCAAACATGTAGGAAGAAACGGTAGGTCAAACGGATAAGCGGTTCGAAAGATACGAAAGATTTCGTGTCAATTTACGACAAAATGGAAAAGCTGGATGCAGAGTCCACCGTAAGTTACGGTGCCACCGTAATTTACGGTGGAGCTGATATGGTTACGGTGATAACCTACTGTTGTACGGTAGAAGAATGTGAACACAGGGGCCACCGTAACTTACGGTGCCACCGTAAGTTACGGTGGAGATCATTTTCAAGTTCTTGTTTCTTTTCTTTTGAAAAACAATTGTTTCCCGGACTCGTGGACATGATTTAAACCTCGTAAGACTAATGCATTTCATGTTTATGAAATGTAGGTACACTTTGGGGTGCCGGAGGACGATCAAGCTCAACGGAGAACCGAACACTATAGAGTTACATGCTTCCGCACATAGCCCGTTGTAAATTTTAAACAACGAATGAGATCACATTATGTTAAATCACTATGAATTGTAAAAGTTCTAATAAACTCGCATTTTTATATTATGTGTAGTCTTAACTACACATCTAATCGTAGTATTTACATATAAAATTGTTAATTAGTAACTAGGGTGTTACAAGTTGGTAATCAGAGCTCAAGGTTAGAAGAATAAAGTGTTCGGTTCGAAGCTTGATTGCAAATCCGGTAAGTACAAGTATGTTAATAGTTTAGCATGCTAAAGTGTTGTAAACAACACATAGGGCTATCGTGTGATACACGTTACCCCAATGAAAATGATTGATATAGTTGACGAAAATACGCGCGTTGACGCGTATAGTAGAAAAAGCCTTGTATTATAATACGGGCGATAATTGAAGTTGATGTTACTAACTTTGTGAATGTTTTAATTGAAGGACACTCGCATTTGAAGACGACGAGAGTCAAACGAATTGTGGATATGATGATGGAACGGTCCGAGGTATGATAGGAAGAGCATACTCATCAAGGACCAAAATCGCGAAATGGTCGCGAACAAGACTAATGACAAGAGAAGCCCGTTAGGGCAAGCATTACCAGGTGCACACTTTTAAATTTAATCGTACGAGTCGTTATATGCAACAAACACGTATGTAATAACGGTTGCATACACATATGATAGAACTTGGAAAACTTGATTTCCAAGAGAAATTTAATAGGAAATGTGTTATTCACAATGATGAATAACAAATGAATAACAAGACTTGTTTATATAGAAACTTGGACAAGAATGATCATCCAAGTAAATATTCTCAATATAAATCCTATTGAGAAAAGTAAAGATCACATCAATGAATGTGAATAAACGTTTATAAAAAGGGACATTGTACATGTTCAAGGAATAAACGACTAAAACTAATAATTGTTAACCAACAATTAAATAAAGTTTTACCAAATGAAACCATAAACATGGAGATAATTTGAGGAGTTACTTACATGGGACGTGATGTGGTAATTATAATAAGGTCACGCGTACCACGTGTTGATCACTTACTCTGGCCAAGTAAGTAGTGAACACATGATAGCATGAGCTTCTTATAATGAGCATAGTTATGTCCGATGTAGTAAGGTCAAGAAGAATGAAATTTAAAGGATCCTTAGGGTCAAGAAATCTCATGGGCATACTCGTATAAATGGTTTTCGTGGGAACCATAAAAACGATGTATGGCGTACATAGAAATAAAAGACCCAAGGAAATTCGTGACATAAGTCATTTTGATGAAACAACCATGGTAGACAAAAAGGGCATTGTAAAACCAAAGTATAAATGACCCGCGGGGTCATAGAAACAAAGGTATTGCCCACATGGGGAAAACGATCGAAAACCATGGTAGACAAAAAGGGCATTGTAAAACCAAAGTATAAATGACCCGCGGGGTCATAGAAACAAAGGTATTGCCCACACGAGAAAAACGATCAAAATCGTTGACTTTGGTCGTAGTAAAGAAATGATGATGATGATAATCATCATTCATAGTTTAAAAGACTGTCAAGGATGGTCAAATAAAGAATAAAGGTTTGGTTGAATAAAAGCGAGGGCTTCCGCTAAGACAACCAAACAAATTAAAACGAAAACTTGATGTATACCGGAATGCTTGCACTAATAATGATTTCGGTAAAGTACCCGGTTAATGGGTAGGATTTAAACACATGCGTAAACCGAGAAACGAGAACACGAATTTAAAGTCAAAAGACTCGGATTATGAGTTATGACTAAAAGACCATAAAATTTCTTAAACAAAAATTTTGATAATTATATTCAACTATTTTGAGATTGAACGGGTTGAATAAAGTATAATGCTTGAAGGCATAAGTAAGCGCAAGCCGGATAACGGTAAGCTTGAGACAAATGATTTTCAAACGTAAAAAGAGTGCTTTGACACCAAATATATATTTTAATAAGACACGAGTAAAAAGAGTGATCTACAGGATCAACATAACCTTTAGGGTTATAAACAAATGAGATATCTACGGACTAAAACGACCCACGGGTCATGATTAGAAAGAAGTTATAGGGACTTCGCCCTAAAGAGGTGAATGTCGAATCAAAAATAGCCCGTAAGGCTAAGTGATAAAACCTACGGGTTAGATTGGATAAAGCGAGGAAATCAGTTAAGAACCCCCGCATAAAACTAAGACTGTAAAGGATTAATTACGGACTGTCAATATCCGGGTATGGATGATTGACACAAGTTAAAGAAAAGATCCTAAAACTAAAACTTCGGTTTTTGTAAGAAATAATGTTTTTACAAACATAAATTCTGATAGGAATTTAAATAGTAAGCATGAAAGATACAAGTCTTGACACTGATAGGCGCAAGATGATATATTCGAAAAATGATATTTTCAAAAATGAAAGGTTGATACAAATTAAACATGATGTGACACGATCACGGTTAGGAAATGTAATGTGAAGTAAAATCACATTATAACCAAGCGAGTGATAAAAGTAACTGAACTAATAAGACTAGTTAATGAGACCGGTTAAGGTCACCAATTCAAATCAAGAAAATTTGGTTTGCTTGTAAGCGGTAGATTCGGTATAGCTGAACCGAATAGATAAATTTGAAAACAAAAGAATTTGTTGCTAAGAGTGGAATATTTCACTAAGGACCCTTAAACGGGTCGAGGCCACAAATGCACCAAGAGTTCGATAATATATAAAAGCGATGGAAATCGCTAAGTTAACTAAACCAGTAAAAAATAACGGAATTACGTTATTTCAAGTTACATTATGTCATATGAGATACGTAAAAGTTCTGTAACCGAAAAGATATTACCATAATTTTCTGGTAATGCTAACAATTGGTTAAAGTATGAGTAATGCTTAAGAAATTACTCAAGTCAAACGCATTGAGTTTAGAAACTCAATGAACTATGTAAGCAAGGTTTTGAGGACGAAACCTCTTTAAGGGGGGTAGACTTGTAACACCCCGAAAACGGGTTTGGTAATCAAACCCCGTTAATACTAAAAGACGGGCAAAACACCGTTAGTAGTGAAAGTAACCCGATAAATATTAGGATTTAAATAAATAATCCTAATATTAATTAAAAACGAATAAGAGCTTCCACGAGAATAAAAAGGGATAAAAAGGCCCGAGTTCACGGGACCTAAAATATAACGAGTTATAACTCCCCGAACCCACTAAGTTAACTAGGAACAACTAACCTAGTCAGTGATGGGTGATTAAAAATGTTAAACTATGAAGTTGTGGTTTCTTTTATAATAATGAAACAAGGGGGGACTAATGTTGCCAAGAAGGGAAACTAGTTTTAATTAAAACTAGAAAATAAAACACAACACACACACCAAGTGTGTGAGTGTGTGCGTGGAAGGACCATAGGAGGAAAAAAATGGGTGCAAACCCTAGTTCATCAAAATCATCCAATTGAAGGTTGATTATAGCCCCGAATCGATGCATGAACACGAATTCGAGATCACCTAAGCATGGGAATCACAAGGTATGTCGAATTTCTTCATTCGGTTTCATCTCGAATTCTTGATGAAAACTTGAAAACGAAATTAACACTAGAATATTGCATGTGTGAATGATACTATGTGAATCCATGCTTAGGAATGAGTTATGATTGAGAAACTTGGTGAATTGATGATATAAAATATGGAATTTATAATCATCTATGTAAGTGCTAAATGGGTTTTTTGGGAAGATGATGAACACTAGATATATGATCATCAATTTGGTGTTATTCGATTTCCATGAAGTAAGTCTAGGTGTTGTTATGCATGCTAGACATAAGAACTTGTAAGTGATGTTAAAACTTGGTTAAAACAATAACCATGAACTTGACAAAATAAGAATATAGATTATGCACACTAGGTGTTTGTTAAAATGCATAAATGAAAACTAAAGTGCTGAAATTGTAAATGAAATGCGTGATTTGCCAAACTCGATTTATCCCGTATGATATGGGGTAATATGAGTTCTAATCGTGATGTTGATTAAATTCAAATAGTACATGTCGTATGAATAACGGTAGTTAACTTTTAGAAAGTTAAACTAATTAATGGTGAAGTCGAATGGTAGATTCGACATAAAAATTGTAAGACGGAATAGTCGTAGCTAATAATGACTAAACTAACCGTCTTACGAATCATAATGATAGTTTGACTCTTGACAAGCTAGATGGAGGCTTGGGAGGAAGCGGGTCAAACGGAGCAAGTACGAAAGGAAAACGTTGCTTGGGTGCGATGTAAGTATAGCTTACACTAGTCTTATATTGTGTAATATTCTCTTAGCGTATAAATAACGAATGGGATAACTAAACAATTAAAATACGATGTTCCGTCGTGTAGGCGTACGGAACTAGATAATCAAAGATGAAAGAAACCATAATAATGGTTAAAAAGGAAGTAAATCGATAATTCGGTCATATTATGACGAAAGTGGTAATAAACGGTTTATAAGTAAAAATGATCGTACCGTGTTAAACGGAGCGGGTCATGTAGTTGAGATGATAATAAATATCATCTCGCAAAGACAAACGGTCAATTCGGCCAAACGGGTCAAAAGGTGTAGACATCACCTTTTGACAATATTGACTAATGATCTTTTGTAGAGTTATATGCTTACAGGAATAGAAATCCAATGGATACTCGCATCGCTCTTATTTAGCGATTATAAAGTAAGGTATTTAAAATCGGGTTAATAAGATGACCCGGGCCAGGTACGCATAGATAAGTTGTTAGTCAAACGTGCAAATTTGGTCTAATAATTGGTGAGAGTCCTTCATCTTAAATGAGAGACTAAAAAAATGACCAAAATGCCCTCATAGGCTAAATTGAACAAACAACCCTTAAAGGTTGTTTGGAAACGAGTTTTTCGATAAGATAGATACATAGGACGAGTATAGAAGTTGAAGGATGTAAAACGTTAGTCAATTGGCTCCATTCGAGTCTTTGCCGTAAAATAACGATTTGAAGGGGTAAATTTTGGTATATATAAATCACCACATTAAATCCACCACAATTATAGTTGTGGTAGAAGATCCTTTGATAAGAAATGTGGACATATGTATTTGGAAATGAATGAAAGTAATTGGTGCTTATAATATGCTTAAATACCTCAAATGGGTCAAAATAAGCATATGGGTGAAAATGGGTTAAAGAAGGTATATAATTCTATAATCGGAACCTAATATGTTAGACATCATTGAATTTAATAGGTTTGTGAGAAATAAGGGTCAAACAAAGTTGCATGTTTGATAAAATCACAAACGGGTCAAATATTGGTAAAAGAGTAATAAGCCGAAAACTTAAAAGCCTTAAATTTTATCAAGCCGGATGACGGATTTTAACTCCATATGATGGAGATTCAAATTTCAAACATGTAGGAAGAAACAGTAGGTCAAACGGATAAGCGGTTCGAAAGATACGAAAGATTTCGTGTCAGTGTCAATTTACGACAAAATGGAAAAGCTGGATGCAGAGTCCACCGTAAATTACGGTGCCACCATAATTTACGGTGGAGCTGATATGGTTACGGTGATAACCTACTGTTGTACGGTAGAAGAATGTGACCACAGGGGCCACCGTAACTTACGGTGCCACCGTAAGTTACGGTGGAGATCATTTTCAAGTTCTTGTTTCTTTTATTTTGAAAAACAATTGTTTCCCGGACTCGTGGACATGATTTAAACCTCGTAAGACTAATGCATTTCATGTTTATGAAATATAGGTACACTTTGGGGTGCCGGAGGACGATCAAGCTCAACGGAGAACCGAACACTATAGAGTTACATGCTTCCGCACATAGCCCGTTGTAAATTTTAAACAACGAATGAGATCACGTTATGTTAAATCACTATGAATTGTAAAAGTTTTAATAAACTCGCATTTTTATATTATGTGTAGTCTTAACTACACATCTAATCGTAGTATTTACATATAAAATTGTTAATTAGTAGCTAGGGTGTTACACTATGGTATTAAGAAGTCACACCAAAATTAACCACGCTTCCGCAAAGCCAGGGTGTGACAGTATGTTTGTTGTAAGTTATGCTCATCATAATTATTGTATAGACATGAATAACAACAAATTAACAATGTGATACATGCTGTTTAAAATAAAATCTTGCAAGCTTCAAGGGTTTCTTTATCATCTACTTCGAGTTTTTTTACTGAAATAGTGCCATTTTCAAAAAAAAAAAAAAAAAAAAAATCACAACTAATGTCAAGTACCAAAAATTTTCACAAGTAATGTTAAAGCCATTAGAAATGGCGATTTCTCACATTTGTAGGCATTGGCAGAGGATGTAACCTTTTAATCATTGGTTTTGTAGAAGTTGCCATTGAGAATGACGATTTCTGTACAACTTTCCATTGGTAATGGCGACTTCTGGATTTATTTCCATTGTGAATGGCGACTTTGCACACTTCTTAAAAAAAGTTTTTGAAGGTTTAAATTAAATACAGATTTATCTTACATCAAGATGTTTAATAGAAGTCCTTTGGAACGTGATGACGGGGGTAGCCCGAGACCAAATAAAATAACCAAATATGTAAACGCCCAAAAGGTTAAAAGGTTCAATGGTTGAAAAAGCTGAGGAGATGGAGTAAAGTAACACGGGAACAATGAACAAGTCACATCCCCAAACAGTCTCACCAACCACAGCCGTAAAAGCAACGCAAGTCCACAGAGTACATGCTATTATCCAGGGGTCAAAAGGCTTCAACCCCCGAAAGGGTAAGCCCCTCACTGCAAGCTGGTTCACTAGTCAAAGGAATACTTCTTCGGGAGATGTCTTCTCCTATATAATGACACTTCATTCATTAAACAAAGACATCTCAGGTCAGATTTGTTCCCTCAAACTCTGGTCCTTCACATCGTACTCTTACTTCACTCAAGTGTCCCTCACTCACATTCACATTACGCTTGTTCTTTCTGTTCCTCAATCCTTTTCTGAACAACACTTCAGAATTGGATCTTCAAACAAGAAACATAAACTAGTGAACCTCCTTCCACATCTTGCAAACGTGGGGGGACCCCACGACCTGCGTTAGGCAAGGTTAAACCCTTTAACCATTCTGCCTAACCACCCTTGCTACTATCTTCGGTCTATATTTTGTTGTCTCAACAAGTTGGCGCCCACCGTGGGGCTACGCCACTATTTCTCCTCAAAAAGACCTAGTAGTGTAGCTCTTCTCTCTCAAAGTTGTCATGTCTGAAAGTGGATCCCCAGGTGAAGTGAACCAGGTACCAAACACTTCAACTCCGGGTAGTAGTCAAGCCCATGTGGCTATCCCAACTTCTTTTTCAACTCCGGGGAGCACACCCGAGTTTCTCACCTTTAACACTCCAACTCCTTCTAGATCTGGAGTTCCTTCCCCTAACATCGGTGTTACGGACACCCCCACACGTATTGAACTCACCCCCGAGGGAGTTGCTAATAATTTTCTTGAGTTGAGGACCCTCCTCAACCAGTATGTGAACAAAGAAAAAGACAAGGGAGTAAGGATTCGTCTAGACTACGATGAACCTGAACCAACACTGTCTCCCGGACCTCCTATTCCACCTTTTACAACCAGGAATGAGGCTGGCCCCAGTAATCCTTCAAGCCCCGTTCCATATTTATCCACCATGACAAATCCTACAGCATATCCCCTCTTTTCATCCCAACCAGTTACAGGTGGTGCTCCTCTGGGCCATGAGCTGACTTTGGATCAGCTCCTACATTCCCCAGTATCAAGCTTTCCAACCTCTACCTCCACTTCGTGGGAACAAGCCCTGTCAGTGCTTCCATCGGCACGAAGTGCGGTAATGAGCACCCCCCTTGGAGTTAGCTGCCCGATCACATCCGGAAGCCTCCAAGGTTTCAACCCTATCTCCCAGATGATGACCCAGATGATGACCAGTTTCCCATGGCAACACTTCATCAATCAAGTGCTAGCCACTCCAGGGAACAACAACGGTAATAATAATATGGGTACGAGGGTCGAAGAAGACTTGGCTAAACCCTACAAGCCGAGTAACCTTTCATGCTTCTCACAGCAAATAGCCGATTACGATTTTCAAACAAAGATCAAGATGCCGTCCCACATCAGAACATACAACGGGTCTGAAGACCTAGAGGACCATCTTCAGATCTTTACCGGTGCAGCAAGGATAGAAAAATGGTCAAACGCTGAATGTTGTTTAATGTTCATGCAAACCCTTATCGGATCTGCCAGGATCTGGTTCAACGATTTACCTGCTCGAAGCATTCGAAGCTTTGACGACCTTAGCAAGGGTTTTTTGGCCAACTTCTCCCAGCAGAGACGATATGTCAAAGATGCAACCGTCATTTTTCAAATAAAACAACGAGACAATAAAAGTCTTCGTGAGTTTATTGAACAATACAAAAAGGAAGGTCTAACCTATGTAGGGGCAGACGAAAAAATGAGGGTAGCCGGTTTCATGAACGCTATCACCTCGAAATACCTCACAAGAGATTTCAACAAGTCCCTGCCTAAGACCTTGGAAGAGGCCCTCGAAAGAGCAGAAGCCCACATTCGGGGAGAGGAAGCAGTTGACATCAAGGAACAGAGGAAAAGAGGGTCTAGCTGGCGAAGTAACAGCCCGGTCAGAAAAAGAGGGAATTACAACTCCTATGACAGACAGCAAAAGGGTTCAGACCATCGAAGGTCTGAAGGCCGGAACCCTCCAACCAGGGAAAAAGGCATGAGTTTCACACCCCTCACAAAGACCCCTCAAGAAATCCTGGCAACAGAGGAAGTCAAACAGAACTTTAGGCCTCCCAGGCCTCTCCCCAAAAGTAGGAAAAATGAGAACTCCACACAGTTCTGTGAGTTTCATGAAGAAAAGGGTCACCACACCAACGATTGCTTCCAACTAAAGAAAAGAATTGAAGAGGCTATTAAGTCAGGTGAACTCGCCCATTTGGTAAAAGGGGTTCGAGACAAGATGGCTGAAGGCAAGGGAAAGAAAGTCAATATGGTAAACTCTGATGAAAAGGTTCCTCATAAGAGGCAGCGGTTGGAAGCTTGGGAGCTTCAATGTGTTTGCTTTCCCCCAACAGAAAAGGGCCCTCTTTCAAGCCCTCTCATCGTGGAAGCTATCATTGGAACGTTGGAAACACATAGGGCATACATAGACACTGGGGCAGCCACTGAAATCATGTTCGAGAAATTTTTCAACCGCTTAAGCAATGAAGAACGCTCAAGGCTTCAACCCTCTGGAACCTCCATAAAAGGCATTGCTGATATACCCCTCAAGCCTTTAGGGCAACTGACACTAGATGTTTGCTTCAGCGAAGGTCAGAAGAAAAGAATTCAGCCACTTACCTTTGTGGTTCTCAACATACCTTCAAACCATGATGTAATCATAGGAAGGCCGGGGCAATGTGCCTTCTTTATGGCAGTGTCCGTTGGGCATGGCACGGCAAAATTCCCAACCGAAAGGGGGGTAGCAACCCTTCAACCCTCCCAAGAGGCCTACATGGTCGAAGGTGAAAGTCCCAGAAGTGAAGAAGACAAGCAAAGGCTTATCATAAATCCTAAGTGCACTGAACAAAGAATAAGGGTCAACCCAAACCTTTCACAAGAAACTCTCTCTTATTTGGAAAGTTGTTAACACATTACAGCGATGTCTTCGCTTGGTGTCCGGAAGATATGACAGGAATCCCCCGAAGCATTGCTGAACGTGAGTTGAGGATACCTCCCGATGTCAAACCGGTGGTCCAAAAGAAAAGAAGCTTAGCACCAGAAAGAAGCCTGGCTGCTTGTCAGGAGGTTGAGAAGCTCGTATCTGCTGGTATTCTCCGAGAAGTCAAGTACCAATCATGGGTTGCAAACCCGGTTATGGTCAAGAAACCAGATAACTCCTGGAGAATGTGCATAAACTTCAAAGATCTCAACAAAGCTTGTCCTAAGGACTGCTATCCACTACTAGAAATTGACCTTAAGGTTGACTCGCTCACCGGTTACCCTTTCAAATGCTTTCTTGATGCTTACAAAGGGTATCACCAAATACTCATGAAAGAGGAAGATGAAGAAAAGACGGTGTTCCACACTGATAAAGGAATCTTCTGTTACAAGAAGATGCCTTTTGGGCTAAAGAACGCCGGAGCAACCTACCAACGACTGGTGGACAAAGCTTTTGCAAGCCAAATTGGCAAAAACATGGAAGCCTATGTCGATGACTTGGTAATCAAAAGCAAGACGGAGTATCAAATGCTTGACGACATCCAAGAAACTTTCAAAAATCTCAGAAAGGTTAACATGATATTTAACCCTGAAAAGTGCTCATTTGGATTCGAAGAAGGAAAATTCCTGGGTCACATTGTCGGAAAACAAAGCATCAAGGCCAACCCAAATAAAGTAAAAGCCGTCCTCGAAGCCAAGCCACCAAAAACCAAAAAAGAGGTTGAAAGCTTAAACGGGAAACTTGCTGCCTAAAGCGTTTCACTTCCAAGCTGGCTGAAAGATCCCTACCCTTCTACAAAACACTTAAAAATTGTTCTGATAAGAAGGATTTCAAATGGACCGATGAGGCCGACGAAGCATTCAACCAGATGAAACAATACCTGGCCTCCTTGCCAGACATTGCAGCCCCAGAAACGGGAGAGTTGATCTCAGTCTATCTATCAGTTGCTGAAGAGGCCATAAGTGTAGTCCTCACAATCGAACGAAACGCGGCTCAGGTACCCGTTTACTTCTTCAGCAAAACTTTAAAATTAGCTGAGACCAAATATCCTCCCCTTGAAAAACTTGCCCTAGCCCTAGTTCAAACAGCTAGAAGGCTTAGGAGGTATTTCCAAGCACATCCTATACAAGTGGTCACTGACCAACCTGTTAAAAATGTGCTCGAAAAACCTGAGAACTCAGGAAGGTTAGCAAAATGGGCAGTGGAACTAGGTGAGCACAACATCACCTATGTCCCACGAAAAGCCATTAAAGCCCAAGTCCTGGCCGACTTCTTTGTGGAAGTCCCAAACCAAACGATTGACGAAGTAAACACTACAACCACTGAACCCTCCAACCTTGAGGCTTGGAAGCTATTTACCGACGGAGCTTCAAGCGTTGAAGGGTCAGGGGCTGGGTTAGTTCTAATCAACCCTGAAGGGTTAGAATTCACATATGCTCTTCGTTTTGATTTTCAGACCACCAATAATGAGGCTGAATACGAGGCACTGATTGCCGGCTTAAGGCTGGCCAAAGAAATGAAATTCCAAAAGCTTGAAGTGTTCACAGATTCATTACTAGTCTCAAGCCAAGTCAACGAAAGCTACGTTGCCAAAGAACCCAATATGAGAAGATATAAAGAAAAATCCAAGGAATTGATGAACACCTTCCAAGCATGCAGTATCAAACAAATTCCAAGGTCCCAAAACAAAAAGGCTGATGCCTTAAGTAAGCTAGCATCCCTCACCTTTGCCCACCTCACCAAGAAGGTGTTGGTTGAAGTGTTGAAGGCTCCATCGATCGATGAAGTAGAGGTCCAAGATGTGGTCACCGAGGAAGATCCAAACTGGATGACTCCCATCAAAAAATTCCTTCGAAATGGTGAACTACCCGATGATCAAGTAGAAGCCGAAAGGGTTAAAATCAAAGCAAGACAATATGTGTTGCAAGGAGAAACTCTCTACAAAAAGGGTTACCTTGCCCCCTTGCTAAGATGTGTTGGTCCCGAGCAAAGTAAGTATTTGATCAAAGAAATTCACGAAGGTGTATGTGGAGCCCATTTTGGAGCTAGGTCGGTGGTTGCAAAACTCTTGAACCTTGGATATTTCTGGCCCTCGATGCATCGTGACACCACCGAGCAATTGAAGAAATGCGATGCTTGTCAGATTCATGCTCCAATCCCAAAAAGTCCCAAACATGATCTTGTCCCAATAACCTCGGCATGGCCATTCCATAAGTGGGGAATGGACATTGTTGGACCATTCCCTCCAAGCAAAGGAGGAGTAAAATTCTTGCTAGTAGCAACAGACTATTTTACCAAATGGCCCGAGGTTAAACCCCTCGCAAAGATCACAGGGAAACAGGTCATCGACTTCGTTTGGGAAAACATCATCTGCCGCTATGGGTTGCCGGGAGTGATTGTCACCGACAATGGAAAGCAATTTGCTGAAAAGCCTTTCAGCCTTTGGTGTAAAGAGTACAGGATCAACCAGATCTTCAGCTCAGTGGCTTACCCGCAATCAAATGGCCAGGTTGAAAGGGCAAATCGAAGCATAGTGGAAGGCATCAAGACAAGATTAGGAAGATATGAAAGCAACTGGCTCGAAGAATTGCCTAGTGTTCTATGGGCAATTAGAACAACCGAAAAAACAAGCCACAAGAAAACACCTTATAGCTTGGTATTTGGATCCGAGGCTGTAATCCCTGCTGAAATAGGAGTTGTAACCCAACGAATCGTCAACATGGATCCCGAAACGAACCAACAAGAGACCATGTTGAATTTACAACTCCTAGAGGAAGCTCGAGATCAAGCCACAATCCAAGAAGCCAAATATAAGCAGAAAATGGAAGCCTACTACAACAAGAAGGTTAAGAATGAACGATTCAAGCCAGGGGACCTAGTCCTTAGAAACAATGAAGCTAGCAAAAAGGAAAATCAAGGAAAGCTGGGCCCAAAATGGGAAGGTCCATACACCATCCTCGAAGGACACAAGGGTGGATCCTACAAGCTAGCAGATTCAGAAGGCAAAAGGCTTCCAAGGCATTGGAACGGCAAAACCCTGAGAAGATTTCATGTTTAGACAGAAAAGTTTGGTTTGTATCAAAATGTACCTCGAACAACACCATGAAAACCTTTTGTAAGAAAGCAAGTACTGCTTGAATGAATGAAGTTGTTTTATCAAACTTGTCTTTCTATCCTAATATCAGGTTGAGAACCTAGCAAAAAACTCCATGGCAAGGGCCATGTAAGGGGATGAGCTCCCAGGCCACATCGCTCAATAGGTTCAAGGGTTGAATGAACCTATATAAGGGGTGAGTTCCTAAATCAATACAACTCCATGAGACTTATTAAGCCAAAGCAAAATTGTCTCATAGATGGGTCTGAACAACCTACACCAATCGTTCCTTAAGCCTTAGAAATATAACCAACAAACAGGCTTACGAAGTCGAACAAATCACAAAGAAATAATAAATAGGATAGGTGCTATGTCTTTTTGTTAAAAAATACCAAGGCTAAGTGTCTGCAGCACTGACCCCTTTAAGGTGTAAAAAACATAAAGACAACGCAAATCAACAAAGACAATGTTAAAAGAGAGAAAATTATCCAAGGAAAAATACAAATAAAAATCTGTCGGCAAAATATACAAACCAAATCAAAAGCTATCAAGGCTCCAAGCTACCCACGTGACAAGCTTGAAACGTTGAAGGCTCCAACCCACCTATGATTAGCCAAATGCTTGAAGGGTTAAAGCCTACCAAACAAACTCAGCAAAGCAGGCATAAAAACACAATACAAGTAATATAATTAACCATCATACCATAGTAAAGAAAGTCATGACAGACTTTCAAATAAAAGTTACAGCAAGTTCTAGTAACTTGCAAGTTAAACTATTGTTCAAATGGCCATACAGGCCCAACACACCACCAACAGGAACCTTAAAGGTTCCTGGAAACCTAATATTGTTCAAAATAACATTACAAACCATAAATTGGTTTGCTAAGAAAGCTACGAATAATCATCAGATGGCAGAAGGCTTGGAGACACCAGAACCTTCAGCTTTGGCCTTCTTAGCTTTCTTGGGCTTCTTAACCTTTGCACCACCATCACCACCAACCGCTGAAGTCTCCAAACCAACATCCTTCGAAGCATCCGGCACACTCGAGAGGGTATCATCACTATCTCCGGAATAAGATCTTTTCTTCGAAAGTGAGCCCAAGACCTCAGTGCAAACTTTTTCATTTAGACCCTCCGGTTTCAAATCCTGTAAAACAGACAAAGGCTTACCAAAGCAAGAGGAAACCTGATGAACATAAGGATAGGTTAGCCTCTCCATCTGTTCAACTGAGCTTTTGAAAACATCGGAAGCGTTGGGACGAAATAAGGGGGACTTTTCCAGAGAATGCCCAGCTTCATGCAACTTGTAACCAGCAATGAGACCTTGGTGTTTTCCCAAATTAAGCAACTTTGTATAAACATCACCAAGAGCGGAGTTAAACTCGGTAGGATGAAGCAGGTAGGTGACAACCTGTTGAAAGCCCTGCTCAATCAACCACTGGTTATCACTAGTTGCACGAGAAACCGAAGCCTTCAGGCTCTCCTTCTCTTCATCAAAGGCTTTCTGAGCAACAGATAAAGCCTCCCTGTCTGCCTTTAGCTTCAACCGGTCAGCCTCAAAACTCTTCTTAAATTCGATCATCTCAATCTCATGCTGCCTTGACAAGCCTTCAACCTTCTTCGACCAAGCTTCCTCCTTCTCAGCAAAGCTGCTTATCTCCTTCTTCATCGCTGCCATCGAAGACTTCATCTTATCTTTCTTCTTGGAAAACTCCTCATACTCTTGCATCCTCTGACGAAAACGGGCGACGCCCTGAGGAAACATGGCAGCAAGGTTGCAAGTACTGAGAATCATACGAGACAACATCACATCATCATCCATTTCGAAGATAATCTTGTGAACCGAAGGGGGAGCAATATGACTCAAGGCCTCTTCACAAACAGCAGCATCTTTAAAGCTATCATCGACTTTCACCGACCAACATGGCACATAAACCGCATCCGGATCCAACCCTTCAACGTCCATACTCGAAGAACCCTGAACAGGTGTAGCAGCAACCTTCTTGGCCGAACCCTTTTTGCCATGAACAACTAACTTCTTCTCCCTTTCAAAACCCGCTTCAACACCTTGATCCCCAGACTCTTCGACATCATCACTCAACTCCACCGGTTCAGTAGAAGTGGATTGAGGAGCACCTTTCAAACGACAAGTAGATCGCTGGGTTGAAGCCTTGGGGACAAAAGGTTTAGAAAAACCCTTAACATTCGAAACACTAACATACCCAGCACCTTCAAACCTTTGTTCAGCACCTTTAACCACAACATTCTCATCTGGGATAACAGGAACATCCCCAAAAACCACATCCGAAGTGTCATCACTTTTAATGAAATCCAAGGCAGACATAAATGCAAGCAACAAGCAGACAGAACATGAGACACAAATTAAGAAAAATACAAGAAAGGTGGAAAAGAAAATGCATACCCGTGCCATCTCTCATCAGTACCGGATCCCGATTAGCTTTTTCCCATAACTTACTAACCCCTAATAAAACTAGCAAATGCTCAGGAAAGGGACGAACCCTTGAAGGGCATTCACGAATGGCTTTCAGAAAAGCATCATTCAAGTCAGATGCAAGGGGTTCCGGTTCATTGAGAACAGCCTCCGGGTGTCGCCACACCATTTTAAATGGAACAATAGTATCGGAAACCCAGAAAAAACGATTCTTCCAAGTCCCAAGTGTGGTAACCATAGATGAAATAAGGTCGGAATCAACCTTGGATGCTTCAAAAGTAAACCAATCGCCATTTTTGGCCAAACGGAAAAAATGGCGAAAAAGCAATAACGAAGGATCATATCCGAGGGCACGGGACAAAACCTCAAAATGTAAAACCCTAGCCATGCCCTTCGGATGAATCTGACCGAAAGAAACCCGGTAATATTCCAACAAGTTCAAAACAAACACAGAAAATGGATAACGAAGGTTTGAAAACTCGAAATGACAACAATAAAGAGCGACAAAACCAGTCGGACATTTGTCAATCGAGGCATCACACGAAGGGCAGTAGGTTTAAACTCAGTCCCAATACCGTATTCCTTACAAAACAACTCTACTTCCTCTTGGGTTAATCGGGAAAAGGATTTTGCTAAATCCTTAAGGGCACCCATTTTTTGCAAAGAAAATAAGAAAAAATGAAACAAAGGAAACCGGTACTAACCTTGAAGAAAAGGGGAAGAGTTGCAGAGAAAACTTGATGGAATAATGAAAAGGCAAATGAGAAAATATAAGGTAATAAGTTAATATAGGGGCAATAATGTAAAACAGTGCACCCTGCAAAACCGCCACTCTATGAACTGCTGCACATCAATCAAATCAGTTGTCAGATATTCAAAATTCAAACATTAACTGTCGACAACCCTCCAAACCTTCAAGCATTGAACCCTTGAAACCTTCAGGGAATAAAATAAACGCTTAAAAAGTCAGAAGTCTTTGAGCTACTCCCAAAAACCTCTGACTTGGGGGGCTGATGACGGGGGTAGCCCGAGACCAAATAAAATGACCAAGTATGTAAACGCCCAAAAGGTTAAAAGGTTCAATGGTTGAAAAAGCTGAGGAGATGGAGTAAAGTAACACGGGAACAGTGAAAAAGTCACATCCCCAAACAGTCTCACCAACCATAGCCGTAAAAGCAACGCAGGTCCACAGAGTACATGCTATTATTCAGGGGTCAAAAGGCTTCAACCCCCAAAAGGGTAAGCCCCCCACTGCAAGCTGGTTCACTAGTCAAAGGAATACTTCTTCGGGAGATGTCTTCTCCTATATAATGACACTTCATTCATTAAACAAAGACATCTCAGGTCAGATTTGTTCCCTAAAACTCCGGTCCTTCACATCGTACACTTACTTCACTCAAGTGTCCCTCACTCACATTCACATTACGCTTATTCTTTCTGTTCCTCAATCCTTTTCTGAACAACACTTCAGAATTGGATCTTCAAACAAGAAACATAAACTAGTGAACCTCCTTCCACGTCTTGCAAACGTGGGGGGACCCCACGACCTGCGTTAGGCAAGGTTAAACCCTTTAACCCTTCTGCCTAACCACCCTTGCTACTATCTTCGGTCTATATTTTGTTGTCTCAACAGAACGATATTGTGTTACAAATATCTAACAGATTCTAGTGAGCTAACATCTAACTCCATCACTTCAAGTTTTGCATTGGGGACTTTTTCAGCAATGGTTTCTTTTGCTTTTTCACCGGTACCGGATGCAATATATCTAACCGGCACCTGGACTCCACGTAAGGCAAGCACGCATGTTGTTTCTAAGCCAATACCACTTGTAGCTCCCGAAAGTTACATATGGTTTAGAATGTTCAAATGTATCATATCATATAATATAAATCAAATTATATTGCTTGTCTCCTCGTATCTAGAAAAGTTATTTATGTTAGACTATGTGTTGTGAGTTAACTAAAAATTACATGTTAAAGTGTCACGTCACTATGGTTTCTTTTGCTTTTTCACCGGATGCAATATATCTAATCGGCATAATGACCTGGACTCCACGTAAGGCAAGCACGCACGTTGTTTCTAAGCCAATACCACTTGTAGCTCCCGAAAGTTACGTATGGTTTAGAATGTTCAAATGTATCATAGCATATAATATAAATCAAATTATATTGTTGGTCTCCTCGTATCTAAAAAAGTTATTTATATTAGACTATGTGTTGTGAGTTAATTAACTAAAAATTACATGTTAAAGTGTCACGTCACTATGTAGGCAATGGAGCTTTACGGACCCACCCTTTAACATGTGTGTTGTGTCTTATAGTAACACCTACCCTCTTGTTGCCCCCTTTAACAATCGTGTTATGGTGTTTGGTGTTGGTGAAAGAGTGAGATGACATGGGCGCCATTTTCAATGGCAACTTTTGCAAAACTAATGATTAAAAAGCTTACATTCTCTGCCAATGCCTACTAATGTTAGAAATCATCACTTCTAATGGTTTTAGTATTACTTGTGAAAATTTTTGGAACTTAACATTAGTTAGTGATTTTTTTTTTTGAAAAGGACACTATTTGAGAAAAAAAACTATCTACTTACCTTATTCTTGCTCATATCTATTTCATATTTGCTAACTTTCACGATGCTAAGTGGAAAAGAAATCTTAACTTTTAAGGCGTCTTTGATGGTGTGCTAGGAGCACCTCCGCATAAGGCTCATGATTTCGAGGGACACGTGATTTTTTAAAAATTCCGATACATATACATATGTTACTTTTTTTTTAAATTGTAATTAGACATACCAATTCCAATATAGGCCATTTACAAATAACTTTTTGAGTAAACTTCCGTTTTGCTCCCTATGGTTTGGTCATTTTAACGGTTTTGCTCCAATAGTTTAAAAATAGCCATTTTCCTCCCTGATCTTTCGAGTTTGTCGCCAGTTTGCTCCCTAATCTTTCGAGTTTGTCGCCAGTTTCCTCCCGGATAGAGTTAGAGGCTGTGAGCAAAATGAAGATAAGTTAGAAAAATCAGGGAGGAAAATGGCTATTTTTAAACTATTGGAGCAAAACCGTTAAAATGACCAAACCACAGGGAGCAAAACGGAAGTTTACTCTAACTTTTTTTATTGTTTAGAATTTAGCCTACATGACATTAGCTTTATTGAGACCAATATTAATTTGCTTTTTAAAAAAATAATATTAATAAAACATTACGGATGAGCATATTTTTTCAAGCTCGAACAAGGTACACGAATTCTCAATGACGTCTCTGCTTTTAAGATATAATGATATATAGCATATAATAATAAAACCGTTTGGATCTTTAAATACAATTATTGAGAGAAATAATTGAAAAATGAGAAGCGTGCACTCTTTCATTTATCAATCACATATATATATACAATGATGTAGTCAAATGTAACTGAGAATTTATGTAGTCAAATGTAACTGAAACATTATGTAGTCAAATGTAACTGAAACCATGATAATTTAGGAGGAGAATTAGGAGGGAATATATCTGTATTTATAACACTCCCCCTCAGATATATATTATTATTTATTATACACAGTTAATAACATACTTCAGGATGATATTAAATAGATACTTCAGGACCTATATAATAAACTGATACTACTGGATCAGTTGTACTGCCTCATTAAAAACCTTACTAAGAAAACCCATTGGGACAAAACTTAGTTAAGGGAAAAAGAGTACAGTGTGTATAATTCTCCCCCCGAATTCAACAAACATCTTTCAATCTACGGAGACCGATCTTGTGTGATAGTTGCTCGAAACTGTTTCTTGGTAAAGTTTTTGTGAATAGGTCAGCTAAATTTTCACTTGACTTGATTTGGCAAACATCAATTTCCCCTTCTTTCTGCAAGTCATATGTTGAGAAGAATTTTGGTGAAATGTGCTTTGTTCGATCACCCTTGATGTAACCTTCTTTGATCTGAGCTATGCAAGCAGCATTGTCTTCATAAATAATCGTTGGCTCCTTCTTGATCTGTTCTAATCCACATGCTTCTTGTATGTGAGTAATCATTGATCTCAACCACACGCATTCTCGACCAGCTTCATATAGTGCAATTAGTTTAGCATGATTTGATGACGTTGCTGTAAGTGTTTGCTTAGTTGACTTCCAAGAAATTGCTGTGCCACCATATGTGAATACATAACCTGTTTGAGATTTTGCTTTATGTGGATCTGATAGATATCCAGCATCAGCATACCCAACAAGCTGGGACTTTTGATCTTTCTGGTAGAAAAGACCTAAGTCTTGTGTCCCGCAAATATATCGGAATATGTGTTTTATTCCATTCCAGTGTCTACGTGTTGGGTTTGAACTGTATCTCGCTAGTACATGTACCGAGAATGCAATATCAGGTCTCATGTTATTTGCAAGATACATAAGAGCACCGATCGCACTTAAGTACGGTACTTCTGGACCAAGTACTTCTTCGCCTTCTTCTTGAGGGCGGTAAGGGTCCTTTTGAGGATCTAGTGGTCGGACAACCATGGGTATGCTAAACGGATGAGCTTTGTCCATATTAAAACGTACTAACATCTTCTGGATGTAATTTGACTGATGTATGAATGTACCGTTGCGCAAATGCTCGAACTGCAGGCCGAGACATAATTTTGTTGTGCCAAGGTCTTTCATCTCAAATTCTCTCTTTAATATATTAGCAGTTTTTTCTATCTCTTCAGGAGCTCCGATGATGTTTATATCATCAATGTAGACTGCTACAATAGTGCATTTTGAGAGTGATCTTTTTATAAAAACACATGGACTGATTACATCAGACTTGTATCCTTCTTTTTCAAGATATTCACTGAGCCGATTGTACCACATGCGGCCAGATTGTTTAAGACCATATAAAGATCTTTTTAGCTTTATAGCACACATGTCTCGAGGTATTGATTTTAATGCTTCGGGCATTTTTAACCCTTTAGGTATTTTCATGTAGATGTCATTTTCAAGTGTCCCGTACAAGTATGCAGTGACGACATCAATAAGTCTCATTTGAAGTCCTTCTGAGATTGCAAGGCCAATTAGAAATCTAATGGTTATCGCATCCACTACAGGGGAATACGTTTCCTCATAATCAACTCCTGGGATTTGGGAAAACCCTTGTGCTACAAGACGTGCCTTGTATCGTACAATCTCATTCTTTTCATTTCTATTTTATAGCAAACACCCATTTATAACCTACTGGTTTGACGTCTATGGGTGTTCGGACTACAGGTCCAAAAACATTTCGTTTTTCAAGCGAATCTAACTCAGCCTTTACGGCCTCTTGCCATTTTGGCCAATCAATTCTGTGCATGCACTCTTCTAGAGTTTTAGGTATGTAATCATTTTCCTTTATTACATCCGTTGCTATAGCATATGCAAATATATCATTAACACGTGTTTCTTTTCGGTTCCATATTGTACTATTTTATACATAATTGATAGAGATCTCGTTTTCGTTTGGTACCAATGTGTCTTCTGGATTTTGATTTTCCTCTGGAGTTATATTTGTCTCTTCTGGGACATTTACCTCTTCTATGGTTTCATTTACTAAATTTTCACCAACTGATTTATTCTGCTCTTTTCGCTTACGTGGGTTTTTATCTTTGGAACCTATTGGTCTCCCACTTTTTCTTTGTATGGTAATCGCTTCTGGGATTACTTCAATTCGAGCAGGTGCATTTGATGCTGGTATATGTGACTTTGTCACCCTATTTGTGTCTGTGAATGCATCTGGTAATTCATTTGCGATTCTTTGCAAATATATAATCTTTTGGACTTCAGATTCACATTGACCACTTCGTGGGTCGAGATTCGATAATGATGATGCATTCCATGTTAACGCTTGTGTTACCAGTCTTTCTTGAGTCTTATCTCCCCCTAAGATTGGGAATACTGTCTCATTAAACTGACAGTCAGCAAAGCGTGCTGTAAACATGTCACCCGTTAATGGTTCTAAATATTTAATAATAGACGGGGAGTTAAAACCGATGTAAATGGCCAGTCTTCTTTGTGGTCCCATAATGGTACGTTGTGGTGGCGATATCGGTACATATACCGCACAACCAAATATTTTGAGTTGGGACATATTTGGTTCTCTTCCGGAGACCAGTTGTAATGGGGAGTATTCATGATCGGCAGTTGGTCTTAATCGGATTAGTGCAGCAGCATGTAGAATAGCATGTCCCCATGCAGAAGATGGCAATTTGCATCTCATCAGGAGGGGTCTAGCGATTATTTGTAATCGTTTAATTAATGATTCAGCTAAACCATTTTGTGTATGAACATGAGCTACTGGATGTTCAACCTTTATTGCAATCGACATACAATAATCGTTAAAAGCTTGGGATGTGAATTCTCCTGCATTATCCACTCGTATGGTTTTAATTGGATTTTCGGGGAAATGAGCTCTCAACTGTATGATTTGCGCTAATAGTCGAGCAAACGCTACATTTCGGGTAGCTAAAAGACTCACGTGTGACCATCGCGATGAGGCATTAATTAATACTAAGAAATAATGAAATGGACCACAAGGAGGATGTATAGGCCCACAGATGTCCCCTTGGATTCTTTCCAAAAATGAGGGGTTTTCTTGTGTCAATTTAGTTGGTGAGGGCCGAGTAATGAGTTTGCCTAGAGAGCATGCCGCACATGATAAATCTTTTGATTGTAAGACTTTTAAATTCTTAAGAGGGTGCCCATTTGCGTTTTTAATTATTCGCCTCATCATTATGTTACCTGGGTGACCTAGTCGGTCATGCCATATTGTGAATGTGTCTTTATCTAGTAACATATGATTACTCACCACCATGTATGCTTCAATAGGAGTAATATTTGTACAATATAATCCAGAGGATAAAGCTTTTAGCTTTTCTACAATGGTATCTTTGCCATTTTCATTTGAAGTAATTTGTAAGTATTCAATATTATTTTCGGATGTTGTTTTGAGGTGGTAACCATTTTGTCGAATACTTTTAAAACTAAGTAAATTTCGTCTTGATTTACTAGAGTATAATGCATCATTTATAATTAGTTTGGTACCCGATGATAATATGATGCTTGCTCTTCCAGAGCCTTCTATAAGATCACATACACCAGAAATAGTACCAACAAGTGTCTCTGCAGGAGACAACTCAGAGAAAAATTTCTTATGTTTGAGAATAGTGTTGGTAGTACCACTATATACGAGACATTCATCACCAATAATAGCTTTATTGGAGCTTATAAACATATTTCCTCTGGAAATAATAAAATAAATTAATATAACGAACTACTTGCTTGAGTATGATAAAAAAAATCACATCACACAAATATGAATCAAACATCACAAAGATTTTAAGTGAAGCCATAACGATAGTTCAAAACATAAAATACCACTAGAGTCGAAATAAAAACCAAACAAAGAAGAAAAGAAAAAAAAAACAAAGTCTAAAAAAAAATTATCACATCACACACATTTAATGATTTTGTAGTATGAATTTGTTGTTTTGTTCCGCGACCAACAAACATGATATTAGCTCAAAATATTTTATAAAATTACGTTCCCTATACTGCTGCGCCAGGAGCATGTTTGATAAATGGAACGTTGAGATAGTTTGCTCAATCATGTCTTTGTCGGTGATTTGTTCACCACATAATTTAAGCTCAGAGGTGATACGAAGAAAAGCAGAGTTGTGCTCACTAACAGTCTTATGATCTCGTAGCCTTAAATGAACCCACTTGTAGCGAGTTTTAGAGAGTAAGACCAACTTCAGGTGGTCAAATCTTTCTTGGATGTTTTTCCATAACTCGAGAGGGTCCTCGACAGTACGGTTTTCCCTCTTTAGGTCTTCATGAAGATGAAGGCGAAGGAATGCCATAGCTTTAGCTTTTTCTTGAAGGGACGTTTTATTCCCATCATTAATGATTGTCTCCCCCAAACTCATTGCTTCCAGATGAGTTTTAGCATCAAAAGCCCAAGAGGGGTAGTTGTTGCCCGAGATTTCAAGTACAGTGAATTTAAGATTTGATAAGTTCGACATTTTTTTTCATCTACGAGGAAAAATTCATGCGTTTAAAACGAGCCAATATAGAAGAACTTCGGGGTCTTTTTTTGTGATGAAATTGTGTTAAAGTAACAGTAATTCACTCAAAAATTCTTTTAGTTTATATCGCAAAAGAAATTTCTAGAATGATTTTCATTTTCAGAATTTAAAGTGCATATAATGGATTATTTATGGTATACTAATCAGTTACTCTTATATAAGAATTTAAAGTGCATATAATGGATTATTTATGGTGTACTAGTCAGTTACTCTTATATTTAGGGGAAATAAAAAAAATCAAAATCAATCTTCCTTGTGGAAAATAATTGTGCCTCGAGATTTGTGGAAGATATTTGGGCAAATACAATTTTCGCAAGAATCAAAACATATGTACATAAAAAAATCACTTTCTTTTTACTAATTACAGTATGTTATACAACATCATTAAGAAACAAAAAATAAAACAAGTTTTTTTTTTGTTCTCATGCGAGAGGATCTGATTCTCTGGGGAAAACTTTCCTTTTTATTATTTATTTATTTATTTAAAAAATTAAGTCATAAGACTTTTCTGACAATTTGTTTTTGTAAAACCATACAACTACTAGAGTTAAAACCACGAGCGTTTAAAACCATTTAAATTACTTTATATCTCTTCAGAGTTCAATCTCACATAAAACACTTCACAGATCACCCCTATAATCTTTACTTTTTGATTTATCAAAACAACTTTCATTCAAACAAAGATTAACGTTTTAAAAACCTCATGACTGAACGGTGAGTTTCCGGCCATCGGCGATGGCAAAGGCTGGCCGACAAAGGCTAAAACTGCCGGAGATTGGAGGGACCGCGTCGTCGCCGGATTATGTGTCAGACTGGTCACGGTTGACGGTTAAGGACAATCGCAGGAAAAAAGTTTTCAGGTAAGAGATTTTATGTATTATGGATTGATTTATATGTTTTGTTTCGGTGGCTTGTGGCGGCAGGGACCGCCTGATTGTTAGGGAAAAGAAAATTGTTCTTTGATATTCAAAACAATACTTTAAATTTAGGTTGATGTTTCCGTAAGTTTAAATCAGAGGGAAATCCTATGTGGTTCTAAGAACTGATTAAATAATCCTATCTTGGGCAATCTAAAACCCATATTGGAAATCCCATTTGTTATGTTCCAAAGGATCATATTTTAAAACCAATTCAAAAAAAAAAAATATATGTGAAATATATGAAATCATATGAAAAATTTCTTCGTATTCTTTTTTTTTTTTTCGGAGTACAGACTTTGTACTTTGTAAAATTGGTAATTCATCCTTTGGATATATATGTTCCGATTCTGTTAAAAAAAATTATAATATGGAAACATTGAACACTTGGTAGAAAATGTTAAGATGTGTACCCGGATTATGAGGAACGAAGATGTTCGGAATCTAAAGATGTTGATGAATCCGTTGTGTGGTTGCAGGATTGCTGGTTAATCCCAGTGGAGAATTCTCGTGCTGATAACGTGAGAGAAATAATTGAAAAATGAGAAGTGTGTACTCTTTCATTTATCAATCACATATATATATATACAATGATGTAGTCAAATGTAACTGAGAATTTATGTAGTCAAATGTAACTGAAACATTATGTAGTCAAATGTAACTGAAACCATGATAATTTAGGAGGAGAATTAGGAGGGAATATATCTGTATTTATAACAATTATAAAGTTATAAAGCACACTTAATTATCCCACTAGGATATAATGTGCATGACATGTCAGAGTCCTCATGTCATTTATTCGTCGTACATGGAAATTTAATTTCTTTCGTATGCGGGACTCCTGTAATCATATATAAACAGACTGAACTAGCATCCGGCCATAGCCCGTCTTGCAGGGGCGGACCTACCCATAGTTGTGGGTGAGCGGCCGCATCCCTTGAAAAAAAAATTAGTGTATATTTTAGGAAAAAACCCGACCGCACCCTTTGAAAATATGGTTGAAACACCTCATCCGCACCCCTAATAAATAATTCCTAAGTCCGCCACTGCCATCTTGTATCATAGTTGTACACAAGAAAATAATATCTCAAGTTAGTCAAAATGCAAATTAACGCTCTATTTAAGGGCTTGTATAATTTTCACAACTCACAGTTTATTATATGTATATTTAAGTATTGATTCACACAACCACGAGTAACATGTAGTTAAATAAAAACTTAAAATATATTTGAAATGAAGTCATATATTTTATTTAAAACAATAATTGAAATATTATAATCTCATTTGTAGTTTTCTTATAATGTACTTTTGTTTTCTTCTTCCAGCTTTTCTTTTATGGCTATAGACTTCCCATAAACAGTACTATAACAAAATGGCAAAATCATTTCATAATATTCGGAAACACGTAATTTTATATAATGATGCATTTATAAAATAACACATTTAGATGTATTAATGATGCATTTATAAAATAACGCATTTAGATGTATTTTGAAATTTCTTGCCCCCCCCCCCTTTAGTTTTTTTGTATTTGATTTATTTTATTTTGCTACGCTTCAGACTTCGTCGTTGTTAGTCACCTTATCGGTTGCTCCATGACGTGTTTAGCATATTGTGTTGCTCTTTGTTTAGTGTTACATGTAATTTATTGACCGGACATGTGCTCCGACAATAATACATGACGCATGTCCTTACGTGCTTTCACCTATTTACCCTTGCTTGAAATCCAGCTCTTTTCCTGTCACATGCTTGACCCTAACCAGTTTTAGCCACATGGTTCTGTCTCACCCTTTGTATTTGGTCTGGTACTTTTGGTCTTATTATTGTCCATATCCCTTTTACCCAACCCGGTGTTCCAGTAGTATCTGGACTTCTCTTCACCTCTTGCATATAATTATCATCATTATTGTCTCTGTATTGTTTGGGTTTTAGCTATTGGCTCTGTGGAGGAATGACCCGATTCTGTCATTCCGGGTCGAATACCAACCATTTGTAAATCTTAAATAAGGAAGATATTCCCATATATCTTAGTACAGATCTATCTCCGATAAGTTAGGGGTCGCCTAACCGACTTCCCAAATTATGGAGAACCCTAGAAGTTACCCATAAGTATAAATAGAGGAGTTCATCATAAAGGTACGACACATTAAACTCTCAAGTCATTCCCTTTACTTCCACAAAACGAATACTTATTCTCACGCCGGAGGGTGGTTACAGGAATAACCCTATTTCTGTAACGAGTCTTAACGATGTCTTGTTTTGCAGACCTAGGATCGGATAACTTCTCATTGGATCAACCAATTCAAATGACGTGCTCAAGTATTGTTCTTACATTGGCGTCATCCGTGGGACCTGCTAGTACTAACGAACCTATTGCCATGATGAGTGCTCTGAATGACGGTGTTGCAACTTCTAGCATGGTGCTGACTTCTGTTGCTAAAGGAGGAGACACAACGACAACCAACTTTACAGTGACAGTCACGACTCCCGTGGTCACCAGGTCCTTGGTCTTGGAGTTTGATGCAAAATCGCCCCGTGATTTGAGCGCGGGTAGATGGACACAACGTCTTCAAGAATGGGTTTCTCCCCCTTAGGACCAGGGCTTACACGGTCATTTACTACTACAGCGGCGGGAACATTGGCTTCGACCGTCGCCACACAGGGGGTACCCCTAAGTTCTGGTTCCCCAATGTTTACGCCGACATCAGGATCAAGAAGTTACCATTACAGACCAGCCCAACTGGTTTATACGGCTGCGGGTGGGGCAACCGCACAGTACTTCTCGCCGGATGGTAATTTCCAATTTCCCCCGTTGTACTCTGCAGCCCTTACAATGGCTCTCACAGCAGCGATGTCCACATCACCTCATCAACCGGTGACGATGCCCAGGGCAGCCTTGAACACCCCAATTACTGCCGTGAATCAAGCCTATATCCCGCCATACTCTTACATGCTGCCACACAGGTACGCGCCCCCTCCTATGTGTGGGGCGACCCCAGAAGGAAACCAGATGACCCCGTGGGGGTTCCAATACCCGCAACATATGTTCTGTCACGGGGGTTACAGTCCATATGCTATGCCCGGGAAAGGTACAACGCCCGCCCCTGTTGGGAATGCGGCTAGTATGGGACAGCAATCGAACCTTGGCCAAGCAGGTTTTTCTGTACCGGTCCAGACAGTCACCCCTCCAGTTTCTCAAGGGCCCCCTTTGTTGGTTCCGGTCTGTTCTGAAGACGATGACGAGTTGATTAGGCCTTACAAGCCGGCAGAAGTAACGTTCAGATCAAAGTTTTCAAGACGTATAGTGGAGGCTCCTATCAAAGAGAAACCAAAGATGCCACCTTCGGTTGGAAAGTATGAAAGAACCAGTGATCCTGATGATCACATTAAATTGTTCAGAAGTGTGGGAGAATTCGCCCTGTGGCCTATGCCCCTATGGTGCAAGATGTTCGTACAGACTCTAGTCGGATCGACACATGTGTGGTGGGATATTCTCCCGGTAGGTTGAATTGATAGTTTTGAGGAATTGGTAACCATGTTCTCACAACAATTCAGTAAACATCGGAGATACACCAAAGACAGAACTGAAGTCTTGCACATTCGCCGACGAGATAATAAGACAGTGGAAAATTTCTTGACGATGTTCAATAAGGAGAGCATCGCCATCCCTGGCCTAACCCAGAATTTAGCTTGCGGCGCCTTCCTGCAAGGTGTGAATGATGATGAGCTTCTTAGAAAGCTACACGACAGGAACGACGTTCCAGACACCGTAGAGGAAATCATGAAGATAGCTAAAGTCTATGTACGACAGGAAAAGTCAATAATAGCCAGTGAGGCCGCCAAAAGAAAAAAAGAATCATATTGGGCAGCGGAAGAGTTTGATCGGCGTGGAGGAAAGATCAAAACCCAGAGCGGGAGGTTCTCCGGTGGGCTTTATGCCGAATCTCAAGGCTGGTACGACAGGCCTCGAAACACGACGTCAAAAAGTGATTATTGCTCAAGCAGAACGAAGACTGATTACTCGCCTAAGCCCTTGAAGGATTCAGCTGGGAAGGACTCATCCAAATATTGTGAATATCACAAGTGTGGGGGACAATATTGATCTAAAGTGTGGGGATGATATATTTGTTGGTTGAGTGTGCCATTATTTGCGTATTGTAGAACTTGCAACTTTTGATGCATTTGAGAGCGAACGGGAGCGAACGAGATCAACCGGGAATACAAGATAAGCAAAACAGAAAAAAGTACTCTACAAGGGGAGCCGGCGAGGCCACAAGGGCCGTCGGTGACGCACCCGCGTCAATAGAAATGCCGTAGGTAGCAGTTTAGAGTGTTGACAGAATTTTGGCATTTCTGGAGGGAGTCAGTGTGACACATGTGTCACTTCAACCATCAAACAAATACCAAATCAATGAGATATTTTTTTTCATACTTGGGATTTGTATAAATATGTGTATCGTTTGCACATATTAATTCTTGTTCGATTTCGGGCTTTAAATCGCTTTCTGGAAGGTTATACGCGATCTGATGCATAAATATAACCAGTTTAATGCAACAAACACTCCGGAACAGTGACATAGGCTTAACATACCTTAAATAACCCTTACATAACTTAGAAATAAGTTTTGGATGGTTTGGTATGCCGAAATCAAGTTTATTCGCTTACAGGGACTAAATTCGACAAACTGCGAAAGTATGTCAATTTTTAATGTAACGAACATTTTGGAACTTGATCATAAGTTAAATATGCCCTAAATATCCTTTACATAACTTAGAAATAGGCTTTGAGGTGTTTGGTGCGCAAAAATAAACTTTATGCTCATTCAGGGACTAAAAGCGTCAAAAAGGGCATAAGTTTGCATTTTCGCGCATATTTTACGTTCTGAATACTTCCGGAGTTCCAAAAATTTATGTAAGCATTAAAATATTTTATTTTAGTGTTTGGGGTGATAAAATTCCATTCGTCGCTTAATTTGGATCGTTTTTGCGTTCGTTACGACTCCCGTCGTAATTAAGCGAATAACGCAACCGTACGACCAAACGAACCGACATCCGAGATATTTTTGAGCATGTTTTGAGTTCCCTATACTTTAACTTCATTTTAGAGGCTTCAAATGAGATTAACGGGGCTTAAACATGTCAAAAATGGGCCGAATTGCATGTTTCTCAAGTTCAGGGACCATTTCTGTCAATTCTGGAAACTATGCCTAGGGGGGCCATGTGAGAGTTGGTGTGTGCCTTACGCGGGCCGCGTGAAAGTCCCAGATCAGCAAAAAAAATCTGTTCCAGCTGTTACCAGCTGTTCCACACCCTTGAACCTGGTTTTTGATCATTCAAGGGGCCAAATTTGATGGTTTTTAAGAGCCCATGGTATCCAAATACCATGTGCCCCCTTGGACGGCCAAGATTGAAGCTCGTTTCAAGATGAACGATCCTAACGGTTGTGCCATTCCTATAAATACCCACCTTCATCTCATTCTTTCCTCACTTGATTTCTGAGATTTTCTCTAAGTTGGAGTGGTTATCACTTCATACCTGAGAAATACTTGGAAATCAATCTTGCGGGGACCTTCTGTAAGTATTCTTTCGCGTTTTTCGTTCGTTTTAGCGTTAAAGTCAAACTGTGTTTGACTTTCTGCATTAACCAGTTTATGGTCAATGCGAAGTTCGTTTGAACTTCATAACGTGAGCGTAATCACGATGGTTATTGTCCCTAGTGACTATACCTACTGATTTCCACGTTATCTAGGCTCAGTGACGAGTCGTAGTTTCGGCCAAAATGCGTTTCCTCGCGTATTTTGTAACCAAACTACTCTAGGGTATCAAAACCGTTTGTTTTGATACCAAACATGTTTTCTAACTTTACTAAACATGTTCTAGCATGTTTAGCTCGTCGCTTTTAGATTTGTGCTTGTTTAGGATCGTAAAGGTAAGCAATCTAATCAATCGCTTGTACTTTCGAACCCGACCCATTTGGTCGATCATTAGGATCCGACCAAACACTTTTGGTGACTATAGTTGTTTATGAAATAACCTTTTAAGGTTATACTTTATGGTCACGTCGTTTAAGTAGTTGTATGATAAGTAATTCTTATGCCTTAGGAAAATTACCAAAATGCCCTTTTTACGCATAAATTCATTTTAAGCATATGTAACCAAAGTTTTGACATCTAAACTGATTAGACAATAATATTAGACATGTTAAGGCATACATTACTTGTCATAGGACTAGTTAGGCATTCCGAACGCGTTTTACGCTAACGACGCGTTAAAGTAGCGTAAGCTACCTAAACGGGTCGTAATGGGTCGTAAGCACTTAGGTTAGGTTTCATTTTAGTATGTAGGCTTTGTTAGACCATATCATATGAGTTCCAATACTCATTTGGTTTACGAAACCTCATACTATCCGATCTTCCGAGTTAGGTCCGGTTATTAATATAGTTACCTATATTAGGTGCCGTTTAATTTCCGTGATCCCTCTAGCTTTGCTTGGTTGTTAGTCAAGACTTCTAAGCACCCTCAAGTGAGTACATAGCCCCCCTCTTTTACTGTTTTTCAAACATTTTGGGGTGAAACACATGTGCCTACTTGTTACATTCGTGCTTTCCATGTTTTCATATCATATACTTGCTATTTTCATCAGTACACTATTAGTACATGATTTCATTATGTTTTTGCTATGTATGCCCATTGTATGCATATTTAGTACATCGTTTTACATGACATTTCATACTATGTATGTTCATCATACTTAGTACATTTTATATCACATGCTATGTATGTCCATTTGTCGCATACTTAGTACATTGTTTGTGCATTCTTACCTATGGTTTAGATGATACATATTTCGCTTGCCATACATGACATTTTGTTTACGCATTACTTGATTGACATTTGACATAGACATTTTGATATCGATATACACATTTCATGGACTACATTTTGACATAAACATTTTGACATGGTTTTCACAAAGATATTTGACAATTGGTTTAGACATGGGTAATTTACATTGGTGGTTTATTTGGGTAAGTGATTTAAGTAACGAGACATGTGTAATGTGAAACAAGTATGGTGGATACGCCGCTGGTACTTCCTATATATAAGTGCTTGTATTATATTACATGTCGTAGCGTTATTTAATTCATTCTATTTGGACTTATACATTTTACACAAATAACATATTTTCACAAGACATTGTTTTACAAAACAGTTTGTTTTATACAAATTCATTTAACCTGGTTATTCATTTAACCTTTCATCATTTTTTTTACTATGCATATTTATCATCGATTTTCAAACGATTTATAAAACAAAACATTTTACAAGGATCATGACTGACTTTTGTGAAACAACTTTTTCTAAACTTATAAGTCATGAATCCTAAATCGATAAAACCTATGTACTCGCCGGCATTTTTATGCTGACGTATTTTCACATGTGTTTCAGGTACAGTAGTTGGTGTTATATGATGATGATATTGGTGTATGCTCGCATAGGAATGGACGAGGCCTTAGTGACATTAAAAGATGCAAGACTAGTTAAATTTTGTTTTACTTCTTGTTTGTTAAGACATTGTAACTCTTTTAAATCAATAAAACAACATTTCAATTTTCCATGTGTTATGAAACAATGATTCTGTTACAACACTCCCCGACGTTTCCGCCACGTTTTGTTGTTTTACGTGGTCGGGGTGTGACAGAAAAGTTGGTATCAGAGCCAATGGTCATAGAGAATTAGGTTATTAGTAATGCTTTGACCTAGTCTATAACCTTCCTAGGACCCTAACGCGAGTTTACTTGCGTTTAGTCATAAAACAATACCGTCACTTATCCTTAAGTGACAACCACAATAAGAACATAAATTTGATCTGATTTGAAAACTAATCATCTGTTTTAGGATGATTTATTATAAGGTTTCGAACCATCAAAGTTTTCAAAATCTCGTCAGAGTTTGGGTCTAAATAATGTGAACAGGTGCAAACTGGAAGAGTGGGTGCCTGTACTCTGAGTCTTATGTCTAAGGCTAGAGTGTTCGTACAAATCCGCAGTATCGGACCAGTCACTCTTACCTGGGAACTCTTGGGGTGAGTGTCCACTTATAGGCAAGCATGTCTTCGCGATACATTATGTTGACCCGCTTACTTTGATTAGTAACTGTCTCATTTGTTTGCCTTTGGTAACAAACAAATGGTCACAACCTTCATGCGTTGTCATTTCCTTTTGACTATCTTTCGCTTGTTTCCTCCTATGCCTTCCATTGTCTTCAAGATGCCTCTTCATCGTAACAACACTCAAATGTCCGAACCAGGTGCTGCAACTACCCAGCAAATAGGCGTCGTACTCCAAGGACCGTTGATTTAGCTATCTCCATGACTCGCCTCAGGGATGAAGCCGTATAAGGGAACTGCTCCTTGGTGCAATCAATGCCATCGTCATCATCCGAATCAAATACCCTGTTTCAAATGTACCCACGGTGGACGATGGGGACATTTGGTTAACATGTGCCGCTTTTCAATCCAAAGCAAAGCTGTTACCAATCCTGCTGCTGCTCAACCTTCAAAATTCTACTTCATATGTCGCCTTGGCATATCTAGCGCCTCAACCTCATGAACTTTCTACCTTGTGTATCGACTTAAGCACGCCTAGTGCAAGGTGTCGGAACACCTCTCGTTACATAAATTCCAAAATCCATGTAGGATCTTTCTATCCTCATAATTAGATCCTTATGGATGGGTATCATTCATCGGAGCCCTTAATTGAATTCTTTGTATGATTCAATACGTACATTACAATTCAATAAGGACAAAGTCGAATTCCTATTAAGATTTTTCTATCTTCATAGATAGATTCTTGAAAATGATTAAAGTGCCAAATGAAATCCACGGATTGGATTCCTGGTGTGCTTTAAGTATCCGCGTCCAAAGATAACAAATTAAAAATCAAATTAATCAATTATGTGATTATGTGCTTATGTTCTCCCTTTGATGTTTTTGTGATCCAAATTTTTGTTATCCAAATCCTCGTAGAATCTTCCATATCTTCGTATAAGGGATTCATAGTAGGATATCAAAAGGTACTACCTCAATCCTTAATGGGCTTCAACGTTATTGTTAAAACCCTTGGATTATAAAGTACTATTCCAAAGTTTAAAGACATCATGTGTTGATGTAATTGAAGATTCCTCTTGGGTAGTGTAGTTAAAGAGATTGATTCGTCAATCTAGTTAAAGACATCCTCCGTTGATGTAGTTAAAGATTCCTCTTGGGTAGTTTAGTTAAAGAGATCATTCGTTGATCTAGTTAAAGAGATTGGTTCGGCAATCTAGTTAAAGATATCATGCGTTGATATAGTTAAAGAGGCCCTCTGGTGGTCTAGTTAAAGAGATCATTCATTAATCTAGTTAAAGACATTGGTTCGGCAATCTAGTTAAAGATATCATGCGTTGATATAGTTAAAGAGGCCCTCTGGTGGTCTAGTTAAAGAGATCATTCGTTGATCTAGTTAAAGAGATTGGTTCGACAATCTAGTCAAAGATATCATGTGTTGATATAGTTAAAGAGGCCCTCTGGTGGTCTAATTAAAGAGATCATTCGTTAATCTAGTTAAAGAGATTGGTTCGGCAATCTAGTTAAAGATATCATGTGTTGATATAGTTAAAAAGGCCCTCGGGTGGTCTAGTTCAAGAGGTTGTTCGTTGCTCTAGTTAAAAAGATCCTTTGGTGACCTAGTTAAAGGGACTCTATTGAAGTCTAGTTAAATCACCACATGATTATTCCTTTGATCTTTTCAACTTCACGTTTCTAGCCCTCACAAGTTTCCTCTAAATAAATTTCGGGACGAAATTTCCTGAAGTAGGGGAGACTGTGACACTTGTGTCACTTCAACCATCAAACAAATACCAAATCAATGAAATATTGTGTTTCATACTTGGGATTTGTATAAATATGTGTATCGTTTGCACATATTAATTCTTGTTCGATTTCGGGCTTTAAATTGCTTTCTGGAAGGTTATACACGATCTAATGCATAAATATAATCAGTTTAATGCAACAAACACTCCGGAACAGTGACATAGGCTTAACATACCTTATATAACCCTTACATAACTTAGAAATAAGTTTTGGATGGTTTGGTATGCCGAAATCAAGTTTATTCGCTTACAGGGACTAAATTCCACAAACTGCGAAAGTATGTCAATTAGTACTGTAACGAACATTCCGGAACTTGATCATAAGTTAAATATGCCCTAAATATCCTTTACATAACTTAGAAATAGGCTTTGAGGTGTTTGGTGCGCAAAAATAAACTTTATGCTCATTCAGGGACTAAAAGCGTCAAAAAGTGCATAAGTTTGCATTTTCGCACATATTTTACGTTCTGAATACTTCTGGACTTCCAAAAATTTATGTAAGCATTAAAATATTTTATTTTAGTGTTTGGCATGATAAAATTCCATTCGTGACTTAATTTGGATCGATTTTGCGTTCGTTACGACTCGCGTCGTAATTAAGCGAATAACACAACCGTACGACCAAACGAACCGACATCCGAGATATTTTTGAGCATTTTTTGAGTTCCCTATACTTTAACTTTATTTTAGAGGCTTGAAATGAGATTAACGGGGCTTAAACGTGTCAAAAATGGGCCGAATTGCATGTTTCTCAAGTTCAAGGACCATTTCTGTCAATTCTAGAAACTATGCCCAGGCAGGCCGCGTGAGAGTTGGTGTGTGCTTTACGCGGGCCGCGTGAAAGTCCCAGATCAGCAAAAAATTCCGTTCCAGCTGTTACCAGCTGTTCCACACCTTTGAACCTGGTTTTTGATCATTCAAGGGGCAAAATTTGATGGTTTTTAAGAGCCCATGGTATCCAAATACCGTGTGCCCACTTGGACGGCCAAGATCGAAGCACGTTTCGCGATGAACGATCCTAACGATTGTGCCATTCCTATAAATACCCACCTTCATCTCATTCTTTCCTCACTTGATTTCTGAGATTTTCTCTTAGTTGGAGTGGTTATCACTTCATACCTGAGAAATACTTGGAAATCAATCTTGCGGGGACCTTCTGTAAGTATTCTTTCGCGTTTTTCGTTCGTTTTAGCGTTAAAGTCAAACTGTGTTTGACTCTCTGCATTAACCAGTTTATGGTCAATGCGAAGTTCGTTTGAACTTCATAACGTGAGCGTAATCACGATGGTTATAGTCCCTAGTGACTATACCTACTGATTTCCACGTTATCAAGGCTCAGTGACGAGTCGTAGTTTTGGCCAAAATGCGTTTCCTCGCGTATTTTGTAACCAAACTACTCTAGGGTATCAAAACCGTTTGTTTTGATACCAAACATGTTTTCTAACTTTATTAGATGTAACAACTGTCACTAAAATCAATAATTAGGACGATAATTAGTCAATAAGAAAACCCTAATTGAGACACCCAAGTAATTCTGCACTAACCCTAAAATTTTCAGAATAATCGGAATCAGGATCAGGGCCCCTACAACTCAAGGGGGGCAAACCCCAGTTGAATAGTTATCTAAATATTACGTTGCTATGTTCTGATTGGTCAAAATAATTGATTCATGCAAGCTAGTCCCGAGCCTAGGCAGCCTATAATTAGACTGCTTAGCTTACGGACCGCAAAGGAAATGGCTTACGGTCCGTAAGCATGTCCCAAAAATCACTATAAATAGCAGACATTGGCACTTGCCTTCTGAATTGAAAACGACGTAAATTGTCCCTGTGTACGTCGAGTTAGAGCTGTTACACTACAATAAACACACACGATCACGAGGTGCTGCTACAATCGGGGTAATAACTCGATCGTTATTACGATTCAACATCCGATCGATTATAACTATCCAACGATTGTCTGAGTGCTGCTCAAATTGAGCTGATACTTTGTTATTCATTGTGATTTCGACTTGAATGTTTGAGTGCTGTTCGAATTCGGACTATGCTCTGTCATTCGTTGTGAATCCATTGAATTATTAAGTATTGCAGTTATTAATTGTTATGAGGGTTTAATCTCGTGAATTGACGTAACTGCTGAATTAGTTACTAACCCGTTTGTGTGTGCATTGTTAATTAAATTAGGTTAATCACAGGCAAATCAGTAAGGCTTAGACTCTGCTCGTAAAATCTGCAAAGTGAGTCATTCTCTTTTTATCAAATTACTTTCAAAATCATGTTTATTTTCAAAGTTATAATTACAGGGATTAAGTTTATGTAATCACCAAATTACAGCCGGTATGTTGGGTTTTGTATACATTACTTATTTCCCGTCACACTTGGACAACGAGTTAGCCAAGGGGTGATCTGACCACAGTCACAGACACCATTTGGACAACGAGATAGCCAATGGGTAGTCGAGTGACAGGTACTGTGGGTAGTTGGTTTGATATCAGAAACATTGTAATTCCCCTTAATACTGTAAATTATAACAAGTGTGTCGTTTTAATAAACTGAATGATTCACTCAGTATTTCCCCGCTGACAAAACCTTTTTCAAACATGTTTCAGGTGATCTGTTGTGAGCAAGGAAAAGTGGCCCGTGGAGCACTCTCAGCTTAGAAAAGTGGCTCAATGTAAATAAATAAAAGAAACATGTTTTGAAAAATAAAGATTTCCCTGAGAAATCACATTATTGTAAATTACGGGAATTTACCCCTAAATTATGAAACGGGCAGTTTAAATTATTAAAAGATCCTGTTTTAAAAGTCTTCTGCTGTCTCCTAAATTAAATACCACGGGATTTCTGTCCCGCGGCTCCTGAAACGGGTCAAACCGGGTCGGGGGCCGTGACAGAAATAAGGTGGTATCAGAGCCACTGTTTTAAGCTTACTGATTAAGCTCACTGTTCTAATTGATTTAAGCCTATTACAATTAGGAAAATTTTATTTGTCATTCTGTGAATATATGTGTATTAACTTATTAATTGTTGAAATTACAGTATGGGTAAACAAAAGATTTCTGCTATCTACCGCAAATTAGATAGTACACCTAAAGAACAGGGAACCTCTTCCTCCAAATCTCCCACCGAGTTAGAGGAAGGAATCTTTGTCCGTAAGGCAAATTATGAAAACCCACTTACCCCGGAGAAAAGGAATTTGATTATTAGGAAGGGTCAAGAGAAAAAGAAACCCCAAACCAAGAGAGTGAGGTTTAACCCGGAGATTCGGGAAATTAGCAATAATCCATCAGGGGAAAATAACCTAGATGAAAAATGGGCAAATTTGTATATGCTCGCTACCGTAGCAGAAAATGCAAATCTTTAAAACTTTAAATCTAGAAATAAGTACTTCCCAGTAAATGAATTAATAAACCTGAGTGTGTTCTGTTTGCTGTTATGTTGTACAAATTAGTATGCAATAAAAATGTTTATTTGTTAAGCTTTGTTCCAAAGTTTTAACTTAGCATTTTTGTGCATTTTGCATATATGCTACACAGCATGAGTGAGCTATCCGAGGCGTTTCAGAACCTCAACCTCTATCCTGTGCCAATTGAAGTCTCCCACAACTTCACTGGTTACATTGCTGACATAGAGGAACCTCTGGAATTCCAAGCTCCACCGCTGGAAAAAGCAAAACCTAAAAAGAGGAGAAGATATGTAGGGTGGAGAAAAGTGCGCAGAAGGAAACCTGCAACTAGGAGACTCCCTAAAATAGAAAATCCTGTAAGTGTGAGCAAGGGAAAGGAAATAGAAACCGGAGAAAGTTCCAAACCAGTAGGGACAGAAATAGGGATAGACCTAAAGCAAAAGGGAATAGAGATCAGAGAAAGCTCTAAACAGCCGGAGGAGATCACATTCCAGGACGAAATAGACCGTCTACTGGCTAATTGTGATGTCATAGAACCGGTCAACAATAATCTCTTCTCTTATCCTGCTACAGCCCAATTCCCAATAAACCTAGAACCAGTTATTCCAGACCCACTAGTACACACACGACCATTAGGCCAAATGGAAGAATGGTGGACCAATAACTGGGAATTCCAGAATATAGTCAATAGTCCCTATAGTTTTCTCCCACAGTTTGATCCAGAACCTATCCCTAATCTGCCAATGAGCTATGAAAATTTAGTTGAACTGCATCAGTTTGGTGAAGAACTGATAGGCACTGGGAATAGGATCAGGGAAATTGGGGAGCAGATTTCCTGGAAGTATGACGAAAGGGAACGTCACTACTGAACTGCCAGTAATCCAAGAATAGTGGGGAGGGTTTGGAAAAGTTTGTTTGTATTATAACTAATACAGTAAAACTAACTCTGTAAAATGGGCAATAAAACAATGTAAGATAAAAGGTGTGTATTGAAGCAGGTATAATCTATAAAACAGAACAGAAGTCAAGAAAATCGACAATTTTGGTTATAGATATGTGTTGTGAGGATTTATGTGTTTATGTGTAATTGCTTTATTATATTTAACAAGCAATTATTTGACACTAATAAATTACACTTATACCAATTATCAGATGGAAAACGCTAGTAATAAACCAGTTAATGAAGAGAATCAATCTGAGCCAAAATCAGGAAAACCAATACATGACTAGACAAGATATTGAAAATATCATCACTCAAGGGATAGCCAATGCTATTCCAGAAATCATGGATGCTGCTAGGAAACCTGTTGAATCACAACAAATCATTCCTAATAAACGTACTCAGGAAGATAATTTTAGCCATAGTGTTAATGGAGGCGGCAATCATGATAATCATGATAACAATCCGCAACAGGCCCCACTCCCTAAGGAAATGAAAGCTGCAACGCCTGGTTGCACTTACAAAGAATTTCTTGCCTGTAAACCAGCAGAATTTGCAGGTAATGAAGGGGCAACTGTGTCACACCCCAACCAATGGCGGAAACATCGGGATGAGACGAAGTGTGAAGATTGCTCGAGACATCATAACGCTAATAATTGTGACAAGTATTTAAATAATCCGATTTCATTTCATAAGATAAATTGTCAACATTACAAGAAATTCAAAGACAACAAGTTTAACAAAAATAACATGACAACATAACAAAATTGATACAACATATTAAACCCTAACGTCTATATGTGTATCTAGGCATCAACGCTACTTCTTTTCTTAGCATCATCCTCATCAACCTGTAACATGTTTAAAATAATTCAATGCAAAAGCAAAGGCGAGTATACAAGTTTGATACATACATAGCAAAAGATAAGTTTTAAACAATTCCTCATAGCAAGCATGTGTCTAACATATCAAACCAAGGAAACGCAATATGCTCATGACATTACCGATGATAAAGGGCGGGTCGTTAATCCTATAGCGCTACATATGTCACGGTTTGGCTCGTACTAGGGGTGTGCAAAAAACCGAATTAACCGAACCATAACCGAATTAACCGACAAAACCGAACCGAAAAAACCGAACCAAATAAATAATCGGTGGGTCGGTTAATGTTTTTTTGAAAACCGAAAGTAGCGGGTCGGTTATGGTTATCATTTTTTCCATACCCACCATAACCGAACCGAACCGACATGTAATAAATCTTTGTAGGATTTAGGACTTTTCAACATATTTTTAATATTTGATGTTTTTTATTGAAGATTTTTAGTACTTATGGGTATCATTTTGTGGTTTTGGTTGAATGTTTATCTGAATTTATGGAATGTATCATATCACTTTATATGAATATTTGATAATAATTGGTATTAATATTATAGATTATATGTATTTTTTAATACTATGTGATATACTAATATATATACAAATAGGCAATAACAATTTATTCCATGTTAAAAAAAATTAAGCTATTTTTAACTAAGCTAAATACACGGTTAACCACCCATAACCGACCCGCTATAACCATCAAAACCGAATAACCATAACCACCATAACCGATCGGTTATGGTTATGGTTATCCAATAACCGACATCGCGGTTATGGTTATAGTTTTTGGTCAAAACCGACCCAAACCGACCCATGCACACCCCTAGCTCGTACGAAGTTAATGATAAATTCAACACATAAGTTTCACCCAAGTTTAAAGTATCAAGCCATCACGTATACAAGCATGTTATAGGAATGTTCATGTGTTTAAGCAAATGTTCATGTGTAAGTTTGTTGATAGATAAAACATGTTACACCCCAAAAGTGATAAAAGTAAAAGGGGGGAATACGAGTATACTCACGGTGGTTGCAAGCTTTTCCTACTTGAATTCCCACGAGTGAGTTGGTGGATGGATTAGTTTGGAGCACCTTGTCCTTCTACACGAGGCAAACAAGGTGTGTGAGTTTGGCGTTTACGGAAGATTATAGATTCGGAGTTTAAATGTATAGAAAATAACATACGTAAAAATAATCATCTTGTACACATAACCCTTGTTCTTGACACTATTAGTACTCAAGAGAGTTGGTATGATTTCATGGATTCAAAGGTCCATTAGAGTCGTAACAAGAGCATGGTCATAGATGATGTAACATATTCTTGACAAGTAACTATTAAGTGACCATCAAGTTTAGTTACTTAGGTATATATGTATGTATATAGAATAGCTTAGATATTATATTGGTTACAAGTCTTATGATTCAAGCATGAGGTAGGAGATCAATGTCTCCATTTAGGCACCTCTTTGTGTCATAGAGTACATACATGAGGTAGGAAGAACAAGCTCCCATTTAGGCACCTCTATTGTTCACCACTACACTTGTTGTTATAAACAACAAGGAGGGTCATGAACATACAAGTATTAAGGTAATAACAACAACTAATCTATAGAAAAACATCAAGTAATGAGTGGATTATTATGAAGGATAGCCCAAGCTTGTCCAACCATCACACATTCATCAAGCTTCATACTTGAACACTACTTGTGGGTAAAACCCTAACTAAACAGAAAGTTTATGAGGTTTTAACCTCTGAATTAGATGTCTCAACCATGTTTTTGTCACACCCTGGCTTTGCGGAAGCGTGGTTAATTTGTGTGACTTCTTAATACCATAGCTTAATCACAACAAAGCTATATGAATTTAAAAACCATGCAAGTCATCCATTAAGTTTTTGAAAACATCATACAATACCATTGTTTTTAACATGCAACCATAACCTTGTTCAGTAACATTACAACTTATAACAAAACATAAACGTGAGTTAGGGATTGTGTATTGTCCAGGTAAGAGACACAACCCTAAACCCTGATGACTTCATGACCAGTACAGCGGAAAACGTTCCATACCGTGCCAGATCCGTTTAATTTCCTGAAATACATGTGAGTTGAAAAATCAACAATAATGTTGAGCGAGTTCACGTGTAGGTGAGTATGTAAAACATTTGTGAGTATAAAAATAGTTGTGGTATGTAGCAGTGTAAGAGGACTTGTGATCATCAATGGTTTGCAAGGCCACTGACATATGTGAAGTGCAAATAGGGAGACTCAAACCTAGCAGATTTCGCCACGGCAAAGTATGTGGACAAAGTCACCCCACGGTCCGTTTCTAGTTTGGCCGGGGGCTGGGCTCGCTACACACAGATAGATCTACCGCTCCTGTCCCTCGGTCCCTCCATGAGGACTAATGGCCCCATGTTGTTCCTATCCACTCACATGATCGTATAACACCTCCTTACGTTAAATATACCGTTGTAAAGTACTCGTAAATCATAGTAACATGTATTTCACCCCCGCAGTTAAGTAAACTGAAAACAGTTCGAGAAAAGGGGGACATGAACTCACAGTGAATGCGTATCTCTACCAAGTAATCTGAATATCCGAAGCTGTGCAACGACCTACAGGTGCTAATTCTATTAGACGGATGGCCGTGCCTTAGCTTTATAACTTACATTTTTAGGAGACGGTTAGACAACCGTTTCGTGTACATACTTGGTATTTTACTTTCCTTCCCAAGGATGGGGGATTTAAATACATGTGTATTTATACTATCTCATTAAGTCCCACTTAATATATTTTTATTTCTCTTTCCAAAATATAATTATTTTTCTCAAAAATAATATATTTTCTCTTTACATAATACTTTCCAAAATAATATGTTGACAACATACGTGTCGGTGAATATTTCTGCGTAATGCGTAAGTTACGTTTTAATGATTAGGTGGTAATAGAAATTACCGTTGTAACTTTTATGCTTGTCGTATAAGCGTTGGTATTATTTTGGTTTGACAAGTTAGTAAATATTATTTTTACTCTAAAAATAATATTTATACATTTTCACAAAATAATCATAAACAGTGTTGTGACAAAATATATTTACCGAATATATATTTATCACGTTTAGTTTTGTGAAAATCCCACCTCCGATTATTTATAAATAAAGTTGTGGCGAAATATATTTGAAAACATGTCAAAGTAGTCTAACACTTGTAAATAATTCTAAGTGTTAGATTTTAGGAAAAATTCGCCAGAGTTTCCCCTGTAACTGGAGGTGGCCACGCTTTCAAGCGTATCATTTTCTTTTACAAAATCATTTCAACACTTTCTTTATTTCAATCAACCAATTTCCAAACATAATAAACAAATGTCAACACTTTACTTTGTAGACTAGTATGTAAAATCGCATCGTTTCATGAACTTGTAGTTTTTCCAAGAACTACGGTGTAGATCTTGTTATAATTGATGGATCTATGTGTAAAGTGATTTAGTATTGTAAAAACCCAGTTTTTATAACAGTTCTTTCTTTACAACTTCCCGACAACTTTTGTAAAAAATGGTTATTTTGTCGGATCTTTCGTTTCACGTGTGTTTATACACTTGCAAACTATAAAAATCATATTTGTTAACATGTTAACCAACTTTTATAAAACATGATTTTCTCAACACCCGGTCCTACGAATATACCACTTGTACATACGTAGATCGGCTCGTTTTAAATACTATTTTTCATGTTAAAACACTTTTACACAAGTTCATGTTTCCCGTGTGGTGGAGTTTCACCTTTTAACCCTTGTACAAAAGAAACAAGTGTATGTCAAGATTCGGGATCTTAACAAAGTCGGGTTAAACGATGATAAGAGCCACCACATCATAGATCGGGCCATAATAACCAACATATTCAAATACTACGACATTTACACGCGTTATGACCTTTTATCCAACGATTTTCATGTTTTTGTAGACTTTTTAGATTCGAATAGTGGGTTACCGACATTTAACCGATAAAAATCCTTTTAACCACTTTTGATACGATTAAAAACGAGTTTTAAATGATATACCTCTAGCTCGGGGCTAGGGAAGATTCTAGTCGAAAACGGCGTGGATAAAAGCAACGTGGCGAGGTCCTTCAACTTCCGTTTGTTCCAAGCTTCGTTGTACGTGATCCTCAAGACTAGTGTACACTTGGAATGGGTGAAGCAAAACCGAAAAATGGATGGGTGGTGGGGTGTGTTCTCGGCCGAGAGGGAGCACAAGGGAGAGAGAGAGTGTTGTGTTGGTGAGTGTGTGTTCTTGTGAGTGAGAGAGAGAGTTATTTATAGAGATTTCAAGCTCCATCGTCCAACGGTTCTCGAGTCGTTTAGATGTCCGCGTAATCAAATATAAAATATTAAAAGTGTACTTGTCTAGTTCCATCCCAATGGAACCGGCCCAAGGGGTGTGGGGTCGCCCGGTTGGGTCTCGATTGTTCAGTTACAGTTTAGTTAAGTTAAGTGAGTTAACTTTAAGGTCTAACCCCGTTAGTTGTTTAATGCGTTGTAAAGCGGGTGTTAGGGTAATCAGGGACCCTAACTGGCTCAGAAAAATACTAACAATAATTCTGGCAATATTTTTATGTTCCGGGTATTGTCCGGTTGTTCGGTTGGATAGGAATCCGTTAAAGTGCTTAAGATATCCTTTAAGCGTCGTAAGTAATATTTTTAGCGACACAATTTATTCAGCAAAGTGTCAGGAATAATTCCTTGTATTTTGGCACTTTATTAATTAGCTAGAAGCTAGTGTGTAAATAAAAGTGCTGTGTTTCGTGCTTAAAGTACGTTTTAGGCACATCCAATCTCCGTATCTTATTCCTAGAGACGCAATTATACAACCCTTGTATCCCTTCACACACTACGGGTGTAGTAAAATAATTCTGGCTCATACAGGCCTTTAGAGGCAGTGTTTGCCTGATGCTGGTTATATCAGCATGTTCCATAGGTTATCCGTTCAAATGCTACTGTGCTTTTGTGCATCATGTTTGTCACTAAAGTTCAGTAAATAAATAATGTAGTGACTGGAAAAATCAAAGTATGATGCAGACATGTACATGTATCAACAATCAAGTAGCAGTTTATCAGAAATCTCAGTTAAGCACAGTAATTAGGCAACAGTTAATAGCTAATTAAGTCGTACGGATACCTGGTTTTGTGAGGGTTGTCACATTCTCCCCCCGTTAAATAAATTTCGTCCCGAAATTTAAGTTCTGCTTGTAGATGCAGAGTTTTTAGGAAATAAGTGGGGGTATTTCTCTTTCATCCGGTCCTCACGCTCCCAGGTGTATTCAGGACCATGTCTGGCATTCCAGCGAACCTTGACGAGTTTGACACTGCTCCGGCGGGTCCTGTTAACTTTCCAATCTGTGACCTCGACAGGTGCTTCTACGAAGTGGAGCGTGTCGTCAACATGAATCTCGTCGATAGGAATGGCAACGTCAACTTGAGTTGGACTTTTCTTTAAATTGGATACATGAAATGTATCGTGAACACCATTTAGTTCAGCAGGTAGGTCCAACTTGTATGCTACGGTTCCAATTCTTTCTAGAATTCTGAAAGGACCAATGTAGCGTGGATTTAACTTCCCAGGCTTCCCAAAGCGTGCCACCCCTTTCCAGGGTGATACCTTCAATAACACCATCTCTCCAACTTGAAAATCCATATGTTTTCGGTTTGGATCCGCATAGGCCTTTTGTCTGTGGCGAGCGGCTTCGATGCGTTTAAGAATCTGCGCAATCTTGTCTGTCGTCTCTTGGACGATTTCGGGACCGGCAAGCTGCCTATCACCTGCGTCAGCCCAACATAGTGGTGATCGACACTTGCGTCCGTAAAGGGCTTCAAAAGGCGCGACACCAATACTGGTGTGGTAGCTGTTGTTGTATGAGAATTCGACCAAAGGTAAGTGTTTATCCCAGCTACCGCCCAAATCCATAGCACATGCTCTCAGCATGTCTTCCAAAGTCTGTATCGTTCGCTCACTCTGGCCGTCAGTTTGCGGATGGAACGCAGTGCTCAGATTCAATTGTGAGCCAAAAGCTTCTTGGAAGGATTGCCATATCCTCGACACAAACCTTCCGTCTCTATCAGAGATGATCGAGAGGGGTACTCCATGTCGTGCTACGATCTCTCTCAAGTAAATTTCCGCAAGTTTACTAGTACTGTCTTTCTCCTTGATTGGCAGAAAGTGTGCGGACTTTGTTAGGCGGTCAACAATCACCCAAATCATATCATGGCCTCTTGGCGTTCTTGGCAATTTTGTAACAAAATCCATTGAGATTTGTTCCCATTTCCACTTGGGAATCTCAGGTTGTTGCAGAAGTCCCGAGGGCTTCTGGTATTCCGCCTTGACCTTAGCGCACGTTAAACATTTGCTCACGTAAATAGCAACGTCGCCTTTCATCCTAGGCCACCAATAGTAATTTTTGAGATCTTGGTACATCTTATCCGATCCCGGGTGGATAGAGTACCGTGACTTGTGCGCTTCATCGAAAATAACTTCCCTTAATTCACCAAATAGAGGAACCCAAATCCTTTTCCCAAAACATAACGTTCCTTCCTCGTTTGGCACCAATATCTTCTCCATCCCACGGAGATACTCTTTCTCAAGGTTCTCCTCCTTGAGAGCTTCTTTCTGCGCTGCACGAACGCGCGAGGAGAGATCGGTTTGGATTATCATTTCCATAGCCCTAACCCTTAGGGGCTTGATCCTTTCCTTACGACTTAAGGCATCGGCGACTACATTCGCCTTCCCTGGGTGATACTTTATCTCGCAGTCGTAATCGTTCAATAATTCAACCCATCGTCTTTGCCTCATATTCAACTCCTTCTGGTTGAATATATGCTGTAGGCTTTTGTGATCTGTGAAGATTGTGCACTTCGTACCATACAGGTAGTGTCTCCAGATCTTTAGTGCAAAAACCAATGCGCCTAGCTCCAAATCATGAGTGGTATAGTTCTTTTCGTGTACCTTTAGTTGGCGTGATGCGTAAGCGATGACCTTTTGACGTTGCATCAACACACAACCCAATCCCTGACGCGATGCGTCGCAGTATACCACAAAATTGTCGGTACCTTCTGGTAGAGCTAAGATTGGCGCGTTACAAAGCTTATCCTTTAACACTTGAAATGCTTCATCCTGTTTGATTCCCCAATCAAACTTTTTATCCTTCTGCGTGAGGAGTGTCAACGGTTGAGCGATCTTTGAAAAGTTCTCGATGAACCTTCGATAATAGCCAGCCAAACCCAAGAATTGCCGAATCTCGGTTGGCGTCTTTGGCGTTTCCCAATCTTTGATCGCCTCGATCTTGGTTGGATCCACGTGGATTCCATCTCCATTCACCACGTGCCCAAGAAACTGCACTTCTCTTAGCCAAAACTCACACTTAGAGAACTTGGCGTACAGCTGTTCTTTCTTTAGCAGCTCCAGAATGGCTCTAAGATGCTGCTCGTGTTCAGCATTCGTCTTTGAGTAAATCAGGATGTCATCGATGAATACGATCACAAACTTATCCAGGTACGGCTTACAAACTCGGTTCATCAAATCCATGAACACTGCAGGTGCGTTTGTCAAACCAAACGGCATAACCAGAAACTCGTAGTGTCCATATCGAGTTCTGAAGGCTGTCTTCGGAATACACTCCTCTTGTATCCGTAGCTGATGGTATCCGGATCGAAGATCGATCTTTGAATAGAAGCTTGAACCTTGAAGCTGGTCGAACAGATCATCGATTCTTGGCAGGGGATACCTATTCTTGATTGTCAGCTTGTTCAACTCTCGGTAGTCAATACACATGCGGAAACTTCCGTCCTTCTTCTTGACAAACAAAACTGGAGCTCCCCAAGGCGAGAAGCTTGGTCGGATAAAACCCTTGTCTAACAACTCTTGAAGTTGTGTCGACAGTTCTTGCATCTCAGATGGAGCAAGTCTATAAGGTGCCTTAGCCACAGGCGCAGCGCCTGGAACTAAGTCGATGCGAAACTCTTGCCTTTGAGGTGGCAAGCCAGGCAAGTCTTCTGGAAAGACTTCTGGGTACTCCCTCACGACAGGGATGTCTTCGATCTTTGGCTCAGCAGCCTTCTTATCTACAATGTGTGCTAGAAAAGCAACACATCCTTTCCTCAAACACTTTTCTCCATGAACAACAATGGTCTCACCATCGTCTGTCGGGATACGAATAATCTTCTCGTGACAAACTATCTCTGCCTTGTTACTCGATAACCAATCCATCCCTACTACCACGTCGAAGCTTCCCAACTGGACTGGTAGTAGATCGAGAGCAAACTCACGCTCTCCTAATTCAATCACACAGCCTCTGATCACATCATTGGCTTCTACCAATTTTCCATTAGCCAATTCGATTGCGTAGGGAATGTCTAACTTATTAGCGGCTAGCCCAAGTATATTCTTAAATTCTAGTGATATGAAGCTATAGTCGGCACCAGTATCAAACAGAACAGATGCATAGCGTTGATTTACAGGGAACGTACCAGTGACAACGTTGGGATCCTGGCGTGCTTCCCGTGCACCGATCTGGAACGCCCTTCCACGGGCTTGGTTCAATCCCGGGCAATCCTTCTTGAAGTGCCCAATGTCACCGCAATGAAAACATCCTAATCTTTTTCCACTTCCCGCACCGTCCCCAACTGGCGGGTTGTTTTGATTGGCAGTTCCGGCTTGATTTGCATTGTAGCCTCGGTTATTCCCTTGTGGGCGATTTCCCAAACCACCACGATTATCGTTTCTATTCATATATCCTCCCTGGCCTCCCCGGCCTGCACTAGCCAGCATGATTCCTTTGAGTGGCCCGGTTTTCCACAAGATTCACAAACTTTCACGTTACAATTGCCAGTATGGTGGCGTTGGCAGTTGTTGCATTTGGGCTGGGTGCCCTGGTACCCTTTCCCTTTCTTGGTACTACCAGTTGATTTTCCTTTCTTTACTGCCATGCTGACGCCTTGTTTGAGGTTTGAAAACTTCCTTTTGTTATCTCTTGAGGACTCCACGTGAGTCTCTGTCTTCTTCGCCTTGACTTCATCAAACTTGTTTAAACGAATTGCCTCCTCAGTGAGAGCCACGCTCAAATCAATGGCTTCCGTAATAGTTGCCGGTTTGGAGGAGGTCACCATGCTAATGATTTGGGGAGCTAATCCCCAAATGAAGCGCTCGATTCGCTTGTATTCAGGCGTGACCATATAAGGAACCACTTGAGATAGGTCATGAAACCTCTGGATGTATTCTGCAACCTTTGGTCCCTCCATTTTTAGGTGCCAAAATTCAGTCTCTAACCTTTGAATTTCTGCACGGGAACAATACTTCTTGCGCATAAGCTCTTTCAATTCGGCCCAAGTCAGGGCGTAGGCGGCAGCTTCGCCTAGTGTTTGCACTTGTAAGTTCCACCAAGATAGGGCTCCGTCTAGAAACAGCCCCGAGATGTAAGTGACCTGCTGGTCGAGCGCACATTTACTCATGCGGATGGTGGAATCAGTCTTCTCTGCCCAGCGAACGAAAGCAACAGCACCACCTGTGCCGTCGAAGTTGATGGGCTTACAGTCCAAGAATTGTTTGTAGGTGCACCCTGCACATACATCATATCATAGGAACGGCATTAGCATTTGCTAAAGGAATCCATTTATGCCATGGTATGTCTTAATGACTTAGGTTTACCATGAGGAGGGTTTTGGTTGCCGTTAATGTTCGAGCTACTTCCGCTTGGTCCTCCTTGCGAGGCAGCATACTGAGCAATGGCGGCTGCAATAACTTGCTGTAGTTCTTCAGGAGTAGTGGGCATCGGCTGCGGTTGACGTCTTGGTGCCATCTTCTAAAGATGCGTACGTCGATTAGGCCAAAGTAAACATACGTATATAGTAATAGTAATAGCATATAACATCTCATGTTATCAATATATCACACACAACATCCCATGTCCCAACATCCCATGTCACAAATATCATACACAACATCCCATGTCCCAACATCCCATGTTGCAAATATCATACATACAACATCCCATGTCCCAACATCCCATGTTGCAAATATCATACATACAACATCCCATGTCCCAACATCCCATGTTGCAAATATCATACATACAACATCCCATGTCCCAACATCCCATGTTGCAAATATCATACATACAACATCCCATGTCACAAAACATAAATAAGAAATCAAGTGAATCATATATGGTGAGAATACAGCGATTGTTATATATCGAGACCATAAAGTGTAGCAAGTGTGTCAGCACGTCACTGTATCATACAATCACAAATCAAATAGGGGCTACATCACCCCTGTCAACAACAGCATCACATCAGTGTCACATACAACCAGTACATCAACAAATAACAACAAAAATCTGTATCGTCGGCTGGTCTCCAAAAATCTGTGCAATCGCAATCGCGGTCGTCTCACCACGTCTACCACTACGGCAACCAATGAGCTCTATGCAAATGGGGGTGGAGGAGGGGGAAAATGAGCGAAAAGTAAGCGGCGTAAGTGATACCAGTCCTCCTCCATCGCCTGCTGAGTACGGATCACGGACGCAACCTGCTACTCCAAGGTCGAAAGTCGGGCAGCAATGTCAGGAGGAAATGATCGAAAAGGCTGAAAAGATGAAGATGTCTGACCAAGATATGGACCAAAAGACAACTGAGCTCTCTCGAGCTCCTGGAGTCGCTGTGAATGAGACTCGTGCTGGTGTACAAACGACATCAAAAGATCCTCAATAGTATGGCCCAAATGAAATGGGTGGTATGGATCTGTAGGTGGCATGGCAGATGGGGTCGACCAAAGTAATGGCGTGCTGGTAAGATCGATAGGTGCAACAGAAGATGGGATAGATGCTATCTGAGGCATGAATGGCATGGTCATCGGTACATGACCGAAAGGGTGGGCTGAAGAGCCCTCTCCAGGCCCCGCTGGAGGAATAAATGATGGGATCTGAAATGAGAAATCAGTATGATCTGTGCCAGTGTGATGTGGGGGAAACGGTGGAACATCCTCGTCCGCCGGTATCCACCCGTGTTGTGCCTCCTCATCTGGAGGATCCATGTGCTCAGCAAAAAGAGCGTGCTCGGGCTCGATGGGTAAAGGATCGATAGGAGCAATAACGGGGTCAACAGGTGCAATATCAGGATCGACAGGATCAATAACAGGATCAGCAGGTATGTCACCAACGGGTAAAGGAACAATGGGATCAGCAGCAACATGATCGCCCTCGATCACAGGAACATCTACAGGGGGATCAGCATCAACAGGCTCAAGAGGAAAATCAGCATGAACAGGGTCATGCTCAGGTAAAGGGTCAAAAGCAGCTGCCTGCTCTGGGGCTATGGCAGGCTCAGGGTCGTCGAATGCCATGTCAAAGTCAAAATCTGGATCAATGGGACCGATAGGATCATCAGGGTCCTCTATATGCTCATCCATAGGAATGTACTCGATATCATGGTCAGGATCAAATCCTGGAGGGAAAACAGGGTCAGAATCCTCGATATCATCATGCTCAAACGCGTAGCTCGGAATGGGGGCAGCTGAAGACGCCTGATCAGGGTCTGAGTCGTGAATAAACTGCTGCGCGCTCGCCCCGCGAGATGATACAGATGCCACAGACTCAAAAGAGTCTGGGACTGGTGAGTGAATGGGCGAGTCTCCAGCTGGAACGTCAGCTATCATCAAGAGACCGCCAGCAGGTAGAGGAGCTACGTCAGGATCCTCGTCCTCAAATGGCTCGTCCTCGTATAGCTCGATGTCGCCGTCGGCATCGGCGTCTGGTAAAAGGTCATACGCAGGGTAAGAAGCAAGAGGAATCGGTGCCGGAATCGCAACAATAGGGAGGTACTCAGCAGGATCGCCATCAATAGGCTCATAGGCACCCTCGGGTAAAACGAAGGGCAAGGAGTCATCAGTGTGCTCATCGGCGCCGTCGGGTAACGCGAACGGCTGGAAGTCGTCATCGTCGGTGCTAGTATAGTCTGAGGTGTGCACCTCATGCTCCGAAGACATAACATCGTCTGACACTAACGGTAGAGGTCCAGTGGTATCTGATCCACCTGTAGCTGGTGAATCCATGGGTCTGTAACATAACACAGAATAAGCACAAAATCAGTGAATCAAATAGTCACATAAGTTACCAGATAATAATCACATAATCCACCTAGTCCCACTAGCCTCCCAGCCTCCCAGACTGTCCTTCCTAGTCTCACTAGCCAACACTACTAGTCCCACTAGCCTCCCAGCCTCCCAGACTGTCCTTCCTAGTCCCACTAGCCAACACTACTAGTCCCACTAGCCTCCCAGCCTCCCAGACTGTCCTTCCTAGTCCCACTAGTCAACACTCCTAGTCCTACTAGCCAACACTCCTAGTCCCACTAGTCCGAACCTCAGCCTCCCAGACTGAGCCTAGAATAATGAATAAAATGTGCTCAACATTTGTTTGTAAAAAGTTTGTGGATCTGGACTTAAGTGGTATGCAGAAAAATGTTTTCGTGAGAGCCCTAGTGATCATAGTCTAGACTCGAGAAGGAATCCTAGTTCGCTATGATCAGAGCTCTGATACCAAGCTGTCACACCCTGGCTTTGCGGAAGCGTGGTTAATTTGTGTGACTTCTTAATACCATAGCTTAATAAAAACAAAGCTATATGAATTTAAAAACCATGCAAGTCATCCATTAAGTTTTTGAAAACATCATACAATACCATTGTTTTTAACATGCAACCATAACCTTGTTCAGTAACATTACAACTTATAACAAAACATAAACGTGAGTTAGGGATTGTGTCTTGTCCAGGTAAGAGACACAACCCTAAACCCTGATGACTTCATGACCAGTGCAGCGGAAAACGTTCCATACCGTGCCAGATCCGTTTAATTTCCTGAAATACATGTGAGTTGAAAAATCAACAATAATGTTGAGCGAGTTCACGTGTAGGTGAGTATGTAAAACATTTGTGAGTATAAAAATAGTTGTGGTATGTAGCAGTGTAAGAGGACTTGTGATCATCAATGATTTGCAAGGCCATTGACATATGTGAAGTGCAAATAGGGAGACTCAAACCTAGCAGATTTCGCCACGGCAAAGTATGTGGACAAAGTCACCCCACGGTCCGTTTCTAGTTTGGCCGGGGGCTGGGCTCGCTACACCCAGATAGATCTACCGCTCCTGTCCCTCGGTCCCTCCATGAGGACTAATGGCCCCATGTTGTTCCTATCCACTCACATGATCGTATAACACCTCCTTACGTTAAACATACCGTTGTAAAGTACTCGTAAATCATAGTAACATGTATTTCACCCCCGCAGTTAAGTAAACTGAAAACAGTTCGAGAAAAGGGGGACATGAACTCACAGTGAATGCGTATCTCTACCAAGTAATCTGAATATCCGAAGCTGTGCAACGACCTACAGGTGCTAATTCTATTAGACGGATGGCCGTGCCTTAGCTTTATAACTTACATTTTTAGGAGACGGTTAGACAACCGTTTCGTGTACATACTTGGTATTTTACTTTCCTTCCCAAGGATGGGGAATTTAAATACATGTGTATTTATACTATCTCATTAAGTCCCACTTAATATATTTTTATTTCTCTTTCCAAAATATAATTATTTTTCTCAAAAATAATATATTTTCTCTTTACATAATACTTTCCAAAATAATATGTTGACAACATACGTGTCGGTGAATATTTCTGCGTAATGCGTAGGTTACGTTTTAATGATTAGGTGGTAATAGAAATTACCGTTGTAACTTTTATGCTTGTCGTATAAGCGTTGGTATTATTTTGGTTTGACAAGTTAGTAAATATTATTTTTACTCTAAAAATAATATTTATACATTTTCACAAAATAATCATAAACAGTGTTGTGACAAAATATATTTACCGAATATATATTTATCACGTTTAGTTTTGTGAAAATTCCACCTCCGATTATTTATAAATAAAGTTGTGGCGAAATATATTTGAAAACATGTCAAAGTAGTCTAACACTTGTAAATAATTCTAAGTGTTAGATTTTAGGAAAATTTCGCCAGAGTTTCCCCTGTAACTGGAGGTGGCCACGCTTTCAAGCGTATCATTTTCTTTTACAAAATCATTTCAACACTTTCTTTATTTCAATCAACCAATTTCCAAACATAATAAACAAATGTCAACACTTTACTTTGTAGACTAGTATGTAAAATCGCATCGTTTCATGAACTTGTAGTTTTTCCAAGAACTACGGTGTAGATCTTGTTATAATTGATGGATCTATGTGTAAAGTGATTTAGTATTGTAAAAACCCAGTTTTTATAACAGTTCTTTCTTTACAACTTCCCGACAACTTTTGTAAAAAATGGTTATTTTGTCGGATCTTTCGTTTCACGTGTGTTTATACACTTGCAAACTATAAAAATCATATTTGTTAACATGTTAACCAACTTTTATAAAACATGATTTTCTCAACACCCGGTCCTACGAATATACCACTTGTACATACGTAGATCGGCTCGTTTTAAATACTATTTTTCATGTTAAAACACTTTTACACAAGTTCATGTTTCCCGTGTGGTGGAGTTTCACCTTTTAACCCTTGTACAAAAGAAACAAGTGTATGTCAAGATTCGGGATCTTAACAAAGTTGGGTTAAACGATGATAAGAGCCACCACATCATAGATCGGGCCATAATAACCAACATATTCAAATACTACGACATTTACACGCGTTATGACCTTTTATCCAACGATTTTCATGTTTTTGTAGACTTTTTAGATTCGAATAGTGGGTTACCGACATTTAACCGATAAAAATCCTTTTAACCACTTTTGATACGATTAAAAACGAGTTTTAAATGATATACCTCTAGCTCGGGGCTAGGGAAGATTCTAGTCGAAAACGGCGTGGATAAAAGCAACGTGGCGAGGTCCTTCAACTTCCGTTTGTTCCAAGCTTCGTTGTACGTGATCCTCAAGACTAGTGTACACTTGGAATGGGTGAAGCAAAACCGAAAAATGGATGGGTGGTGGGGTGTGTTCTCGGCCGAGAGGGAGCACAAGGGAGAGAGAGAGTGTTGTGTTGGTGAGTGTGTGTTCTTGTGAGTGAGAGAGAGAGTTATTTATAGAGATTTCAAGCTCCATCGTCCAACGGTTCTCGAGTCGTTTAGATGTCCGCGTAATCAAATATAAAATATTAAAAGTGTACTTGTCTAGTTCCATCCCAATGGAACCGGCCCAAGGGGTGTGGGGTCGCCCGGTTGGGTCTCGATTGTTCAGTTACAGTTTAGTTAAGTTAAGTGAGTTAACTTTAAGGTCTAACCCCGTTAGTTGTTTAATGCGTTGTAAAGCGGGTGTTAGGGTAATCAGGGACCCTAACTGGCTCAGAAAAATACTAACAATAATTCTGGCAATATTTTTATGTTCCGGGTATTGTCCGGTTGTTCGGTTGGATAGGAATCCGTTAAAGTGCTTAAGATATCCTTTAAGCGTCGTAAGTAATATTTTTAGCGACACAATTTATTCAGCAAAGTGTCAGGAATAATTCCTTGTATTTTGGCACTTTATTAATTAGCTAGAAGCTAGTGTGTAAATAAAAGTGCTGTGTTTCGTGCTTAAAGTACGTTTTAGGCACATCCAATCTCCGTATCTTATTCCTAGAGACGCAATTATACAACCCTTGTATCCCTTCACACACTACGGGTGTAGTAAAATAATTCTGGCTCATACAGGCCTTTAGAGGCAGTGTTTGCCTGATGCTGGTTATATCAGCATGTTCCATAGGTTATCCGTTCAAATGCTACTGTGCTTTTGTGCATCATGTTTGTCACTAAAGTTCAGTAAATAAATAATGTAGTGACTGGAAAAATCAAAGTATGATGCAGACATGTACATGTATCAACAATCAAGTAGCAGTTTATCAGAAATCTCAGTTAAGCACAGTAATTAGGCAACAGTTAATAGCTAATTAAGTCGTACGGATACCTGGTTTTGTGAGGGTTGTCACAGTTTTTAAGCTTAACCAACCATAAGAGAGGTTGTAAGCATTAGGACATTGGTTTGAGTTGTGTTAAACACAAGTTGGATGAAGTTTGCATAAGATGTAACAAAACAGAAAGTTTTTGGTCAATTTCGGAGCAATTCCAGGTCTGATTTCTCCAAGGAGAAGTCAAGGAATCAAACTCCATGATTAACCAAGCAAATAGGAAGAAGAATCAAGTGTTTTCATCAAGAAATGAGCAAGTTATACCAAGTTTAGTGTAGAGGTATGAATCTGTCTGAAAATGCAAGTTCTTGCTTGAATTTGGGAGTGTTTTGGTGAAATTTGAGAGTGGTGAAAGTGTCTAAGTGCTTGGGGAAGCTTGGGTACTTATAGGGAGGTGATTAGGGTTGATTAGTGACGTTTACAAGTGCCAAAACTCGGTTTAAACATGAAATCCCGCTCAAAAATGAACCTGGTCGCGACCATCCATCTTTCTGCAGATCTGGGGGTCCACGCGGCCCGCCTGAGGTATCAGGCTAAGTCCACGCGGGCCGCGAGCCTTTTGTGGTTCCGGGTAAGTTTCATTTTTTTACAATTTGGCCCCTGAAGTTGTGTGTTTGATGCGTTTAGGGTATTTTAAGGGCCATATTTGCCATAAAGGCATAGTTTAAGACATGATTAAGTATGAGGAGTATAAACCAAGTATAATCAAGCGTATAAGTATCAATTCAAGTGTCGTTCTTGTTCAAAACACGTTCGAAGCATAAGTTTAGTTTGATCACAAGTTTCACGCATAGATTCCAAGTATAATGATTAACATCGATTGATGCACGAAGTTGAACATACGAGCATAATTAGAGTGCATACAACATATATGTAATAAAATACCAGTTTCATTAAAGATCCAAGTCCCGATTTAATAAAGATTACAAAGAAAGGAAATGATTACAAGAATACAAGGTTTCCAAAAATAGAATTACGAACACAACTTCCTATCAATGGAAGGTACAAAATAGCCGGGCGTTACAGTCTCCCCTCCTTTAGGAAATTTCGTCCCGAAATTTAGGAAGACGTAGGGAAAAGATGAGACTTGATCATTAATTGAAAATAAGGTTTGTTTATGTAAAAGCAAGTAAATGTTCATGTATCAAGTAAAGTTCACATAGAGCATAAGTTCCCAACATACATTCAACAAGTATAACACATAAGTTGCGTAAAGGGGGTATAAATTTAGTTTGTTCACGAGAATTATTATTGTTTGTGATTGCGGTAACGTACGAAATGATTAAAACGACATTTCGAAACGAATGAACGTTCAAGTATAAAATCACATATAAATTGAGATACATAAAAGAGAGGCTCAATAAAACATAGGATTGTTTCGGGTAGAAAAACGTCGACAATTCCAAAGTGGGTCGAAAGTCCTTTCGATTTAGAGATATTGTGCTTTGGCCTATAAGTAAGATACTCTCATCGAGGAGCGATTAACGGTATCTTACCCTTCCGGTTACTACACATCTCTAAATGATTGGAACATTCGGGACTTTGGCGAGAATAAAAATCAAGGAATGGGACTTAATCGACAAGGTGCGGGTTTCACCCCTAACTTGACGATCTCGTACCCTAAATGTGGTTGGTACTTGTCGGCCAAAAAATAAAATTTTGACACTTTGACAAGGGTCCACTAGAGTTGAAATGGAAATTACCATTAAGTTGTGGATGTCACTCCTAGCTTAATGGTGAAATTTCGTGCAAAATAGATTAAAGGTAGAGTGAGAGTCGTTTACCAAATTGTGGGTTTCACGCCTATTTTGGTAAAGTTGTCTCGTTGATGTTACAAGAGTATAAAATAGCATAAGTGTATTCGTGTTAGCCTTAGGAAAGGCGCATAAATTTAATCGAAAGTATAGCTAGGAAGCATGCATGGTAGAGTACAAAAGTTTTAAACAACAAATAAGAGGCAGGCATAGCAATTTTCCTAATTCCCTATAGTTATGGCTCTGATACCAATCTGTCACACCCCAACCAATGGCGGAAATATCGGGATGAGACGAAGTGTGAAGATTGCTCGAGACATCATAACGCTAATAATTGGGACAATCACTAGCAATAATCCGATTTCATTTCATAAGATAAATTGTCAACATTACAAGACATTGGTTTGAGTTGTGTTAAACACAAGTTGGATGAAGTTTGCATAAGATGTAACAAAACAGAAAGTTTTTGGTCAATTTCGGAGCAATTCCAGGTCTGATTTCTCCAAGGAGAAGTCAAGGAATCAAACTCCATGATTAACCAAGCAAATAGGAAGAAGAATCAAGTGTTTTCATCAAGAAATGAGCAAGTTATACCAAGTTTAGTGTAGAGGTATGAATCTGTCCGAAAATGCAAGTTCTTGCTTGAATTTGGGAGTGTTTTGGTGAAATTTGAGAGTGGTGAAAGTGTCTAAGTGCTTGGGGAAGCTTGGGTACTTATAGGGAGGTGATTAGGGTTGATTAGTGATGTTTACAAGTGCCAAAACTCGGTTTAAACATGAAATCCCGCTCAAAAATGAACCTGGTCGCGACCATCCATCTTTCTGCAGATCTGGGGGTCCACGCGGCCCGCCTGAGGTATCAGGCTAAGTCCACGCGGGCCGCGAGCCTTTTGTGGTTCCGGGTAAGTTTCATTTTTTTTTTACAATTTGGCCCCTGAAGTTGTGTGTTTGATGCGTTTAGGGTATTTTAAGGGCCATATTTGCCATAAAGGCATAGTTTAAGACATGATTAAGTATGAGGAGTATAAACCAAGTATAATCAAGCGTATAAGTATCAATTCAAGTGTCGTTCTTGTTCAAAACACGTTCGAAGCATAACTTTAGTTTGGTCACAAGTTTCTCGCATAGATTCCAAGTATAATGATTAACATCGATTGATGCACGAAGTTGAACATACGAGCATAATTAGAGTGCATACAACATATATGTAATAAAATACCAGTTTCATTAATGATCCAAGTCTCGATTTAATAAAGATTACAAAGAAAGGAAATGATTACAAGAATACAAGGTTTCCAAAAATAGAATTACGAACACAACTTCCTATCAATGGAAGGTACAAAATAGTCGGGCGTTACAAACTGCAACACTGCAATGGTTAGAGAAAACCGAAGCAGTAATTGCAATAAATAAATGTGATGAAGAAGATCAAGTGATGTATGCGTCAAACCTGTTCAAAGAAGGGGCGCTAGAATGGTGGAACACAGTGCTACAAGCAAAAGGAAGAAGGGTGGCCTATGCAATGAATTGGGAAGAATTTAAGAGTCTTGTAGAAAGAAAATTCTGCCCCGAATACGAAAAGGAACAAATGGCAAACAAGTTCCTGAGTCATCGTATGATAGGCGTAGATTGTCGAGGATACACTTCGACATTCTTCGAATATGCAAGAGTGGTACCTACCCTGGCTTCGCCGGAACCGGTACTCATATCCCGTTATATTTGGGGATTAATCGGAGAAATCCGTAACATCGTTAAAGCTGCGAGACCACGCACTATTGACGATGCTGTAGAGTTAGCCAACACCTTAACCGATGAACTGGTGCGCACAAGAGAAGAAGATCGAAAGAAGGAATTGGCTCAGAAGATTACCCAGGGATTTCGTACGGGTAATAATAACCGCTTCAAAAGAAGAGAAACATGGCAATCCTCATCACCTCCTGTCTGCAGAAATTGCAATAAGAAACACTATGGGCAATGCAATATAGTTTGCAACTTTTGCAAGGCAAGAGGGCATCGTAAGGAGGATTGTAGGAAAAAAACCAGAATATGCTATAACTGCGGAGAAACAGGGCATATCAAACCCGATTGCCCTAAGCTAGTCAAAACCACAGATAATAAAGGCAAACCAATTGAAGGGACAACCAAGAAAAATGCTCGCGCATTCCAGCTGACCACTCAAGAAGCCGAACTCATTCCAGACGTGATAGCGGGTACGTTCTTAGTGCATAACGTCTATGCAAAAGTATTATTTGACTCTGGTGCAAACCAAAGTTTTATTAATACTCCATTCTGCCAAGCTCTTAACTTACCCTTAACTACTCTTAGGCAGATTTTTACAGTCGAAACGGCAGATGGAAGTTCTGTCGACATAGACAAGGTATTGCAAGAAGGAAAGATAGAACTATTAGGCCATAAGTTTTCTGCAAACCTGTTACCTATGAATTTAGCCGGATTTGATGTAGTATTAGGAATGGATTGGTTAATCGCCAACCATGCTCGAATCCTATGTGATAAGAATTCCGTAGAAATCCGTACCCCCACAGGAGAAGTAATCTTAATTACAGGAGATAGACCTCAGAAGCCATTAAAATTCATTTCAGTAATGAAATTGGCTAGTTATTCAAGGAAACAAGAAATGGTGTATATGATTTCTGTAATCATTAACACTAAAAGTAAGGAACTCCAGGACATCCCTATAGTTTCAGAATACCCAGATGTCTTTCCAGAAGAATTACCTGGGTTACCACCGAATAGGGAAGTAGAGTTTAGAATTCATCTAATTCCAGGTACTACACCAATAGCTAAGGCACCTTATCGATTAGCACCTACTGAAATGCTAGAATTGAAAAAGCAGTTAGATGAATTACTAAGCAAAGGATTTATACAACCTAGTTCATCCCCTTGGGGTGCACCAGTGTTGTTTGTGAAAAAGAAAGATGGGTCAATGAGAATGTGTATCGATTATAGGGAATTGAACAAGGTTACAATTAAGAATCGATACCCACTACCTAGGATTGATGATCTTTTTGATCAATTACAAGGAGCTAGGTATTTCTCTAAGATAGACTTAAGATCTGGATACCACCAGTTGAAAGCACAAGAGGAGGACATACCTAAAACTGCTTTCAGAACTAGGTATGGCCATTATGAGTTTACAGTCATGCCCTTCGGATTAACAAATGCTCCAGCCGCATTTATGGACATGATGAATAGAATCTGTAAACCATACTTGGATAAATTTGTAATAGTGTTCATTGACGATATACTAATTTATTCCAAAAGTCAGGAAGAACATTGTGTGCACCTGCATGCACTCTTAACCTTGTTAAGAAAAGAAAAGCTTTATGCCAAATTCTCGAAGTGTGAATTCTGGCTGCAGGAAGTACAATTTTTAGGTCATATGGTGAGTCACGAAGGAATTCACATAGATCCTGCTAAAATAGAAGCAATTACTAACTGGAAGGTTCCACGAACGGCTATTGAAGTTAGAAGTTTTCTAGGATTGGCTGGATACTATAAATGATTTATTAAATACTTCTCTAAGATAGCTGTACCTTTGACTAAGCTAACCTGTAAGACAGTTAAGTTTGAATGGGGACCTAGACAAGAGGAAGCTTTTAGGATTCTAAAACACAAATTGACGAACGCTCCAATCTTAGCTTTACCCGAAGGAACCGAAGATTTTGAAGTATACTGTGATGCTTCAAAATTAGGATATGGATGTGTGTTGATGCAACGCAAAAAGGTAATTGCATATGCCTCTAGACAATTGAAAAAGCACGACGAAAATTATACAACTCATGACCTAGAGTTAGGAGCCATAATTTTTGCCCTTAAGATTTGGAGACATTATCTGTACGGAAGTAAGTTTACTATCTATATAGATCATAAAAGTTTAAGGTATATATTTGGGCAAAAAGAGTTAAACATGAGGCAAAGAAGGTGGATGGAAATCCTGAGTGATTACGACTGTGATATTCAATATCACGAAGGGAAAGCGAACGTAGTAGCAGATGCCTTAAGTCGTAAGATTCATGAAAAGCAAAAACGAGTCCGTGCTCTTAGGTTAAATCTACAATTAGATTTAATGGAATAATTAAAGAAAGTTCAAGGAACGGCAATCAAGGACGATGCCGAAGGAATGAAAGGTTACCTAAAGGAACTAGAACAAGGGAAGGATGGAATGTGGAGATTCCACAAGAAACGAATTTGGGTACCTAAGCAGGGAAAATTAAGAAATAAAATTCTAGAAGAAGCACATAAATCTAGGTATACTGTACATCCAGGAAACAATAAGATGTACCAAGATTTAAGAAATAATTTCTGGTGGATAGGAATGAAAAAGGACATAGCTGAATATGTAACCAAGTGTCTTACTTGTTCGCAAGTTAAGGCCGAACACCAGAAACCTTCAGGACTACTACAACAGTTAGAAATGCCTATATGGAAATGGGAACTCATAACAATGGACTTTGTTACTAAGTTACCCAAAACCAGAAAAGGTAATGATGCTATTTGGGTAATTGTGGATCGATTAACCAAATCAGCTCATTTTCTACCAATGAAGGAAACCTTTAGCATGGAAAGGTTAGCCAAGTTGTATGTAGATGAAGTAGTATCCTTACATGGAGTCCCACTCTCCATTGTATCGGATAGAGATAGTCGTTTCACTTCCCATTTTTGGACAAGTTTCCAGGAGGCAATGGGAACCCGACTCAATTTAAGTACTGCATATCATCCTCAAACAGACGGACAAAGTGAAAGGACGATACAAACCCTAGAAGACATGCTCCGAGCATGTGTAATCGATTTTGGTGGTAATTGGGATAGCCATTTACCATTAATTGAATTCTCCTATAACAATAGTTAGCATTCGAGCATCGAAGCTGATCCATTCGAAGCACTGTATGGACGCAAGTGCAGAACTCCCATTTGTTGGGCAGAAATAGGAGAAAGTCAATTATCAGGCCCAGAGATTGTGCAAGAAACCACTGACAAAATAACACAAATCAAGGAAAGACTGAAAACTGCTAGAGATCGTCAGAAAAGCTATGCAGACAATTGCCGCAAGCCACTAGAATTTCAGGTAGGAGACAAAGTACTCTTGAAAGTTTCTCCTTGGAAAGGAGTGGTACGATTTGGTAAGATAGGAAAACTGAGTCCAAGATATGTTGGACCATTCCCAGTAATCCAACAAATAGGACCAGTAGCTTATCGTTTACAACTACCAGAAGAATTAGCTGGAGTACATGATGTGTTTCATGTATCCAATCTCAAGAAATGTCTATCAGACGAATCCCTGGTAGTACCTCTTCAAGATATAGAGGTAAATGAAAAGCTGAAATTCGTAGAGAAACCCTTACAAATAGAAGACCGGAAGATTAAGTTTCTCAAACACAAACGACTAGTGCTAGTGAAAGTCAAATGGGAATCCAGGAGAGGACCAGAGTACACTTGGGAACTGGAATCAGAAATGAAGCGAAAGTACCCTCATCTATTTCAGTAAATCTCGAGGACGAGATTTTTCTTAAGGTGGGGAGGATGTAACAACTGTCACTAAAATCAATAATTAGGACGATAATTAGTCAATAAGAAAACCCTAATTGAGACACCCAAGTAATTCTCCACTAACCCTAAAATTTTCAGAATAATCGGAATCAGGATCAGGGCCCCTAAAACTCAAGGGGGCAAACCCCAGTTGAATAGTTATCTAAATATTACGTTGCTATGTTCTGATTGGTCAAAATAATTGATTCATGCAAGCTAGTCCCGAGCCTAGGCAGCCTATAATTAGACTGCTTAGCTTACGGACCGCAAAGGAAATGGCTTACGGTCCGTAAGCATGTCCCAAAAATTACTATAAATAGCAGACATTGGCACTTGCCTTCTGAATTGAAAACGACGTAAATTGTCCCTATGTACGTCGAGTTAGAGCTGTTACACTACAATAAACACACACGATCACGAGGTGCTGCTACAATCAGGGTAATAACTCGATCGCTATTACGATTCAACATCCGATCGATTATAACTATCCAACGATTGTCTGAGTGCTGCTCAAATTGAGCTGATACTTTGTTATTCATTGTGATTTCGACTTGAATGTTTGAGTGCTGTTCGAATTCGGACAATGCTCTGTCATTCGTTGTGAATCCATTGAATTATTAAGTATTGCACTTATTAATTGTTGTGAGGGTTTAATCTCGTGAATTGACGTAACTGCTGAATTAGTTACTAACCCGTTTGTGTGTGCATTGTTAATTAAATTAGGTTAATCACAGGCAAATCAGTAAGGCTTAAACTCTGCTCGTAAAATCTGCAAAGTGAGTCATTCTCTTTTTATCAAATTACTTTCAAAATCATGTTTATTTTCAAAGTTATAATTACAGGGATTAAGTTTATGTAATCACCAAATTACAGCCGGTATGTGGCGTTTTGTATACATTACTTATTTCCCGTCACACTTGGACAACGAGTTAGCCAAGGGGTGATCTGACCACAGTCACAGACACCATTTGGATAACGAGATAGCCAATGGGTAGTCGAGTGACAAGTACTGTGGGTAGTTGGTTTGATATCAGAAACATTGTAATTCCCCTTAATACTGTAAATTATAACAAGTGTGTCGTTTTAACAAACTGAATGATTCACTCAGTATTTCCCCGCTGACAAAGCCTTTTTCAAACATGTTTCAGGTGATCTGTTGTGAGCAAGGAAAAGTGCCGTGGAGCACTCTCAGCTTAGAAAAGTGGCTCAATGTAAATAAATAAAAGAAACATGTTTTGAAAAATAAAGATTTCCCTGAGAAATCACATTATTGTAAATTACGGGAATTTACCCCTAAATTATGAAACGGGCAGTTTAAATTATTAAAAGATTCTGTTTTAAAAGTCTTCCGCTGTCGCCTAAATTATATACCACGGGATTTCTGTCCGGCGGCTCCTGAAACGGGTCAAACCGGGTCGGGGGCCGTGACACTAAACATGTTCTAGCATGTTTAGCTCGTAGCTTTTAGATTTGTGCTTGTTTAGGATTGTAAAGGTAAGCGATCTAATCAATCGCTTATACTTTCGAACCCGACCCATTTGGTCGATCATTAGGATCCGACCAAACACTTCAGGTGACCATAGTTGTATATGAAATAACCTTTTAAGGTTATACCTTATGGTCACGTCGTTTAAGTAGTTGTATGATAAGTAATTTTATGCCTTAGGAAAATTACCAAAATGCCCTTTTTACGCATAAATTCATTTTAAGCATATGTAACCTAATTTTTGACATCTAAACTGATTAGACAATAATATTAGACATGTTAAGGCATACATTACTTGTCATAGGACTAGTTAGGCGTTCCGAACGCGTTTTACGCGAACGACGCGTTAAAGTAGCGTAAGCTACCTAAACGGGTCGTAATGGGTCGTAAGCACTTAGGTTAGGTTCCATTTTAGTATGTAGGCTTTGTTAGACCATATCATATGAGTTCCAATACTCATTTGGTTTACGAAACCTCATACTATCCGATCTTCCGAGTTAGGTCCGGTTATTAATATAGTTGCCTATATTAGGTGTCGTTTAATTTCCGTGATCCCTCTAGCTTTGCTTGGTTGTTAGTCAAGACTTCTAAGCACCCTCAAGTGAGTACATAGCCCCCCCTCTTTTACTGTTTTTCAAACATTTTGGGGTGAAACACATGTGCCTACTTGTTACTTTCGTGCTTTCCATGTTTTCATATCATATACTTGCTATTTTCATTAGTACACTATTAGTACATGATTTCATTATGTTTTTGCTATGTATGCCCATTGTGTGCATATTTAGTACATCGTTTTACATGACATTTCATGCTATGTATTTTCATCATACTTAGTACATTTTACATCACATGCTATGTATGTCCATTTGTCGCATACTTAGTACATTGTTTGTGCATTCTTACCTATGGTTTAGATGATACATATTTCGCTTGCCATACATGACATTTTGTTTACGCATTACTTGATTAACATTTGACATCGATATTTTGATATCGATATACACATTTCATGGACTACATTTTGACATGGTTTTTACAAAGATATTTGACAATTGGTTTAGACATGGGTAATTTACATTGGTGGTTTGTTTGGGTAAGTGATTTAAGTAACGAGACGTGTGTAATGTGATACAAGCATGGTGGATACGCCGCTGGTACTTCCTATATATAAGTGCTTATATTATATTACATGTCGTAGCATTATTTAATTCATTCAATTTGGACTTATACATTTTACACAAATAACATATTTTCACAAGACATTGTTTTACAAAATAGTTTGTTTTATACAAATTCATTTAACCTGCTTATTCATTTAACCTTTCATCATTTTTTTTACTATACATATTTATCATCGATTTTCAAACGATTTATAAAACAAAACATTTTACAAGGATCATGACTGACTTTTGTTAAACAACTTTTTCTAAACTTATAAATGATGAATCCTAAATCGATAAAACCTATGTACTCGCCGGCATTTTTATGCTTACGTATTTTCACATGTGTTTCAGGTACAGTAGTTGGTGTTAGATGATGATGATATTGGTGTATGCTCGCATAGGAATGGACGAGGCCTTAGTGACATTAAAAGATGCAAGACTAGTTAAATTTTGTTTTACTTCTTGTTTGTTAAGACATTGTAACTCTTTTAAATCAATAAAACAACATTTCAATTTTCCATGTGTTATGAAACAATGTTTCTGTTACAACACTCCCCGACGTTTCCGCCACGTTTTGTTGTTTTACGTGGTCGGGGTGTGACAGTTAGCGATACAGGTGGTGGATTCGGCGACGTCACCTCCTGCTAGCCAACAGGAATTTCTTGTGTTTTGCGTGTTTGAACGAGTTCAAACCGAATTTTTGTGTCTTTGAAGGGAGTTACGAGTTTTGTAAGTTTTAAAACTTGATCTGGGAGCCAAGAAACCATCAACCATCATCTTCCATCAATCCCAATCACCCCCATCAATCCGAATCATCGGAACCCTAATTCTGTTGGGTTTCCGTGGTGATCGGTCAAAATTTATTTATCAAAAACCCGGTTCAATAAATAATAGTTAATTAATTAAATGAGTTAATTAATAAAACGCAGCGGAGATATAAACAAAAGATCAACAAAGCGAAACCCGACAGGATTTGGTTACATGCAAATACGAGCACAGTGAAATAAATATTTATAACTACTGATGAGAAAGATATACCTCGGTTAATGACTAACCGGTCGAGACACCGAGGTTCAACGAACGAGTGCAAGTAAATGAACCAACGAAACGCGACGAACGAGGCGGAGCCAAGCGGCGGCCGACCGCGGCAAACAGCGGCGACAGCCGTGACAAACAGTGGCGGCAGGCCAGTGGCAGCAGTGGCAGCGGCGAGCAGCAGGCGGTGGCGGAGACGGGGCGGCGACATCGACGGCCCGCGGCGGTCTTGGTGACCGGTTGTGTTTGGGCGTTGTTCAGAGCATTTTGTGTTCTCTACATTTGTTCATCCAACACATATTTCTCAAATTGCAAGACCCACCATTTAAATAGACATGGACCTTTTTTGCATGAATGCCAAGTGTCAAGACATGCAAAATTGCATGTATTCTGATTGGGCACAAATTAGGTGCAAGACAAGTGGCGGAAGATTCTTTGCATGCAATGCCATTGGCCGAGATTTAGGTGCGCGACGAAGTGGCAATGCAAGAGTGTTCTCGTCTCACCCGGTCCACGTACCCGTCTCTCTGTTAATACCCGCTTATGTTCATAAATAATTATGATCTGTCTCGTATGTTGTTCGTAATTACTAGTTAAACGGGTTAAGTGGATTTTTAGTTCGTTGCCCAAGGTGTAACTCTTACGGGTCAAGACCCGGTCGGCAGCGTTGACTTATCGAAGAGGACATAATATCTAACAGCTCCCACTTGGACGGTCTTTGATAAGATATAAACGCAAACAACCAGCGGTGTTCTAGCTACACATAGCTGCCCCCAACAGGTCATGACACTTTAAAGTCATTAACCAAGGTATCTTCTCTTTAGCAACGGCTTGCTACATGAAGATATTAGACTTATGGCAAATTTTTCGTCATCTATCCTTTCTGTAAAAGACATCAATTGGACAATGAGACATGGATCAGATTCAATCTCACATGGCGTTCAATCATTATCGTTCTCGTTCACAGAATCAAAGTGGTCCAATCAAATACACAGTAAGTTTGGGTAAGGCCTTACACTTCACTAGTTTGAATCAACGAGGGCGCCCAGATGTCTAACTGTTACATATAATGTAAGAGTACAGAATCCCATCTTGACTACATACAACTCCCACTGAACTTCAGAACCACTCCCAACCAATGCCTTTATGACTGGCAGTTACGCGACAGCGTTGGACACTGATCAAAGAATAGTCTTTAGTAAACGAAAGTTCTAGTATGTATCTCAGGTCAGAGGATACTAAATGAATATACCTAAATCAAATACATCTTATGACCATGATCCATGAAGATGATTTGATGCGAGTTACATCCAACGTTATTCATAATGAGGTTTGTGAGTTTGGAAGTCAACTCCTTGAGTCCAAAGTCAGATAGTCTTAATTCAGAGTCGTTCCCATGAGTTTGACTGACTACGGATAATTTAGAATACAAGATTCATGGATTAAACATACAAAAATCGAACACAGTTGTAAGATTCAAACCTTGTATTTAGCCAGTAAATCAAAGGTGAATTCAAAAGGTACAATTGTTTGAATGTTCGTACATCCAAATACTTAATCAAAACAAATGGTTATCCAATCTAAGACCGATAGCATTCCCATGCTTGTCCTGAGACATCGGTCCAGTGAACGGGTCTGCTAAGTTTTGATCTGTGTTTATTTTGCTTGTTAAGATGTCTCCTCGTTCCAGTATTTCCCGTATATAGTGGAACTTTCTTAGAATGTGCTTAAACATGTGATCCGGGCTCCTTGGTTTGAGCAATGATTCCTGTGTTATCATAGAATACCTAGATCGGTTTCCAAATACTTGAAACCACATCGAGGTTGTTGATGAATTACTTCATCCAAGCAGATTCTTCCGCTGCATCTGGTGCAACTATACATTCGGATTCGGTAGCTGAATCCGCCACTATACTCTGTTTGGAGCTTTTCCAATAGACAACTCCTCCATTGAGAGTGAATACGAATCCTAATTGTGAGCGAGAATCATCTCGGTCACTTTGGAAGTCAGTATCAGTGTAACACCTTACAGTGAGCTCATCTTCCACTCCTCCAAACACCAAGAACATATCTTTAGTTCTTCTCAAGTACATCGGAATGTCCTTTACTGCAGTCCAATGGGCAATGCCAGGACTATGCTGAAAAACGACTGGTCATGCTTAAAGCATACGAGACGTTAAGTCTAGTACATAGCATGCACGATTGAACCAATCGTTGAAGCATATGGAACTGCTTCCATTTGCTTAGTTTCAATGTCCGTTGGAGGAGATTGCGATTTGTTCAACACGGTTTCTTTAGTCATAGGAGCACCTCCTTTCTTGGAGTTTTCTATCTTGAAGCGTGTCATCATTTTGTCTATGTACGTTCTTTGACTTAGCCCTAGAAGCCGCTTAGATCTATCCCTATAGACCTTCATTCCTATAATGTAAGCAGTTTCTCCAAGATCTTTCATTATGAAACAAGATCCCAAAAGGTGTTTAACTTCGTTAAGCATAGGGATGTTATTTTCAATGATCAGTATATCATCCACATACATGATGAGGAATGATATGGTGCTCCCACTAACCTTTCTGTAAACACAAGCCTCATCTTCATTCTTGATAAAACCAAACTCTTTGATATTGGGTTTGCACACCTTAGTTGGATATTTAGGATCGACAAAACCTTCAGGCCGAACCTTATAGACATCTTCAGAGAGATGTATATTAAGAAAGGCGGTTTTTGTAAGTCCCGTAACGCGTGTGGATCGTAACAGAATCGTCGATCCAACCTAGAGTGCGGAATCCCCTAGATCAGATTTCACAGAAAACGAGTAGAACAAGAATCAAGAACACGATACACTTTCAATCCGGTCTTCTATTGATTATCCAACACCAAGTTTACAATCAATTCAAGACCCACTAGAAATCTCTCAGCCACTCTCTGTAGATTTCTCTCAATGTCTCCAAAATGTCTCTAATGGCTAACCTAAACCCTAATGCCAAGCCTTGTATTTATAGGACAAGCTTTGCACATGGGCTTTGGTCTGGGCCAGGCCATTCTCCAAGCCCATTACACTAAATAACTTCCTAACCAATAATGCTAAGCCCAATACAAAATATCCAAAGACTAAACAAACAAACTATTAAGCTATTGACACAAAACATGCACCAACAAACTCCCCCTTGACAATAGCTTCATAGTGTAACTTTGTCTTCAAACATCTTGCAGTCTTTTGGTCTTTGGATAGCGTCAGCTACACAGTTTCTGACATCAACAAACTCCCCCTTAGCTGATGCTTCCAATCTCCAAAACTTTCATTCGTTGTAGATCAGCGAACTAGCAATCTTTGGTTAAGCAAGTATCTTCAAACCTTCCATATCACTCTCTTTCTCTTTCTGCAACGTAGTAGAAGGATCCTACCATGCATCTTCACACGTTCTTCACTTCACTCTCAATCTGTACTTTACTTGTATTCTGCACTTCACTTTGATAACTGCATCAATCTGTTTAGAAGCACAAGCAAGTATCTCGAAAAACCATTAGCTTTTTTTTTTTTTTTTACATTTAAAGATAAACCAATATTTTATCTTATCATGCAAAAACAACTACATGTCAGTTCAAAATGGGAGATCTTTTAAAAGGAAAATCTTTTTGGTATTTTTGATAGTTTCAAAACAAAACAAACTAAACTAACTAAACTAAACTCAAAAATATTTACAGTAATATATTTTTGTGAGTATCATGTGCAAGAAGATCATATCAACACAATCAAACTGTTTTCACACCATTTATATAATTCTTTATTTAATTTTTCGTGAAAAGCAGTTCAAGACGATTACCAGTATGTTTGTCCACAAAAACAAAATGCATGAACATTTCAAGTACCATTACCGTATGATACGTTAAGGTAATTTTATTATACCAAAATACAAGCGTGTCCCACTTCAGGATGTACCCCCGCGATCAAGGTATGCACAAAGATTCATCGTAGTAGGTGAGTATACTGAATTCATCCGTTTTGTTTTTCAACGATAGATAATTGGTGAATAGGTCAGTACTTCCGTACAGCAGAGAGACCAAAATATCTTATCGAGGGCTAAGACGGATACCATTTTTGGTAGAATTGTGCATTTTGCACTTATTGAATGACTCTCTTTGAGAGCTTTTTCATTTTCAGGGTTTTGGCATTTTTAGCTCTTTTAAGATATCCTGGGTGTGTCTAGGTCAGCATGTATCTGGATGCAGCAGAAGGACACCCATGATATCCCCGGATGAAATAACAGTATGAAGACCCAAAACTTCAGATTTTGGCAATCTATCAACACAAAAATTAAGGTCATTAAACCATACACCACTGATGTGTTCCCCACTCATACTCAGTGCATTTAAGCTTATATCACATTGGTAAGTTGATTATTTCATGCTTTTTGCCTACTGGTACATCATATGATGAAGCTGCTATCACACTTAAGCAATTTTGGTTCAATTTCAGTGTGACAGTCTAACTTGCTGATGTACTATCATTTCTTCTTTTTCACACAGTGATAACCCATTTTTGATTTTCTATTTTTTATGTTTTTGATTTTTCAATTTTTAAAAGTTTACAACTTACTCCCCCTAAACTCACGCACTATCTAAACTCTTTTTGGCTTAGAGGAATTTCTCCCCCTAAATTTTTGTTTTTATGGAATAAGTCTAAAAACACAAATTTAAACACAACCAGACTCCCCACTTTAAATCTGACTGTTGGTGCAGTTGTCTGTCGACTACATCTTCGTTCGAGTCTTAGTATAGGACTGATTGTATATTGTACGGAAAACGAGGAAATATGTAATATTTAGGTCCATTAGAGTGTGGATCGCTCGAACGGACATATGTGTGGTCTGCTCGAGCGACAGGACAGTTGAATCGCTCTTTTGGCAATTGAGCTGGTGCGCTCGAATGGACAAATGCTGGATCGCTCGTACGACATGTTGCTGGACCGCTCGAGTGCCAATGAGCTGAACCGCTCGAGTGGCAATGAGCTGAACCGCTCGTATGACACATGTTTGGACCGCTCATTGGACCATGTCCAATAAGCGATCCCAGTGTTCTATAAATACCGTTGGAGCGATTTCAGTTGTAACAGTTGAAGAAATCGTGTGGAAGTGCTGCTGGTGCAAGATTTGAAGTGTAATCAGTGTAAAATCAATAAAACAAGTAGTTAAAGTGATTTGTCTGCTATTTCTACCTTAGTTTCTTGTTATTCCGCACCTGAAACCAAGGAGAAAGCCTCTGAACGACTCGTTCGGGTCAGAATACGATCCTACAATTGGTATCAGAGCTCAGGAGGAGGTTCTCTGCAGAAATTAGCCGGATTTCATCACTTTTTCTTACTTGTACACCTTCTTTTCTTCGTTCGGAAAGATTTAACGGTTGGAATCGTCTCAAAATCTCAGGGATTGTGCGCAACTATACAGAGACAAACCCTAGAAAGTTTCGAATCAAAATTCGAAGTTTAGGTGGGTCAAAATTGGAATTGAGCTTGAACCGCTCGAACGGACAGCTCTTGAACCGCTCGAACGGACAATTCTTGGTCCGCTGGAACGAACTTATTTTGAACCGCTTATACGACCAGTTTGGATCGCTTATCCGGACGGTTGTGGATCGCTTATCCGGACGGTTTTGGATCGCTTATTCGAACACTTAATCTGGATCGCTTATTTGGTTCATCCTAGTTCGCTTATTTGGCCCAATTAGTTCGCTTTTGTGTCAAATTGCTGATTGGTCCGCTTTTCAATCACACTTAGTTCGCTTATTTGTCAACAAACACGTGTCGGGTTTTTACGAAACATGGCGATGGTGTTTGATGAACAGGAGAACTATTATTTCGAAAGATTTAATGATTGGCATCACGGATTTCTAGATGAGGGTTATAGAAAAGTGAGCAAAGATGAAACGTTGGATGATCTTAAAGACCGATATAATGTCTTACTGAATTATTTGAAAGATCATGAGATATATCCGTCAAATGTTGAGAAATTGGAGAAATTTGCAGATGCATTACCGATTGAATGGGGTGAATGTTTGAAAAAAATTTAAGAGAGGACTCAAATTTTTCAAAGCTACCTCTAAATCAATTCATCAGCAAACTTAAAGCTCATGAACTTGAAATCAGAAAGAAAAAGAAAGAAATGATCAAGGTTTTGGAAAATAATGTACTAGATCTGAGTTCAGATGTGATTGAAGAGATGCACAAAAGGGTTACTAAATGTGTCAGGGCAAAATATGCGCTGAAATACGATTTCAAACGAGGTTGTTATATTGACAATAATGGAAATCCTTTTGATTTCGTTAAAATCTTTTGTACAGGTACATTCATAGCAAAGGAAGAAGAAAGTCCAAAAGCTGAAGAATCGGTGAAGAATGAATCAATGTGCTCAAAATGCGATAACGCCAAGACTGATAATGACAAACTCGTGAAAGACATGGCAAGTTTGGCATCTGAAGTCAAAAAGCTGAAAGACGAGAAGCCGCTGCTGAAAACCAGATTCTTTGGTTACATGAAAATTGTGAGAAACTAAAAACAGAAAATGACAAACTGTTAAATGATTTTAACAGTTTGACTTTGAAAAATCAAAAATTTGCAGGGCAAATGAAAATTCTTGAAGATGGGAGAAATGTGTTCAGTAAAAACAACATTGAAAAACAGAAAATGATAAATTCCCATCTTCAGAAAATTATCGAACTTGAAAAAGAAGGTGAATGTGCTCAAATGAAAATCAAAAAGTTGGAAAAAGAGCTTGAAAGCAAACAGAAATCTTCAGAAGATTTAGATTTCTGGATTAAGCTTGAAAACAAGAATCTGAAAGCGAATGAATCAAAATTTCAGGAACAGATAAAAGTTTTGATGAATGAAAAATCTGTTATTGAAAATTTGAAGAATGATAATGAAAAAACAATCAAGTCTCATTTTGGGAGAATATCTCAGCTTGAAAGTGAAGCTGAGAATTCGAGGAACAAAATTGATGAACTTGAGAAGAAATTGATAGGTTTTGTGACTAAATCAGACAGTTTGAAGTTTCCCTGTCTAAAACCAATCAATTCTGTTTCAATAAGTGATAATGTCACAAACTTTGACAAAGTCAAAGTTAAAGATTGTGGTGAAAAATCTGATGATAAAAAGGAAAAGTTTCAGAAAACTGTTCTGCAATCAACTGAAAAGGGTGAATGCTCGAAGCAAAAACCTTTGAAGAAGAAAGCGGAACAGAAACAAAAAATTAAAAATGAGAAAATTGTTCAAAAAGATAATAAAAGCTCATCAGATCAATCATCCAATCAAAATGAAAAATTACAAAAAGTAAAAAATGAAAATTCAAAAAATGTTGGTAATAAGTGGTGCAGGTCGAACCACAGTGCTCAAAAGCCAAATCCAGCAAACTTGAGGAAGGAATATCACCAAGCCAGACAATGCTATGATCTGAGCGTTTGGTGTGAAGGTGGTATACGGTACGATAACAGAGTGTGTTACAGCTGCGGATATCACGGATACATTGCTGTTAACTGCCAATACTGGAGTTATGAGACCAGGAGGTGCTTTAACTGCAACATCAAAGGTCACATTGCCCGAGATTGCCCAAGGAGATCGCATGAAAGATTGAGGGCCAATTCTCAGAAAATGCCAAAGAAGATACCAGTCGTTGTCAAGCCCATAGAATTGAAAGCTTCGGGCCAAAACGTCAGAGAACAGAAGGTCAAAGAACCTAAAGTTCAAGAAACAAAAGTGAAGCTTTCTCAGGGGCAGAAAGATCGACTGAGGAAAAAGAGAAAGAAAGCGAGAGAATATCTCGAAAAGATTTTGTCCTCGGGTTCGCCCGACAGATCGAATAAAAGTTCTGATGAATCTACTCCCTCAGCTGTAAAGACAAGCAAAAAGAATTCATCAGATACAAATCTGGGGACAAAAGAGGAGAAGAAGAAGGAAAAGGTCGGCGATGAATCTGATGTGCCGAAGTCAGACAAGCCACCTTCAGGCGATGAATCTGACTCATCAAAGTCAGACAAGCCACAGTCAGGCAATGATTCTGGTATGGTAAAACCAGAAGAGCCTTGTGTTGAGGTAAAGGTCGAGAATTCTAGTTTAACAATGGATGAGAAAAACTTTCCACCATTGTTGAACAAGAATTCAAAATCACCCAAGGACAATCAGGCTTGGGTGAAATTGTTTAAATAGAAAAAACCTGACTTGCCGGAGATCCCAAGACGGTATCGTGGATCATGAATCGGCATTTTTCTCAAAACTTTAATCGGTAACGTCAATCATACAAACGGTAAAAGGTTTGTATGTGTTTTTCTTACAAGAGGTATTAGACGAATTTATGTTTCGCAATTGGTACAGAGGATTCTGGACTGCAAATGGTAAATCATGGACATTAACTTGTACTTGGATTTTCCTACTATTGTGTAGAAAACAAGATGATGAAGTAACCCCGTACCTAAACTGTTTAGTAAACAAACTAATTTTTCCGGAAAAACCATTTTGATTAAAACAAACTTAAGTGTTTTGAAATCTAAATGGGAAAATAGTTTGTTGAGAGGGGGAGTTCTGATTGTTTTGCATGAGAATGGTGAATTGAGGTAATTCACATAATGTTGTCATATTTCTTGTATAGTTTGTTTTCAATTTTTCCTCGGAAAATCAAAATTGAAACATATTTTGATTTTAGGGGGAGTAATAAAATTTGAAAAATTTAAAAAATTGAAAAATGAAAAAGAGTTTTGTTGCAAAAAGAGGAGATGATAGTACATCGGTAGACTATCACAGCATGCTATAGATTTCTAAAGTCAAAAATGTTTTTAAACAAGTCTTACTAATGATGTGTCAGTAGACTTCACACAGTTAGTAAATTGTATTTGAGATATAAACCTAAATTCAAACTTGCTTAGTTTGTGGGGAACACTACTTGGATATATAGGTAACCCCTGAAATCTCGTTTGAAAGGTTTCTTATTCTGAAATACTAGGTTCTTATACTCTAATGATGTCTGGGGTATTATTCCGGGACTTCTGCTGAACGGTAGTTCTGACCTAGTCCCTGGCTAATACTTTCTCCAATATGCTTGAAACATAGCATAAAGCCCTCAGCTGATTAGACAATAAAATTGATGATCAGTTGTTGTAGCTGAAAAGATCCTCTAAAGGGGACACACTGCTAAGTCGAAGCTGATATCTCTCTGCTGAACGGAAGTTCTGACCTGAGATCCCTCAGTTCTCGCATTTTTCCCCTAATTTATATACAGATATCATTCATAGTATATTTACCTGTAAATCAAAATTTTGAGATCTGGATACGGGAGTATATTCAAGAGGTGGGACACGCAAATAAGTCTAAGTTCTAAAACATTAAATACATATCTTGAATCAATTGAAAATTTGTGTAGAGGTTTAAGTGGACAACAATACTGACAATCAGAAGTGAATTTGTTTTTAATATTTGCTGATTAGTAAGATCAACGGTGTTAGTGATATGTCTCAAAATCCGATATGATCCTCTTGCACAATCTCTCAAAAATAGTGTTTTTTTTAGTATTTCCTTAAATTCAAAAATCCAAAAATATTGTGTTTTTGTTTGTATTTTGAAAACTACAAAAAGATTTTCGACAACAAAGTGTGAAGAGCTGATTTTCAACAATTCAAGTGCGAAACATGTTGAACTTGTGGTTTGGGAGAGAGTGGGTGTAAATGTGGAGATTTAAACGTCAAAATGGTTCATTAAACTTGAATTCTAAGTTGAATGTAAACCTACATATTGATCTTCATAATTTTTTTTAAATTGTTTATATCTGAAACAATTTCTTATGAAATGTTTCTATGGTGGTAACAAATCCCAGACGACTATCCTAGCAAGATGATAGGGGGAATCTGACGAAAGTTATAGCCAAAGAAAGAAAGATCCAGGCAGATTTCTTGAAGAAGACCGAACAATATCCGAGAATGTCATGTTGAAGACTCTCACTGAAGATTCCGTCAACATTCAAGGGGGAGTCTGTTGGTGCAGTTGTCTGTCGACTACATCTTCGTTCGAGTCTTAGTATAGGACTGATTGTATATTGTACGGAAAACGAGGAAATATGTAATATTTAGGTCCATTAGAGTGTGGATCGCTCGAACGGACATATGTGTGGTCTGCTCGAGCGACAGGACAGTTGAATCGCTCTTTTGGCAATTGAGCTGGTCTGCTCGAATGGACAAATGCTGGATCGCTCGTACGACATGTTGCTGGACCGCTCGAGTGGCAATGAGCTGAACCGCTCGAGTGGCAATGAGCTGAACCGCTCGTATGACACATGTTTGGACCGCTCATTGGACCATGTACAATAAGCGATCCCAGTGTTCTATAAATACCGTTGGAGCGATTTCAGTTGTAACAGTTGAACAAATCGTGTGGAAGTGCTGCTGGTGCAAGATTTGAAGTGTAATCAGTGTAAAATCAATAAAACAAGTAGTTAAAGTGATTTGTCTGCTATTTCTACCTTAGTTTCTTGTTATTCCGCAACTGAAACCAAGGAGAAAGCCTCTGAACGACTCGTTCGGGTCAGAATACGATCCTACACTGACTAAAGTTTTTCCACGTTTAACACATCAAAACAATCACAAAAGTAAATAGTTCGTTACCCATGTTAACCGACTATTCACCTCAGATGCTGTACAGGAATAACCACTGTCGAACACATCAACAGTCCTTCTTGGTCATCCTGCATTCACTCAACAACTTAGTTAGTTTTGAGAACCCAAGCATTGATGGTCTTGGGTTTGCCGTATTCATCCAATACAGGAACATCCATCCAATATCCATCACACCTCAGTGGATCCTTGGGTAACCTTTTATCTTGATACCCTCTTCTCCCATAATCATACCATGAATTTTGAAAAAAATTTGGATGTTGTTGAACATTCGAGTTACTAAAACCCCTATGTCCATTTCTTTGTTGAAAATTTCGATTACCAGCAGTTTGGTATCGATTTCGATCTCCAAAATTTCTAGTTTGACTTTGAAAACGATTTGATTTACCATTATAATTACTAAGCTGTGGAGAAATACTTCTTGGTCTATCAAATCTTTTCGAAGTTGAAGGTTTTGATTGAGATTCAGGTTTCTTAGCTTGACAACTAGTTTTTACACTGTTGCTTGACCCAACCTGATTTTCAACCTTAACCTCATCAATCTTTTGTTTACCTTTCTTCAAAGGACAACAACTCGCCACATGTCCTTTGTTGTGACATTTAAAACAGGATCTTTGCTTACGACTTTTCTTTTTATTTGATCCCTTTTTAAATGTGTTGGTGTTTTTGTCTTCAGTATCCTCATCCACTTTATGAGGTGTACTGTTAGACCCAACAGATTCTTTCAAAGAAACTGGACTATTTGGCAAGTCCACAGCTATCGGATCCACTGCTACTTGTGCAGTGGCAACAAAATCAGCTAGCTCATCTTCAGTTGGTAAAAATGAGTATTCTTGATTTCCAGAAGATGAAGCTTTTGTATACCCCACCCCTGTTTTATCATTACTCTTTTTTAAACCTTTTTGAATTTGAGTTCTGACTAACGAAGAATTCCCAAAATTGTGTAACTTCCCCTGAAGTTCTACAATTTTGGCTTGTGCATCAGCCAATTCTGTGCACTTTTCTGAAAGCTCGTTAGTCTTTTCTTTCACAGTTTCACGAGCCAAATCAATGACCTGTAACAGTTCATTGACTTTGCTTGTCAGACTGCTAATTTCTTGTTCAGTTGATTTGAGTTTATTTAAAAAATCTGACTCTCGTTTAATTAAAAGAACATTTGACTCTTTTAATTTTTGTAAGTCAGCTAACTGAATTGTGTTTTGCTCCGATAGTCTGTCAACTTTGCCTTGTAGTTCAGTGCAATTTAGACATGTATGACTTACAGATTCTGATGATACCTTCACCTCTGAAGTAAGTCCATTCACATCCTTCAAGCCCTTTGAAACTTCTGCACCTTTCTTTTCAGCATTCTCCTCATCTGCTTCCTTCTTCTCTTCTTCCTTAGCAGCCTCCTCTCCTATCTTCACAGCTGCCAGCTCAGCTACCAATACTTGATCACAAGTAGTTACCTTTGAAAAGATCTGATAACGTTTTTCTAAAGCTTCCCACAGATCTCTAGAATTCCCATAGTTCTTAAAGGTATGCTTTATCCCTTCAGGTAAGGATTTCTTGATCACTGCTAAAGCTCTCTTCTCAGCATCAACCACTTGTCTCTCAGATTCATCCATCTTCTCATAAGAAATCACCTTAACACTTCCTTCAACACGGCGTGTAGGAGCAACATATCCATCTATCATACAGCTCCACATTCTTGTATCTTCACTTTTCACAAACGCCTCAAACTGCTCTTTCCAGTCAGCGTATTCATTGACGTTTTTAAGCTTAGGCCAGTTTTTAACAACCTCACTTCCATTATTCATCTTAGCCATCACGTAGTGTAAAAGTTTAAATGGATTTTGGTAACCTGTGTGAAAATCCAAATCTAACTTCTCTACTGGTCCCTGTCGAGCCTTTACCATAAGCGAACTGATAAAACCGTACAAATATTTTCCGAAAACTGTTTTTACCAAATTATACCGTTAGATTTGTCTCGAAATTACGATTCCAATGATATATAATGTCAAAAACCTGTTTCGGTTTTTTTTTTGTCCTAAAAATCCAAGGATCCCAACGGTGCAAACGGTTTGTCCAAATGAGTTACGGATAGTTTTCTAAACGCGAAACAATGAAATTTTTCTTACGCAAGCCAAGGAAAATTCCACCCCTTCCGAAATGGTCAGAAATGGTCCGTAATAGTTCGTAATCAACACCTTCTGGTCCGAAATGGGAGACTCTGATCCGAAATGAGGCTTAAGGATCCATAATGATCAAACCTTGATCCGAAATGATCAGTAATCCTTCAGTTTTATCCGAAATGCAGGTTAACTGATCCGAAATGCAAGTGTTTTATCCAAAATGGTTGATTTCTGACCCGAAATGGTTTACTTCAGATCCGAAATGGGTTGTTTTGGTCCGAAATGGATCAGTCCAATCCGAAATGCTTATCTGAAGATCCGAAATGGTCCGTAATTGCTTGTTTTCTATCCGAAATGCAAGTATTCTCGTCCGAAATGCTTGTTGCTGGTCCGAAATTGATCAGAAATGCAAGATTTCTATCAGTAATGGTCCGAAATGCAAGCAGTTTATCCGAAAACACCAGCAGAACCCTAGAACAACCGTCAAAAACGCCCAAATCTTCGATTTTTCTGCAGAAAACGATTCTGAACCGAGCAAAACAAGAGCCTAACGCTCTGATACCAATTGTAAGTCCCGTAACGCGTGCGGATCGTAACAGAATCGTCGATCCAACCTAGAGTGCGGAATCCCCTAGATCAGATTTCACAGAAAACGAGTAAAACAAGAATCAAGAACACGATACACTTTCAATCCGGTCTTCTATTGATTATCCAACACCAAGTTTACAATCAATTCAAGACCCACTAGAAATCTCTCAGCCACTCTCTGTAGATTTCTCTCAATGTCTCCAAAATGTCTCTAATGGCTAACCTAAACCCTAATGCCAAGCCTTGTATTTATAGGACAAGCTTTGCACATGGGCTTTGGTCTGGGCCAGGCCATTCTCCAAGCCCATTACACTAAATAACTTCCTAACCAATAATGCTAAGCCCAATACAAAATATCCAAAGACTAAACAAACAAACTATTAAGCTACTGACACAAAACATGCACCAACAGTTTTGACATCCATTTGCCATATTTCGTAATCATACTACGCAACTATGGCAAGCAATATCCTAATTGATTTAATCATAGCAACGGGCGAGAAGGTCTCATTTCAATACTTTGAGTTTGAGTGAAACATTTCACAACTAACCGTGCTTTATAGGTGTGTATATTTCCATGCATATCGGTTTTTCTCTTGAAAATCCATTTGCTTCCTACTCCCCGAGATTCGGAGGGTAGCTCAACCAAGTCCCATACTTGATTGCCATGCATAGATTGCATCTCGAAGTTCATGGCTTCTTGCCATTTCTCAGATTCCGAATCTAAGGTTGCAGATTTGTAGTTAGCAGGTTCGTCGTTAGACTCAGCTACTAATAAGACTTCGGTACCTTTTAGACGCCATAGGAATCTATCAAATTCTTGCGAGTTCTACTACTTCTGCAAACGCTTGTGTTTTATGTCTGATTCATTGGCAACAACTACTTGTTGATCAGACAGTCCGACTACATTAGCGGTTGTTTGTAGTTCTCGAATTTCTTCTAGATCAACCACATTATTTCCAGTTTCTGGATTAAGAATTTCTTCCTCGAGAAAGTATCCTTTCCGTTTGATGGAAATCACATTTGCATCAGGATGGTAGAAATAATATCCGCTTCTTTTATAGTATCCGACGAAAAACAACCTTTTTTGCCTTGAGGATTGAGCTTATCATCAGAATCACTTGTGATGTATGCTTCATATCCCTATACTATAAGGTATTCCAAATCGGGTTTACGCCCATGCCATATCTCATATGGCGGTTTTGTTTACCTTTTAGTCGAAGCCAAATTGACAATGCGGGTAGCGATCATAAGAGTATGATCCAAAAGGAGTGAGGCAAGTTAGTTCTACATATCATCGATCGAACCATATCAAGTAGAGTTCGATTTCACCTTTCACTCATGCCATTAAGTTGGGGTGTGCTAGGTGGAGAGGTTTGTGAAACTATTCCACATTCTTTTAGATGATTTAGAAATTCAAAGCTGAGGTATTCACCACCTCGATCTGATCGAAGTACTTTTATCTTTCTATCAAGCTGGTTTTTATTCATGGTTTCTAGTCATGGTGTTGATGCACGGAATGTCTGTTGACTACGTCTACATGATGTCTTAGGTCTAGATAGGTCAACAAGGAGTCTAGAAAGTCAAAATATGTATTTTATGATCAAGGTTCGCTTATATGTACATTTTAGATATAGGTTCGCTTATAAGGATTAGTAGGTTCGCTCATAGGGTCGTGATGAGGTTCGCTTATTAGGTAAAATGACTGGTTCGCTTATTTGGTCAGGTCATTGGAGCGAACCAGCTAGATCTATAAATGGGGGACATTTGGAGCGAATCTGTATGTGTGTGTTTGTGTGCTCAGGAGCCGAAACTCTGTCAAAATCACATTTGAAAGCAATAAAAGTTGTGGAGTTGAAAGGACAAGCTGTTGTAACCTTGTATACTCTGTTTCCGCCTTTGTATATGAGGATGAGCTACCTTGACTGACGTTTTAGGGTCAAACAACGGTCCAACAAGTGGTATCAGAGCTCAGGACGAGGAGTTCATACTACTATAGCTTATATCTGCAGAAATCTCTCTTTTCTACTCACTTTCTCTCATACTTTTTTAGTTTTCAGTGGTTCCTATGGTTGAAATTGTCTGAAATTTGAGTATAACATGTAAAACACATTAATAACAAACCCTAGAAAGTTTTAGAGTGAAATTCGGATTAAAAATGGTTAAAACCGGCTAAAAACAGTGGTTCGCTTTTTCGAACGACAGGCTCGCTTTTACGTACAAAAATTCTCATTAGATTCGCTCGTAACAATCAATCAGGTTCGCTCTTTCGGACAATTTTACTAGTAGATCCGCTCATTCGGACAGTTACAGGTCCGCATATTTGGACATATTTGGGTTCGCTTATCTGACAATTCGCTTATACCGGTCCGCTCGAACGAACGATCACAGGTCCGCTCGAACGGACATCAACTGGTTCGCTGATAAGACATTGTTGGGTTCGCTTATTTGAACCTTACTGGTCTGTGACAACTCGAACTTTAGACTTGCTTTGATGTAACGTTACGTGCTTACGAGAACTAAATTGTACGATCTAATGAATGTTATGATGTTATGTGCCATATGTGTATACATGCTATATGAATGATTATGTGTTCGCGAACCCAAACCGCACAATTTGAACCGATCCGCACAACACTACATTCGAGTGCACAAGCCCTTTGGGCCACACCTTGTACGCGGACCATTAGACAACCGAGTGGGCTCGGCCCACTCCCCACTCGCAAACACTAAACCCTTTGGTAAGGGTTTGATTCTCATTGTTGTTACAAAACATCACACACACACAAACCCTAGAAGCTCTTGCTCTCTCTCGTTTGCTTGGAACCCGACGACACACACACCCTTACAACCGAAGATCATTCTCATCCGGATCATCCTTGTTCCTTCTCCAATTCGGTTAGTATGATTAAGTGATGTTGTTGTTGTTGTTGTTTGTTGAGGTGTTATAGCTAGTCGACTTATATGTGTTTTGCAATAATAATCGGATTGTTGATATATGAAACTGAATGTTTGTTAATCGGTTAACATGTACGGTTATGATAATATTAATCCATTGTTATGTTCGGCTGTGATATGTTTCGGATTGCTGTAATCGGATATGATTGTTGTTGATGTTCATAAATCGGCTCATATGTTTGGTTAGGGATCATGTATGATGTTCTTCGGTTTGATTTAGGATGATCATATGATTAAGTGGTACGAATATTGTCATTGTTCATGATGTTGTGAATTAGGGTTCATACGGTTTTTGTGTTAAAAATCCTGTTTAATCGATGGTTTGCTAGTTGAATAATAGGAATTGTGTTAATTGATTGAATGATAATTCTGGTAACAATTGAATGTTGTAACCGATCTGCTTGAAATCAGGAAAACTGTTACACTTGGTTGCGACACAGATTGCGAGTCGAGACCCCATGACCCCGACTCGAGACCACAACAGCATGAACCGTAACCACGGTTGCGAGTCCCGTTGCGACTCGTAACCAGACCATGATGAACCGAGATCACCATTGCGACTCGTAACCAGCTGTTGCGACTCGTAATCTCCGGTTGCGACTCGAGATCGCCGGTTGCGACTCGAGACGAGTTAATGCACGTACACTGTTTGGGCCTTCACTGTCACGGGCCCAATCAATTGGGCCCAACGATTGGATTTGTGGACTGTTTGCTATTGGACTAGTGTGCGTTTACTATTTGGGGTGAATGTTAATTGGGCCGGGTTATGTTGGGCCAAGATTAACACGCACAAGTGTGCTCTTGACTGCTAGTTGGACTACTTATCTGTTTGGGCCGATTACTTGGACTCGTTACATGATTTGAATTGCTGACACGTGTACATATTTGCCATGAATATACGTGCTATATACGAACCTGACTTGTATAATAACCATGATAGGACGTGGTTGACCATTTACTAGCTTAACTGTACTTTTTGTGTATCTGCCGAGCAAACCAAGGTGAGTTCACACAGCCAAGGCATGGGATTCCCGGGTTGGGAATTGGGTTGGATATGTTGAATATGGAATGATTACTCGTACTTACGCATTCTCTAGACTATAGACCATCGTCCCCAGGTTAGTCAGGACACGTTACGTAAAGCCTACGTAACCCAGTATGTTTGCCATTTGTCTCCCGGGTCGGGAGGACACGTTACGTAAAGCCTACGTAACCCAATACCATCTACTGGCTTCCGGGTCGGAAGGCCACGCTGCGTAAAGCCTACGTAGCCCCCACGCGTACCACTGTCCTCGGGGAAGGGCACGTCACGTAAAGCCTACGTGACCGTGTACGTTTTCCTGTTCTCGGTAAAGAAGAACACATGGTCGGAAGTTAGTCTAGTAAGTACCACTGATGAGAAGCCCTCATTAGTAAGGATAAACGTGGGAAGCCCCCACCAGTAATATAATCACAAGGTTTGGGAAGCCCCCACCTTTAGTACACACTAGTATGGGAAGCCCCCACTAGCTATACTTATGCACTATGTTATGAACTTACTTTCTGTGAACTCGCTCAACTAGTTTGTTGATTATTTGCTGCATGCCTTGCAGGACCTTAGGTACATTATGGAGCTTGCACAAGGAGGAGCAGGGCGTTGTGGGATACGGATCATGAACGATATTGAACTTATAACTATTTTGAGTTTACATTACTATGCTTCCGCTATTTAAACGATGTTTGGTTTGGAACATCAATCATGTCATGATGATTTACATTAATACTTTTATTATTAAATGCTATGTTTGATATGATTGATGGCTTGATCCTGGTCAGTCACGCTCCCAAGCGGTGGTACTCCGCGGGTGGATTTTGGGGGTGTGACAGATTGGTATCAGAGCCATTGGTTATAGAGAACTTGGTTTTAATATGGGAAAATGTTTTTATTAAAACCGGACTATAACCAGAACTGTGCTCTCAACGATCCACAACGACGCTTCGCTCCATGTGCAAGACTCGACATCCTAGGTAATAAGGTTTATGTTTATTGCCTGTTTGCTAGAACTGCTTAGAACTTTGCTCGTATTACGTTTAGATACACATGATACTATAGCATGAGAATCCCTACGTGCTTACACTTTTCTGTCATCGCCCTATTCGCGAACCATTCTTACCTATGCTACTTGTTACAATGAAGATCATGTCTGGAAGAATCAACATGACACAAGCCCAGCTAGAGGCTCTCGTTCAAGCTCAAGTTGCTGCGGCAGTTGCAGCAGCTCAAGCAGGTAGTATATCCTGCAGTATAGGCACACACTAGGATCTTTGGATCCTACATTAACACTCGTATTTAACTTCGTCCTATTCGTACACAATAGGTCAACACGCGTAGCAGCCTGTCTGCACTTTCAAGAACTTCATGGACTGTCGTCCAAATTCCTTCAGCGGCACAGAGGGGGCAGTGGGACTCCTCCATTGGTTTGAAAAGCTAGAATCAGTATTCGAAATGTGCGAGTGCCCTGAGGCTCGCAAGGTCAAGTTTGCCACTGGCACTTTGGAAGGAATAGCACTAACTTGGTGGAACGCCCAAGTTCAGATCTTAGGGTTGGCAGCTGCTAACGCCACCCCATGGAACGATTTCAAGGAACTCATCAAGCGTGAGTACTGTACGCGTGAAGATATTCACAAGCTGGAAGACGAGTTGTATAATCTGAAAATGGTTGGATCAGAAATCGAAGCGTATACTAAACGGTCGAATGAGCTGGCCGTACTGTGCCCAACTATGGTGGACCCTCCATACAAGCGCATTGAGATGTATCTCAAGGGGCTGGCACCAGAAATCCAGAGCCATGTTACTTCGGCTAATCTCGACAACATCCAGGAAATCCAGCGTCTCGCTCATCGCATCACCGACCAGGCAGTGGAACAGAATAAACTACCTAAGCGTGTCGACGCTACTACTACAGTCACTCCTTCAGCTACTCCTGCTACTACTAGCGAAAGCAAAAGAAAATGGGATGGAGATTCCAGCAGGGGTTCAGCGACTGTTCAGCCACAAGCTCAGCAGCAGAAGACTGACCACTACCAGAGCCCCAGTCAGCAATCCTCTGGTGGTCACAGACAGAGGAGATATCAGGGAAGTCAACCTAAGTGTTACAATTGCCACAGACATCACAATGGCCCGTGTAACAAGGGTCGTTGCCAAAGGTGTCTTAAGATGGGTCACGAGGCCAAAGACTGTAGGAGTCCACGGCCTGCGCATCAGAATCAGCAACCTCAGCAACCCGCTCCACAGAACCAGCAGCAGCAGCAGCCACAGCGTGGAAACCGGGGATGTTTCCAGTGTGGGGCTGAAGGTCACTTCAAACGTGATTGCCCTCAGTTGAACCAGAACCGCAACAACAATAACCAGGGCAACGGGAATAACAACAACGGGGGAAACAACAACAACGGCAACGAAGCTCGTGGTCGTGCATTCGTACTAGGTCGAGGTGACGCAGTGAACGATCCCAACGTAGTTATGGGTAAGTTTCTCCTCGACAATATTTACGTTACTGTTTTGTTTGATTCGGGTGCGGATACAAGTTATATGTCTGTGAAAATGTGTCAACTGCTAAAACGTGCACCAACACTTTTACCCACCAAACATGTAGTAGAGTTAGCTAACGGTAAAAGTCTAGAAGCCACGCACCTAGTTCAGGGTTGTAATCTTATCCTAGCTGGCCAAGCCTTCTCTATTGATCTCGTTCCCATAGTTTTGGGTAGTTTCGACGTTGTGATTGGGATGGATTGGTTATCTCAACACCAGGCAGAAATTTTATGCAGTGAGAAAATTATTCGCATTCCTCGTTCTGGTCAGGAACCTCTCGAAGTGCAAGGTGACAAGAGTGGTGCTGTGGTTGGCATCATCTCTTTCGTGAAGGCTCAGAAATGCTTACGTAAGGGTCACACTGCCATTCTGGCACTCGTTACAGATGCATCGACGAAGGAAAAGAAATTGGAGGATATTCCAATTGTACGTGACTTTCCTCAGGTGTTTCCTGAAGACTTACCTGGCTTACCGCCTCATCGTCAGGTCGAATTTCAGATCGAGCTCGCTCCAGGAGCAGCCCCCATAGCTCGCGCACCATATCGTCTAGCTCCATCAGAATTGGAGGAACTGTCAAAGCAGCTACAAGAGCTCTTGGAAAAGGGCTTTATACGTCCAAGCTCTTCGCCTTGGGGAGCTCCAGTACTTTTCGTGAAAAAGAAGGACGGTACGTTCAGGATGTGCATCGACTACCGTGAACTCAACAAGGTGACGGTGAAGAACCGTTATCCTCTTCCGCGCATCGACGACTTATTCGACCAGTTGCAAGGGTCGTGTTACTATTCGAAGATAGACTTAAGGTCAGGGTACCATCAGCTGAGAGTCCGGGATGAGGACGTCTCCAAGACAGCCTTCAGAACTCGTTATGGCCACTACGAGTTTCTTGTCATGTCGTTCGGGTTAACGAACGCGCCTGCTGTATTTATGGATCTTATGAACAGGGTGTGCAAACCCTATCTAGACAAGTTCGTCATAGTATTCATTGACGACATCCTGATTTACTCCAAGAGTCAGGAGGAACACGAGCAGCATCTTCGTCTTATTTTGGAACTCCTTCGGAAGGAACAGCTGTACGCCAAGTTTTCTAAATGCGACTTCTGGCTTCGTGAAGTCCATTTCTTAGGTCATGTGGTAAACAGGGATGGGATCCATGTCGATCCATCCAAGGTAGATTCGATCAGAAACTGGCCTGCACCACGTACGCCGACAGAAATACGCCAATTCTTGGGTCTGGCAGGTTACTACAGACGGTTTATTAGAGACTTTTCGAAGATTGCTCAGCCGCTTACGCTACTTGTGACAACTCGACCTTTCGACTTTAAATACACGTCGACTTTGACCGTTGACTTTGACTGATGAGTTGTTTGACTTGTGATTGTGCATGTTGTAATAAGAAGATACATATTGTGATTATTATATGTTAAGTGGTTGGTGTTATAATATGGAACTTGTTTTGAAACCTAGAATAATTAAGTCATGTATAGGCTCGACGAAACACAAGATGTGTTTCGTCATTAACAACTCGACGAAATAGAAATTTGATCCGTCAACCCTCATTGACGAAACATCTATTTCGCCGGCCCAAGACTCGTAAAGCCCAGTTATGGCCCAAGTTAGTTGCGTGATTATATTAATTTAGGTTGTGTTGAGAACGGTTACAAAACTCTAAAAACCCTAGGAGCTCTTTCCTCATTTGACGGCAGCCGTGTGACCTCGTGATCCCCAACGGACGAACGATCGGAATTACTCCTTTGTTCATTGCGGTTAGTGCAAAAATATGATCGGAATATGTGTTAGTACGATTATTTGAATAATATTCTACATGCGTCTGTAATGATAACTGTTGTGATGGTTGTGATTTATACGTTTCCTTTCGGTCCAATAAGATCCCTCATATTGTTTTATATCATAATTGTACTCTATTATATTTCTTGGTGCCATTATTGTGCGTAAGAAATCAAACCCACCGATTTGTTTGGCCAATAGCATTTAGCGATAGTCATAAGAGTGGCCGACCTTCATGCTTAATGTTACATGTGTTGTGTCAGTTCCTATGTGCTTTAAAATAGGAGTCAGTATTGATTTAATGATTGTGTGTTATTGGTTAAACTGTTGGCTGAATAAGAGTTGGTCCAATCGAAATTAAGGGACATATTGTACACTCAAATAGATTGAAGGTTTAACGTGCTGTACATGTGTGTCGGCCAACATGATGTTAATGCATGTGATTTGACAGCTATCTAGTTTATAAGTCGTTAGACTTCAAGAGGGTGGTGGTCACATGTGGGATGGTTTGATTTGTGGAGTTGGGCGGTCAACCGAAAGCCCTTGGCTGTGGGTTTCGGCCCATATTGAGTGGCGGCTATCTTGCACGAGATTCCATCACCGGCTAATATTCTTTTGCGGTCCAATGAGAGTTGGCGGTGGGGATAGGTGTCGGCCACTAAGGCATCTAGGATATTGTGATGTTGTTGTTACTTGCTACTCGAAAGATAGTTGTTGGGACCGAAGGATAGCTTTGACCGAAAGATGTTAGTTATACGAAACATAGTTGTGAACCGAAAGATAACTGTTTGACGAAAGATAACACATGAACCGAAAGGTAGATGTGCGTCGAAAGATAAGGGTGGATTCGAAAGATATTGTAGGTTATGAACATGCTTTGAATAATGGAACATATGTTTGATTTATTTGGCATGCCATGCTTGGTGATGAGTGTTAATAATTGTATTCGTGCACGCTGATGATTTAATGTGAAATAATACGTGTTGTGCCGATATGCAAACTGACTGTTATGTGAACATTAAATTGCATGCGTATCATTTCGAACATGAACTGATTTGTTATACGTGCATACAATAGGACGTGATTAATTACTTGTGAGTGCATAACCTAGCATACCGAGCAAACCAAGGTGAGTTCACACTCTTACCAAGGCATGGGATTCCCGGGGTGTTGGGAATGGGATTGAAAAGATAAGGTTGAATAGATACACTACTGACACTATGACTAGACTACCATATTACTATCCTCGGATGTGAAGGATACATATACTGATCACTATCCTCGGATGTGAAGGATACTTATACTGATCACTATCCTCGGATGTGAAGGATACTTATACTGATCACTATCCTCGGATGTGAAGGATACTTATACTGATCACTATCCTCGGATGAGAAGGATACTTATACTGATCACTATCCTCGGATGTGAAGGATACTTATACTGATCACTATCCTCGGATGAGAAGGATACTTATACTGATCACTATCCTCGGTTGTGAAGGATACTTATAGTTACGAGTAGTCTAGTGGTTATACAACGTGGGAAGCCCCCACCAATAGAACGTACTAACGGCCCAGTAGAGCCACCTGTTACAAACGAATTTACTATTACGCATTTACTTTCTGTGAACTCGCTCAACTAGTTTGTTGATCATTCTGTTACATGCCTTGCAGGTCGTTAGGTACTTGGAGCTTGCACACGGAGGAGCTGGTCGTTGTGGGGCTTGGATCTTGATCATCTTGTTAAACACTTTTGATATTTGATACTTATTTGCTATGGGTTTTACAATAATACGCTTCCGCTAAACAATGACAACTTACTTATGTTTTGGAAACACCTTTCATATGGAATTGGTTTGGTTTATATTGCATTTACTTTTACTTTATACAATGTTCTGTATGATTGGTGGCTTGATCCTGGTCAGTCACGCTCCCAAGCGGTGATACTCCGCAGGTGGATTTTGGGGGTGTGACAGATTGGTATCAGAGCCATTGGTTATAGAGAACTTGGTTTTAATATGGGAAAACGTATTTATTAAAACCGGACTATAACCAGAACAGTGCTCTCAACGATCCACAACGACGCTTCGCTCCACGTGCAAGACTCAACATCCTAGGTAATAAGGTTTATGTTTATTGCCTACCTGATAGAATTGCATAGAACTTTGCTCGTAGTATGCTTACGTTACTTTGCTCACTACTTGTTATTGCTTAAGAACACCTATGTGCTTACACTTTTCTGTCATCGTATTACTCGCGAACCTTTCATACCTATGCTACCTTTACTGTTCGATCATGTCTGGACGTGTTGACATGACTCAAGCCCAGTTGACGGCTCTCATTAACGAACAAGTCGCTGCGGCGCTTGCAGCCGCACCAGCAGGAGGTATAACCTGCTATTCCAAACCTATCCTAGGACGTTAGATCCTACTCTCGTGACCCAACTCTCGCGCTTAATCTTGACCCATCTTTCTCGCGCAACGGGTCAGAACGCACATCAACCTCTCTGCACATTCCAGAACATCATGGACTGTCGTCCAAGCACATTCAGTGGCACATTCAAGAACTTCATGTGTGAACGCCCTGAGGCTCGCAGGGTCAAGTACGCCACTGGTACTTTGGTAGGAATCGCGCTAACCAGGTGGAACGCGCAAGTACAGATACTAGGGTTGGCAGCTGCTAACGCCACCCCCTGGAACGAATTCAAAGAACACATTAAAAGGGAATACTACACGCGTGATGACATCCACAAGTTGGAAGTGGAGCCTTACCATTTGAAAATGACGGGGTCAGAAATTGAAGCTCATACGAAACGATAGAACGAACTGGCCATCTTGTGTCCAACCATGGTGGACCCTCCAAACAAGCGTATCGAATTGTAACTCAAGGGTCTAGCCTCAGAGATTCAGAGCCACGTTACCTCGGCTAACCTCGACAACATCCAGGAAATCCAGCGTCTCGCTCATCGCATCACCGATCAGGCAGTGGATCAGAATAAACTGCCTAAGCACGTCAGCGCTACTGCTACAGTCACTCCTTCAGCTACTCCCGCTACTCCTAGTGACAACAAGCGGAAATGGGATGGGTATTCCAGCAAGGGTTCAGCTACCGTTCGGTCTCAAGCACAACAGCAGCACAAGAATAGTGATCGCCAGAGCACAGCAGAAGCTAAGGATTCAGGAGCCCACGGCTTGCACATCGGAATCGCCAGCAGCAACAGCAAGCAGAAATCCTATACAAAGAAAAGATTGTTCGCATTCCTCGTTCTGGTCAAGAACCTCTCGAAGCTCAAGGCGACAAGAGTGGTGCCGTGGTTGGCATCACCTCTTTCTTGAAGGCTCAGGAATGTTTGCGGAAGGGCCACACCGCAACTTTGGCTCTCGTTACTGACTCATCAGCGAAAGAAAAGAAGTTGGAAGACCATTCAGTTGTACGCGACTTTCCTCAGGTGTCTCGCGAGGATTTACCTGGTCTACCGCCGCATCATCAGGACGAATTTCAAATCGAGCTCGCTCCAGGAGCAGCACCCATAGCTCGAGCACCGTATCGCTTAACTCCACCAGAATCGGAAGAACTATCGACGCAGCTACCAGGAATCTTGGATAAGGGATTTATCCGACCTAGCTCTTCGCTTTGGGGAGCTCCAGTGTTGTTTGTGAAGAAGAAAGACGGTACGTTTAGAATGTGCATCGACTACCGTGAACACAACAAGGTGACGGTGAAGAACCGTTATCCTCTTCCACGCATAGATGACCTATTCGACCAGTTGCAAGGGTCGTGTTATTACTCCAAGATAGACTTGAGGTCAGGTTATCATCAGCTGAGAGTTCGGGATGAGGACGTCTCCAAAACCGCTTTCAGAACTCGCTACGGTCATTACGAGTTTCTGGTCATGCCATTCGGGCTTACGAACGCGCCTGCAGTCTTCATGGATCTTATGAACAGGGTGTGCAAACCTTATCTTGACAAGTTCGTCATTGTATTCATCGACGACATCCTGATTTACTCCAAGGGTCAGGAGGAGCACGAGCAGCACTTACGTCTTAACCTGGAACTTCTTCGAAAAGAGCAACTGTACGCAAAGTTTTCAAAATGCGACTTCTGGCTTCGTGAAGTCCACTTCCTAGGCCACGTGGTAAACAAGGATGGGATTCACATCGATCCATCCAAGGTAGATTCGATCAGAAATTAGCCTGCACCGCGTACACCGACAGAAATACGCCAATTCTTGGGTTTGGCAGGTTACTACAGACGGTTTATCAAGGATTTCTCGAAGATCGCGCAACCACTTACACTACTGACACAGAAGGGTGTCACCTACCGTTGGGGCAACACGCAGGAAACTGCTTTTCAGTATCTAAAGGATAGGCTTTGCAGCGCATCTATTCTCTCTTTGCCAGAAGGCACAGATGACTTCGTAGTATATTGTGACGCATCAATACAGGGTCTGGGTTGCGTACTGATGCAGCGGGATAAAGTGATAGCCTACGCTTCTCGGCAACTCAAGGTTCATGAACGGAACTACACGACGCACGATCTAGAGCTGGGAGCTGTTGTTTTCGCGCTTAAGGTATGGCGACACTACCTGTACGGTACCAGGTGCACGATTTACACCGATCACAGGAGTCTCGAGCATATCCTTAAGCAGAAGGATTTGAACATGCGTCAACGACGATGGGTCGAGTTACTTAACGACTACGAATGCGCCATCAAGTACCATCCAGGCAAAGCCAATGTTGTGGCTGATGCCCTCAGTCGAAAGGACACTTTACCTCGGCGCGTGCGAGCGCTACAGCTTACGATTCAGTCCAGTCTTCCTGCACAGATGCGAGCTGCTCAGATAGAAGCACTAAAACCCGAAAACGTCAAGGCTGAAGCCTTACGCGGCTCACGACAACAAATGGAACAGAAGGCAGACGGCGCCTACTATGTAACGGGGCGTATTTGGGTCCCACTTTATGGCGGTTTACGCGAACTTGTAATGGATGAAGCTCACAAGTCTCGCTATTCGGTACATCCAGGGTCGGATAAAATGTACCACGACATCAGCACTACTTATTGGTGGCCTAGTATGAAGGCTCACATCGCTACGTACGTTGGAAAATGCTTAACCTGTGCGAGAGTCAAGGTTGAATATCAGAAACCAGCTGGTCTACTTCAGCAGCCTAAGATACCACAGTGGAAATGGGAAGAAATTTCCATGGATTTCGTTACGGGCTTACCTAGATCCCAGCGTGGGAATGACACTATTTGGGTGATCGTTGATCGACTCACAAAGTCTGCTCACTTCTTGGCTATCAAAGAAACGGATAAGTTTTCTACCCTAGCAGACATCTACTTGAAAGAAGTTGTTTCGAGGCACGGAGTGCCCACCTCTATTATTTCGGATCGCGATGCACGATTCACGTCAGAGCTTTGGCAAGCGATGCACAAATCCTTCGGCTCACGGTTAGACATGAGCACAGCATATCATCCTCAGACGGATGGGCAGTCTGAGCGAACTATCCAAACTCTAGAAGACATGCTTCGAGCATGTGTCATCGATTTCGGCAACGGCTGGGAAAGACACCTCCCTTTAGTGGAGTTTTCATACAATAACAGTTACCATACCAGCATTCAAGCCGCTCCATTCGAGGCATTGTACGGACGTAAATGCCGGTCACCTCTCGGTTGGGCAGAGGTGGGGGATAGTCAGATTACAGGACCAGAAATGGTAGTTGACGCTACTGAACGGATTGCACAAATACGACAACGCATGGCGGCAGCACGCGACCGTCAGAAAGTCTACGCGGATAAGCGTAAGAAGCCATTGGAATTTCAGGTCGGGGACCGGGTTTTATTAAAAGTCTCACCCTGGAAGGGTGTGGTTCAATTTGGTAAACGAGGCAAACTCAATCAACGGTTTGTTGGACCGTTCGAAATCACTGAAAGAATAGGCCCAGTAGCCTACATACTGAACCTACCAGCTGAACTCGGTGTAGTTCACAATGTATTTCACGTGTCGAATCTGAAGAAGTGCCTGTCAGATGAGACCCTCATAGTTCCTTTTAAGGAACTCACTATCGACGAGCGGTTGCAGTTCGTCGAGGAGCCAGTTGAAAGCACGGACCGGGATGTTAAGGTCCTCAAACACAAGAGAATCCCTCTTGTTCGAGTTCGTTGGAACTCCCGACGTGGCCCAGAGTACACCTGGGAACGCGAAGACCAGATGACAGAAAAGTACCCCAGTTATTCGAAACCAATGCAACCACTACTGAGGCTGAAGCTACTACTACTGAATTTCGGGACGAAATTCCAAATCAACGGGGGGATGATGTGACACCCCAGGAAAACCAGTGAACGATGTAACTTACCTAGCTTCCTCAGTGAGTGCGTACCAAATTTCGGGACGAAATTTCCAATTAGTTGGGGATAATGTGACAACTCGACCTTTCGACTTTAAATACACGTCGACTTTGACCGTTGACTTTGACTGATGAGTTGTTTGACTTGTGATTGTGCATGTTGTAATAAGAAGATACATATTGTGATTATTATATGTTAAGTGGTTGGTGTTATAATATGGAACTTGTTTTGAAACCTAGAATAATTAAGTCATGTATAGGCTCGACGAAACACAAGATGTGTTTCGTCATTAACAACTCGACGAAATAGAAATTTGATCCGTCAACCCTCATTGACGAAACATCTATTTCGCCGGCCCAAGACTCGTAAAGCCCAGTTATGGCCCAAGTTAGTTGCGTGATTATATTAATTTAGGTTGTGTTGAGAACGGTTACAAAACTCTAAAAACCCTAGGAGCTCTTTCCTCATTTGACGGCAGCCGTGTGACCTCGTGATCCCCAACGGACGAACGATCGGAATTACTCCTTTGTTCATTGCGGTTAGTGCAAAAATATGATCGGAATATGTGTTAGTACGATTATTTGAATAATATTCTACATGCGTCTGTAATGATAACTGTTGTGATGGTTGTGATTTATACGTTTCCTTTCGGTCCAATAAGATCCCTCATATTGTTTTATATCATAATTGTACTCTATTATATTTCTTGGTGCCATTATTGTGCGTAAGAAATCAAACCCACCGATTTGTTTGGCCAATAGCATTTAGCGATAGTCATAAGAGTGGCCGACCTTCATGCTTAATGTTACATGTGTTGTGTCAGTTCCTATGTGCTTTAAAATAGGAGTCAGTATTGATTTAATGATTGTGTGTTATTGGTTAAACTGTTGGCTGAATAAGAGTTGGTCCAATCGAAATTAAGGGACATATTGTACACTCAAATAGATTGAAGGTTTAACGTGCTGTACATGTGTGTCGGCCAACATGATGTTAATGCATGTGATTTGACAGCTATCTAGTTTATAAGTCGTTAGACTTCAAGAGGGTGGTGGTCACATGTGGGATGGTTTGATTTGTGGAGTTGGGCGGTCAACCGAAAGCCCTTGGCTGTGGGTTTCGGCCCATATTGAGTGGCGGCTATCTTGCACGAGATTCCATCACCGGCTAATATTCTTTTGCGGTCCAATGAGAGTTGGCGGTGGGGATAGGTGTCGGCCACTAAGGCATCTAGGATATTGTGATGTTGTTGTTACTTGCTACTCGAAAGATAGTTGTTGGGACCGAAGGATAGCTTTGACCGAAAGATGTTAGTTATACGAAACATAGTTGTGAACCGAAAGATAACTGTTTGACGAAAGATAACACATGAACCGAAAGGTAGATGTGCGTCGAAAGATAAGGGTGGATTCGAAAGATATTGTAGGTTATGAACATGCTTTGAATAATGGAACATATGTTTGATTTATTTGGCATGCCATGCTTGGTGATGAGTGTTAATAATTGTATTCGTGCACGCTGATGATTTAATGTGAAATAATACGTGTTGTGCCGATATGCAAACTGACTGTTATGTGAACATTAAATTGCATGCGTATCATTTCGAACATGAACTGATTTGTTATACGTGCATACAATAGGACGTGATTAATTACTTGTGAGTGCATAACCTAGCATACCGAGCAAACCAAGGTGAGTTCACACTCTTACCAAGGCATGGGATTCCCGGGGTGTTGGGAATGGGATTGAAAAGATAAGGTTGAATAGATACACTACTGACACTATGACTAGACTACCATATTACTATCCTCGGATGTGAAGGATACATATACTGATCACTATCCTCGGATGTGAAGGATACTTATACTGATCACTATCCTCGGATGTGAAGGATACTTATACTGATCACTATCCTCGGATGTGAAGGATACTTATACTGATCACTATCCTCGGATGAGAAGGATACTTATACTGATCACTATCCTCGGATGTGAAGGATACTTATACTGATCACTATCCTCGGATGAGAAGGATACTTATACTGATCACTATCCTCGGTTGTGAAGGATACTTATAGTTACGAGTAGTCTAGTGGTTATACAACGTGGGAAGCCCCCACCAATAGAACGTACTAACGGCCCAGTAGAGCCACCTGTTACAAACGAATTTACTATTACGCATTTACTTTCTGTGAACTCGCTCAACTAGTTTGTTGATCATTCTGTTACATGCCTTGCAGGTCGTTAGGTACTTGGAGCTTGCACACGGAGGAGCTGGTCGTTGTGGGGCTTGGATCTTGATCATCTTGTTAAACACTTTTGATATTTGATACTTATTTGCTATGGGTTTTACAATAATACGCTTCCGCTAAACAATGACAACTTACTTATGTTTTGGAAACACCTTTCATATGGAATTGGTTTGGTTTATATTGCATTTACTTTTACTTTATACAATGTTCTGTATGATTGGTGGCTTGATCCTGGTCAGTCACGCTCCCAAGCGGTGATACTCCGCAGGTGGATTTTGGGGGTGTGACACTACTGACACAGAAGGGTGTTACCTATCGCTGGGGAGAGCCCCAGGAGACTGCTTTTCAGCACCTAAAGGATAGACTTTGCAGTGCACCTATCCTCTCTTTGCCAGAGGGCACAGATGACTTCGTGGTTTATTGTGATGCATCCATTCGGGGACTGGGATGTGTGTTAATGCAGCGCGACAAGGTTATTGCTTACGCCTCTCGTCAACTCAAGATTCATGAACGGAACTACACGACGCACGACTTAGAGCTGGGAGCTGTTGTTTTCGCGCTGAAGATATGGCGACACTACCTGTACGGTACCAGGTGCACGATTTACACCGATCACAGGAGTCTCGAGCATATCCTTAAGCAGAAGGATTTGAACATGCGTCAACGACGATGGGTTGAACTGCTGAACGATTACGAATGCGCTATCAAGTACCATCCAGGCAAGCCAATGTTGTGGCTGACGCCCTCAGTCGGAAAGACACTTTACCTCGGCGCGTGCGAGCGCTACAGCTTACGATTCAGTCTAGCCTTCCTGCACAGATACGAGATGCTCAGGTAGAAGCATTGAAGCCCGAAAACGTCAAGGCTGAAGCCTTACGCGGCTCACGACAGCAAATGGAACAGAAGGCAGATGGCGCCTACTATGTAACGGGGCGTATTTGGGTCCCACTTTATGGCGGTCTACGCGAACTTGTGATGGACGAAGCACACAAGTCTCGCTACTCGGTACATCCAGGGTCGGATAAAATGTACCACGACATCAGCACTACTTATTGGTGGCCTAGCATGAAGGCCCACATCGCTACATACGTTGGAAAATGCTTGACCTGTGCGAGAGTCAAGGTTGAATATCAGAAACCAGCTGGCCTACTTCAGCAGCCTAAGATACCTCAATGGAAATGGGAAGAAATTTCCATGGATTTCGTTACAGGCCTACCTAGATCCCAGCGTGGGAATGATACCATATGGGTGATCGTGGATCGACTCACCAAGTCTGCACACTTCCTACCTATAAAGGAAACGGATAAGTTCTCCACTCTCGCAGACATCTATCTTAAAGAGGTTGTTTCGAGGCACGGGGTGCCCACATCCATCATTTCGGATCGCGATGCACGATTCACGTCAGAGCTATGGCAAGCGATGCATAAATCTTTCGGCTCACGATTAGACATGAGCACAGCATATCATCCTCAGACGGATGGGCAGTCTGAGCGAACGATCCAAACACTTGAAGACATGCTTCGGGCATGCGTTATTGATTTCGGCAACGGCTGGGAAAAGCACCTCCCTTTGGTGGAGTTCTCGTATAATAATAGTTATCACACCAGCATTCAAGCCGCTCCATTCGAGGCATTGTACGGGCGTAAATGCCGGTCACCTCTCTGTTGGGCAGAGGTGGGGGATAGTCAGATTACGGGTCCAGAGATAGTAGTGGACGCCACAGAAAAGATCGCACAGATACGACAACGCATGGCGGCAGCACGCGACCGTCAGAAAGCCTACGCGGACAAGCGTAGAAAGCCATTGGAATTTGAGGTCGGGGACCGGGTTTTATTGAAAGTCTCACCCTGGAAGGGTGTGGTTCGTTTTGGCAAACGGGGCAAACTGAATCCGCGATACATCGGACCATTCGAAATTATAGAAAAGATTGGCAAGGTAGCCTACAAGTTGAATTTACCAGCTGAACTCGGGGCAGTTCACAATGTCTTTCATGTATCGAACTTAAAGAAGTGCCTATCTGATGAAAACCTCATCATTCCTTTCAAAGAACTCACTATCGACGAACGGTTGCAGTTCGTCGAGGAACCAGTGGAAATCACGGACCGGGATGTGAAGGTCCTCAAACACAAGAGAATCCCTCTTGTCCGAGTTCGTTGGAACTCCAAACGTGGCCCAGAGTACACCTGGGAACGCGAAGACAGGATGACAGAAAAGTACCCCCAGTTATTCGAAAACAATGCTACCACTACTGAGGTTGAAGCTACTACTTCGGAATTTCGGGACGAAATTCCAGATCAACGGGGGAAGGATGTGACACCCCAGGAAAATCAGTGAACAATACAGTTTATCTAGCTTCCTCAGTGAGTGCATACCAAATTTCGGGACGAAATTTCCAATTAGTTGGGGATAATGTGACAACTCGAACTTTAGACTTGCTTTGATGTAACGTTACGTGCTTACGAGAACTAAATTGTACGATCTAATGAATGTTATGATGTTATGTGCCATATGTGTATACATGCTATATGAATGATTATGTGTTCGCGAACCCAAACCGCACAATTTGAACCGATCCGCACAACACTACATTCGAGTGCACAAGCCCTTTGGGCCACACCTTGTACGCGGACCATTAGACAACCGAGTGGGCTCGGCCCACTCCCCACTCGCAAACACTAAACCCTTTGGTAAGGGTTTGATTCTCATTGTTGTTACAAAACATCACACACACACAAACCCTAGAAGCTCTTGCTCTCTCTCGTTTGCTTGGAACCCGACGACACACACACCCTTACAACCGAAGATCATTCTCATCCGGATCATCCTTGTTCCTTCTCCAATTCGGTTAGTATGATTAAGTGATGTTGTTGTTGTTGTTGTTTGTTGAGGTGTTATAGCTAGTCGACTTATATGTGTTTTGCAATAATAATCGGATTGTTGATATATGAAACTGAATGTTTGTTAATCGGTTAACATGTACAGTTATGATAATATTAATCCATTGTTATGTTCGGCTGTGATATGTTTCGGATTGCTGTAATCGGATATGATTGTTGTTGATGTTCATAAATCGGCTCATATGTTTGGTTAGGGATCATGTATGATGTTCTTCGGTTTGATTTAGGATGATCATATGATTAAATGGTACGAATATTGTCATTGTTCATGATGTTGTGAATTAGGGTTCATACGGTTTTTGTGTTAAAAATCCTGTTTAATCGATGGTTTGCTAGTTGAATAATAGGAATTGTGTTAATTGATTGAATGATAATTCTGGTAACAATTGAATGTTGTAACCGATCTGCTTGAAATCAGGAAAACTGTTACACTTGGTTGCGACACAGATTGCGAGTCGAGACCCCATGACCCCGACTCGAGACCACAACAGCATGAACCGTAACCACGGTTGCGAGTCCCGTTGCGACTCGTAACCAGACCATGATGAACCGAGATCACCATTGCGACTCGTAACCAGCTGTTGCGACTCGTAATCTCCGGTTGCGACTCGAGATCGCCGGTTGCGACTCGAGACGAGTTAATGCACGTACACTGTTTGGGCCTTCACTGTCACGGGCCCAATCAATTGGGCCCAACGATTGGATTTGTGGACTGTTTGCTATTGGACTAGTGTGCGTTTACTATTTGGGGTGAATGTTAATTGGGCCGGGTTATGTTGGGCCAAGATTAACACGCACAAGTGTGCTCTTGACTGCTAGTTGGACTACTTATCTGTTTGGGCCGATTACTTGGACTCGTTACATGATTTGAATTGCTGACACGTGTACATATTTGCCATGAATATACGTGCTGTATACGAACCTGACTTGTATAATAACCATGATAGGACGTGGTTGACCATTTACTAGCTTAACTGTACTTTTTGTGTATTTGCCGAGCAAACCAAGGTGAGTTCACACAGCCAATGCATGGGATTCCCGGGTTGGGAATTGGGTTGGATATGTTGAATATGGAATGATTACTCGTACTTACGCATTCTCTAGACTATAGACCATCGTCCTCAGGTTAGTCAGGACACGTTACGTAAAGCCTACGTAACCCAGTATGTTTGCCATTTGTCTCCCGGGTCGGGAGGACACGTTACGTAAAGCCTACGTAACCCAATACCATCTACTGGCTTCCGGGTCGGAAGGCCACGCTGCGTAAAGCCTACGTAGCCCCCACGCGTACCACTGTCCTCGGGGAAGGGCACGTCACGTAAAGCCTACGTGACCCTGTACGTTTTCCTGTTCTCGGTAAAGAAGAACACATGGTCGGAAGTTAGTCTAGTAAGTACCACTGATGAGAAGCCCTCATTAGTAAGGATAAACGTGGGAAGCCCCCACCAGTAATATAATCACAAGGTTTGGGAAGCCCCCACCTTTAGTACACACTAGTATGGGAAGCCCCCACTAGCTATACTTATGCACTATGTTATGAACTTACTTTCTGTGAACTCGCTCAACTAGTTTGTTGATTATTTGCTGCATGCCTTGCAGGACCTTAGGTACATTATGGAGCTTGCACAAGGAGGAGCAGGGCGTTGTGGGATACGGATCATGAACGATATTGAACTTATAACTATTTTGAGTTTACATTACTATGCTTCCGCTATTTAAACGATGTTTGGTTTGGAACATCAATCATGTCATGATGATTTACATTAATACTTTTATTATTAAATGCTATGTTTGATATGATTGATGGCTTGATCCTGGTCAGTCACGCTCCCAAGCGGTGGTACTCCGCGGGTGGATTTTGGGGGTGTGACATGGTCCGCTCATCTGTCAATCACAGATTGATCCGCTTATTTGTCCAGATTTTCAAAAATTTGAAATTTTTTTCTAAGTGTTGGTTGTTTTTGCAGGAATAATCAAAATGGATGATATTTTCATGAATCCCTTCAGCGACATGTATGCTTTCATGGGAAGTTCTGGAAACAACGATACGTCTTCAAGCAATACGAATGAGGATACACCTAAAGAGAAAAAGAAAGAAGCTTGGGAGTCGGAGAGTGCATTTGGTATATTCAACAAACCTCCAAAGCTAATGGCTATAGAAGATTATAGTAGGTGGTCTACAAAGTTTGAAAACTGGCTGATGGCATTCGCATTTGCAAGTTGGAAGAGTATGAAAAACGGATATGCAAATGGAAAGAAGAATGGTGAAGCATTGAGATCAGCTGAAGAAATTGAAGGATTTGTTGCCGAGCAAAAGTGTGTGGCATTATTGTTTCAGTCGGTGCGGGAAGACATCATTTCGTTGATAGACTACTCCAATGCTAAAGATTTATGGGAAAAACTCAAGAAAAAGTGTCTAGGGAGTAATGAGATTGTAAAAAATAAAACGAAACTTCTTAGAAAATAGTTTGACATGTTTAGTTGTCTTAAAAATGAATCGGTTTGTAAAATGATTGAAAGGTTCGGTCATCTGAAGCTGGAACTTGCACGACATAAGATCACGTATTCTGATGAAGAACTTGTTGACAAACTGTTCGATTCATTACCAGATGAAGTGGATTGGAGATATTACGCACTGATGTTGAAGAACACTATTGCTCCTGAAAATTTGACTCCAGATTTGGTGATTGAGAGACTTGAAAGTCATGAGCTAGAATTGAAGAAAACATACAAAGTCAATCACTCATCTTATCAGCAAAACCTGGATTTGTACTATCAGAAAAGCTTGATGCCGAAAGCTACTTCTCCGAAACTGCATTTTCTGCTGAGAATGTTTCTTCAGCAAACAAAGAAAGTCAAGGCAGTTCAAACAGTGGAAGTCACAGTGGTTATCACAGTGGATCTACGTCTTCTGCAAATCGTTCTGACGCGAAGTTTTCTTGCAACATCGCGATAGATTTGAAGAACGCACAGAATTTTGATGAGGAGTCGGCTAAGCAACAGATGGTTTTCTTGGCATCTGTGTTGGAATCTTATGAAGGGTTGGTGGCTGGTAAGATCGGGAATACAAATCTGACAAAAGAAGATTACGATCAGATAGACCCCGAAGAAATGGAGCTTATTGACATTCGTTGGGCAATGGCAAGTGCTGTTCGACGTGCTCAACATTTCATGGAAATTACCGGGAGAAAAATGATAGGTGGTCCGTCTACAAAGTTGGGGTTCGACAAATCGAAGGTGACGTGCTTTAAGTGTAAGCAGAAGGGTCACTTCATGCGTGAATGCAGAAATGCGTACGCAGATGAGTCAGAGAATCCATTTCGAGATGATTACTACAAAAAGGCAATTTATCATCAAAATAAATCCGAGCCGCCGAGATTGAAACAGACTAAAGATAATAGAGACAAATCAAGGGCTCTCGCAGTGATTTATGATGATGAGGGGTACGATTGGAGTAAGGTAGTGTTACCGGAAGAAGATGCGGTTGGTTACGCATTCATGGCGAATGATGATGAACCGATTCAGTGGAAAGATGATCGTACTGACGAGCAGAAGTACTGTTATAGAAAGATGATTGCTGAAAACAGAATCTTGAAGATCTCTCGCATTTATCTGGAAGCAAGACGAGCAAATAGATGGGATCCAGATAGGGAATGTTATCTTGATCGATATGGAAACATTGCGATTGATGACAGCACACTTGATATGGAAGCCATCATCAAGGAGATAAAAGAGGATGATGAGTATTGGCAGCACAAGTGGTGGGGAACGCCAACTGAGAAGATGATTGAAGAAGAGAAAGAGAAAGAGAGAAAGGAGAAAGAGGAGAAAGAGATGAAAGAAAAAGAAGAGATTGAGAAAGCAAAGCAGGTTGATACAAGTTTGATCGATACTACGCAGGAGTTGACAACTGAGAACCTGGGAAAGATGGCTGACAAAGTGCTGGCTGCAAAAGCACTCGAGGTAGATCCTATTTCTGTTACTGAGTCAAAGGATCAGGTCAGTCAAAATGCGTCGACGAATGTGTCAGGTAACAAAGTCGATGGAAATGCTGACTGCAAAAATTACACTAAACAATGCAATTTTTGTAGCACTGTCACGTACCTAAACAGTGAGAAAATCAAAAATCTGACAACGAAGGTTAGAAATGTTGAGGATCAGATTCTAGGTCGTGACAAAACAATAAAAGCTTCAACTGAACGGATCAAGGAATTAACAGTTCAAATTGAAAATGATAAAACTGAACGAGAGAAAATTAAATGTGAAAATGAAAAAATAATTCTTGAAAACCGTCAAATTTCTGAAAAGTTTGAAAAATTGAAAAACATTGTCAAAGATAGTGATGATCGTAATGGTAAAACGTATAAAAAAAACGAACATCTGAGAGCTGTGGTGAGAATAAAAGAAGAATTAATTAACAAACAACTGGATGAAATTGCTAAATTGAAACTTAATGTTCAAGAAGTGGAAATTGAAAATGAAAGAATTCAGTTGAAGTTAAATAACTATAGCTCAGCAAGCTTTGTTTTGCAGCATATTGTTCCCAAACCTATAGGGAAAAACAAAGCTGGCGAGGATGTGTTTTCAGATGGAACGGGTGTAGGGTTTCACAAAGTTCCACCGCCAATCTTAGACAACTACACGAAAAAGCAGTCTAGTTTGGTGGAAATTGAGGAAGAAAGTGATGTTAAACTTCCTGAAAACATTGATGTCACGTTCACGTCTTCCAATGACGAGGGTGTACAAAGTGATGTGGTGAAAAGTGTGATAGACAAAGTGCTTAAACCGGATTGTGACACTTCTGAGGAGGATGTGTGTTTCTTGGATAAATACATTCCGAAACAAAAGTCCAAGAACAACTTAGATGAAGAATCAAACCTTGTCATGTACAAGATGATGGGTTCGGATAAGTTGTTTTCGGATTCAGAGTTTCCGATCGAGAATGTTAACGTGAATAAATTGACAAATGTTTTCAAACTTGTTGAAGTAGAGTTGTCAGCTGTGAACAATTTGAGTCGAAAGAAAGACAGGGTTTACAACGAGAAAACTGGTTATCCACCGCGTTTTTACAATAACAACAGAAACAACTGGTCGGGTGGTTATCAGGGGGGTAAACCATTTCAGAAAAAGAATATTTCACACAAGAGGTTTGTTGAAAAGAAAAAGTTTGTGAACAGTTCAAGTTCACTTGCTGATGAAGAAAAAGAAATTTTTTCAAAATCGAACAAAGAATTTTTTGAGAAGAGAGTTTCACAGGCTCAGTCTGAAGGCACGAGTCGGGTAGCTGATACTCGTACTTGTTTTAGATGTGAACAGGTTGGTCATATTGCATGAAAGTGTACATATGTGAAGCCTAAGACTGAAGCTGTGAAGACTCAACAAAAGAAGGTTGATGTGAAGGGTAAAGCACCGATGTATGTTGAGAAGAAAGTTGTTGAAAAGAAAAACGCTAAAATCGACAACCTAAAAGTAAAAACTGAACCCGTAGGAAAGTTGCTAACTAAAAATGACAAATTTTACAAAAGGGTTGTAGTAACTCAACAGGTGTGGAAACCTAAAATTGATTCAAATTTTGAGAAGAAAGTTTCAAATTCTGATGAGAAAAAGGCTGAAGAGCCAATTATTGTTGATTATGATGCAAATTTTCCGCCTCTCAAGGCTAAAAATTTCAAAATTCAAATTGCGAGAGTCAAGGTTGCACCTAAGGCTGATGAGGCCTGGGTGGACTCAATGTTTGACTAAACAGTTTGAATTGCCGGAGCTTCCTGGATTGCGAAGCATGAATCGGCATCTTTCTTGAAGTTGTTTAAATGATAATTTGTTATGTGCAGGATCTTCCAAAACTTGTATCCAGGTGGATAATGGATAGTGGAGCGTCAAGGCATATGACAGGGAAGACCGCATTGCTGTATGATGTGCATAACATTAACGGTGGTTATGTGGGTTTTGCGGGTAATCAAGGAGGAAGGATCATAGGTGAAGGAACATTGTCAAATGGCATTATAACATTTGAGAGAGTTAACTACATTGCTGAGCTGGAGAACAATCTGCTGAGTATCTCCCAGATCTGTGACCGGATGTATACTACTCATTTCACCGACAAAGAATGTTTGATCTTGAAACCGAGATTTGTGATACCTGAAGAGTGGATCATCATGAGGGCACCAAGAGTCAACGATCTGTACGTGTTGGACATGAGCGTCGCTACTACAACCACAGGTCAGGCTCATTGTTTTGTGACCAGAGCAACGGAGAAAGAGTCAAGGTTATGGCACCGAAAGATGGGGCATATTCACCTAAGGAAAATGAATCACTTAGTGCATAATGACTTGGTCACAGGAGTGCATGTTAAAGGTTTTCATCTGGAAGGGGAGTGCATAAGTTGTGTCAAAGGCAAACAGAAGAAAAAGTCACACCCTACAAAGCAAGTCAATTCAGTTTCAAGACCTTTGGAAAGACTTCACATGGATTTGTTCGGTCCAGCGAATGTCAAGAGTATAACAGGAGATTACTACTGTTTGGTCGTGACTGATGATTATTCCAGATTTTCTTGGGTGATGTTTTTGAAATCAAAAGATGAGACTTTTGATAGTTTGATGGCATTGTTTAAAAGAATTGAGAATCTGTACCAGAGGCCGATCTGTAGAATTCGCAGTGATAATGGTACTGAGTTCAAAAACAGTAAGATGGAAGAATTTTGTGACGAAAGAGGTATACTGCATGAGTTTAGTGCTCCGTACACTCCGCAGCAGAATGGAGTTGCAGAATGCAAAAACCGGACGCTAATCGAGACAGCCAGAACGATGCTTGCAGACTCTAAGTTACCAATAAATTTCTGGGCTGAAGCTGTTTCTGCTGCATGCTATACTCTCAACAGAGTTCTTACTGTAAAGAAGTTCAATAAGACGTGTTTTGAGCTACTCAATAAACGCAAGCCGAATTTGAAGTATCTAGAACCGTTTGGGTCACCCTTTACGGTGATAGAGCCTAAAGGAAAGTTTGGTCCGAAGAGCGTTGAGGGAATCTTTGTGGGTTATTCAAGTCCTTTGCGACGTGTTTTTATTCCAAGCGAGAAGCAGATTATTGAGGCAGCAAATGTTGAATGTCAGGGGTACACTATGCCGCCACAGAATCCTGGTGATTCATGGTGTTATCATTATGACAAACTTTGGGATTCGTTTGACATGAGAGAAGAATCAGAGGAAGAAGAAGATTTCTTTGATGAGCTGGATATTTTGCGAGAGTATGAGTCGCAGCTCAGGTTTCCAGCGGAGTATTCTAGAAGACCTCGGGAAACTTCAAATGACGATGAAGCAGGTCCTAGTAATGCTGGTGAAAATGATGATGAAGTTGCTCCTGGTAATCAGTCGGAGGTGAATGATGATCAAGAAGCTGAAAATATGCCAGTTTTTTACCATGGTGATTCAGATCTTGAGGGGGAGCAGATCCAATTGTCAAGTCAAACAAACCAAGTTGGTGAACAAGATGCAGAACATAATGTTACTAATCTGGAGGGAAATGTAGAAGTTCCAAGCGAAGTGATGCCGCGAACTCTTTCTTATCATCCAGAGGAGTTGATCATAGGAGAATTGCAATCGGGCGTTCGCACGAGACGTCAAATTGACCAGGGCTTAACATGTTTTTATTCTACAGTAGCACCTTTACAAACTGAATTTTCATTAAGTTGTTTTATTTCGCAGGTTGAACCGAGAACTTACAAAGAGGCGCTTACTGAAGACTCTTGGGTCATAGCGATGCAAGAAGAGTTAAGTCAGTTTGAAAAATTGGGGGTGTGGAAGTTAGTTGATTTGTCGGATGGTCAAAGGAAAATCAATACAAAATGGGTTTTCAAATGTAAGAGGGACGATAGAGGGGTGGTTGTAAGGAACAAAGCTCGACTCGTTGTTCAGGGCTTTAGTCAACAGGAGGGGATTGATTTTACCGAAGTCTATGCTCCTGTCGCACGACTAGAGGCTATCAGAATTTTCCTAGCTTTTGCGTCTTGGAAGAATTTCGAAGTATATCAGTTAGATGTTAAATCAACGTTTCTTTATGGGAAGGTCAAAGAGGAGGTTTATGTTGGTCAGCCGCCGGGCTTTACTGACCCAATCCACAAGAACAAAGTTTATCTGCTAGACAAAGCGTTGTATGGTCTACATCAGGCGCCGAGGGCCTGGTACGAGACTTTCTCTCAACACCTACTCGCTAACCATTTTATACGTGGAAAAGTGGATGCCACTCTCTTCACTAAAGTTGTTGATGGTCATCTTCTGATAGTACAAATTTATGTGGACGATATAATTTTTGGGTCAACGAATGAGAAATTGTGCAAAGATTTCGAACAGGTGATGAAGCAGAAATTCGAAATGTCATCAATGGGGGAGATGAAATTCTTTCTGGGTCTACAAGTTGAACAACTTCCTGAAGGAATTTTCATTCATCAAACGAAGTACGTGCATGATATTCTAGAGAAATTTGGAATGTCAAGTTCTACTCCAGCTGCTACCCCACTTGCGTCTAATCATGGGATTCACCCAGATCTCACTGGAGACAGGGCTGATGAAACGTTTTATCGTTCCATGATAGGTTCTTTGATGTATCTAACTGCTTCACGTCTTGACCTCATGTACCCAACGTACCTCGCAGCAAGATTTCAGTCTAACCCGAGAGCATCGCACATGATTATTGTCAAGAGGATATTACGTTACCTGAAAGGTACTCCGTCATTGGGGTTATGGTATCCTAGAAAAGGCGATTTTTCGCTCGAAGGGTATTCCGATTCAGATTTCGGATGCTGCAAAGTCAACACGAAATCAACAACTGCAGGATGCCAGTTCTTTGGACCGAGATTGGTTACCTGGCAGTGTAAGAAACAAACATCTGTGGCGCTATCTACATGTGAAGCGGAGTATGTTTCTGCTAGCAGTTGCTGCTATCAGATTTTGTGGATACAGCAACAGATGCGCGACTATGGTTTGCAGTTTCTTTACACACCTCTGTTTGTTGATAATGAGGCCGCAATTAATATAACTAAAAATCCAGTACATCACGCTAAAACTAAACATATCGAGATTCGTCATCACTTTATTCGCGATTGCTTCGAGAAAAAGTTGATACGAATTGAGAAAATCCACACTGACGAACAAAAAGCTGATTTGCATACCAAAGCTTTTGATAAAAATCGGTTTCAATATTTGTTAAAACTTAATGGTATGAAATTGCTTTCGGTGTCGGATGGGGTTGTGAGCGTTGATGAGAGTACTGTTGCGGATGAAGATGAGAAACAATCTGCGATGGTTTGTCGGTTTTTTACGTGTTTTGGTATTTAGGGGGAGATAGATAGTTGTACATAGTTTATTTTTAGAAAAAAAAATACAAAAACAGCAAAAAATGCAAAAATTCAAAAACATGATAAAATTGAAAAAGAGCTTGTGTATATAGGGAAAATGATTGTACATCGGCTAGACAATTACAGTATGCTAAAGATTTGGAAAGACAAAATGAGTTAAACAGTCTCACTAACGATGTGTCGATAGGTTTTTGCACATTTAGTAAATTTATTCGGGATATAAACCTAAAATTTCAAACTGGTGAAATTCGTGGGGAACACTACTTGGATATATAGGTAACCCCTGAAATCTCGTTTGAAAGGTCTCGTATTCTGATATACTAGGTGTTTATACTCTATGATGTCTGGGGTATTATTCCGAGACTTCTGCTGAACGGTAGTTCTGACCTAGTCCTTGGCTAATACTTTATCCAAAATGCTTGAAATATAGCATAAAGCCCTCAGCTGATTAGACAATAAAATTGATAATCATCTGTTGTAGCTGAAAAGATCCTCTAAAGGGGACACACTGCAAAGTCGAAGCTGACATCTCTCTGCTGAACGGAAGTTCTGACCTGAGATCCCTCAGTTCTCGCATTTAACCCCTAATTTATGTACAGACATCATTGTAGTATTCTTTCCTGTAAGACTGAATATTGGGATTCTGGATACGGGAGTATATTCAAGAGGTGGGACACATGAATTGATCTAAGTTCTTAAAACACTTAAACGGTATCCTGAATAGATTGAAGTTTGTGTGAGAATTTAAGATGGATCAGTATATCGACAATCGAGGTGAATTGTTTAAATCTGTGTATGTAATGTAGCTTAACGGTACTTGTAATCTGTCTGAAAAGCTGATATGATTCCCTGACACGCTCGCCAAAAATAAAACTTGTAAATAGTTTACTTTCTGCAATTTAAGTTTTCTGTTATTTCATTTCTTAGTTTAGATCACATTAAAAATCCAAAAAAGATTTTATTTCTGCTTTATTTTAGACAAACCAGAGTGGAAAGTTGATTGTTGGATTCTAGAAAGATGAAGCAGATGCAGGAGATTCTGAGCTGAAGAATGAGGAGAGCTTATATTGTTGGAAGTTTGATTGTTTTTCAAAGTCAAAATCAAGTTCATTAAGTTGATACTTGTTATTTTCAGAAAAAGTTGAAAATGATTTTACTAAATCAGTATGATTCGTCAAAAGATCAACCAGGGTCATTAAATTGAACTTGGTAGATTAATCAAGTGTTCAGGGTCATTAACTTGAACTTGAAAACTTGAGTGGATTTCTTAGTGCTGATTGAATTTGTTTTTATTGTTTAGAAAAGATAGATTGTAATGATTATTGGTTGAGTAACAGGTTTGGAGACTTCATTATTCCCACGGAGGCAAATTGTCAAAGCTTGAACCAGATACCTTAAATCCCAGCATACTGAGAGGGGGAGTCTGTGAAAGGGGGAGTCTGGATCAACAGCGAATGGGAAGCTTGAAGTTAGAGCTAGGAGACAGTTCTGGAACTTGTGAAGAATGCTTAATAAGAGAAGACAGAGTTGGAGAGTTGGTGAAAAATGTGAGACTGAATACTATGGATCTGAAGACTGATAAAGACTACGTCAACATCCAAGGGGGAGTCAGTTGATGCACGGAATGTCTGTTGACTATGTCTACATGATGTCTTAGGTCTAGATAGGTCAACAGGGAGTCTAGAAAGTCAAAATATGTATTTTATGATCAAGCTTCGCTTATATGTACATTTTAGATATAGGTTCGCTTATAAGGATTAGTAGGTTCGCTCATAGGGTCGTGATGAGGTTCGCTTATTAGGTAAAATGACTGGTTCGCTTATTTGGTCAGGTCATTGGAGTGAACCAGCTAGATCTATAAATAGGGGACATTTGGAGCGAATCTGTATGTGTGTGTTTGTGTGCTCAGGAGCCGAAACTCTGTCAAAATCACATTTGAAAGCAATAAAAGTTGTGGAATTGAAAGGACAAGCTGTTGTAACCTTGTATACTCTGTTTCCGCCTTTGTATATGAGGATGAGCTACCTTGACTGACGTTTTAGGGTCAAACAACGGTCCAACACATGGTTCTGAAAGGACCATATACATCATGTGAATGAGTTCTAGAAGACCATTGATCCGTTCACCAACATTGGTGAAAGGGTGCTTTGTGAGTTTGCCGGCTAAGCAAGATTCGCAATCATCAAAGGAGTCCTGTCTAGTTGATCCAAGAATCCCTTTGGACTGGAGCCATTATATGCGAGCCTTACTTATGTGGCCAAGTCAGCAACGCCTAAAATGCGTTTCATTCATACCGGCTTTGTTACGCTTAGAAAGATGATATATGTTATTACTTGTTTGAACATCAATATCATAAATACCATTTCGAGGTTTAGCCTCAAAATAAAAGACATCATTCAAGTAGGCTAAAATAGAAAAACCATTAAAGCGTACTTGAATCCTTGTTCAAACAGTGAAGAAACTGAAATAATGTTTCTGGTCAAACCAGGTGCATATAAACAGTTATTTAAAGTAACTACAAGGCCATGGAAAACAAAATGTTCCAGTTCTGGGAACTAGAACTCTCTTTCATTTACCAACTATGAGTTCCAGGTGGCCTTGTTTCAGTTTCTTTCACTTTTCAGGCTCTTGCAAGACATTAACGATGTGGTAACCACATCCAGTATCACATACCCATGTGTTGCTAGAAACAGTGAAAAGTTCGATAACATAAATGAGAATATCGGAAGAAGTGCCAATGTAGTTGGCCTTATTTATATTCAGCTTGGCTAGATACTGTGGGCAGTTTCCTTTCCAGTGCCCATTTGGTTGCATTCAAAGCACTAACGTTCCTAGGAGGGTGTGGTTTTGCAACATGTTTGTTGTTGGTGGCATTTCTGGCAGCAACACCAACTTTTCTCTTGCCTTTGCTCTTATATTTCCTTTTCTTGTTATTAGGCTTCATAACACCACCATACTTGACCATTAGAACTTGGTTGGTTTTGTGGAATAACCAAGTTTGTTCATTTGGTCAATGTATCCTTTCATCCTTAGCACATGAGTACTGATACATGATCCTTCCAGCATTTTACAGCTTATGAGCTGTTTCATGGTGTTATATCGCTCTGTTGGGCTTGTTTTTGGAACATGCCTTTAAGTTGCTGGATCATGTCATAAGCATCCATATCTTCCATGTTCTTCTGAAGTTCAAGAGACATGGTGGCTTTCATAAGGCAGGCTACCTCAACGGCATCCTTGTTATGTTACTCCAGTGCCTTGCGAGCAGTAGTAGAATTACTTTCATGCTCGGTAGGGACTGGGCCATCTAAGATATACAACTTTTCCTTCATCTTGAGAACTATTCTCAGATTGTGGTGCCATTCAAGAAGGTTGGTGTTATTCAAATTTTTATTTCCTTTCAAGTATAGACTTGAAAATGAAGGAGTTGTTTTTATTAGACATCTGTTATATATAAGCAAGGTGATATTAATTAGTATTTTCGATGTGTATCTCCTTAATTCGTGAGGTGAGACGATAAGGAATGAGAATCCGGTTAGAAGCTCTTTCTAAAGGAGGCTGGGGCACGCAACATTAGCAAGAGGTTCAAGCGGACTGACAACGATTGTCAATTGTGAGAAAAGCACAACTCCCGAGGTTTATGAGGCTGCGAGGATAAGATATTGTCCTTGCATTGATACGTTTGGCCTCATCTATGCCACTTTTGTTCTCGAGACAGCTGGGGCATGTAACACGAGAAGAAAGGTAATAGTCGTCCTAAAACGGTCACATGTGGAAGGGTCGGATGTGTCGACGAAGCCCTTGCACCTTGGAGGGATAAACTAGACACCAAGTGTCGTGCTGTGGCTCCAACACTGATGGTTCGCATTATGCCCCAAGTGTTACTAGTAGTAGGATGGCATAGACTATTGATTTTAATTTTTACCAAATAGGGTCGTTATAGTCGGTTTTAATTTAGATATTAAATTTGCGACATAACCAAAAGGACCCTTTCACCTCTCGGGACAATTAGTTTTAGATAACCTATAAAACTAAGTTTGTCGCGACTTGGAATAACCAATTTTAAGTTAATAGAAAACTATTAAGTTGATCGTTTTAGAAAATAAAATTAATTTCATTTGCAAAATTAATTGGTTATTATTTGTTTCAAAAACAAACTTTGTCTTATAACAAAACTTTAACAAGTTGTAAAAACAATTTAGAACTTGTTTTAATGTGATTGTTTTTAATATTTAAAAACTCCTTTTAAAAACATGTTGGTATTTAGGTTGGTTACATTATAACAATTTATAAGATAAAAACAACCACAATAGCAAGATAAATATGTAAATTCATATGGCCACAATTGTTCGATCTTGCTAGAGCCTAATAGCAAGATCAAACGGGTCACGGGGTCACAACACAAAAACAACCACAAGGATGGACTTGAGTGCATCTTGTTGTCTTGAGTAACTCCCACTAACTCTAAGACTCCTCTTGGCATTCGGTTTTGCTTCGGGCTTGCTTCGGGTCTTCGTATCAACAATATTTAACAAGTAAATACAACAAAGACAAAAGGCCTATCTATTGCAACTTTGAACCACAAGACGGGCCAAAACCATAAGCTAATCTATTACAACTTTGAACCATCTCGGTGGCCAAAAAATAATAATTACAAAACCGAATAAAATATACAACCACAAAATAAGGTCGGGCCGGATTTACATATTCCACAACAATCACAAAATAAACCGGGCAATGTTTTTGGTCAATCAAAACAAATAAAAATATTGACCAAAATAAAAGTGCCCATAAAAATATTTAGATCGGAAACTTTTAATAAATAAAGTTTGAGTTCTAGTTCCGGTTAAAAGGACCGGTACCGACTCGTATGTTGTAACCAAGACTCTGATACCACTGTTGTGTTTCCGTGGTGATCGGTCAAAATTTTATTTATCAAAAACCCGGTTCAATAAATAATAGTTAATTAATTAAATGAGTTAATTAATAAAACGCAGCGGAAATATAAACAAAAGATCAATAAAGCGAAACCCGACAAGATCCGGTTACATGCAAATACGAGCACAGTGAAATAAATATTTATAACTACCGATGAGAAAGATATACCTCGGTTAATGACTAACCGGTCGAGACACCGAGGTTCAACGAACGAGTGCTAGTAAACGAACCAACAAAACGCGACGAACGAGGCGGCGCCAAGCGGCGGCCGATCGCGGCAAATAGCGGCGGCAGGCCGGTGGCAGCAGTGGCAGCGGCGAGCAGCAGGTGGTGGCGGAGACGGGGCGGCGACGGCGATGGCGGCGGCCCGCGGCGGTGTTGGTGGCCGGTTGTGTTTGGGCGTTGTTGAGAGCATTTTGTGTTCTCTACATTTGTTCATCCAACACATATTTCTCAAATTGCAAGACCCACCATTTAAATAGACATGGACCTTTTTTGCATGAATGCCAAGTGTCAAGACCTGCAAAATTGCATGTATTCTGATTGGGCACAAATTAGGTGCAAGACAAGTGGCGGAAGATTCTTTGCATGCAATGCCATTTGCCGAGATTTAGGTGCGCGACGAAGTGGCAATGCAAGAGTGTTCTTATCTCACCCGGTCCACGTACCCGTCTCTCCGTTAATACCCGCTTATGATCATAAATAATTATGATCTGTCTCGTATGTTGTTCGTAATTACCAGTTAAACGGGTTAAGTGGATTTTTAGTTCGTTGCCCAAGGTGTAACTCTTACGGGTCAAGACCCGGTCGACAACATTGCTTATCGAACCGGACATAATATCTAACAAATTCATCATCATCATCATCATCATCCAATTCACAACCCATTCTCCATAATCACCAACCATAAACCCTAACCTTCGTCATTTCACCATCAAAGCTTCAAGATGACCATGTTCAAGCTCTCATTATCCGTTGATCACGTTCCGTTCACCATGAGCGGCTAATCACTTTGGGTTTAACCCCGGTGTAGACTTTGTAAGGATTTCTAGGGTCTGCTACTTGTTTATTATTTGGTTTTTGACAATTTCAATTTCATTTGATTCATTAGATAATTATCTTTCATTTGTATTGAATCCATGAATTGTCGAGTGAGTTATGAAATTTGACATTGTGGAATGTTTATGTGCAATTATGCCTTATCTTTCGATAGGATTTACTTGTCCGAGGTAACAAAGTGCATTGCAGTCCGTCTTGTACGTTGATAGCAATCGACACCTAAGCCTCGTGATTCTAAATTGTTAATGAACTAATTCAGTTAAGCCAAGTTAAAACGTGTAGTAACCCTAGGTCCTACAATTGTCGAACCGGGTGTCAACCTTGTTCTCCACTATTGTTTTCAATCCATAAACCAAGTTTTCATGCAATTCTCAATCGATCAAGTTTTCGTAGTTAAGTAATTAAAAACAAATTTGTCGGTTTAATCTGACATCTCTTTAAACAAATAAACATTCAATTTAAATCATTAGCAAGCTTCATAAAAGTAGCAACAGTTAATAATCAATCACATCCATACGTAAACGACAAACTCTTCGTGGTTCGTCCCTTTACTACCACTAACTCATTATTAAGGGTAATTTGGGACCATAAATATTATCTTTGACCGGAGCGCGACACTCCGATTAGCGTGCATGTGTGACATGTGTCGAGACAATGCGTATGCGCGACAAGTGGTGAGGATAAGTTTCTTGTTTGCACTGGTTCGTGTACCTGTTTCACCCGGTCCATGTACCCATCTCTTATTTAATGCCTGCAATAAGTTTATTTATTAAGATAAATTCTTATTAATACCCACAGTGTAACTCTTACGGGTCATAACTCGATGGACCGCATTTATTAATTGGACTGGTCCATTTTTCCAACAGTCTACCACTTTGACGGTTTTTGATTAATTTCCTTAATGCTGACAGCCAGACGCTCTAGCTATACATGGCTACCCGCAATAAGTTATGACATTTTAAAGTCATTAACCAAAACATCTTAGAAATCCTGTTGAAAGACTATGAACTTATGGTAATTATTGTCATATATCCTTTCCGTATAAGACATCAATTAAACAATGAGACATGGATCAGATTCAATCTCACAAGGTGTTCAATCATTGTTGTTCTCGTTCAAGAATCAAAATGGTCCAATCAATCACACAGTAAGTTTGGGCAAAGCCTTACACTTAACCAGTTTGAATCAACGAGGGCGCCCTAGTCTAACTATTACATATAATGTAAGTGTATATAATCTCATCCGTACTACATACAACTCCTACTGAACTTCAGAACAATTCCCAACTAATGCCTTTATGACTGACAGTTATGCGACATCGGTTGGCATTGATCAAAGAACTGTTAGTAAATGAAAGGTCTAGTATGTATCTCATCCTTACTACATACAACTCCTACTGAACTTTAGAACTATTCCCAACCAATGCCTTTATGACTGGCAGTTATGCACCTTCACTTATGACGACATTTATACACCTATGATTGAATAAGATCAACCTCATTGTATCAGTGAACTCAACACATATTGCATTAGCTCACATAAGCTTCCAAGCTTACCAAAGTAACAAATGCCATTATTATAAGTTTGTCATCAATTTAGAATGATTTTAATTTACCATCTAGAATAAGCCTAGACTATGAGTTCTCCTCATTAGCTTTTCAAACAAGCACTCTTGAAAACTTACATGTCTTTTCCTTATAATGAATAATTATTATCCTTCAACTTTGTCTCTACAAAAATTCTTTTTGTGTTCATACACATTTAAATGTTTAGAGTTAATTAGTCTCCGTCAAGAATCATAATTAATCAAGTACTAGTCTATCATTTTAGACTACATTACTTTAGCATGAGAATAGAAGATGAATCATTCTGATTCTTCACAGCCCCAAGGATATCATATTATCACACTGCAAATGCGAGCGGAATGAATCTTCTAGCACCCGATTATAGCGAAGCCATTGCCAGAGAAGCATATCACGTGTTACAGGTGGAAAACCCTCTCTAGGGTTGTATAGAGATGATAAAACTAAGAGAATAGACATGATCAAATGTATAACGCGTGGCAAGGCTTTTAATCCCACATAATAACATGTGTTTTTCGAGCCCATAAAACAACCCCAGTAAAACGATTAAGCCGTAAAATTCCCAAAACGCCCCAAATACCATCAAAATAACAAATAAGCCATAACACACTATTTATTCACTTCTCCAATGATTAACTTGATTTTCTTTCCTTGTACTTGGCATAACCCGTTCGCTAAAGATTAAGTAAAATAGCATTTTTTGTTGAAACGATGGTGATTAATACTGAACTTATACACACTATACATTAGGAACCTTGGAAAACCTAACTTGTATATTTCCTAATCGTCACCCATTATCTATCTATCTTAAAATCTAAAGTCGGTGACTCCCTCTTTTTACGATCTTTATGCTTTCCTCTTTTGTTTGCGAAGGTCCCTCCTACTACCTTGCTTGTATGTCATTTAATAATATTCAATTTACAATTTTACATATATTTGAATACGTAATAATTTATTTACATGTTTTTAGATTTAATAACTTTTTATACATCTGTAAAAAGCTTGGTTTATTTTTATGCCACCTTTACTATATTTTTTGCTTCTTTGTTATTTCATTGTTGGTTGATCACTCCAATACACATTTCTTTACAAAAATATTATTGAAAAAAAATACAAATGCGTAGTAAATTTAGATAAGTTAATGAACGTAAGGTATTAAAGTAAATGACTTAAAAATGTATATTAATGGTAGTGTAATAAATAGACCTGATGCTGATAAAATGTCCACTCGGTTCCTTAATAATTTTATTGCTTGAATTCATGTCTCATTCGTGGCTGTATTCCAAATTAAAGTTTTTTGTTAATTTATTTGACTTTATGTACAAGTTATCTAACCACTTGCAATTTAAAGCACAACAACCTTACATGCCAATATTTTTTATTGGTTTTCGGTCGATAAAAAACACGTATCGATATTCTTTAGGATATATCTCTTTTGGTTGCGATATCGAATACCGTGACCTTACCGAACCAATACTGACCGAAAGCCCACCGCAATGCGCGAGGCATGTTACTAGTCTATCTTAAAAGACAAAGCCGGTGGGGTTTCCACCGGCTTTGTCTCCCCCACCCCTACACTTTTATAATTTTCAAATTTAGACCCTCGACTTTGGGTAGTTTTTTTAAAACCTCAGCTTTGTTAAATCTTATTTTCATCCACTCTTAGCCCTTAAGTTTAGGAGATGTAATTTTCAACCCCTTGCCTTTTTTATTAACTTCAAAAAATATAACTTTGACCCCCTCGAGAATATACATAATCTGATTTTTTTATAATATTTTGTTCGTTTCGACATAAAGTTTGTTTTCATTTATAATACTTTTTCAAGCTTACTTTTTATGTACGTTTCGGCGTCAATTTTGTTTGGAAACAAGTGCCGTCAAAATTCGAGCTGGTCTATGTTTTAACGTAAAGAGTCATAATAAGTCATACATAATCATACCGCATAGTCGGTATAATATTCGAGTTTGTCTTGGTATACTTTTTTGTATAAATTCGAGTCTGTCTACGTTTTGACGTGAATTTGGTGTACACTTTCATGCTTTATTTTCTACATTTCGTACGTATAAATTGGGTTGCATATAATACATTTTGACTTGCAATATAAATTTGAGTTAGTCCGGTCGCATATCATATAATACGTTATCATTGTACGGTAAACGATTTACTTTACGTTTTGATCTAATCGTAATAATATATAGGTTACACTGAGTTCAATTGAATACGTTGAAATGAATGTTTTTATATGGTTAACGCATCACATAACGCTAGGTACCCGCGCCGCAACGCGCGCGGATCTTATTACTAGTACAAATAAACAACAAACAATTCAGGAACTAACTCTAAATACATGAGCTCTCGATAAAAGCTCTATTTACTATTAACTCAAGAACATATACCAATAAAAACCCAAAACCATGTGCGAATAATTATAGACCATAAGGCTAGAGGGTGTAGTTGGAGCCCCAAAGGGCTTTATCAGTCCACATTAGCGTCATGTCAGTGCCATGTCAGCCTGGGGGTTTTATCATGCCCCCCTTTAATTTTCAGGGTATGGATATGGATGGAGCTCCCGTCATGATTACCTAATTATTTATTTATTTAAACATTTATTTTTTTAAATTAAATGGCAATTTTAATAACTAGAAAATTAGAAAAAAAAACATAATTTCATTAAAAAAAATAAAAACATTATAAAGTAATTAAAAAATATAAATAGAAAATTTTTAACTAATAATTTATAACTCGTCGTCTTCGTCGACTCTTCCTTATTCACCATAAAACCATAGGTGCTCGGTCAGATCGGTTCGAAGGTTATGGTGTGTGTGCCTAGCCCCTATCTTCGCTCGGATATCTTCTTTCTCAGCATATGTTAGTAGTGGGTTCGTCGGTTTGATACTTTCATCATAGCTTTCTCCACAAAACGCTATACCCGAGTCTTCCAATATCATGTTATGCAAAATGATAAACGTATACATGACGTTTCTCACTTTACTTTTTTCAAGTATCCTTGACGGCTGGGCGATGATAGACCATCTTTTTTTTAACACACCGAAAGCCCGCTTGATAACTTTTTCGTCATCCGGACACGAAAGAGTTTTTAGAGATTTTACCAACGTCGCCCACTCGGGATAGATATCGTCTGTGAGATAGTAGCCATACTTATACTGCACGTCGTTTGCATAGAATGAAGTATCTGGTGCAACCCCGTCTATGACATCGTCGAATAGATTCGAGGACATTAAAACTGCAATGCCATTGTTCGCACCAGCCATGCCAAAGTGCGCATGCCAAATCCATAAATCTTGAGAAGCGACCGCTTGTAATATTAGGGTAGGACCATCGTGGTCACCAAGATGATGTTGCCCTTTCCAAGTGGTTGGACATGCCGCACATTCCCAGTGCGTGCAATCAAGACTACCCAACTTTCCAGGAAACCCGTGTATGCGCTGATGGACCTCGTATAGAAGTGGAACGTCGGCTGCGGTTGGCATCCTCAAATGTCGTCTCTCGTACAGTTAGATAACACCTAATAAACTAATGTTAATTAAAAAATAATAACGATGTAAATAAAAATAATAAATAATAGTATTAATAAAAATTACCTTCACAAAAATTTTCAAGAGACTCACGACACATTTTTGACGACATCCTTAAATATTCATCCCACGCATCACTCGTTGTGTCGTACGCTAGTTGCCTAATTGCTGCTGTACACTTTTGTAGTTCAGAGAAACCAACATTGCGACTTGCACTTACCCTTTGCGTGAAAAAAAAGGGATTTGCCCGCAAGATCATTGGAAATTTTAAAGAATAGTCGTCGGATCATACGAAACCTATGCTTAAACTGACCATTATGGTACAAAGGAGTTTCACAAAAATAATCTTGCACCAGACGTTCATGAGCACCTAACCGATTTCGCTTAAGAGGCGGTTGTCTGGTACGCGATGTAAAGGATTCGGCTTGTTCTCGAAAATAATTTATCGCCTCCTGCGTCATGGCGAAAACCATATCGTCAAGAACACTGTCCGATGAGGAGCTCGAAGAAGACATTTATTAGTTGTGATTGGTAGGTGTTTTAGTTGTGATTGGTGTGTGTTTTGGTTGTGATTGGTGAGTTATTTAGTTTAGGAAAGGTTTATATATATAATAGAATAAAAAAGTTTTTTTTTTTTAATAATCGACCGTTTGACAACGCGAAAGAAGCCCGTTACCATGTTGGCGAGCCATCTATATATGGCGCCCCCGGTTAATTTCCAAGGTGTGGGTGGATAGCGCCCCGGGGCGTTATAGTGTCCTAGCTGGCGGGGATAGCGCCCCCACACCCTCCGGCCTAACATCTTACAATGTTACCAAATATACAATCCTAGAGTAATGTTTTAAGACCATTTTATTATAGCGACAACATATTGTCGCTATAGCTAAAAAAGTAATTTCAAAAATATTTTTATTTAGTAAATCTTAATTCAATAATTCATTTTAATATTTATTTGTAATTATTTTTTTATCATAAACTTGCTAATATGTTTGAAAGAACCAAGCCTTTAGATGCAAAATGATCCGTATTTAGTATTATTTTTATGCAAATCTTTAGGGTACTCGGGGCACCCTTCGGTGACCCCTTCGGTGACCTCGGTTGCCGCTTAGGTGGGGTGCCGCCATCAAGGCGGTGAGGTAGAGAGAGGGAGGAAAGCGGTGGGAAGCTACCGAAGAGAGGGGGAGGAGAGAGGGATGAGTGGACCAATCAAAAGTTTTTTTTTTTTTTTTTTTTTAATAAAAACCAAGTCACCTAAGAGGGGAGTGCCGCCATCAATTTAAGGTGTTAGGGGAGTTTAAGAGGGGAGTTGACGTGGCACACGAGAATTGGTTATGCGTAAGAGAGGGGACTCCCCTCTTAGGGAAGTGCCCCTTACACCCTTATGGTATTGATTAATGTTTGCTATTTTGGTAATTTGCAAGCAAGAAATTTCAATTGGTTGAAGAAAAAAAAGCAAGAAATTTCAATTGGTACTAGTTACCCAATACGGATGGTACCGGCTGTCAGAAAGCCTAATGGCGGCCTATTATTTTTTGGGTATGATCCATACTCACTAAAGGAATATGGCTTGTATTGTAGTTGCGAACACCATATAATTGAGTATAAATAGAACGTGACACCTGCTAGTTAGAAAATAGAGGCATTAAAGACGACTGAGAACTCTATTGGAGGCTGTTCCAAGCCATTCTAACCACATATAAGGCTAAAACGCAAGGAGAATGGAGATCGAACATGCGTATTGCTACAGAATCATTGTAAATTAGTGTAATTGTTCTTTCAACTTCTAGGCTTGAACCTTTAATCATGTTTTCAATGTGTTTTGTGATGTTGAAGGTTTACATGCTTGGCTAACTGCTTTAGGGTTAGGTATGACGAATATTAGCAGATTGGTTTGTTTTGAATGAGAAAACTTATGTTTATGTGATTTTTATTGTTGATTATCATGAACTTATGATTTATATTGTCGTATGTTAAAATTTAATCTGGTAATTGGTTTTTGTGGGTTAAGCCGATCTTTTCAACGAGGTATGTTAGTTAGATCTGGTTTAGTCTATCTTTAGGTTATATATTAATCGTTATTTTACGACTTGAAACCGTACCTGGTAAAGGGTAAATATATTTAAAGGTTGGTTAAATTTGTGAACTAAGCTATAGGAAGGGTCTCAATAAAAGGATCTGGAAACTAGTTGGGATATATATATTTTTTTTTTTTAATCTGGGCTTGTTTGAATTGTGAAGCGTAATGTTGTTAGCTTGTAAGAATCCAATTAAGATGTCCTAAATCATCAGGCATTGTTAATCTACCTTGCTACTTGAATTGGATTTTCTACGTATGTCTATAACATAGTATTATGAGTTATTCTAGTTTTGGCTTTAATCAAGTTACCACTTCGCAGACTGTTTTGATAAATAAATGTGGAACAATTTGTATAAGTATCTCTGATACGTGCGGCATGGCTCATGCATCACAACCCATGCACCTGACCTATCTCCACGTTATGCATGATAGATTAGTTTTGACCATTATAGGGTAGTTATCATCCATGATCACCCATGTTCACATTTATTTATATTTTGCATGTTTATTTCAGCTATGCATATTATGTATTTAAATAGACTGAAGGAATGACAAAAAAGGAAGAGAATATTGAAGTTAAAAAAATAGTCTTTTCTTGTCTTGTGTTCTTGGAGGTTGACCCCCTTTAAAGGTTATCTATCTTGGGAGTTTGTAGGTTTTCTCCGTAAACCTATCAATTCGTGCTTTCATTGAGCCTTATGGGCTGTTTGGTAGCCTCTGAATGGTCATTAAGAGGCTACCTCTTAATGGAACCATTAAGAATTTTACCAATGAGAAGGTAGAAGAATGTGACATGTGATGATTTACCATTCAGAGGTTACTTCTTAATCATTCAGACTTGAGGTTACCTCTTATTCATTCAGAGGTTTTAAACCATTAAGAGGTAGCATCTGAATGGTCATTAAGAGGCTACCAAACTCCATGGCTTTGGAAGAACTCAAGGACACCACGTATCTATCTCGCTTCACCGGTTACAATCCTGCCCAGTGGATTCGTGCTGTTGAACGGTTCTTTTCCTTTTATGCAATTTATGAGGAAGAACGGTTTCCTTATGTTGTTGAGTCCTTCGATGATGAACCTTTTTCTTGGTTCAATTCATGGTATCGAGGACCCGAACGCCTCACATGGAAGTCTTTCGCCACTACAATGCTTCATCGTTTCCATATCACCACCGCCTCTAATAATGGAATTCCACTACCTGCTCGACCACCATCTGTGACAACCCTTACCAAAAACGACCCGAAAAACCCACTATTACCACCAACATTACGAACAGAAAAAGTCCGTCACCCCTCCAAGTTTGTGTTGGAAATCCGATACATTTGCAGCGGAAGTCATGTTTCGTTTCGGATTCAAGGACATATCTAACCTTGGTAATGTGCATAAAATTAACAAGAATAAGAACAAGGTTTGCAAAATATGAACGGTTAACAAGAATAAGAACAAGGTTTGCAAAATATGAACGGTTGCAAGGGTGGACAATTTCGGTTAGAATGGAAACTGTCTTGATGCCAAACATTATTGCCGGCAAAGTCATATAAATACATAGATAGTTTTGGCGGTTGATGTGGCGGGAAAAACCGCTCCGGCAGTTTTTAAATCCTAACCCGCTTATCAACTAAAATGCATAAGTTATCATATCTAATTAGGTACATATTACATAAATAAAACATAAACATAATAGAATTTAACTTTGTTCTAACATAATCCCCCTTAAATTCAATTATGTTTTACGATAGTTCATCATGACACTCCGATTGGCTTCGTCTACGGCTTTCCGTGCTTCGTTGAAATTAAAACGGCGTCGCTTCTTATGCAGATTCCATGAACCTTCCCAGGTATTTCCAGCATAGAGAGCATAATGCTCCGATGCAGCATCCACCGGTATTGGATCCGCACTCTTACTTCTTCCTTGTTCGTTGCCTGCCATTGAGGTTTCACCTTCTTCCATCATCTCTTTGGTCTGCACTTTCTCTTCAGTGGATTTAAACTTGTAGTAGTAAATCAAGACATCCAAATACATGGCATATATGACTCTAATAAAATCACCATCTTGATATTCAAAGCCTAAATCCTTCGCTATTGCCGGCCATAAGTTATCAACGGTAACACTTCGGTAGCCACCATCCCTCTCAACCATTACATACAAGCCAAGCAAGTTTATCTTTCTGCCATCAGTCAACAGTGGGGGAATCGTTCTTGATGTTATTCCCATCTTTTCTTTTAAGAACCAACCCACCATTCCTTCAAACTTCATTTCGAGATCATATTTGTATTTAAATATGAATTCCCGATCATCAATCATGTCGAGCAGTGCTTTACAATCAGTAAATTCATGAAATTCGAGTGCTCTTATGATCATGCGAGTCCAGTCATTCTCGCTTTCATGTGAAACATTTAATGTTCAAAATATGAATTCAAGTAATTTTCTTTGAATTCATCGTCTACCGAACACAAACTCTGCAATTTTCGTTTCTCATTTAATCCTAATTCTTCCTCTTTTGACAACCCACTCACTTCATTTACCGTATTTACTACTGGGGATGAGAACATGGGATATATCTTGCACATATCACCGGATTTCTTGACCGTGAACCCTTGAAGGGTTAATTGATCAAGGCTTAGAACATTTCGTTCAAGATCCGGTGAATAGAATACGCTGTGTATTCTCATCGTGTCATTCCCAGATTTTATCTCTACATTTCCTACCCCTCTTATAAACATAAAGTTATTCATCCCAGATCTCGTTTCTACACCCATCACATGTTTCACTCTCTTGAAAACATTCAGATTACCACTAAAATGATGATCGAATGTTGGATTTACATACCAGATATCTGACCATAATCCGCCTTCAGTGCCGGTAACTATCATCTCGTTCTGGCAGTGTACATCTCTTTCTTGTCTTCTCGTTCCAGTGTTTATAGCCTGCTTCAACAATTGCGTCACTTCATCATTTTCTTTGACTTTGCAATTGTAAATTTGATGGCCTGGTGAATGACAATAGTAGCAAAGTTTTATGCGAGGGATTCGTCGGTCTTTTTCATTCTGTTCGTCAGTGTAGTGTTGGCATGGTAAAGTGGTTGAATTTGGTTTGATTTCTGCACGATTATCAGAAGTGGCTCTGATACCACTATGTTGGAAATCCGATACATTTGCAGCGGAAGTCATGTTTCGTTTCGGATTCAAGGACATATCTAACCTTGGTAATGTGCAGAAAATTAACAAGAATAAGAACAAGGTTTGCAAAATATGAACGGTTGCAAGGGTGGACAATTTCGGTTAGAATGGAAACTGTCTTGATGCCAAACATTATTGCCGGCAAAGTCATATAAATACATAGATAGTTTTGGCGGTTGATGTGGCGGGAAAAATCGCTCCGGCGGTTTTTAAATCCTAACCCGCTTATCAACTAAAATGCATAAGTTATCATGTCTAATTAGGTACATATTACATAAATAAAACATAAACATAATAGAATTTAACTTTGTTCTAACAGTTTGTAAACTCCCATCACAAACCACCACCATCGCCAAGTCCATCTCCTAATAACCCTTCAAACTTGTATTTAAAAAAGGTCATTTGCACCCCTGGTCCACCCCATGTGAAAACCACGGCACCACAGAAGAAAGCTTTCCGTGCATTTTTCCACAGTTAGCGGCACCAAGCGAATGTGTAGTTGTAAACGCGAGTGGCGGCCACCGTGGCGTGCCGTTGTCATTTCCCCGAATGCAGATGGAAGAGTTGAATGGCGTCCGCCTTAGTGCAACGCTGACCCATTATCAATTTATGGGCTTGAGGACAAGACCATTTTTTAGGGCAGGAGGAGTATTGATACGTGCCTCATGGCTCATGCATCACAACCCATGGACCTGACCCATTTCCACGTTATGCATGATAGATTAGTTTTGACCATTATAGGGTAGTTATCATCCATGATCACCCATGTTAACATTTATTTATGTTTTACACGTTTATTTTAGTTATGCATCTTATGTATTTAAATAGATTGAAGGAATGACAAAAAAGGAAGAGAATATTGAAGTTAAAAAAAATAGTCTTTTCTTGTCTTGTGTTCTTGGATCTTGACCCCCCCCTAAGGGTTATCTATCTTGGGAGTTTGTAGGTTTTCTTCGTAAACCTATCAATCTCACTCGAACTTTCCATGAAGCTTTGAGAATTCACTGCCTAACTTGTGATTTATAACATTTTCTACATCTAAGTTCTATTTTTTTTTAACAATTTTTATTCAAAATCAATGAATTCGTCGATTGGATATTAATAGAGGGTTTTGCTATCACGAGCCACCGTGTATATGAATTGATATTTGGTGTCTTATCACTCCTATACTATATATAATGATAGGTACACTTCCCTGTTACATATGTGTAGTTTGTTTTGTTCTGTGATTTACTATAAAACTAGTCTCTGCATTTCCTGTTATATTTGTGTTACTATATGCACAAGTCACTTGCAACGATGACATGTCATCAATACTAGGTAATCTATTGTGACAACACTTATAGCGAAGATTTGGGGAACAAATACCCACAAACCATCTATGGACACAAACCTTGGAGCTTCAACATGCTGTTGGGATAGGTTAAAATGACCTATAGTTACATGTTATCGATATAGCCCTTAGGGATTTTGTCGCTATAGGTTATAATCTCGAAATGGCTTACAATGCTTCTTTAACGTTTGTCTAACTAGTGGTCTCTTTTTATGAGGTGATGTATTGCACCCATTAACTAAGGGTGAATATTTCTGTAAAACTTCAAACTAGTATAGAAATGATCAAATAATGCGGGTCTAAAACCGCATCTTATGGCATGGCATCTTATGGCTATAGGGAAAAAGATGCGGGTCCAAGAGATGCGGTTCTAGACCCGCATCTTTTGACAATTTAAGCATAAACTACTTTTTCCTAATGTATTCAAAAGATTCGGTTACAGAATCACATCTCTTGGTGTTTAAGCTAAAAAAATATTTTTTTTTTTGGTTTTTGTTTCAATTTCTAGAGAATTTTATTAAAAATTCCCTATAAATTCTTTTTATAAACACTTTATTTAAAAAAGAAAATATAATATACAAAAAACAAAACTAAAATAAAACCAAAATAAAAGAACCGAAGATTATTAAATTACAAAGGTTTCAAAGCAACACAAGATTACAAAATTTTCAAAGTAACACAGATACATATATCTCTAAAAATGAAAATGATATACAATAACTTCCCAAACCAATATCTTCATACTTGCAACCCAAACCGATGTCTTCAATCCATACTTGCAACCGAAACCATAGAAATCTTCTAACAAAACATAACGTTACATTAATTAAATGAAGCTTAAAATGTATACGCAAGTGTACATATGTACAAAGTGTAATTTTTAAATTCAAATGTTAATATACTCTTATCCATGCATGTACACATATAACATGGAGTTCCAAATCTACCCTGCATATACACATAAGACATGAATAATCCACAACCTACAAGTCCGACAGTACTACAATCGACCAATATATCTACCATACAAAGTAGAACTAGTATATTCAAAGAACCAGAGCAGAGCAGACCAAACCAAACTTACAATAATGAAAATAGAACAACATTTTTTTTATAACCACAAACTGACTAATAACAATCATTTTGGAACGATATCCATACTACTATACAAAGTAGATGGATGTGCTTACCTTGTGAACAAGCTTTTAAATCATTTCTAATGTATTAACACCTTACAACCTTGGGTGAGTTGACTCCTACAAAGGGAGATGGAAGTAAACAATTACAATGTCAATATAAATTCACTAAATAAATATGTATCCATAACAAAATAAGCAGGATCATTGTAGATTTGCTGCTAAAATCACATAAAAAGTATGCGATATAACAAGTGCACTCCAGGTAAAACAACTTCAAGTCTTTAAAAGCATGGATTCCCAAGCCACATAAGTTTTTTATGTAAACTATAATTAAAAACAACTCGAAAAATCTTAACAAAAATATTCTATAAGTAAAAAAGTTTTAATGCATCGAACCTTTCAGACATATACCTCATCTTAGAAAAAACCAACATAATCGAAGAACCAAACCAAACCATCACCGGCTATGTTCAATTGAGAAGTGTGATATCACATAAGCTCAAATGGTTTAACCTGACATCAAAAATTATTCCACAAAAAATTGATAACCAAAACACTAGATACCGATTTGGTTAATCTCTATCAACAAAGTCACATCCAATATTAATATACAGATCTAAGATTGAAGCAATACACAAGATAAAAGTAGAGTTAACATCGAGAAATTAGACTAACCTGAGTTGTTTACCACTACCGGTCTAACCAACCAAAATTAGGATTTGATTCTCTTTGGGCGCCTATAAGAAACTCATCTTTCTGATGCCAAACTGGTAGGGTTTTCCTCTTCTCTGAGATGTCGTAATAACGTTGCTATTAAGGGCATCGATTCCACCTGTTGGCTTCCTTGAGTTTGCCCATTGTGAACGACTGCGTGATATACCATCGATGCTATTTTAGTGAGCAGAGTTTTCCTCTTATCCAAAACAAACCGCCGGTGCTATTGTTGACGTCGTGAACTGCGACTCCAACGTTCGCTTATTGATTTTGGTGAAAATTGATTTTTGGAATGAGAAACTGATTGTAGGGAGAGACTTTAGAGGGAAAACTAAAACCCTGGCGGGAATGAAATTTTTGGAGAAGCGGGAAATTTTGAAATAATTAAGTGTTGATTCAGTGGTATAAAACTGAAACCCATTAAAAGTGTACGTCAAGTTAATATAGAAACAAGTTTAGTCGAACTTGAGCTCGATTTGGTTTGACTTCGAACTCGTTTAACTTATAAAATCTCGAGTTTGAGCTTGACTCGGTTCGAGCTTTATTTCTAAATCCTTAGTGCGTCTTGTGGATAGTTTTCTAAATTTGAGCTCGTTGATATTAATTATAATTTTTATCTTTTATTAATTTATATATTATCACACCCCCAAAATACCACATGCAGAAACCCCGCTAGGCGTGTGACGTACCAGGATCTAGCCAACAATCACATTGAACTAATATCAAGATATTCAAACAAAGTTTCCATTCATAATGATAAAACATTCATAAACATAATTCAAGTTTAACATGTTCAGCGGAAGCATAAGATAAATCATCATTCAATGTTTTAAAACCAAATAGGTGAAAGCCAAATGTATTGTTATGTATTCTCAAAGACTCGACCCATGACCACTCCAGCAATCCCAGACAGCAAGTTCCTCGTCCATAGCATCTAACGACCTGCGAGCATGCAACAAGTGTATCAGACAACGCTGGTGAGTTCTTATTTTTACAAAAACATTAATTGCCAAGTGTTTATTTCAGTTCATTGATAATAATGTTAATAATAACTTGAGTACCGTACAAGATGGCTTTCAGATTTTTTTGCTCGTCTCCAAATGCCCCCATATCTAAGCATTGGTCATGATTAAGGTCATTAGTTAATGCTCGTCCTCTCAGGTGCGGTGTGAGGTTGCCAAGCCTAATAACACTATCAACTAATACCTCGTTACCTCTCAGGTAACTATTAGGTAGAAGATGAGACTTAAGGTGATAGGAATTGAGTGTATTATCTAACATTCCAGTTTTTTACCCAAAAGACTTATTCCTCTCAGGAATACCCAGTTGATTGTCCCACCCACCGGGATGCATGCTCAAGAGAAATGAACTCACCTTAGATTTGCTCGGTATGTTAAGTTACTCGTCCAAGTTAGTCAACCTAAACCCTACCGTGGTTACCAATCAAAAATAAGTTTCATAATCAATCAAGTCACATATTTTACACAGTTTGCATTCGTCACAAAGATCACTGTACAACATGTAGCGCATATCCAATTCTCATACAAGTCCATATCCCATGTGAATGTCACATAACAACATATAACAGAGGAGCTTACTACTCTCACAAGTCAAACCAGATTTCTCACTCTATGTAACAAATAGATCTTATAAACACAAACATCCATCATCATCTACATCATAAACTTTTCAGTTCGTTTACACCCATGCAACATCTCCACGAAGAATCTATTCTTCATGGAATGCTCCCTTGGCGAAGAATCCTCTGGCGAAGGACTATCCTTCGTCGGGGTTGAGTACGGCGAAGAACCATAGAGGTTCGTCAAACACCAGTCGATGATGAAGGACTATATTCTTCGTCGACCTGGGTTCTTAGTGGGACATCCTTCGACGCTGCACTTCATAGATAGTTAGGGTTTCCTACAAACCCTAATCATGGCAGTTCGATTCGCTATCACACTAATAACCATCATTCGCATCGATTATCATGAACACATTTAACATTTACGCATACATAATCAATTCAGCGTACTACCTAAGAAATCATCGCACATCCTAACAGTTCTTATTTCACACAATGTTCCAACTCATCAACAGTTATTATCCTACCGAATTCATGTTTTGATGCTAACATCATAACTCAAAGTTTATTAACACATGAACCCTAACAACCCTATTTCATGAAATCACAAAACCGTTGTTCCAATTATCAAACAAGACTTTCAGATTCATCAAGGATAAACAATTTATTAAAAATCCTTATTATCAACCACATCAATCGCTTAACAGTTTGTATGCGTACACAGGATTAATCATAAGCAACGATAAGTGTACTAACCGAGGAGTTGTGTGTGTGCGCCTAGGTGTTTGAACAGAGAGAGAGAGAGAGCTTGTGAAGAGGATTGCCGTCGCACAGGAAAGAGAGAGAGAGCCTTAGGGTTTCTGTGTGATTTACGGTTACGTTATATAAGAAGTTAAACAAGAAGTTTACATTCTGGGCCTCGAAGAACTCTTTCGGCGAAGGACCTCTTGACGAAGAATCATACTTCGTCAAGGGTGTTGATGACGAAGAACCCTCCTTCGTCGAGGAGTGATTGTGACGAAGAACCATTCTTCGTCGGCATGGGTTTTTGGTAAATCAAGTGTGAACCAAGTGTGATGTTATGCTACGCTTAAACACTACACAATTAACATGTAACACCCAACCATAACAATACTTTAATCATTCAGATGTCATGCACAAGATACAACGTAAAATGAACTGTGAAAACAATGTTTTGAAACAAATGGTGCGTAGAGGAAAGACCTTGAAATCTCGGATTGTCACATCATCCCCAACTTGAAAGAAATTTCATCCCGAAAGTTGATAGTAATCCAAAACAGCAAGGTGTTAGATCAGGATGATTGTGGATTTTCCGCAGGTGTCACATCATCCCCTACTTGAAAGGGAATTTCACCCCGAAATTCACTAGTTGCATCAGAACAAGATTGGTCAGTTGGGAATAGTTGAGGATACTTGAGCTTCTTCTGATCCTCATGTTCCCATGTGAACTCCGATCCACGTATTGAGTTCCAACGAACTCTCACGTTTGGAATTCGACTATGCTTACGGACCTTGACTTCCCGGTCCATAATTTCGATGGGTTCTTCGACAAACTACAATTTGTCGTCGATTTTTATTTCTTGAAGCGGTACCACAAGTGTTTCATCGGACAAACACTTTTTCAGTTGCGAAACATGGAAGACATCATGAACGTTACCCAACTCAGCAGGTAACTCGAGCTTGTATGCCACTTTACCGATTTGCTCCAGGACTTTAAATGGCCCAACGTAGCGTGGATTAAGCTTGCCGCGCTTCCCAAACCGCACCACACCCTTCCAGGGTGAGACTTTCAACATAACATGATCGCCTTCAGCGAACTCCAAGGGTTTCCTACGCTTGTCAGTGTAACTTTTCTGCCGGTCACGCGCTGCCGCCATACGATTTCTAATCTGGACAATCTTTTCTGAAGTTTTAAGTACAAGTTCTGGACCTGTGATCTGGCTGTCACCCACCTCAGCCCAATAAAGAGGAGAGCGACATTTCCGTCCGTACAATGCTTCGAATGGAGCTGCCTGGATGCTAGTATGGTAGCTGTTGTTGTAAGAGAACTCTATCAACGGCAAGTGTCCCACCCCTTACTAAAATCGATCACACACGCTCGTAGCATGTCTTCAAGTGTCTGGATGGTTCGTTCGCTTTGACCATTCGTCTATGGGTGATAAGCAGTACTCATGTCGAGACATGAGCCGAATGATTTATGCATCGACTGCCACAAATCTGAAATGAAACGCGGGTCACGGTCAGAAATAATAGAGGTTGGCACCTCGTGCCTAGAAACCACTTCCTTCAGATAAACAGGAGCGAGTTGTGAGAACTTATCCATTTCCTTGATTGCTAGGAAGTGTGCCGACTTCGTGAGACGGTCAACAATCACCCAGATGGTATTGTTCCCGTTTTGAGTTCTTGGCAGACCAGTGACAAAATCCATAGCAATTTGCTCCCATTTCCACATGGGTATTTCTGGTTGCTGAAGTAGGCCTAAGGGTTTCTGATACTCCACCTTGACTTTCGCACAAGTCAAACATTTACTCACATACGTTGCGATGTGAGCTTTCGTCTTCGGCCACCAGTATAAGACATTGAGATCCTGATACATCTTATCCGAACCCGGGTGAACATAGTAGCGAGACTTGTGTGCTTCGTCCATCACGAGCTCCCTAAGATAACCGTACAAGGGAACCCATATCTGTTCCATGAAATAAGAAATGTCGTTAGATTTCACCATGAGTCGTTTCTCCATGCCCCAAAATATTCAACTTCCAGGTTTTCTTCCTTCAACGCTTCAGTCTGAGCTGAACGGATCTGATCAGGTAAATTAGAGTGCATAGTGAGTTTGAGAGCGCGAACACGCTTGGGTTTCGTTTCCTTTCGACTAAGGGCATCAGCTACAACGTTAGCTTTACCTGGATGATATTTGATTGCATAATCATAATCGTTCAAGAGTTCCACCCAGCGACGCTGTCGCATATTCAACTCTTTCTATACAAAAGATTGTGACATCTGTGCTTGTAATCATTGTAAACAGTTCAGTTATCAATGAAATAAAGTTATTTGATCACAATGTTTGTTTGTTTATGTTTGATGTTTTTCATGTTTTGGTTTTTATTCAATTTTTAACTCTATATCGCTTTCTAGAGAATTATACGCAAATTGGTGCATAAACATACTCAATTTAACGCGACAAATACTCTGGAACATCAATTTATCCTTAACATACCTTAAATAACCTTTACATGACTTAGAAATAAGTTTTGAAGGCTTTGGTATGGCAAAATCAAGTTAATTCGCTTACAGGGACTAAAATTGACAAACTGTGAAAGTATGCCAATTTGAACTGTAACGAACATTCCGGAACATGATCATAAGTTAAACACACCCTAAATATCCTTTACATAGCTTAGAAATAGGCTTTGAGGGGTTTGGTGTGCTAAAATAAACTTTATGCTCATACAGGGACTAAAAGCGTCAAAAAGTGCATAAGTTTGCATTTTCGCGCATAACTTACATTCTGAATACTTCCGGACTTCCAAAAATTTATGTAATCATTAAAATATTATTTTTTAGTGATTGGTTTGTCAAAAACCCATTCGTCGCGCAATTTAGATCGTTTTTGCGTCCGTTACGACTTCCGTCGTAATTAACCGAACAATGCAATCGTACGGCCAAACGAACCGACATCCAACATATTTTTGAGCATATTTTACGTTCCCTATGCTTTAACATCCTTGTGGAGCTTAAAAATGGGTTTGACGGGTGTTAAAAGTACCAAAACACGACAATACGCGCACAGGGACCTAAACTGCCAAAACTGAAACATTGCTGGTCTGCAGGGTCCTTACGGACCGTATGGACCTGCTTACGGTCCGTAAGCAACCCCCAGATCAGCAGAAATGCTTTCCAGCCATTTCCAGCTGTTACCCACCTTGTGCACATGGTTTTTGGGTTTCTATGGGCTGGCTTGTGTGCCCATCAAGGTGCCAAATTAGAATATGGCAAGTGTACGGCTGGATCGTGCCCCCTTTTGCAAGAAACGATCTTAACGGTAGGGCCATGCCTATAAATACCCACCATGTTTTCATTCAATCCTCACATTTGAATCTGATTCAAGCTCTCTAAGTGGAAGTATATGTTTCCTACCTGAGAGTGAATCGGGTCAAATCTTGCGGGGAACTTTTGTAAGTATTCTTTCGTGCATTTCTTTCGTTTTAGCGTCAAAGTCAAACTGCATTTGACTTTCTGCATTGACTAGTTTATGGTCAACGGGAAGTTCGTTTGAACTTCATAACGTGAGCGTAATCACGATGGTTATTGTCCCTAGTGACTATACCTACTGATTACCACGTTATCTAGGCTCAGTGACGAGTCGTAGTTTCGGCCAAAATGCGTTTTCTCGCGTATTTTGTAACCAAACTACTCTAGGGTATTAAAACCGTTTGTTTTAATACCAAACCTATTTTCTAACTTAACTAGACATGTTCTAGTATGTTTAGCTCGTCGCTTTTAGAATTGTGCTTGTCTAGGGTCGTAAAGGTAAGCGATCTAAACAATCGCTTATGCTTTCGAACCCGACCCATTTGGTCGATCATTAGGATCCGACCAAATACTTTAGGTAACCATAGTTGTATGGAGAATAACCTTCCGAGGTTATACCTTATGGTCACGTCGTTTAAGTAGTTGTATGATAGGTTATATATGTGCCTTAGGTAAATTACCAAAATACCCTTTTCACGCCAAAATTCATTTTAAGCCTATGTAACGAAATTTTTGACACCTAAACTGATTTAACAACAATATTAAACATGTTAAGGCATATCTTGCTTGTCATAGGGCTAGTTAGGCGTTCCGAACGCGTTTCACGCGAACGACGCGTTAAAGTAGCATAAGCTACCTAAACGGGTCGTAACGGGTCAAAAACACTTAGGATAGGTTTCGTTTTAGTATGTAGGCTTTGTCAAACCATATTACATAAGTTCCCACACTTATTTGGTTTACAAACCCTTATACTACCCGATCCTTCGAATAGGTCCGTTTATTAATGTAGATACCTATATTAGGTGTCGTTTGAATCCGTGATCTTCTAGCTTTGCTTGGTGGATATCTAAAGTCTATTAAGCAATCTCAAGTGAGTACATAGTCCCCTCTTTTACTGTTTTTCAAACATTTTGGGGTGAAACATATGTGCCTACTTGTTACTTTCATGTTTTTCATGTTTTCATATCATATACTAGCTATGTTCATTAGTACATTATTAGTACATGATTTCATTATGTATTTGCTATGTATGTCCATTGTGTGCATACTTAATACATCGTTTTACATGACATTTTATGCTATGTATGTTCATTTAGCACATACTTAGTACATTGTTTTACATTACCTTTTCATGCTATGTATGTCCATTGTGTGCATACTTAGTACATTGTTTTACATTACATTTCACGCTATGTATGTTCGTTTGATTGCATACTTAGTGCATTGTTTTCACATGCTTACATTTTGGTATGACATTTGGTCTGTTTAAATGGGAAAAAATACATTCATAAACATTGATCACGCCGTTCGTTAGTAGGTAGTGGTACCATAGGAATTGACAACTCCCATTCCTGACATCCTAGGTATGTTTAGATGAAAGGAATGACCGAATTCGATATACATATCTCAGATAAACCTTTAATTTGTTTAAAGGTTATCGCCACAGTGGCAAGGCTTGAATGTATGCATTTTCACAACACCGCATAGATGTTTCTATCAGTATAGCATGCATTTCCACAAAACATAACGTTGATTTAAACCACGTTTTACTTCAATACTTTGTTTTGTGCATTTTCACTTATGGTTCAGTTGATATATATATGTCACTTGCCATACATGACATTTTGTTACACATTACTTGATTGACATTTTGACATAAACATTTTGACATGAATTACACAAAGACATTTGACAAATGGTTTAGACATGGGCAATTCACATTGGTGGTTTGTTTGGGTAAGTGATTTAAGTAACGAGACGTGTGTAATGTGGTACAAGCATTGGTGGATACGCCGCTGGTACTTCCTATATATAAGTGCTTATATTGTATTACATATTGTAGCGTTATTTAAATCATTCAATTTGGACTTATACATTTTACACAAATAACATATTTTTCACAAAACTTTGTTTTACAAAACCGTTCGTTTTATACAACTTATTTTACTTGGTTATTTATTTGACTATACATTATTCTTTTACTTCTACATATCATCTGATTTATTATCATTTTCAAATAATTTATACAAACAAACACTTCAACTAGATTCATGACAGGTTTTCATTAAACATTTTCTTAAACCTAAGTCATGAATCCTATTTTCACAAAACCTATGTTACTCACAGGCATTTTTATACTGACGTACCTATTTTCACATGTGTTTTCAGGAGCTGTTGCTTAGGACAATGTTCGTGACACTAGGGCGGACCTGTGCCTTAGAGACTTAAAACGAAGATAGACTTAGTTTAATTTATGTGATGTACTCTTGTATCTTTTGTTTAAGACAATGAAACTCGTTTGTTTGATTAATAAAACATAACTTTATATGCCATGGTTGTGAAACAATAATTCTGTTACAACACTCCCCGACGTTTCCGCCACGTTTTGCTGTTTTACGTGGTCTGGGTGTGACAGAAGAGTTGGTATCAGAGCCAATGGTTATAGGGAATTAGGTTATTAGTAATGCTTTGACCTAGACTATAACCTTTCTAGGACCCCAACACAAGTTATCTTGTGTTTAGATCATAAAACACGCACTTCACCTATCCTTAGGTGATCACCAAAACAAGAACCCAATTTTCTGAAATGATTTTTGAAAAACAATTTTCTGTTTTTAAATGATTTATTATATGGTTTTGAACCCTTTTGATTTTTCAAATTGGTTTTAAAAATTTATCATTTGTTTTTAAATAATTCTTTTGGCCTCGTGCCTTCCAAGTTTTCAAAATCTCGTCAAAGTTTTGGGTTCTAAATAGTGTGAACACGTGCAAACTGGAAGGGTGAATGCCTGTACCCTGGGTTTTCTGTCTAAGGCTAGAGTGTTCGTACAAATCCACATAATCGGACCAGTCACTCTTACCTGGGAACTCTTGGGGTGAGTGTTCACTTATAGGCGAGCATGTCTTCGATAAGCATTATTTATTATAACAACCCTAACGTAAACCGACACCCTTTTTATTTTCTGACACCCTAATATATTTTAAAATGTCCCAATATGTTTTATATTACATCCCGTATGTGAAAACCGAGCCCAAAATAGATCATAACATATAAAATAAATTAAAAATAAGAAAAATAGAGTTAAGGCGGGCCGCGTAGACCCACCTCAACACGTACGCGGGCGGTATCAAGGTCAGACTTGATTTTGTTAATTTCTTAAGTTTAGGCGGGCCGCGTAAGACCCCTGATTAGTTCACACGGGCCGCGTGAGACCAGATAGATGGCACAGCCCAGTGCGGCCACGTGGCCCAACACCCGGCAGACCTATGTGATGAACCAGCTAAGCTACACGTTGACCCAACATTGACGCGGGCCGCGTAAGGCTTCGCCTTATCTTACGCGGGCCGCGAGAGAGTCAAGATCAGACCCTATAAATAGAATGCATCAGATTTCATTTCCGTTCTGCTACGATGTAAGTATTATAACCCCTGGAGACGTATTAGATACTCTGCCCGATTGATCTAGGGTTCCGTAACAGCTGTCGTGGTTCTGCCCGACGTAGTCGTTGGAATGCCGTCTCGGGGAGGGTATTACTAATGTTAAAATGGGTTATTATACTAACACACGTGCATTTGGGTAATTTTCAGATTATTCCCAGGGAATCCTTACTGAAAACCCTAAACCAGCAATGTGAGTTGATCCACCTTTTGTAAACCTTTTTGTTTACTGTTTTTACAAAACCTCACTAAATTAAATATATACAAAGCAGTTATTGAGTATTTGTAAAGAATACAATTATAGTGGGTATGTTGGGGTTTTCTATACAAAATTTGTTACTGGCATGGTAACATTCCACAAGTTGAGTATGACATTACCACTAATGTTAATTGTTATTTCTTGAAAACAAATGTAATTGCGGATGTGCCCTCAATACTGTAAAATTATTGGTATTTCAACTTGATTAAACTGGAATTCACTCACCAGTATTTCCCACTAACAAAATGTTTTTAAAACGCGTTTCAGGTAACAAAATGTGAAAGCCAAATAGAAGCCAGCTGGACAGCACTGAAGGCTTGGAAAAAGTGGCAATAAAGTTACCTAAAAAGAAATAGATGTTTTTCTTAAATAAAATAGGGTGTACCCCTATGAAATTATATGTACTGAAAACTTGGGTTTTACCCATGTGATTAATGTTATAAAATGTGGTGGTTTACTCTGATAACATATTTCCTAACTACGGTCCTGATGAAAATTTCCGCTGCCAAATTGAATAAATAACGTGATACCACCGAAACTGGCTCGCAGCCGCCCGTTCCTGGGGATTTGGGATCGGGGGCTGTGATAGAAGGTGGTATCAGAGCTATGCCACTGATTCAGCCCAGAAGTGTTCTGCTGACATCAAAATTCAAAGAGTTAGGAAATAAATTACGGAAATACGTGCATAATTGTATTTTCTTGTTATGTGTTATCTGACTATCTATCTGTTAGTTTACAGTATGAGCGACCAAGGACCGTCTGACGCGTATCGTCAATTGTCTGGTTCGCCTAGGAGTGAAGGGACCTCCTCTTCTCAGCCTGCCCTCTCAGGGTACTCTGCTGACACGGAAGAAGGAATCTTTGTGTTTAAGGCTCAGTCTAAAGAGCCATTTCCTCAGAAAAAGAGGGGATGGTTCAGTAGGGGAGCACATGAGCATAGGAAACGTATGAAAAAGTTGCAGGAACAACGAGTGTTAGCCGCAGTTAAAAGAGAAACTGATGCATATGCCCAGGATATGCTTAATAGGGGTATAGCTAATATCCATATTTTAGCAACCACTGCAGCTGACCCAAACCTGGAACAAATGCTAGCACCCCAACCACAACCACCAATTCCTGATCAACCCATGGAAATAGAAAACTTTGGAAATCAAGTAGAAATGCATGATTTCAACCCGGAGAGATACCTAGGGTACCTGCACCAAATCCCCTAGACCCAAACGACTACGACCCCTGGTAGGACGATGTTAGGGATTATGTGCAACAAAACCCGATACAGGAAAATGTGCCAATACCCAACTTAGGAGCCTACCCAGGGTTAGATCCTCAAGATCTCTATAACGTTAGTGATGCATACATTAGGGAGATCTTAGAGAATCCCTACCCATACCAGGAACCCGCACCCCAGATTCCAAACCCAATCCTAGAACCTGCACCCCCAATGAGTGTAGAAAACGTATAAGAACTTAGGACTTTCGGTGAGGAAATTTTAGAAAGCAGTGAGAGAATGCGACAGGTGGGAGAGCGTCTCGTATGGAAATACAACGAGCGCAATATGGATTTTTGGATGAATCCATATCAGTGAATGTGATGGCAGGAACGGTAGTAGTAATAATAATAATAACAATAATATGATAATATGTGTGTGTATGTGTTAGAAAAAAAAAACTACGGATGCATACTATTCAAATATTACATTTCAGTCGGTATTGTAATTTTAAATTCAGTACTGGTGTGTAATAGATGCATAATATATGAATAGAGTAAAAGTCGTAATGCTCGACGCTTTTGACCAAAAGTGCGTGTCTGTCACACCCCCAAAATCCACCTGCGGAGTATCACCGCTTGGGAGCGTGACTGACCAGGATCAAGCCACCAATCATATTGAACATGCATTTAATATTAAGTAAAATAACTGAAAACCATCCATTCAATACAAAAGGTGATCAAACAAATCATCGTTTCAAAATGTAGCGGAAGCATAGTAAATAAACCAGTAGTAGTTAACAGTTTTAAGTGTCATAATAGCTCAACAGAAAAGCCACGATCCTTGTCCACAACGACCCGCTTCTCCAGTGCAAGCTCCAAGTACCTAACGATCTGCAAGGCATGTAACAGAATGATCAACAAACTAGTTGAGCGAGTTCACAGAAAGTAAATGCGTAATAGTAAGTTCGTTTGTAACAGGTGGCTCTACTGGGCCGTTTGTATGTTCTATTGGTGGTGGTGTTCCACGTTATTGGTGGTGGTGTTCCACGTTATTGGTGGTGGTGTTCCACGTTATTGGTGGTGGTGTTCCACGTTATTGGTGGTGGTGTTCCACGTTATATAACCACTAGACTACTCGTAACTATAGGTATCCTTCACAACCGAGGATAGTGATCAGTATAAGTATCCTTCACATCCGAGGATAGTGATCAGTATAAGTATCCTTCACATCCGAGGATAGTAATGTGGTAGTCTAGTCATAGTGTCAATAGTGTATCTAATCAACCTTTCAATCCCATTCCCAACACCCCGGGAATCCCATGCCTTGGTAAGAGTGTGAACTCACCTTGGTTTGCTCGGTATGCTAGGTTATGCACTCACAAGAATTTAATCACGTCCTATTGTATGCACGTATAACAAATCAGTTCATGTTCGCAATGATACGCATGCAATTTAATGTTCACATAGCAGTCAGTTCGCATATCGGCACAACACGTATTATTGCACGTATACAAATGTTAACGTTCATCAAGCATGGCATGCCAAATAAATCAAGCATATAATTCCATCTTTCAAAGTAGGTTCATAAATCCCTAGTATCTTTCGAATCCAACTATTACCTTTCGACAACAGTTATCACAATTATCCTTCGGACCAAAAACTATGTTTCGAACTATATGTCATCTTTCGACCATAGCTATCCTTCGGTCCACTCCAGCTATGTTTCGGTCAAGGTTATGTTTCGGAGAACACATATCTTTCGGTCACAATAACTATCTTTCGAGTGGCAAGTATCTTTCGGTAAGCAATATCACATATTTTTAATAATCTATCGGTGGGTACTTGATCACCATTGGACCAATTACAAAGCCAATGGCCTTAACTTGGCCGCCCAAACCACCATAAGTCTATAATACTATAATAACTGACACAAGTGCACAAGTCTTTATCATTATTGGACCAAATAATTTAGAGGGTTTGACAAAGATTCAACACATGCTCAACAAACATCAACTAATATGATCAGGTCTAAACTCCTTAGGCTCATTCATGAAATCTTCATTAAAATAATCCTATATGGCCGACAAAAGTAACCATCACAATGTGTTATTGGACCAACAATAAACAAATGGCCGACAACTTTAAGAAATATACATGGCACAATTGACTTTTGGGTTTTGAGTGTGTATAATCTATCATTATTTTCTATTGGTCGATTATTGTTCTAGCCTACCATGGAACCAATGGTTCACCATCATTTAATTAATAAAATGGATTCCTATTTTAAATCACATAAGAACTGACATATGACATATCACGTGTATTACTATTTTAAATCGCTTTGTGCTATTGGCCAAACTAACCGGTGGGTTCGATTTCTTCACACCACCATAATTATCAAATAATTTTGCAAAGTACAATGATAATAACAATACCAATTGCGAGAGATGTTATTGGACCGAAAAGTGGACATCAGCAGCCAACAATTATCATATCAAAACACATATAACATCTCCAATTACGAGTATGTAAAAGAAACGGAAAAGAACACTAACCCTACGCACGAACAAGGCGAATCACAGACAATTAAATCATGCAAGAAGGAGGGTTGCGACTAGTCTGGCTCTCCTTCCTACTGCCGTCGACTTTAAGGGGGGTGTTTAGGGTTTGAGATCATGTGACAGCCAATTTGTGGAGTCACGTACAACCTATTATGTGTGCGTGTATATGACATCCCAAGGTGGCCGGCCCAAGCTCCATGCCTTCATTTGGGCTTTACTTAATCCATTAGTTATGGTGATATACTAGGTAGGTGTATGTGCTCGGGTTGGGCCAATGTAACAGTTGGGCCGATGAGGATCCTTATACCCGAAACGTTTACGGCTAAGACAATATACATTTGTTTAACATAAAACAACAAGATATACAATTTACAAAAGAACATACATGCAACACCATAGGACTACCAGATTTTTAATGTAACACATATGAGATTAATACCCGGTGAATTATAAGATGCAGATAAACGAGGCGTAACATGCAACGATTAGCACAAGAAAAGGAGTTGAAAACACGAGTTGTCACATTATCCCCATCTTGAAAGAAATTTCGTCCCGAAATTTAGCATGCGGTTACTGAGGAAGCTAGGTAAGTTGTATCGTTCACTGATTTTTCCTGGGGTGTCACATCCTCCCCCCGTTGATCTGGAATTTCGTCCCGAAATTCCGTGGTAGTAGCTTCAGCCTCAGTAATGGTTGCATTGGTTTTGAATAACTGGGGGTACTTCTCTTTCATCTGATCTTCGCGTTCCCAGGTATACACTGGGCCACGCTGGGAGTTCCAACGAACTCGAACAAGAGGGATTCTCTTGTGTTTGAGGACCTTAACATCCCGGTCCGTGATTTCAACTGGTTCCTCGACGAACTGCAACCGCTCGTCGATAGTGAGTTCCTTAAAAGAAACTATGAGGGTCTCATCCGACAGGCACTTCTTCAGATTCGACACGTGGAATACATTGTGAACTGCACCGAGTTCAGCTGGTAGGTTCAGTCTGTAGGCTACCTTGCCTATTCTTTCAGTGATTTCGAACGGTCCAACATACTGTGGATTGAGTTTGCCTCGTTTACCAAAACGAACCACACCCTTCCAGGGTGAGACTTTTAATAAAACCCGGTCCCCGACCTGAAATTCCAATGGCTTCCTACGCTTATCTGCGTAGCTTTTCTGACGGTCACGAGCTGCCGCCATGCGTTGTCGTATCTGTGCAATCTTTTCTAAGGCGTCCACTACAATCTCCGGACCCGTAATCTGACTATCCCCCACCTCTGCCCAACAGAGAGGTGACCGGCATTTACGTCCGTACAATGCCTCGAATGGAGCGGCTTGAATGCTGGTATGATAGCTGTTATTGTATGAAAACTCCACTAAGGGGAGGTGCTTTTCCCAGCCGTTGCCGAAATCGATAACACACGCTCGAAGCATGTCTTCAAGTGTTTGAATCGTGCGCTCAGACTGCCCGTCCATCTGAGGATGATACGCTGTGCTCATGTCTAATCGTGAGCCGAAAGATTCGTGCATCGCTGGCCATGGTTCTGACGTGAATCGTGCATCCCGATCCGAAATAATGGAGATGGGCACCCCGTGCCTCGAAACAACTTCTTTGAGGTAAATGTCTACGAGAGTGGAGAACTTATCCGTTTCCTTTATTGCTAGGAAGTGTGCAGACTTGGTGAGTCGATCCACGATCACCCATATCGTATCGTGTCCCCGCTGGGATCTAGGTAAGCCTGTAACGAAGTCCATGGAAATTTCTTCCCATTTCCACTGTGGTATCCTGGGTTGTTGAAGTAGACCTGAGGGTTTCTGGTACTCTGTCTTGACCCTCACACAAGTCAAACAGTTGTCGACGTAATTTGCAATGTGGGCCTTCATGCTAGGCCACCAATATGCAGTTCGGGTGTCGTGGTACCTTTCATCCGAACCTGGATGTACCGAGTAGCGGGACTTGTGCGCTTCGACCATCACAAGCTCTCGTAGACCGCCATAAAGTGGGACCCAAATACGCCCCGTTACATAGTAGGCGTCGTCTTCCTTTTGTTCCATTCGTTGCCTTGAACCGCGTAAGGCTTCAGCTTTGACGTTTTCGGGTTTCAGTGCTTCTAACTGAGCAGCTCGTATCTGTGCAGGAAGACTGGACTGAATGGTAAGCTGTAGCGCTCGCACGCGCTTAGGTAGAGTGTCTTTCCGACTGAGGGCATCAGCCACAACATTGGCCTTGCCTGGATGATACTTGATGGCGCATTCGTAGTCGTTCAGAAGTTCAACCCATCTCCGTTGACGCATATTCAAATCCTTTTGCTTAAGAATATGCTCGAGACTCCTGTGATCGGTGTAAATTGTGCACCTGGTACCGTACAGGTAGTGTCGCCATATCTTAAGCGCGAAAACAACAGCTCCCAGCTCTAAATCGTGCGTCGTGTAGTTTCGTTCATGAACCTTGAGTTGTCGAGAAGCGTAGGCTATAACTTTATCCCGCTGCATCAATACGCAACCAAGCCCCTGTATCGATGCGTCACAATAAACCACGAAGTCATCCGTGCCCTCTGGCAATGAGAGAATAGGTGCGCTGCAAAGCCTATCCTTTAAGTACTGAAAAGCGGTCTCTTGCGTATTACCCCATCTGTAAACGACACCTTTCTGTGTTAACATAGTAAGTGGTTGCGCGATCTTGGAGAAGTCTTTAATAAATCGCCTGTAGTAACCCGCCAAACCCAAGAATTGGCGTATTTCTGTCGGTGTACGCGGTGCTGGCCAGTTTCTGATCGAATCAACCTTGGATGGATCGACATGAATCCCATCCTTGTTTACCACATGGCCTAAGAAGTGGACTTCACGAAGCCAGAAGTCGCATTTTGAAAACTTTGCGTACAGTTGCTCCTTTCGAAGAAGTTCCAAAATAAGACGTAAGTGCTGTTCGTGCTCCTCCTGACTCTTGGAGTAAATCAAAATGTCGTCGATGAAGACAATGACGAACTTGTCAAGATAAGGTTTGCACACCCTGTTCATAAGATCCATGAAGACTGCAGGCGCGTTCGTAAGCCCGAATGGCATGACAAGAAACTCGTAATGGCCGCAGCGAGTTCTGAATGCTGCCGTGGAGACGTCCTCATCCCGGACTCTCAGCTGATGATAACCAGACCTTAGATCAATCTTGGAGTAGTAACTCGACTCTTGCAACTGGTCGAATAAGTCGTCAATGCGTGGAAGAGGATAGCGGTTCTTCACCGTGACCTTGTTCAGTTCGCGATAATTAATGCACTTTCTGAAAGTGCCATCCTTCCTTTTCACGAATAGAACTGGAGCTCCCCAAGGCGAAGAGATAGGTCGGATAAATCCCTTATCCAAGATTTCTTGTAGCTGCGTCCATAGTTCTTCCGATTTTGGTGGAGCTAAGCGATACGGTGCTCGAGCTATGGGTGCTGCTCCTGGAGCGAGCTCGATCCGAAATTCGACCTGACGATGAGGCGGTAGACCAGGTAAATCTTTAGGAAACACCTGAGGAAAGTCGCGTACAACTGGATGGTCTTCCAACTTCTTTTCTTTCGCTGGTGCGTCAGTAACGAGAGCCAAAGTTGCGGTGTGGCCCTTCCGCAAACATTCCTGAGCCTTCAAGAAAGAGGTGATGCCAACCATGGCACCACTCTTGTCGCCTTGAGCTTCGAGAGGTTCTTGACCAGAACGAGGAATGCGAACAATCTTTTCTTTGTATAGGATTTCTGCTTGCTGTTGCTGCTGGCGATTCCGATGTGCAAGCCGTGGGCTCCTGAATCCTTAGCTTCTGCTGTGCTCTGGCGATCACTATTCTTGTGCTGCTGTTGTGCTTGAGACCGAACGGTAGCTGAACCCTTGCTGGAATACCCATCCCATTTCCGCTTGTTGTCACTAGGAGTAGCGGGAGTAGCTGAAGGAGTGACTGTAGCAGTAGCGCTGACGTGCTTAGGCAGTTTATTCTGATCCACTGCCTGATCGGTGATGCGATGAGCGAGACGCTGGATTTCCTGGATGTTGTCGAGGTTAGCCGAGGTAACGTGGCTCTGAATCTCTGAGGCTAGACCCTTGAGGTACAATTCGATACGCTTGTTTGGAGGGTCCACCATGGTTGGACACAAGATGGCCAGTTCGTTCTATCGTTTCGTATGAGCTTCAATTTCTGACCCCGTCATTTTCAAATGGTAAGGCTCCACTTCCAACTTGTGGATGTCATCACGCGTGTAGTATTCCCTTTTAATGTGTTCTTTGAATTCGTTCCAGGGGGTGGCGTTAGCAGCTGCCAACCCTAGTATCTGTACTTGCGCGTTCCACCTGGTTAGCGCGATTCCTACCAAAGTACCAGTGGCGTACTTGACCCTGCGAGCCTCAGGGCATTCACACATGAAGTTCTTGAATGTGCCACTGAATGTGCTTGGACGACAGTCCATGATGTTCTGGAATGTGCAGAGAGGTTGATGTGCGTTCTGACCCGTTGCGCGAGAAAGATAGGTCAAGGTTAAGCGCGAGAGTTGGGTCACGAGAGTAGGATCTAACATCCTAGAATAGGTCTGGAATAGCAGGTTATACCTCCTGCTTGTGCGGCTGCAAGTGCCGCAGCAACTTGTTCGTTAATGAGAGCCGTCAACTGGGCTTGAGTCATGTCAACACGTCCAGACATGATCGAACAGTAAAGGTAGCATAAGTATGAATGGTTCGCGTGTAGTACGATGATAGAAGAGTGTAAGCACATAAGTATTCTCATGCAATGTCAAGTTGTGAGCAAGGTAATGTAAGCATACTACGAGCAAAGTTCTATGCAAATTCTAGCATGTAGGCAATAAACATAAACCTTATTACCTAAGAAGTTGAGTCTTGCACGTGGAGCGAAGCGTCGTTGTGGATCGTTGAGAGCACTGTTCTGGTTATAGTCTGGTTTTAATAAAAACGTTTTTCCATATTAAAACCAAGTTCTCTATAACCAATGGCTCTGATACCAATCTGTCACACCCCCAAAATCCACCTGCGGAGTATCACCGCTTGGGAGCGTGACTGACCAGGATCAAGCCACCAATCATATTGAACATGCATTTAATATTAAGTAAAATAACTGAAAACCATCCATTCAATACAAAAGGTGATCAAACAAATCATCGTTTCAAAATGTAGCGGAAGCATAGTAAATAAACCAGTAGTAGTTAACAGTTTTAAGTGTCATAATAGCTCAACAGAAAAGCCACGATCCTTGTCCACAACGACCCGCTTCTCCAGTGCAAGCTCCAAGTACCTAACGATCTGCAAGGCATGTAACAGAATGATCAACAAACTAGTTGAGCGAGTTCACAGAAAGTAAATGCGTAATAGTAAGTTCGTTTGTAACAGGTGGCTCTACTGGGCCGTTTGTATGTTCTATTGGTGGTGGTGTTCCACGTTATTGGTGGTGGTGTTCCACGTTATTGGTGGTGGTGTTCCACGTTATTGGTGGTGGTGTTCCACGTTATTGGTGGTGGTGTTCCACGTTATATAACCACTAGACTACTCGTAACTATAGGTATCCTTCACAACCGAGGATAGTGATCAGTATAAGTATCCTTCACATCCGAGGATAGTGATCAGTATAAGTATCCTTCACATCCGAGGATAGTAATGTGGTAGTCTAGTCATAGTGTCAATAGTGTATCTAATCAACCTTTCAATCCCATTCCCAACACCCCGGGAATCCCATGCCTTGGTAAGAGTGTGAACTCACCTTGGTTTGCTCGGTATGCTAGGTTATGCACTCACAAGAATTTAATCACGTCCTATTGTATGCACGTATAACAAATCAGTTCATGTTCGCAATGATACGCATGCAATTTAATGTTCACATAGCAGTCAGTTCGCATATCGGCACAACACGTATTATTGCACGTATACAAATGTTAACGTTCATCAAGCATGGCATGCCAAATAAATCAAGCATATAATTCCATCTTTCAAAGTAGGTTCATAAATCCCTAGTATCTTTCGAATCCAACTATTACCTTTCGACAACAGTTATCACAATTATCCTTCGGACCAAAAACTATGTTTCGAACTATATGTCATCTTTCGACCATAGCTATCCTTCGGTCCACTCCAGCTATGTTTCGGTCAAGGTTATGTTTCGGAGAACACATATCTTTCGGTCACAATAACTATCTTTCGAGTGGCAAGTATCTTTCGGTAAGCAATATCACATATTTTTAATAATCTATCGGTGGGTACTTGATCACCATTGGACCAATTACAAAGCCAATGGCCTTAACTTGGCCGCCCAAACCACCATAAGTCTATAATACTATAATAACTGACACAAGTGCACAAGTCTTTATCATTATTGGACCAAATAATTTAGAGGGTTTGACAAAGATTCAACACATGCTCAACAAACATCAACTAATATGATCAGGTCTAAACTCCTTAGGCTCATTCATGAAATCTTCATTAAAATAATCCTATATGGCCGACAAAAGTAACCATCACAATGTGTTATTGGACCAACAATAAACAAATGGCCGACAACTTTAAGAAATATACATGGCACAATTGACTTTTGGGTTTTGAGTGTGTATAATCTATCATTATTTTCTATTGGTCGATTATTGTTCTAGCCTACCATGGAACCAATGGTTCACCATCATTTAATTAATAAAATGGATTCCTATTTTAAATCACATAAGAACTGACATATGACATATCACGTGTATTACTATTTTAAATCGCTTTGTGCTATTGGCCAAACTAACCGGTGGGTTCGATTTCTTCACACCACCATAATTATCAAATAATTTTGCAAAGTACAATGATAATAACAATACCAATTGCGAGAGATGTTATTGGACCGAAAAGTGGACATCAGCAGCCAACAATTATCATATCAAAACACATATAACATCTCCAATTACGAGTATGTAAAAGAAACGGAAAAGAACACTAACCCTACGCACGAACAAGGCGAATCACAGACAATTAAATCATGCAAGAAGGAGGGTTGCGACTAGTCTGGCTCTCCTTCCTACTGCCGTCGACTTTAAGGGGGGTGTTTAGGGTTTGAGATCATGTGACAGCCAATTTGTGGAGTCACGTACAACCTATTATGTGTGCGTGTATATGACATCCCAAGGTGGCCGGCCCAAGCTCCATGCCTTCATTTGGGCTTTACTTAATCCATTAGTTATGGTGATATACTAGGTAGGTGTATGTGCTCGGGTTGGGCCAATGTAACAGTTGGGCCGATGAGGATCCTTATACCCGAAACGTTTACGGCTAAGACAATATACATTTGTTTAACATAAAACAACAAGATATACAATTTACAAAAGAACATACATGCAACACCATAGGACTACCAGATTTTTAATGTAACACATATGAGATTAATACCCGGTGAATTATAAGATGCAGATAAACGAGGCGTAACATGCAACGATTAGCACAAGAAAAGGAGTTGAAAACACGAGTTGTCACAGTGTCATGTGATTGGCTATATTCAAATATTACTCGTGATATTAATATTTGGTAAATGTTTAAAATTCAGATGGACAACGAAGCGAATCAGGAAAACCAGAATGATAACATTTCAGTCGGTTTTGTAATTTTAAATTCAGTACTGGTGTGTAATAGATGCATAATATATGAATAGAGTAAAAGTCACAATGCTCGACGCTTTTGACCAAAAGTGCGTGTCATGTGATTGGCTATATTCAAATATTACTCGTGATATTAATATTTGGCAAATGTTTAAAATTCAGATGGACAACGAAGCGAATCAGGAAAACCAGAATGATAATATTCAGAAGAACAACCACTCAAATAACAATAATCTGAATAACGAGAATCCAAACAACAATGGAAACCAAATGGATAATAGTGCCGTTCAGCATATAATGGCACAGGGAATTATAGATGCAATGCCATTTATTATGCAAACGGTTCTAGTAGCGAATAATAAAAGTAAGCATAGCAGTAAGCGACCAAGTGAACCAGAACACAGCGTAAACAATGGACTCGTACTTCAAGCGCCCATTCCTAAAAGAAGAAGAACCATGCCATATGGTTGTTCTTACAAAGAATTCTGGTCCTGCAAACCAATAGAATTCTCGGGCAATGAAGGACCCGTTGCAGCTCTACGCTGAATAGAGAAAACTGAAGCTGTTCTGAAAATAAGCAAGTGTGCTGAAGAGGATAGGATAATGTTTGCTTCTAATTTATTTAAGAATGCAGCTCTAGAATGGTGGAACACTATCCTCCAGTCAAAAGGAAGTGATAGGATATATAACATGGAATGGGAGGAGTTCAAAAATATGGTAGAAAGGAAATTCTGCCCTCCCAATGAAAAGGAACAGATAGCAAATAAGTTCCTGAACCTTAGAATGACCGGGGTAGATAGTAAGGGATATACTACCACATTCTTTGAATATGCTAGAATAGTACCAACTCTTGCATCACCTGAACCAGTGTTAATCTCCCGTTACATCTAGGGATTAATTGGAGAAATTAGACATGTAGTCAAGGCAGCTAGACCTCAAACCATAGAAGAAGGTGTAGAACTAGCCAATACCTTGACTGATGAACTAGTGAGAACTAGAGAAGAAGACCAAAGGAGAAACCTATCCCAAAGGCTTACCCAAGAATTCTGTTCGGGGAATTTTAACCGTAGGAATGTAGGTTCTACCTCGGCACCATACTGCAAAGCCTGCAGAAAGAAGCATTCTGGAAAATGCTCTACTTACTGTAATTTTTGCAAGGCCCCAGGACACAAGGAAGAGAATTGAAAGAAGAAATCCGGTAATGGAATGTGTTTCAATTGTGGAGAAAAAGGTCACATCAGGACAAATTGTCCGAAATTGGCTCCAACTGCAAACAACAAGAATCCTAAAAATGCTAGAGCATTCGTTCTAACTGCAGATGAAGCCAGAATGATTCCGGACGTCATAGCTGGTACGTTTTTAGTTAATGATATTTTTGCTAAAGTATTATTTGACTCTGGTGCAAACCAAAGTTTTATTAATACTTCATTTTGCAAACTTCTAAATCAATCATTATGTAACGCCCTGCGTTTTCATAACTTCCATATTTAGAAACCATAGCTTGTATTTCTATTTTGGAAATCTTTTATTCATGTAATCGTTATTTCGTTGTAATCGTTATTAAATCCTAGACTTGGATCATAATGAAATTCGGAAATTCGGATCCTGACCCTTGAGACTTGAAAGCTTCGCGAAATAAATAATCGTTGAAAGAGTTTTAATGTTAATTTAATCCGTTTATAAATATGGTTATTTACTTATTTATTTATTTTATGTAATTAATTAAATTAATTAATACCACAATTAAAAGTTTGTTTTTACTTTTATAAAAATAACCTAGTGAGTAATTTAAAGTATCATAAACTAACCAAGTTGGTGTTAGATTAAGCTAAGTTAGTTAATTAATAAAGTTGAGGGACCCTTTGGTCATTTTTCAAAACTCAAATATATAAGAATTAGTTAAGGTTTTTGGTTTTGTCCATCTATCAGTACAATGAAACTTTAGGGGGCAGTCTGTATACTTGTTTTATAAATATCATGAAGTGTGCAGATCTTGAACAAATGTGCCGCCTAAAATCGAGTTGCCCTTTCCCCTTCCCTCGTTCACTAATTTCACCGGCGTTTGGCCGGTGTCGGCACAACTCAGGCCGTTTTCCGGCACCTCGCTCTCCCCCAACCTGACCGACTACATCCCGCCATCCCCAACTGCACACATCTGTCATTCATCTGAGATGGAGGCGGCTGGCCAGCCACCGTCATGGCGGCGGCACACAGCAGCGGGGAACGGAGAGAGAGGGACGTGAGAAGGAAGAAGAGCTGCAGCGGCGGTGACGGCAGCGCCGCCGTGAGCGGCGGGTGTCTACGGCAGTCGTAGTGGTGGTTCGTGTTGCAGGATTGGTTTGGTTCGACTTCTAGTCTCGGGTTCGAGTTTCAGTCAACGTCAGACTCGGGACTCGGTTCAGACTCGGGACTCGGTTCAGTTGGTGCGACTCCGGGTCAGTTTCAATTTAGTCTGTTTGTCGATTCGTTGCAGGCTCGGTACAACGGTGGACTGCGGAAGTTGTTTCACGTATCGTTCGGTATACATCCTTTATCGAACCATTTTTTTTATTCCCGTATAAATCCTTTCGTATACAATGAACTATTGAAGAACCACATTTGTTTGTGCTTAAAAACTTAGATTTGAAAACTCATCATTTTGATATTTGCTTGAATTTACGTAAACAATTATATCTTCTATTAACAAAAGTACAATTTACCATACAAACTGAGTTGAATGATTCATAAATATAAGTTACAAAATTAGTTGGGTTATTGCTGTTCGGTTTTGCTTTGTTTTAAAATGGAGAAGACAACTCTCGGGTTATGTTTAACAGAATTAAAAACCCAACAAATTCCAAGATGTAGCCAGTGGTGGGCGCGTGAAACGTGCCGTTTTTGGGCTACTTTGAACATTATTTTATTTTCAATCAATTTTACTTTTAATATAACAACCTAAAACAATCCATTTCAGATTGTATTTTTTTTCTTTTTTCTTTTCTTTATTTTATGTTAATCTGTTAATAACCAACCTTAACTAACCCAGTTATATGAAAGCCTTTAATTTATGTTAAACTCATTATGTTAGAATGTGATAAAATAAATAGAATATCTAATTAAACAAAGTATAAAACTTGAAGTTAGAAATTATATTTAAGCATACAAATTTTAACAAATTCGTTATATATTTCCAAATCTCTAGGATAACTATTTCGTTTGCTCTCTTGGATTTTTCACCATCTTTAGTCGTGCGTTATTTCAAGCAATCGCAACGCAACCAATGTGAGTATACTCGAACCCATTTTTACTTTTAAACACTTTGGGTGCAACATGTATTCTATATTAAACACACTTGACACTTGAAACTTATTTGAAACATGCTCTATCCATTTAAACATGAAACATGAAACTTGTGATACTTGAGACTATTTTGTGCTATGTAAACGTTTAATCCCTGTGTGTAGTTCCACCTTAACAATAGTAGCGCTATAGGGGTAATGCACCTCCCCCATTTGTAGTCGAGGGGTATTGTTAGGAGGAGACATATTAACCTCCCGTGAAACTTTGGGTTAGGTATTTTAACGCATTGGAAACTTGGGCTATCACTTGGACTGCGTAAACTAGCATGGCTGAAACTATTTTATTATGTTCATGTTGGATATGAGTTTTTATTCTATTACGCTATGTAAACAAACTTGTATACTCGCTCTTTGCTTTTGCATTGAAACTCTATTTTAATACGTGTTGCAGGTTGATTATTGAAGTATGGATGATTGATGAAACAAGTTTAGGGTTGCTAGATACACACCTAAATTTATCTGTCTTTTGTTGTTATGTTATTTGTTGAAACAATGTTGTTATTTCCTTTTGGAATATTGTATAACATTTAGTTTTGAAATGAAATTTGAATTTAATTAAATATTGTCACATAGTGTTATGACGTCTCTAGCAATCTTTACACACTTCGTATCATCCCGATGTTTCCGCCATCAGTTGGGGTGTGACACATTAACTAAACTACCACAAGAATGTCTAGTAGAGACAGCAAATGGAGAAACCGTTAGGATTTCTGAAATCTTGCAGGAAGCAAGAATAGAAATTTTTAATCAAAAATTTATTGCAAACCTTTACCCAATGAATCTGGCTGGATTCGATGTCGTGTTAGGAATGGATTGGTTAATAGCCAATAAAGCCAATATTTTATGTGATCAAAAGTCAATTCAAGTAAAATCACCAAGGGGTGAAAAGATCACAATTAAAGGAGATAAGCCATCTAGATCCACTAAATTCATCTCTGTGATGAAAACTACAAGTTATATAAGAAAAGGATCTTTGGTGTATTTGATTTCTATAATCACTAACACTAAAGGAAAAGAATTAAAAGATATTCCAGTAGTGTCCCAGTTTTCAGATGTCTTTCCAGAGGAATTGCCAGGACTGCCGTCAGACAGGGAAGTCGAATTCAGAATCCATCTGCTACCAGTGACAGCACCGATTGCCAAAGCACCTTACCGTTTGGCACCCGCCGAAATGCAGGTACTGAAGAAACAATTAGATGAATTGCTAGAAAAGGGATTCATACAGCCCAGTTCATCGCCATGGGGAGCGCCGATACTGTTCGTTAAAAAGAAGGACGGATCAATGCGTATGTGTATTGACTACCGTGAATTGAACAAGGTCACGATTAAGATTCGGTATCCATTACCAAGAATAGATGATCTGTTCGATCAACTTCAAGGAGCTCGATTTTTATCTAAAATCGATTTAAGATCAGGATATCATCAATTAAAGGTACAGGAAGAGGATATTCCTAAATCCGCATTCAGAACAAGGTATGGTCATTATGAATTTACTGTCATGCCATTTGGTTTAACCAATGCCCCAGCCGCATTTATGGACATGATGAACCGAATATGTAAGCCATATTTGGATAAATTCATAATTGTTTTCATAGATGATATTCTAATTTACTCGAAAAGTAAAGAGAAGCATGCAAAGCATTTGCACTTACTTTTAAGTTTATTGAGAAAAGAAAAGTTGTACGCTAAGTTTTCAAAATGCGAATTTTGGTTAGAACAGGTACAATTTCTTGGACATTTAGTTAACCCTGAAGGAATTCATGTAGATCCAACAAAGATCGAAGCAATTACCAAATGGAAAACCCCTGAGTCACTAACCGAAGTTAGAAGTTTCTTAGGATTGGCCGGTTATTATAGAAGATTTATTCGAGATTTTTCTAGAATAGCCATTCCCTTAACCAAGTTAACCTGTAAATTTGTTAAGTTTGAATGGGGACCAAAACAAGAAGAAGCATTTAGAATCCTTAAGCAAAGACTAACCCACACACCTATATTAGCGTTACCAGAAGGAACTGAAGACTTTGTAGTCTATTGTGACGCTTCTAAGCTAGGATACAGATGTGTGTTGATGCAACGTCAAAAGGTTATAGCTTACGCCTCTAGACAAGTTAAGAATCATGAAGGAAATTATTCAACCCATGATTTGGAATTAGGAGCCATAATTTTTGCCCTTAAGATTTGGAGACATTATCTTTATGGTAGTAAATTTACCATATTCACCGACCATAAGAGTTTAAGGTATGTTTTTGGGCAAAAAGAGTTAAATATGAGACAAAGACACTGGATGGAAATGCTTAGTGATTATGATTGTGATATCCAGTATCATGCAGGGAAAGCAAATGTAGTGGCTGATGCTTTAAGTCGAAAGTATCACGAAAAGCCAAAAAGGGTACGTTCTCTTACATTAAATCTACAAGTAGATTTAAACGATCAGATTAGAAAAACACAAGAATCAGTAATCAAGGAAGATACTGAAAAATTAAAAGGAATGATTAAGGATTTAGAACAAGGAACAGATGGAATTTGGAGATTCCATAAAAAGAGAATGTGGATACCTAAATTAGGAAATTTACGTCACCGTATAGTAGAAGAAGCTTATAAATCTAAATATACGATGCATCTAGGAAGTGATAAGATGTACCGGGATTTAAGGAAAAATTTCTGGTGGATAGGAATGAAAAAGGATATAGCAGCTTATGTTTCTAAGTGTTTAACTTGTTCACAAGTTAAAGCTGAACACCAGAAACCCTCAAGTTTGTTACAGCAATTAGAAATACCAGTGTGGAAATGGGAATTGATAACAATGGATTTTGTTACCAAGTTACCCAAAACAAGAAAAGGTAATGATACAATCTGGGTGATTGTAGATACGCTAACTAAGTCAGCTCATTTCCTACCAATGAAGGAAACTTTTAGTATGGAACAATTAGCCAAATTGTATGTAAATGAAATTGTTTCATTACATGGGATTCCTTTATCAATTGTTTCTGATAGAGATAGCCGTTTTACCTGTCATTTTTGGACAAGTTTCCAAAAAGCAATGGGAACCAAGCTGAATCTACGCACCGCTTATCATCCTCAAACAGACGGGCAAAATGAAAGAACAATTCACACAATGGAGGACATGCTTAGAGCTTGTGTAATTGATTTCGGAGGTAATTGGGACGATCACTTACCTTTAATAGATTTTTCTTATAATAACAGTTATCACACAAGTATCAATGCTGCACCATTCGAAGCACTTTATGGACGAAAGTGCAAAACCACAGTTTGTTGGGCAGAAATTGGGAAAAAGTAACTATCTGGACCTGAGATAGTACAAGAAACAATAGATAGAATCATTCAAGTCAAGGAACGACTGAAAGCAGCACGTGATCGACAAAAGAGCTACGCTGACAACAGATGCAAGCCGTTAGAATTCCAGGTAGGTGACAAAGTATTGTTAAAAGTCTCTCCTTGGAAAGGAGTGGTAAGATTCATCAAAAGAGGAAAGCTAAGTCCCAGGTATATTGGACCTTTTGAAATTTTCAGAAAAATAGGACCTGTAGCCTATCAGCTACAACTGCCAGAGGAAATGGCAGAGATACATGATGTATTTCATGTATCTAATCTCAAGAAATGCTTATCTGACGAATCACTGATAGTACCTCTTAAGGATATAGAGGTAAATGAACAACTTAAATTTGTAGAGAGGCCTCTACAGATTGAAGACAGGAAAATTAAAAATCTTAAGCATAAAAGATTAATTCTAGTCAAAGTGAAGTGGGACTCCAAAAGAGGACCTGAGTACACATGGGAACTTGAATCAGAAATGCAACGCAAATATCCACACTTGTTCCAGTAGATCTCGAGGACGAGCTCTAAAACAAGGTGGGGAGGATATAACAACCCTAACGTAAACCGACATCCTTTTTATTTTCTGACACCCTAATATATTTTAAAATGTCCCAATATGTTTTATATTACACCCCGTATGTGAAAACCGAGCCCAAAATAGATTATAACATATAAAATAAATTAAAAATAAGAAAAATAGAGTTAAGGCGGGCCGCGTAGACCCACCTCAACACGTACGCGGGCGGTATCAAGGTCAGACTTGATTTCATTGATTTCTTAAGTTTAGGCGGGCCGCGTAAGACCCCTGATTAGTTCACATGGGCCGCGTGAGACCAGATAGATGGCACAGCCTGGTGCGGCCACGTGGCCCAACACCCGACAGACCTATGTGATGACCCAGCGAAGCTACACGTTGACCCAACATTGACGCGGGCCGCGTAAGGCTTCGCCTTATCTTACGCGTGCCGCGAGAGAGTCAAGATCAGACCCTATAAATAGAACGCATCAGATTTCATTTCCGTTCGCTCACAATTCAATCTCAAATCTCACTTTCTGAATTAGAAGCAATTATAGTCGGGTATTATACCCCTAAAATAGCGAGGTTCTGCTACGATGTAAGTATTATAACCCCTGGAGACGTATTAGATATTCTGCCCGATTGATCTAGGGTTCCGTAACGGCTGTCGTGGTTCTGCCCGACGTAGTTGTTGGAATGCCGTCTCGGGGAGGGTATTACTAATGTTAAAATGGGTTATTATACTAACACACGTGGATTTGTGTAATTTTTAGATTATTCCTGGGGAATCCTTACTGAAAACCCTAAACCAGCAATGTGAGTTGATCCACCTTTTGTAAACCTTTTTGTTTACTGTTTTTACAAAACCTCACTAAATTAAATATATACAAAGCAGTTATTGAGTATTTGTAAAGAATACAATTATAGTGGGTATGTTGGGGTTTTGTATACAAAATTTGTTACTGGCGTGGTAACATTCCACAAGTTGAGTATGACAGTACCACTGATGTTAATTGTTATTTCTTGAAAACTTATGTAATTGCGGATGTGCCCTCAATACTGTAAAATGATTGGTATTTCAACTTGATTAAACTGGAATTCACTCACCAGTATTTCCCACTGACAAAATGTTTTTAAAACGCGTTTCAGGTAACAAAATGTGAAAGCCAAATAGAAGCCAGCTGGACAGCACTGAAGGCTTGGAAAAAGTGGCAATAAAGTTACTTAAAAAGAAATAGATGTTTTTCTTATATAAAATAGGGTGTACCCCTATGAAATTATATGTACTGAAAACTTGGGTTTTACCCATGTGTTTAATGTTATAAAATGTGGTGGTTTACTCTGATAACATATTTCCTAACTACGGTCCTGATGAAAATTTCTGCTGCCAAATTGAATAAACAACGTGATACCACCGAAACTGGCTCGCAGCCGCCCGTTCCCGGGGATTTGGGATCGGGGGCTGTGACATTTATGGACCCATTTACTTTGATTAGTCACTGTGTGTCGTTTGTCTGCATTGTGATACGGACGAATGACCACCATCCTTGCTTTTGTTGATTTTGTTTTATCTCATTCTTTTCATCTAATCATCTCACTTGTTTCCTCTCATGTTTCCTCTTTTCAGCATGCCTCCTCGACGTGAAAACCCGTTATCTAATGCCGAAATGGCAGATATTCTGGCACAGCACATGGCTGCCGCACTCCCAAACATTATCGCTAAGGTGAACCAAGCCAATAAGAATCAGAATGCTCCTTGTAACTTCAAGGGCTTCAATTCGGCTAAACCACTCAAGTTCAGTGGTACTGAAGGGGCAACTGGGCTCCTTCAATGGTTCGAGAGCATTGAGAGTACATTCCGTCACGTTCTGTGTCCTAAGAATCGCAAGGTCGTGTTTGCTTCTAGCGTATTTCAGAAGAGGGCTTTGACATGGTGGAATGGGGTTATGAGAGATCCTGGTGCCGAATTTGCTTTGGTACAAACATGGGTTGAACTAATGTTGGTGCATCTGTCTGTCGCCTATGTCTTGTATCGAGTCATGATTAGAATAGATTGTATAGGGCACAGAATCCTAGGAAATGAGATTTGCAAGTGATTCCGCTTGAAATGACATCTTGTCATTTCAAGCGAAACCACATAACATCTGATTCCGCTCGAACCTATAGCACCTGATTTCGCTTGATATGTTAAGTTGTGATTCCGCTTGAACCGGATGTGTGATGTTCAAACGGAACCTGTACCCTTATATATAGGTGGTCGTTTGGAGTGAAATCATTAGAGAGTTGGGTGTGTTGTCTTCCGGTGAGCCACGAAGTGCTGCCGAAGTGTTGTCAAGCTTGTAAACGGATTGTTGATCAATAAACAACAGTTTAAAGTGAATACGGCTGAGATAGCACCAAAAAATAGTTTCCGCCTCTTGTTTTGGAGAAAAACTCTTCTGATCGACTCGTTCGGGTCTGAAAACGATCCTATAAGTGGTATCAGAGCTCAGGAGGAAGAGTTCTTGTCATTTCAGCTGTGTTTTCTGATTTTCTACACCTTCTTATTCAAAATCGAAAATTTTTTACGGTAAAATTGGCTCAATTTCACACATTACACGCGCAATCATGTATTAACTAATCCTTGAAAGTTTCACAATTAAAATCGAGCTAAAACTTGATATTTTTGAGATTCAGCTTGAAATTTGATTCGGATTAGTGACGTCACATTGATTTCGCATGAAATCATCTTCTGATTTCGCTTCAATTACAAGGTTCCGCTTGAAAGTTTGATGTTGTTTCCGCTCGATACATAGGTTTCGCTTGAAAATCTTCTTGATTCCGCTTCAAGCTGACAGATTTTGCTTGAAAGTTAAGTTGGAGATTCTGCTTGAATACACATTAGTGATCTCGCTTGAACAAAATTTGATAATTCCACTCCAGATTCTGATTTCGCTTGAGAGTACATTGTTTGTTGATTCCGCTTCAAGGTTACAGAGGAGATTTCGCTTGAACTTTCTGTGGTATTCTGCTTGAAACAGAAATCTTGCTATTTCACTTGAACTTGGGAGTTTGTGAAATTTTTGAAAATTGAAACATGGACAACGAGTTCTATAACGCCTTTGCTGGTCCAATGAACATTACTCAGAGTGCATTGCTTGAGAATGAAACAGGGACATCACAGAAACCACCTAAGCTCTTGGATATTGATGATTACAATGGTTGGTCCGAACGTTTTGGCAATTGGGTTGAAGCTTATCACTTGGATGCTTGGGAACACACTGAAGTTCCATATGAAAGGCCCACAAGGAATTGTAATCAGTTAACAATCAGAGAAATGAGTGCTGATGAGAAAAAGAAGTATAGAGATGAAAAATTAATGGTGAGTCTGTTACGACAAGCAATTAAAGAGGACATTCTAATTTTGCTTCAACATGATGGAAGTGCTTATTCGATCTGGAATGAATTGGAAGCAAAATTTATAGGAAGTGATGATATGCTCAAGAACAAGATGTCACTCATGAAGAAATAATTTGATCTCTTTCGTGGCTTGAAATCAGAAAACACCAAGCAGATTATTGAAAGATATTGTAACTTGGTGAGAAATATGACAAAATTAGGCATCAAAAAGGATACTGATGAGCTGATTGAGAAACTTGCAGATGCGTTACCACATGATGTTTGGGGAACATTTCTGATGATGTTGAGAAACAATAGAAAAGAATATAAAAAGTTGACACTGGGAGAGTTCATCAAACATATGGAAGCTCAAGAGATAGAGCAGAGAAAGATTGCCAGGATGAAGAACTATGATGGAGAACAAGACATTGGCTTGTACTTTAAAAGTGGTGCTAGTGAAAAGACAAATTTTTCTCCAAAAGTTGAAACTGCTTTTAATGCAAAAGGTTCTTCTGAAAGTTCATCTCAGGGATCAAGCAGCACAACAGGATTCTATTCATTTCCAACATATGATCCACAGTTTTCTACGACAAAGAGTGGCAAAATTCTTCAATGCAACATTGCCTTAAAGCTTGAAAACGATCAGAATTATATTGAGGAAGTTGCTAAAAGTCACATGTCTTTGTTGGTAACAGTGCTTGAATCCTATGGAGGTTTAGTTGCAGGGAGGATTGGGAATCCAATGCTCACAAAAGAGGATTACGATCAAATTGATGCAGAGGAGACGGAATTGATGGATATAAAATGGTGCATGGCTAGTGTGTTGAGACGGGCTAAAAAGTTCAAACAAATTACAGGCATAGATGATTTTCGCGAGGCACATGTGTCAACTTTAGGTTTTGATAAGTCTAAAGTTACTTGTTTTCGTTGCAGGGAAAATGGGCATTTCAAAAGAGAGTGCACAAATCGTGAAGCTAGTGGAGCTCAAAACCCTTTCGGAAACAATGATTACTACAAGAAGGCAATTTATCATCAAGTCTCACAACAGCCATATCAACAACAACAAGCACCACATCAAGCACAAACTGCATATGGTAGAAAAGAAATTGAAGATTCAAAGAGAGCGTGTCTGGTCAATCAGGGCAAGGATGGTGGTTTTAGCTGGGATAAATATATTCCAACAGACAGTAAAGTGTGTTTGGCAGATCAAGATGATGAAAAATTGCCAGAAGGTTTTAGTGGGGATAATTTTTGCCCAGATAAAGAATTTATGGAGAAAGAGATGTTAAATGCTAAAGCTTTTGTTGCAAATGTTAGAGATGAATATTGGGCAGAAAAATATAGAAAAATGAGGGAAGCCGAAGAGGAGAAATGGAGAAAAATTGAAGAAGAAGAAGAGGAAGAAGAAAGGAAAAAAGCTGAAGCTGAAGCTGAGAAAAAGAAAAGAGCTGAGATGTTTCAAGTGAGAAGAACAGTCAAAGAAGTTCCAGAATTTGAGATCAAAGCTGATGTTGAAGCAATCAAAGTTTCAGAAAAGTGTATGAATTGTGATTCTTTGATCAGGCAAAACAACGAGTTACTACACAACATCAAAAGGTTGAAAGAATCATATAATACATTGAACAGAGAAATAAACAAGTACACCGAGTCGAATAGTGAACAAGATGTAGCAATAAATACACTCAAGGGAGCTTACATGAGACAGCTTGATGACGTCAACTACTACACAGAGAAGTGCGCTGAGCTGGAACTGAAGTTGGCAACACAAAGAATAGAAAAACTGAGAGAGTTAACAATTTATTAAAAAGTTACTCATGTTCTACTTTTGTTGTTGACAGGATTTACCCAATTGTGGAAAAATTGAAGACGTTTGAATAAGAAAGGACTTCGGAAGAAAAGAAGTCCGTGACAAAAGACGAGGATGAAGTAGAAATTTCTGGTAAGAAACCAAGTGTTGTCTACAATAGATGTCCGCCCCCGGTTGAAATGGATATTCGCCTCGAAATCCAAATTCCGAAAGTGTCAAAAAGGCAATTAACTTACAATGGGAGTCTGGGCCGTCAGATAATTTGCCGGAAAATATTGATGTCACGTACACATCGCCTGACACTGATCATGAGTCAAAGTTGATAAAAAGTGTGGTCGATCAGGTGTTGGATAAAGATGATATTGAGGAGTCAAAACCGGAGTCCAAATCCGAGTCAAAGTCTGAGTCCGATACGTCAAAGCCAACAATCAAAAAGGATAAACGGGTTTATGATAAGGAATTTTTGCTATCAAAATCTAATTTGAATAATGAACCGATCAAAGTAGCATATACTTTGAAAGATTCTGACAAATTATATTCTGATGAAATTTTTCCAATAAGAAGTGTTAAAATCGAAATGATTAAAAAGGTTTTCAAAATCACAGAAATTAATATTTCTGAAATAAAAGATTTAAATCTTACTGGAAAACCTAAACAATAAACTTCAAGAGATCAACAAAGAATTAACAAGAAAATGGGTTACAATTGTGGTTATAATTTCCAAAAGAAACCAAACCATAATCATAATTTCAAAAAGAAAGGTCTTGGATTTAATCAACCGAAAAATTATAAAAATGAAAAAGTTTATAAACCAAAAACTGTGTCTGTTTCAGGAAAAACTTCAGAAGCTGAGAAAGAGCAAGCATTTAGAAAGCAGACGAACAAAGAATTCCTTGCCAAGAAGCAAGAGGACATGAAGAAAAGTGGTGCTCAGAAGATTGCAGAGACAAGAACCTGTTTTCAGTGTAAAACAGTCGGTCATATTGCCAGAAATTGTCCAAAGGCGATACAGACTAAACAGGGAGTCTCTGGTAAACTGAAAGAAAAAGTTGTTGAGAAAACTGAACTTACAACCAGAAAATTTGCAGGTTTTGAAAACTCAACTTTTGAGGTTGGTGAATGTTCAATGAATGTAGTAAAAAGAAAAGAAAATATAAAAAAAATCAAAAATGGGTTGTTAAGGGTTCAGGAAACAGTTCTGGTGATGAATCTGATTCCACAAAATCAGAGGAGCCACGTGTTGAAGAGAAAGTTGAGAAATCAGTTCTGACAGTGAATGATGTGAATTTTCCACCATTGAATGCTAAAAATTGGAAATCTAAAATTGGGAAAGTTGAAATTTCAAATCAATTTTATTCTGAAAAGAATAAATTTGATGTTGAAAAAGCTTTCAACGGAAATGTGAAACACATTTTTGGAAAAATGGTCAATGGTAAGGCCAAAGGTGTCAAAGAATTTTATGCTTCCAAAAGGAATGTTCACAAGTCTGTTGAAAGTAATGGTGAAGAAGATGTTGTTACACCCAAGGAAGGTCAGGCTTGGGTGGATATATTCTTTAAAGAATAGAAACCTGACTTGCCGGAGCTCCCACGTTGGTAATCGCGGAGCATGAATCAGCATCTTTCTTGAAAATGTTTTTGAAAATTTAAAATTGAGAAGTGTGAATTGCCGGAACTCCCAGGTTGGTAAGTGTGGAGTAGGAATCGGCACCTTGATAATTCAATCAACAGATGATAATTGGTTGTAAATGTTTGATAATTGATTTTACAAGTGATTAATCAAGGTCATTAAGTTGAACTTGATTTAACTATTATTCAAAAGTTTTGGTAAACAATGTGATGAAGTGACCCCAAACCTACAAGTGGTTAATAAACAAACTAATTTTCCGGAAAAACCATTTTAATTAAAATAAACTTAAGTGTTTTGAAATCATAATGGGAAAATAGTTTGTTGAGAGGGGGAGTTCTGATTGTTTATGCCAAGTGGATGGAGAATTAAGGCGATTCACATCATGTTGTCATGTTCTTGTACAGTTTGTTTTCAAATTTCTTTTAAATGTGTTTGAATTTTAGGGGGAGTAAAAATTTAAAAATTTCAGAAAATCCAAAAACACTAGAAAATTTAAAAAGCCAAAAACATGATAATATGAAAAATGAGTTTTTGTTGCATAAAAGAGGAAATGATAGTACATCAGTGGACTATCACAACACGCTAAAGAAATGTAAAGGTAAAAACGTGATAAACAATCTCACTGCGGATATGTCAGTAGGTTTTTGCACATTTAGTAGATTGTGACGAGATATAAACCTAAATTTCAAACTTGCTTATCTCGTGGGGAACATTTCTTGGATATATGGGTAACCCCCGAAATCTTGTCTAAAAGGTTCCTCTTTCTGAGATACTAGGTCTTTATACTCAGTGATATCTGGGGTATTATTCCGGGACTTCTGCTGAATGGAAATTCTGACCTAGTCCCCGCATAATACTTTCTGCAAATGCTTGAAAAATAGTACAGCCCTCAGCTTAAAAATGATGAAACATTGAAAAATGCTAATCATGAGCTGTTGAAGAAAAGATCCTCTAAAGGAGACACACCAAAAGTCGAAGTCGTCATCTCTTTGCGTATACGGAAGTATCAACCTGATCTCTCACGGCCCTCGCAATTTAACCCCTTTACAGATATCATCTAGGTATACTCACCTGTAAGACTGAATATTGGGATCTGGATACGGGAGTATATTCAAGTAATGGGACACGCGAATAAGTTTAAGTCCTTAAGACATTAATATACTATCTCAAAACAGTTGAACTTTGTGTGAAAATTTAAGAGGATCAGTATACTGACAATACAGGTGAATTGTTTAGAACTTAAAATGAAATCTAGCTTAACGGTGTTGGTGATATGTCTCAAAAACTGATATGATTCTCTTGCACGAACTCACAAATATATTGTTTGTAAATATTGTCTTTACTGCACTTATATTCATTCAAAAATCCAAAAAGATTTTAGTATGTTTTAGCATAAATTTTGAAAAATTCAAAAAGATTTTCGACAACTGATGTTGAAAAGTTGATTTTCAAAATCCCAAGTGCTAAACATGAAGAACAAGTTTGGATAAAGTTTGTGTGAAAATGATTGTATTTGACAAATGGTTTTCAAAGAATAAATCATTTTTGAATGTTTCTTACAAATGGTATCTAAAATTTTAAAGATTTAAATTTTGAGAAACTTATGTGTGTGGTAGAGAGTGTGCAGGATAAGAATTAGGCAATGAGCTTGAACCTGTGATTTCCAGACTACGATTCCAGCAGATTGAGAGGGGGAGTCTGAAGAACAAAGTATCAGATTCTGATTCTGAGATTGCTGATGCTAAAGATTCAACATTCGAGAGAGAGGAGTTTGTTGATGATAGAAATTGAGTAAGTTTGCTTACAATGAAGAATACTTTGGAGAGAAGCACGAAGACTGATAAAGACTGAAGATTTGACAACCGAAGACTCGACACTGAAGACTCCGTCAACATCCGAGGGGGAGTTTGTTGGTGTATCCGTCTGTCGCCTACGTCTTGTATCGAGTCTTGATTAGAATAGATTGTATAGGGCACGGAATCCTATAAAATATGATTTGCAAGTGATTCCGCTTAAAATGACATCTTGTCATTTCAAGCGAAACCACATAACATCTGATTCCGCTCGAACCTATAGCATCTGATTTCGCTTGAGATGTTAAGTTGTGATTCCGCTTGAACCGGATGTGTGATGTTCAAACGGAACCTGTACCCTTATATATAGGTGGTCGTCTGGAGCGAAATCATTAGAGAGTTGGGTGTGTTGTCTTCCGGTGAGCCACGAAGTGCTGCCGAAGTGTTGTCAATCTTGTAAACGGATTGTTGATCAATAAAACAACAGTTTAAAGTGAATACGGTTGAGATAGCACCAAAACATTTGTTTCCGCCTCTTGTTTTGGAGAAAAACTCTTCTGGTCGACTCGTTCGGGTCTGAAAACGATCCTACAACTAAAAACTCTTATGATGAGGGAGTTTTGTCCTCGTCATGAGCTGCGAGCTCTAGAAAGAGAGTTTGATGATCTGAAGTAGGAAAGTGGTGAGCATCGGGCGTATACTGATAGGTATGAGGAGTTAAGCTTACTTTGCCCAACAATGGTAACCCCACTCGAGAAGGCTATCGAGAGGTACATCGATGGTCTACCTGACTCCATACAAGACATCGTTACTGGTAGTAATCCTACCACTGTCCGTTAGGCAATCGAGCTATCTGCGATGTTGACTGAGTCGCAGATTCGAAAGGGTAAGTTGCACAGGAAGGGTGACAAGAAGGGTAAGAAGCAAGAGTCTGATAAGAAGAATAGCAAGAAAGGTAAAAACAAGCAGGGTAAGGATTCGGGTTCTACAAAGGGTTCTAGGAAGCGTAAGGCTTCCCAAAATTTTGCTCTCACTGCCCAAGCTAACCAAGCAGCTCCCAATCAGCCTGCACAACCGCCGGCTAAGAAACAGTATGCAGGGAATGCACCTTTGTGCAACAGATGCAATAGCCACCATCAGCCACAAGTTCAATGTCGTTTCTGTACCAACTGTGGGAAGTCGGGTCATCTTTCTGATGTCTATCGTTTTGCTCAGAATCTAGCTGCATGTAATCCAGCTCGGCAGGCTGCTCAACGACCTCACTTTCCTCCTGGTTCGTTCTTTAATTCAGGAGACCTGACCCATTATCGAAACCAGTGTCCAAGGCTGGTTAATTCAAATTAGAATCAGGCTCCAGTTCGAGGTCGAGCTTTTAACATGAATGCACAAGAGGCGCAAGCAGACAATGAAGTGGAGAACGGTACGTTCTTTGTTAATAACCAACCTGCATCTATTTTTTTGATTCAGGGGCCGATAAAAGTTTTGTGTCTTTGTCTTTCGAGCCCTTGCTTCGCCTATCAAGAACGAAACTAGGTAAGCCTTTGACAGTAGAAGTTGCTAGCGGTGAACCCGTTGTTCTTGATTCTGTTCTTTGCAACTGCCAGTTGAACCTTAACAACCATCTTTTTTCCATTGACCTCACACCAATGCAACTTGGAAGCTTCAATATTATTGTGGGTATGGATTAGTTAGCCAAGCATCGCGCAGAGGTAGTTTGTTTTGAGAAGATCGTTCGTGTGCCGCTTTCGTCAGGTGAGATCCTACAGGTTCGTGGTGAGAAACCTGCTAGTAGCCTCAAGCTTATGTCTTGTTTCCAAGCTCGGAAGTATCTGCGAAAGAACTATGTGGCCTTCTTAGCACATGTTACAGCAGATAAAGGCAAAGGTAAGTCTATTCAAGATATTCCTGTTGTTCGGGATTATCCGGAGCTGTTTCCTGAAGAGTTACCTGGTCTACCTCCAGCACGCCAAGTCGAGTTCCGTATTGATGTAGTACCTGGTGCAAATCCTATTGCCAGAGCTCCATATCATCTTGCACCATCTGAGATGCAAGAGTTGTCTAAGCAGCTTCAAGAGCTTTCTGACAAAGGTTTTATCCGTCCTAGCTTTTCACCTTGGGGTGCTCCCATTCTTTTTGTCAAGAAGAAGAATGGATCCTTCAGGATGTGCATCGATTATCGTGAGCTGCATAAGCTTACTATCAAGAATCGATACCCCCTACCTCGCATTGATGATCTCTTTGACCAGTTACAGGGTGCTACTTGCTTTTCGAAGATCGATCTTCGTTCTGGGTATCATCAACTTCGTGTGCATGAAGAAGATATTCCCAAGATAGCATTCCGCACTCGATATGGGCATTATGAGTTCACAGTCATGCCTTTCGGTTTGACCAATGCTCTTGCTGTTTTCATGGACTTAATGAATAGGGTTTGTAAGCCTTATTAAGATAAGTTCATCATCGTTTTTATCGACGACATCTTGATTTATTTTAAGACGCGAGCTGATCACGAGCAACATCTACGTCTTACTCTGGAACTCCTGAAGAAAGAGCAACTTTTTGCCAAATTCCCCAAGTGCGAATTTTGGCTTAAGGAAGTTCAATTTTTGGGACATATCGTCAACGAACAAGGTATCCATGTAGATCCCTCCAAGATCAGTGCGATTAAGGATTGGGATACGCCAACTACTCCAACTGAAGTTCGATCTTTTCTTGGTCTTGCGGGTTATTACCGCCGCTTCATCGAGAACTTCTCGAAGATTGCAGTTCCTCTAACTGCTCTAACTCAGAAGAATAAATCCTTTGAATGGGGTTTTAAGCAAGAGGAAGCATTTCAGACCTTGAAGCAGAAACTTTGTGACGCACCTATTCTGACTTTGCCTGAACGCAATGATGATTTCGTCGTTTATTGCGATGCATCGAAATTAGGTCTTGGGTGTGTTCTGATGCAAAGGAAAAAAGTTATAGCCTAAGCATCAAGGCAGTTGAAGGTACATGAGAGAAACTATGTGACAACTCGAGTTTCTGACTTTCACTTTCGCATTAAATGCGCGTTGACTTTGACTGTTTAGTTGTTTGGATTGTGAACTGGTAATTGTACACGTTGTGTTTTAATGAAGCGTACTGTCATTTTGCGTATATGTGATTACTTGCTGAAATGGAAAATAATATTATAACTATTATGAAGAACACTTAGTTTAGATCACTCGAAAATGGCACACAGTTCGAAAGACTCGAAGGACCACGAAAGATGACTTTCAATCCGAAGGATCAACCTTCGAATTAAAGGTTCCCGAAACATATCATTCGGCCAAAGACTTCATCCTTCGAACACGAAACATATCTTTCGACATGTTTCGGCCCAGCCATTCTGATGGGCTTGGCCCATTCCTGTAATATGTTTATATACGTGAATGCATGTAAACAGACGGTTATTTTCTGAAAAACCCTAGTTCCCTTGCGTGTGTGTGTGACGGCATAGCAAACCTATCCTCTGTTCGAAGGATTTCCATTCCGTAATCCAGATTTCCGGTTAGTATGCGATGATTATTATGCTAATAGATGATGCTTCGAGTATGCATAACTTCATGATTTATCGATTGTTTTGCAATATGTTGTTTGTATATTAACCGAATACGTATGCTAATTGAATAGGTATGTTGATCAGATTTAGTTGATAATCGGATGCGTATGTTAACCGGATTGTTTGTATGATGTTAACCTGTTTAATCGATTACGTATGTGATGCATCCGAACGGTTCTGCTAGTATGATTGGTTGTCTATACTTGAGGCTTTGATGTTGTTTTAATAGAATCGCATGATAATGATTTAGGGCCGGTTCGGTGGTGATATTATTGTTCATGTGGTTAAGTTAGGGTTCATGAGACTTAATGTGAAACTCCCCGTTTGATTTGATTCTGAGGTAATTGAATACTGAAATTGTGTTGATTGATAATGGTTATGTTTGGAAACAATGTAACAAATTCAGAAAATTTAGGAAACACGTAACTGATTGTAACCGAAAGATATCTGCTGCTCGAACCATAGCTGTGACCGAAGGATGCTTGTCCTTCGAATCATGGCTGTTGACCGAAGGATGACTTTACCGAACCATAGTAGTGTATGCCGAAAGATAATAGTTAGTCGAAACATAGTTGTAACCGAAAGATAGGTTGGTCGAAAGATGACATATGGTTCGAAACATAGCAATTGATCCGAAAGACAACTGTGATAACTTATATACCGAAAGATATGTGGTTATAAGCATACTTTGAATGATTTAATGTGAAGTAATACGTGTTGTTCGGATATGCAAACTGACTGTTATGTGAACATTAAATTGCATGCGAATCATTGTGAACATGAACTGATTTGTTATACATGCATACAATAGGACGTGATTAAATTCTTGTGAGTGCATAACCTAGCATACCGAGCAAACCAAGGTGAGTTCACACAGCCAAGGCATGGGTTCCCAGGGTGGGAATGGGTTGGATGATTACTTGTGCATACTTTGATACTGTAACGAACGACTAAACTGTTGATGCTTACGAACTACTCAACTGCCTTCGCACACACCCTGGTCGGTAAGGACTATGGTCGCGAACGAACTGATAAATTGCCTTCGCACACACCCTGGTCGGTAAAGACTACGGTCGCGAACTAACGAACCTAATCTTCGCACACATGCCTGTGAGGCCGCGATGGAACTGATACGATATGATACTTTATTGAACAAACGCACTATTACCCAAACTAAACTATTAACTGTGAACTCGCTCAACTAGTTTGTTGATTATCTGCTGCATGCCTTGCAGGACCTTAGGTACATATTGGAGCTTGCACACGGAGGAGCTGGTCGTTGTGGGGCTTGGATCTTGATCATCTTATTGAACACTTTTGATATTTGATACTTAATTGCTATGGGTTTTACAATAATACGCTTCCGCTAAACAATGACAACTTACTTATGTTTTGGAAACACCTTTCATATGGAATCGGTTTGGTTTATATTGCATTTACTTTTACTTTATACAATGTTCTGTATGATTGGTGGCTTGATCCTGGTCAGTCACGCTCCCAAGCGGTGATACTCCGCGTGTGGATTTTGGGGGTGTGACAGATTGGTATCAGAGCCATTGGTTATAGAGAACTTGGTTTTAATATGGGAAAACGTTTTATTAAAACCAGACTATAACCAGAACAGTGCTCTCAACGATCCACAACGACGCTTCGCTCCACGTGCAAGACTCAACTTCCTAGGTAATAAGGTTTATGTTTATTGCCTACATGCTAGAATTTGCATAGAACTTTGCTCGTAGTATGCTTACATTACCTTGCTCACACCTTGTCATTGCATGAGAATACTTATGTGCTTACACTCTTCTGTCATCGCACTATTTGCGAACCTTTCTCACTATTGTTGCCTTTGATGTGAAGATCAATGGCCGCACGAATTACCATGACTCAAGCCCAGCTAGAGGCTCTCGTTGCTGCGGCAGTTGCAGCCGCCCAAGCAGGTAGTGTACCCTGCAGTATAAACACTAGGATCTTTAGATCCTACATTAATTCTCGTACTTAACTTTGCCCTATTCGTACACAATAGGTCAACCCGCTCAGCAACAACCTGCGTGTACCTTCAAGACTTTCATGGACTGTCGTCCTAGCTCGTTCAGTGGCACGGAGGGGGCAGTCGGACTCCTCCACTGGTTTGAAAAGATCGAGTCGGTTTTCGAAATGTGTGAATGCCCTGAGGCTCGCAGGGTGAAGTTCGCCACTGGCACACTTGAAGGGATTGCGCTCACTTGGTGGAACGCACAAGTGCAGATCTTAGGGTTGGCAGCTGCTAACGCCACACCCTGGAATGAATTCAAAGAACTGATCAAGAGAGAATACTGCACTAGAGAAGACATTCACAAGTTGGAGGATGAGTTGTACAACTTGAAGATGGTGGGTTCAGAGATTGAAGCTTACACCAAGAGGTCGAACGAGTTGGCTGTGCTATGTCCAACCATGGTAGACCCACCATACAAGCGCATTGAGTTGTATCTCAAGGGGCTTGTACCAGAGATTCAGAGCCACGTTACCTCGGCTAACCTCAACAACATTCAGGAAATCCAGCGTCTCGCTCATCGCATCACTGATCAGGCAGTGGATCAGAATAAACTGCCAAAGCGTGTCGGCGCTACTGCTACAGCTATTACTTCAGTCACTCCAACTGCTGCTACTTCTGCCACACCCAGCGAGAATAAAAGAAAGTGGGACGGGGATTCCAGCAGGGGATCAGCGTCTGTTCATTCCCAAACTCAGCAACGTCGCACCAACGATTACCAGAGTCCGAGTCAGCAATCATCGGGCAGTCAGGGACATAGTGGTTATAAGGGAAATCACCCGTGGTGTAACAGGTGCAACAAACACCACAGTGGAAGATGTCGCAGGAGTCAATGTCAAAGATGCCACAAGATGGGCCATGAGGCCAAAGATTGTAGAAGCGCGCGACCAGTGAATCAGAACCAGCAACTTCCACCGCCAGCTCCACAGCATCAGCAGCAGCAGCCACAGCGTGGAAACCGGGGGTGTTTCCAGTGTGGGGCTGAAGGTCACTACAAACGCGATTGTCCCCAGTTGAACCAAAATCGCAACAACAACAACCAGGGCAACGGGAATAACAACAATAATCAGAACAACGGGGGAAACAACAACAACAACGGCAATGAAGCTCGTGGTCGTGCTTTTGTGTTGGGTCGAGGAGATGCAGTGAATGATCCCAATGTGGTTATGGGTAAGTTTCTTCTCGACGATATTTATGTTACTGTCTTATTTGATTCGGGTGCTGATACAAGCTATATGTCCTTGAAAATGGGTAAATTATTAAAACGTACACCAACACCCCTAGACACCAAACACGTCGTAGAACTAGCCAATGGTAAAAGTGTAGAAGCCACACAGGTAGTCAAGGGTTGTAGTATTGTTCTAGCGGGTCAGACTTTCTCGATTGATCTCATACCCATAGTTTTGGGTAGCTTCGACGTCGTCATCGGCATGGATTGGTTATCTCAACATCACGCAGAGATCTTATGCAAGGAAAAAGTTATTCGTATTCCTCGCTCCAGTCAAGAACCTCTCGAAGTACAGGGCGACAAGAGTGGTGCTGTGGTTGGCATCATCTCTTACTTGAAGGCGCAGAAATGTTTACGAAAGGGGCATACTGCCATTCTGGCACTTGTCACTGACGCATCAGCAAAGGAAAAGAAGCTGGAGGATATACCAGTTGTGCGTGATTTTCCTCAAGTGTTTCCTGAAGATTTACCTGGTTTACCTCCTCATCGTCAAGTCGAGTTTCAGATTGAGTTAGCTCCTGGAGCAGCACCAATAGCCCGCGCACCGTATCGTTTAGCTCCAACCGAACTGGAAGAACTGTCGAAGCAGCTGCAAGAGCTCTTGGAAAAGGGCTTTATTCGTCCAAGCTCTTCGCCTTGGGGAGCTCCAGTGTTATTTGTGAAGAAGAAAGACGGTACGTTCAGAATGTGTATAGACTACCGTGAACTCAACAAGGTGACGGTGAAGAACCGTTATCCTCTTCCGCGCATAGATGACCTATTCGACCAGTTGCAAGGGTCGTGTTACTATTCCAAGATCGATTTGAGGTCAGGGTATCATCAGCTGAGAGTCCGGGATGAGGACGTCTCCAAAACTGCTTTCAGAACTCGTTATGGTCACTACGAGTTTCTTGTCATGCCATTCGGGCTTACGAACGCGCCAGCAGTCTTCATGGATCTTATGAACAGGGTGTGCAAACCCTATCTCGACAAGTTTGTTATCGTCTTCATCGACGACATTTTGATCTACTCCAAGAGTCAGGAGGAGCACGAGCAGCACTTACGCCTTATCTTGGAACTTCTTCGAAAGGAGCAACTGTATGCAAAGTTTTCAAAATGCGACTTCTGGCTTCGTGAAGTCCACTTCTTAGGCCATGTGGTGAACAAGGATGGGATTCATGTTGATCCATCCAAGGTTGATTCGATCAGAAACTGGTCAGCACCACGTACACCGACAGAAATACGCCAATTCTTGGGTTTGGCAGGTTACTACAGGCGATTTATTAAAGACTTCTCCAAGATCGCGCAACCACTCACTATGCTTACACAGAAAGGTGTCGTTTACAGATGGGGTAATACACAGGAGACCGCTTTTCAGTACTTAAAGGATAGGCTTTGCAGCGCGCCTATTCTCTCACTGCCTGAGGGCACGGATGACTTCGTGGTTTATTGTGACGCATCGATACAAGGGCTTGGTTGTGTATTGATGCAAAGGGATAAAGTTATCGCATACGCCTCTCGGCAACTCAAGGTTCATGAACGGAACTACACGACGCACGATTTAGAGCTGGGAGCTGTTGTTTTCGCGCTTAAGATATGGCGACACTACCTGTACGGTACCAGGTGCACGATTTACACCGATCACAGGAGTCTCGAGCATATCCTTAAGCAAAAGGACTTGAATATGCGTCAACGAAGATGGGTTGAACTTCTGAACGACTACGAATGCGCCATCAAGTATCATCCAGGCAAGGCCAATGTTGTGGCTGATGCCCTCAGTCGGAAAGACACTCTACCTAAGCGCGTGCGAGCGCTACAGCTTACCATTCTGTCCAGTCTTCCTGCACAGATACGAGCTGCTCAGATAGAAGCACTAAAACCCGAAAACGTCAAGGCTGAAGCCTTGCGCGGTTCAAGGCAACAAATGGAACAAAAGGAAGACGGCGCCTACTATGTGACGGGGCGTATTTGGGTCCCGCTTTATGGCGGTTTACGCGAACTTGTGATGGATGAAGCGCACAAGTCTCGCTACTCGGTACATCCAGGGTCGGATAAGATGTACCACGATATCAGAACAACTTACTGGTGGCCAAACATGAAAGCTCTTATCGCAACTTACGTCGGCAAGTGTTTAACTTGTGCAAGGGTTAAAATCGAGTACCAGAAACCATCAGGCCTACTTCAGCAACCAGAAATACCACAATGGAAATGGGAGCAAATTTCCATGGATTTTGTTACTGGCCTACCTAGATCCCAGCGTGGGAATGACACTATCTGGGTGGTCGTTGATCGGCTCACAAAGTCTGCTCACTTCTTGGCTATCAAAGAAAAGGATAAGTTTTCTACCCTAGCAGACATCTACATGAAAGAAGTTGTTTCGAGGCACGGAGTGCCCATCTCTATTATTTCAGATCGCGATGCACGATTCACGTCAGAACTTTGGCAAGCGATGCACAAATCTTTTGGCTCACGATTAGACATGAGCACAGCATATCATCCTCAGACGGATGGGCAGTCTGAGCGAACTATCCAAACTCTAGAAGACATGCTTCGAGCGTGTGTCATAGACTTCGGCAACGGCTGGGAAAAACACCTCCCTTTGGTGGAGTTCTCGTACAATAACAGTTACCATACCAGCATTCAAGCCGCTCCATTTGAGGCATTGTACGGACGTAAATGCCGGTCACCTCTCTGTTGGGCAGAGGTGGGGGATAGTCAAATTACGGGTCCAGATATTGTTGTGGACGCCACAGAAAAGATAGCACAGATACGACAACGCATGGCGGCAGCACGCGACCGTCAGAAAGCCTACGCGGACAAGCGTAGAAAGCCATTGGAATTTGCGGTCGGGGACCGGGTTTTATTGAAAGTTTCACCCTGGAAGGGTGTGGTACGTTTTGGCAAACGGGGCAAACTGAATCCGCGGTACGTCGGACCATTCGAAATTTCAGAAAAGATTGGCAAGGTAGCCTACAAGTTGAACCTACCAGCTGAACTCGGTGCAGTTCACAATGTATTCCACGTGTCGAATCTGAAGAAATGCCTATCAGATGAAAACCTCATCATTCCTTTTAAGGAACTCACTATCGACGAGCGGTTGCAGTTCGTCGAGGAACCAGTTGAAATCACGGACCGGGATGTTAAGGTCCTCAAACACAAGAGAATCCCTCTTGTTCGAGTTCGTTGGAACTCCCAGCGTGGTCCAGAGTATACCTGGGAACGCGAAGATCAGATGAAAGAAAAGTACCCCCAGCTATTCGAAACCAATGCATCCACTTCTGAGGCTGAAGCTACTACTACTGAATTTCGGGACGAAATTCCAAATCAACGGGGGGATGATGTGACACCCCAGGAAAACCAGTGAACGATGTAACTTACCTAGCTTCCTCAGTGAGTGCGTACCAAATTTCGGGACGAAATTTCTTTTAAGTTAGGGATAATGTGACAACTCGAGTTTCTGACTTTCACTTTCGCATTAAATGCGCGTTGACTTTGACTGTTTAGTTGTTTGGATTGTGAACTGGTAATTGTACACGTTGTGTTTTAATGAAGCGTACTGTCATTTTGCGTATATGTGATTACTTGCTGAAATGGAAAATAATATTATAACTATTATGAAGAACACTTAGTTTAGATCACTCGAAAATGGCACACAGTTCGAAAGACTCGAAGGACCACGAAAGATGACTTTCAATCCGAAGGATCAACCTTCGAATTAAAGGTTCCCGAAACATATCATTCGGCCAAAGACTTCATCCTTCGAACACGAAACATATCTTTCGACATGTTTCGGCCCAGCCATTCTGATGGGCTTGGCCCATTCCTGTAATATGTTTATATACGTGAATGCATGTAAACAGACGGTTATTTTCTGAAAAACCCTAGTTCCCTTGCGTGTGTGTGTGACGGCATAGCAAACCTATCCTCTGTTCGAAGGATTTCCATTCCGTAATCCAGATTTCCGGTTAGTATGCGATGATTATTATGCTAATAGATGATGCTTCGAGTATGCATAACTTCATGATTTATCGATTGTTTTGCAATATGTTGTTTGTATATTAACCGAATACGTATGCTAATTGAATAGGTATGTTGATCAGATTTAGTTGATAATCGGATGCGTATGTTAACCGGATTGTTTGTATGATGTTAACCTGTTTAATCGATTACGTATGTGATGCATCCGAACGGTTCTGCTAGTATGATTGGTTGTCTATACTTGAGGCTTTGATGTTGTTTTAATAGAATCGCATGATAATGATTTAGGGCCGGTTCGGTGGTGATATTATTGTTCATGTGGTTAAGTTAGGGTTCATGAGACTTAATGTGAAACTCCCCGTTTGATTTGATTCTGAGGTAATTGAATACTGAAATTGTGTTGATTGATAATGGTTATGTTTGGAAACAATGTAACAAATTCAGAAAATTTAGGAAACACGTAACTGATTGTAACCGAAAGATATCTGCTGCTCGAACCATAGCTGTGACCGAAGGATGCTTGTCCTTCGAATCATGGCTGTTGACCGAAGGATGACTTTACCGAACCATAGTAGTGTATGCCGAAAGATAATAGTTAGTCGAAACATAGTTGTAACCGAAAGATAGGTTGGTCGAAAGATGACATATGGTTCGAAACATAGCAATTGATCCGAAAGACAACTGTGATAACTTATATACCGAAAGATATGTGGTTATAAGCATACTTTGAATGATTTAATGTGAAGTAATACGTGTTGTTCGGATATGCAAACTGACTGTTATGTGAACATTAAATTGCATGCGAATCATTGTGAACATGAACTGATTTGTTATACATGCATACAATAGGACGTGATTAAATTCTTGTGAGTGCATAACCTAGCATACCGAGCAAACCAAGGTGAGTTCACACAGCCAAGGCATGGGTTCCCAGGGTGGGAATGGGTTGGATGATTACTTGTGCATACTTTGATACTGTAACGAACGACTAAACTGTTGATGCTTACGAACTACTCAACTGCCTTCGCACACACCCTGGTCGGTAAGGACTATGGTCGCGAACGAACTGATAAATTGCCTTCGCACACACCCTGGTCGGTAAAGACTACGGTCGCGAACTAACGAACCTAATCTTCGCACACATGCCTGTGAGGCCGCGATGGAACTGATACGATATGATACTTTATTGAACAAACGCACTATTACCCAAACTAAACTATTAACTGTGAACTCGCTCAACTAGTTTGTTGATTATCTGCTGCATGCCTTGCAGGACCTTAGGTACATATTGGAGCTTGCACACGGAGGAGCTGGTCGTTGTGGGGCTTGGATCTTGATCATCTTATTGAACACTTTTGATATTTGATACTTAATTGCTATGGGTTTTACAATAATACGCTTCCGCTAAACAATGACAACTTACTTATGTTTTGGAAACACCTTTCATATGGAATCGGTTTGGTTTATATTGCATTTACTTTTACTTTATACAATGTTCTGTATGATTGGTGGCTTGATCCTGGTCAGTCACGCTCCCAAGCGGTGATACTCCGCGTGTGGATTTTGGGGGTGTGACAAACTACACCACTCATGATCTTGAGTTAGGTGCAGTTGTCTTCGCTCTCAAAATCTGGAGACACTATTTGTATGGCACAAAATGTGTGGTTTTTACTGACCACAAAAGTCTTCAGCATATCTTCAATCAGAAAGAACTCAACATGAGGCAAAGACGTTGGGTTGAACTCCTAAACGACTATTATTGTGAAATTCGCTACCACCCTGGTAAAGCGAATGTCGTGGCAGACGCATAGTCGTAAGGAACGTACTAAGCTTCATTGTGTTCGTGTTCAATCTGATATTCAAGCTCGATCTGACATCAAGGCACGCATTTCTCAGGCACAGCATGCTTGTGTTTCACAAGACTTGATGGGTAAGGAATTACCCTGTCACATTAAGCCTGATCTTGTACTAAAGGAAGACGGATCGTGTTACTTCATGGACCGTTTGTGGTCCCAAGCCAAGATGATCTTCGCACTTTGCTTATGGATGAAGCCCATAAATCTCGTTACTCTATTCATCCTGGCTCAGATAAGATGTATAAGGATCTTCGTACGCGGTATTGGTGGCCTGGTATGAAGAAAGATATTGCCTTGTACGTTTCAAAGTGCCTTACTTGTCTCAAGGTTAAGGCTGAACACCAACATCCTTCTGGTCTTTTGGAGCAACCAGAGATTCCAGTTTGGAAATGGGAAAACATCGCAATGGATCTCATTACTAAACTTCCGCGCACTAAGAAAGGTCATGATGCCATCTGGGTAGCTGTTGATCGTCTTACTAAGTCAGCGCATTTCTTGCCAATCCGTGCGGATTTTTCTGCTGAAAGGCCGGGCCTCTATGTGGATGAAATTGTATCTCGACATGGTGTTCCTTTGAACATTATTTCTGACAGAGAAGCTCGCTTCTCTTCTCGTTTTCGGAGAACCATGCAATCTGCTATGGGGACCCAACTTAATCTGAGAATGGCTTATCATCCACAAACAGATGGCCAAACTGAAAGAACAATCCAGACTTTGGAGGATATGCTTAGAGCTTGTGTGATCGACTTTGATGGTAGTTGGGATTCACATCTTCCATTGATTGAATTCTCCTACAACAATAGTTATCACTCCAGCATCAACATGGCTCCTTTCGAGGCTCTCTATGGTCGAAAATGTCGTTCACCAGTCTGCTGGAATGAGATAGGTGAGGCTCAGCTTACTGGACCTGACCTCATTCTGGAGACAACTGACAAGGTTAAGAAAGTTCATGATAACTGATGACGGGGGTAGCCCGAGACCAAATAAAATGACCAAGTATGTAAACGCCCAAAAGGTTAAAAGGTTCAATGGTTGAAAAAGCTGAGAAGATAGAGTAAAGTAATACGGGAACAGTAAACAAGTCACATCCCCAAACAGTCTCACCAACCACAGCCATAAAAGCAATGCAGGTCCACAGAGTACATGCTATTATCCAGGGGTCAAAAGGCTTTAACCCCCGAAAGGGTAAGCCCCTTGCTGCAAGCTAGTTCACTAGTCAAATAAATACTTCTTTGGGAGATGTCTTCTCCTATATAAGTGACACTTCATTTATCAAGAGAGGACACTCCGATCAAATTTGCTTCCTGAAACTCTGGTCCTTCACATCGTACACTTGCTTCACTCAAGTGTCTCTCACTCACATTCAAATTACACTTATTCTTTTTGTTCCTCAATCCTTTTCTGAACAACACTTCAGAATTGGATCTTCAAACAAGAAAATAAACTAGTGAACCTCCTTCCACGTCCTGCAAACGTGGGGGGACCCCACGACCTGCGCTAGGCAAGGATAAACCCTTTAACCCTTCTGCCTAACCACCCTTGCGACTATCTTTGGTCTATTATTTGTTGTCTCAACAAGTTGGCCCCCACCGTGGGGCTACGCCGCTATTTCTCCCCAAAAAGACCTAGTAGTGTAGCTCTTCTCTCTTAAAGTTGCCATGTCCGAAAGTGGATCCCCGGGTGAAGTGAACCAGGTACCAAACACTTCAACTCCGGGTAGCAGCCAAGCTCATATGGCTATTCCCACCTCCTTTTCAACTCCGTGGAGCACACCCGAGTTTCTCACCTTTAACACTCCAACTCCTTCTAGATCCGGAGTTCCTTCCCCTAACGTTGGTGTCACTGACACCCCCACACGTATTGAACTTACCCTCGAGGGAGTTGCTAATAATTTTCTTGAGTTGAGGACTCTCCTCAACCAGTATGTGAACAAAGAAAAGGACAAGGGAGTGAGGATTCGTCTAGACTATGATGAACCTGAACCAACACTGTCTCCCGGACCTCCCATTCCACCTTTTACAACCAGGAATGAAGCCGGCCCCAGTAATCCTCGAAACCCCGTTCCATATTTATCTACCATGACAAATCCTACAACATATCCCCTCTTTTCGTCTCAGCCAGTTACAAGTGGTGTTCCTCTGGGCCATGAGCTGACTTTAGATTAGCTCCTACATTCCCCAATATCAAGCTTTCCAGCCTCTACCGCCAATTCGTGGGAACAAGCCCTGTCTGTGCTTCCATTGGCACGAAGTGCGGTAATGAGAACCCCTCTTGGAGTTAGCTGCCCAATCACATCCGGAAGCCTCCAAGGTTTCAACCCTATGTCCCAGATGATGACTCAGATGATGGCCAGTTTCCCGTGGCAACACTTCATCAATCAAGTGCTAGCCACTCAAGGGAACAACAATGGTAATAATAATATGGGTACAAGGGTCGAAGAAGACTTGGCCAAACCCTACAAGCCAAGTAACCTTTCATGCTTCTCACAGCAAATAGCCGATTATGATTTTCAAACAAAGATCAAGATGCCGTCCCACATCAGAACGTATGATGGGTCTGAGGAACCAGAGGACCATCTTCAGATCTTTACCGGTGCAGCAAGGATAGAGAAATGGTCAAACACTGAATGTTGTCTAATGTTCATGCAAACCCTTATCGGATCTGCCAGGATCTGGTTCAACGATTTACCTGCTCGAAGCATTCGAAGCTTTGACGACCTTAGCAAGGGTTTTTTGGCCAACTTCTCCCAGCAGAGACGATATGTCAAAGATGCAACAGTCATTTTTCAAATAAAACAACGTGACAATGAAAGTCTTCGTGAATTTATTGAACGATACAAAAAGGAATGTCTAACCTATGTAGGGGCAGATGAAAAAATGAGGGTAGCCGGTTTCATCAACGCTATCACTTCGAAATACCTCACGAGAGATTTCAACAAGTCCCTGCACAAGACCTTGGAAGAAGCCCTTGAAAGGGCAGAAGCCCACATCCGGGGAGAGGAGGCGGTCGACATCAAAGAAAAAAGGAAAAACGGTCTAGCTGGCGAAGCAATAGCCCAGTCAGAAAAAGAGGGAATTACAACTCCTATGACAGACGACAAAAGGGTTCAGACCATCGAAGGTCTGAAGGCCGGAACCCTCCAACCAGGGAGAAAGGCATTAGCTTCACACTCCTCACAAAGACTCCTCAAGAAATCCTTGCAACAGAAGAAGTCAAGCAGAACTTTAGGCCCCCTAGGCCTCTCCCCAAAAGCAGAAAAAATGAGAACTCCACACAGTTCTGCGAGTTTCATGAAGAAAAGGGTCACCACACCAACGATTGCTTCCAGCTCAAGAAAAGAATTGAAGAGGCTGTTAAGTCAGGAGAACTCGCCCATTTGGTAAAAGGGGTTCGAGACAAAATGGCTGAAGGCAAGGGAAAGGAAGTCAATATGGTGAACTCTGATGAAAAGGTTCCTCATAAAAGGCAGCGGTTGGAAGCTTGGGAGCTTCAATGTGTTTGCTTTCCCCCAACAGAAAAAGGCCCTCTTTCAAGCCCTCTCGTCGTGGAAGCTACCATTGGAACATTGGAAACACATAGGGCATACATAGACACTGGGGCAGCTACCGAAATCATGTTCGAAAAGTTCTTCAACCGCTTGAGTAATGAAGAACGTTCAAGGCATCAACCATCTGGAACCTCTATAAAAGGCATTGCTGATATACCCCTTAAGCCTTTAGGGCAACTGACGCTGGATGTTTGTTTCAGTAAAGGTCAGAAGAAAAGAATCCAGCCACTCACCTTTGTGGTTATCAACATACCTTCAAATTATGGTGTGATCATAGGAAGACCGGGGCAATGTGCCTTCTTCATGGCCGTGTCTGTTGGTCATGGCACAGTAAAATTCCCAACCGAGAGGGGGATAGCAACCCTTCAACCCTCTCAAGAGGCCTACATGGTTGAAGGCGAAAGTCACAGAAGCAAAGAAGACAAGCAAAGGCTTATCATAAATCCTAAGTACCCTGAACAAAGAATAAGGGTCAACCCAAGCCTTTCACCAGAAACTCTCTCTTATTTAGAAAAGTTGTTGACACATTACAGCGATGTCTTCGCTTGGTGTCCGGAAGATATGACGGGAATCCCCCGAAGTATTGCTGAACATGAGTTAAGAATACCACCCGATGCCAAAGCAGTGGTCCAAAAGAAAAGAAGCTTAGCACCAGAAAGAAGCCTGGCTGCTTGTCAGGAGGTTGAGAAGCTTGTATCTGCTAACATTCTCCGAGAAGTCAAGTACCAATCATGGGTTGCAAACCCGGTTATGGTCAAGAAACCAGATAACTCTTGGAGAATGTGCATAGACTTCAAAGATCTCAACAAAGCTTGTCCTATGGACTGCTATCCACTACCAGAAATTGACCTCAAGGTCGACTCGCTCACCGGTTACCCTTTCAAATGCTTTCTCGATGCTTACAAAGGGTATCATCAAATACTCATGAAAGAGGAAGACAAAGAAAAGACGGCGTTCCACACTGATAAAGGAATCTTCTGTTACAAGAAGATGCCCTTCGGACTAAAGAACGCCGGAGCAACCTACCAACGCTTGGTGGACAAGGCTTTTGCAAGTCAAATTGGCAAAAACATGGAAGCCTATGTCGATGACTTGGTCATCAAAAGCAAGACGGAGTATCAAATGCTTGATGATATCCAAGAAACTTTCAAAAATCTCAGAAAGGTTAACATGAAACTTAACCCTGAAAAATGCTCATTTGGATTCGAAGAAGGAAATTTCCTGGGTCACATCGTCGGGAAACAAAGCATCAAGGCCAACCCAAACAAAGTAAAAGCTGTCCTCGAAGCCAAGCCACCAAAAACCAAAAAAGAGTTTGAAAGCTTAAATGGGAAACTTGCAGCCTTGAAGCGTTTCACTTCCAAGCTGGCTGAAAGGTCCCTACCCTTCTACAAAACACTTAAAAATTGTTCTGATAAGAAGGATTTCAAGTGGACTGATGAGGCTGAGGAAACCTTCAACCAGATGAAACAACCCCTGGCTTCCTTGCCAGACATTGCAGCTCCAGAAACGGGAGAGTTGATTTCAGTCTATCTATCAGTTGCTGAAGAGGCTATAAGTGCAGTCCTCATAATCCAACGAAACACGGCTCAGGTACCTGTTTACTTCTTCAGCAAAACTTTAAAATTGGCTGAGACCAAATATCCTCCCCTTGAAAAACTTGCACTAGCCCTAGTTCAAACAGCTAGAAGGCTTAGGAGGTATTTCCAAGCACATCCTATACAAGTGGTAACTGACCAACCTGTCAAAAATGTGCCCGAAAAACCTGAGAACTCAGGAAGGTTGGCAAAATGGGCAGTGGATCTAGGTGAGCACAACATCACCTATGTCCCATGAAAAGCTATTAAAGCCCAAGTCTTGGCTGACTTCCTTATGGAAGTTCTAAACCAAACAATTGACGAAGTAAACACTACCACCACCGAACCCTTCAACCCTGAAGCTTGGAAGCTATTCACCGACGGAGCTTCAAGCGTTGAAGGATCAGGGGCTGGGTTAGTTTTAATCAACCCAGAAGGTTTGGAATTCACATATGCTCTTCGTTTTGATTTTCAGACCACCAATAATGAGGCTGAATACGAGGCACTGATCGCCGGCTTAAGGCTGGCTAAAGAAATGAAAGCTCAAAAGCTTGAAGTGTTCATAGACTCATTACTAGTCTCGAGCCAAGCAATGACAGCTATGTTACCAAAGAACCCAATATGAGAAGATATAAGGAAAAATCCAAAGAGCTGATGAATACCTTCCAAGCATGCAGTATCAAACAAATTCCCAGATCCCAAAACAAAAAGGTTGATGCCTTAAGTAAGCTAGCATCTCTCACCTTTGCCCACCTCACCAAGAAGGTGTTGGTAGAAGTGTTGAAGGCTCCATCGATTGATGAATTGGAGGTCCAAGACGTAGTCACCGAGGAAGATCCAAACTGGATGACTCCCATCAAAAAATTCCTTCAAAATGGTGAACTACCCAATGATCAAGTAGAAGCTGAAAGGGTTATGTTGGTGCACTTGTGTCTGTACTTTGTCTGTATTTTGTAATGATATAAAACGATGTCTTTGTTAGTCTTGTTTACGTCTTTTGTTGGTTTGTATATGTGTTTGAATGTAAGTTTGACCAAGTCAACCATCCTCCCGGTTTGACTTGGCCAAACAGTCAACACTTAGTTTGTAACATATGTTGTGTCGAAGGATGTCATCGAAGGATTGTTCATATCCTTCGATGACCTCGAAGGATAACCTTCGATGGATACAAATGGACCTCGAAGGATATACCATCCTTCGAGGTATATGTGGATCCTTCGGAAGGTTTCTGGTCGATAGATGATCTTTCGACAGACATTCTGATCCTTCGACACAATCTATCTGTTATGGGTATATATACCCATGTATGGTTCACTTCACAAAAAGACAGTAAGACATCCGATAGAGTTGTATGTGAGTGAACCAAGTCTTGTAGAGAGTATTTTCAGTTTGGTCAAGGGCCGTAACCGTGTCCACTGAAATACAAGGGAAAACTTTGATATCTTGTGTGTCTACTCTTTCTCTTGTAGCTTGTGTTTCTCTTATAAACTATCGGTTTGCATTCTAGCTTGGATTCCGCACTTGCTAGAGTGTTAAACATAACAAGGATAAGGTTTAACCTCGACCTCCGAGGGACTTACAAGTGGTATCAGAGCCGTGGCTCGTTTCCTTGTTAAAAACCGAGTTTATACAAGACTTTGGAGTGTTTGGACAAAACTCACTTGGTTTAGCACCCGTTTTTAGTGCTTTTCTTGGATTTCTTGACGTAAAAACGTGTTCTAAACTAACCGGGTGTGTTAAAGGAAGGTTTGGGTAACTTAAAATCTTATTTTAAAAGGACTGGTAATTTCCGGCCAAAATTCCGGCTTACTCCGGTGACCGGTTTCTGGATAAGAACCTTCTATTTTAGGCAATTTTTTATTAGTCAAATCTGAGTTGGTGAAAAGGTAAGGTCTGAACATACCTTCTGCCGAAAGTTGTCTACCAACCAATCACCTTTTTCACCAACCTGTCACCTTTTGTCAACTGTGTCAGATCTGTTCGAAAGATATCCTTCGAAGTCGAAAGACTATCTTTCGATCAAAGGAGGTTCGACAGATATTCATCCTTCGAACATCCTTCGAAGTCTGTGAGTTATCTTTCGAGCCAAGGAATCTTTTCGAAGGATATATTGTTCGAGCTACTCTTACTATTCGAAAGATAAGGATCCTTCGTCTTAGAGAATCTTTCGAAATTATTGTTCGAAATTCAACAGTGATCTTTCGAACACTGTTGATCCTTCGAACAAGTATTATCTTTCGATCCTTATCTGTTTAAGTTTAACAGTTGTGTTTTTCAGGTCTTTCGATCCAGGATCTTTCGGCTGTTTGTTTCTTTTCAACATATTAACATAGTTTGTGAACATTGAATTTTCAAAAAGAAAAACTTGTTTTTCAAATTTTAAATCAATTTTCACTTAATATATTAATTTTTTTTAAAAATGGGAACAAACGGTCAGTGGGATCCAACCGCGTGGACTACAACAACTTTGACTCCACAATCATCAGCTACGCAATCATCAGCCACGCAATCTGCGTCAGATTTCAACAAAACTGCATGGATGCAGGCTATTGCCTCACCTCAAGCTGCAATGATAACTGCAAATCAATGGACATTGGTCACAAATCAAAGCAGCAGCATTCAAGCAATGATGCAGAACGACAGTGAAACTGGTACAAGCACAAAACCGCCAAAGCTAAATCACATCAATGATTGGGGATGGTGGAAAGAAAGGCTGAGAACTTATGTTCAGGGGCAAGATCAAGATCTATGGATGTGTTTCTTCACCCCATTTGAAAATGAGTTGGAAGTTGCAGGATCTAATCCAGAAACTTACAGCACTATGTCTGATGATGATAAGAAGAAATTTGAGTTAGAAAAGAAAGCATTCATGATTCTCACACAAGCTCTTCACAGAGACATTTACCACCAGTTTGTTTACTGCACGACTACTAAAAGCTTGTGGGATATGCTCACGTTACGATGTGAAGGAAATGCTCAATCTAGAAAGATCAAGCAAGAATTACTGAAGAAAGAGTTTGAAGGATTCACGTGTATGGAGAATGAGACTTTGCCAGAGTTATCTACAAGGTTCCATCACTTGTTGAGCGAGATGTTTGCTTTTAGAGTCACTGCCACTCCACAAGAAATGGTGAAGAGATTTGCTGATAGCTTACCATCAAAGTGGAGCAGTTTTCTTGAAATTCTCAAAGAAAATGGTGTTCTAGATACAGTCACCGTTTATGAGTTAATTCAAAGATTGGAGAACAAGGATGTAGAAGAAAAGCTTAAAGCAAAAAGAACACTAACTCCTCAAAATCCAGAGATGTACTATGGGATTGCAGGAGGTATCAGTGGAGAAAAACCAGCCTCTCAACACGCGAAGCTTCAAACAGCTTTCATCTCAAACACCGGACCTTCCACAACAAATCAGTTTGATCCTTCAGCATACACGATGATGTATTCAAGACGAGATTCTTCTTCTCAACAACAGACAGCTCAACAATTCACACCACCGCCTTTCTTAGACCCAAGCAGAGCTCAGCAGCAACAACCGCAACAACAAGGGTTTTATGGAAACTCTTCAAACTTTCAAGCCACTTCCAATCCGAACACAGTCAGATTAGACACTTCCAACTTTTCCAAAGTCACTGTCGAAATAGCCAAGGAGCATATGGAGATGTTGAATACCTTGGTTAGTGCTTATTGTGGATTAGTTGCAGGTCAGATTGGGAATATCAATCTAACCAATGAAGATTATCAGCAAGTGGATAAAGAAGAGTTTGAAATGATGGATATCAAATGGGCTCTTGCTAGTGCAATTCGAAGAGCAAAGAGTTTATGGAAAGGACGGGGAGAACCAACTTGGAAAGCAACAACAACACCAAGTATGGTTTTGATAAGAATGCTGTCACTTGCTTCAGTTGTGGTGAAAAGGGTCACTTCAAGCGGGAGTGTCAGAAGCCACCTAAGCAAGGAAATCAGAATCCCTTCAGGAATCAAGGACAGCCATAACAGCAACAGAACAACAATACTATCAGATCAATAGTTCTTGTTGGAGGAAATGCATCTGGATCCACAAACACTAATCCCCACAGAGGATTGGTTGTTCAAGCTGATGAAATCTGTAACTGGAACCTTCAGCTTGGAGAAGGAGGAAATGGTGGAACAGCATGCTATGCTAAAGTGATTGAGAAGGTAGTGGAACCCGTGTCTGCTGGTGAATCTTCAGAAGATGAAGATAGTTCGGGTTATAGTGGGAGCATGGATGGGGAATCACTTGATGCTGGTGATTTATCAAGTGATGCTTTAGATTTGGAAGTTGATGAGCTTTTGGCTGAAGCTGAAGCATTATGCAAGAGGAGATCTATTCTCTGCCAGAAATCTGCTGGAACTTCCGAGAAGCTTGCTCAGTTTTTCTCTGAAGATGGATCTTTTTCTTTTCATACAGCCTTTATGGCTCACGTAGAAGGTCAAACTTCTCAGGTATGTGATACTAATTCTGACTCTATTTCTGTTCCTATTGAATGTGCAAAGTGTTTAAAATATGCAGAAAAGGAAAGTCAGTTTGAAATCACACACAAACACAAGTCAATTAGAAAACAATACGAAAACCAAAAACTACCAATTGAGCGAAAACAACAAGTCAACTCCGGAAAGGGTAAGGTACAGGGAAAGAAGGCTCAGAACAAGAATGTTCAAGCACCTAAAGTTCAGCAGCCTAAGACTGAACAACCAAAGGTTCAACAACCTAAAGTTGAACAGTCTAAGGCTACTCAACCTAAGGCTGCACAACCTAAAATTCAACAATCAAGGGTTGAGCAACCTAAGGTTCAACAACAAAAGGTGCAAAACAAAAGAGCTCCTGTTAAGAAACAAGAACCAAAAATGAACTTTGTTGAAACATTTCAGGATAAATCTAACGTTGATTTTGTAAAACAAATTAGAATTTTAAAACGAAATGATCAAAATAATTACACCCAACACACCAACGGATGTGATTTAGGTCATAGTACGTCTAGATCACAAAGTTCATTGTCTGGTTCTTCGTCTGGTCATCAACATGTTTCTCCGAGGTTTGTAGAGCGGAGAACATGTTTTGAATATGGCACAGTTGGGCATATTGTAAGATATTGCCCATACCTGCAAAAGCTGAAGTCAAAAACGAGTGCTCCCCAAGAAATCAATTACCAAAAACGACCAGTTTCCCCGAAACAGGACCCACATGTCTTGAAAGAAAGGGAAAAGAAGCTAAAGCAAAAGAATCAAAAGGTAATTGAAAAGGCCTTAAAATCAGAGGTCAAAGAAGAAAAACCTGTACAAGCAAAACCTGAAACTGTAAAACCAGTAAATGCTAAAACAATAAATTCAAATACTGGTAAACGACAAACAGCTTGGAAGCAAAAACAGGTAATTCAATCAGGGGGAGCACCACAAGTTCTTTTTCCTAATCATCAAGTGATTGAGATCACCTTCCTTGATGATCAAGGACGACCCAAGTCCACAAAGGCTTGGGTCCCCCTCTCAAACTGATAAGTTGGTTGCATGTGCAGGCGGCTCCAGGAGGAACTATTAATAGTCATTGGATTGTTGATAGTGGGGCTTCCAGGCACATGACGGGCGACTATCGTCTTCTTTTCGATGTGCGAAGTATAAGAGGAGGATATGTTGCGTTTGCTGGAGACAAAGGAGGGTATATCACCGGCGAAGGAATGATCTCAAATGGAATTGTGAGTTTCGACAAAATCAATTATGTGCAACAGTTGGATCACAATCTCCTGAGTGTTTCTCAGATCTGCGACAAGAAGTTCACCGTGCATTTTGATGATGCCGGTTGTTATGTGCTGAAGCCAGGATTCAAGATTCCTGCAGAATGGATTCTCTTATCAGCACCAAGAGTTAATGATTTGTATGTCCTTGATATGAGCTAAGCAATAACTCAGTCTAAACAAGTTACTTGCTTTATTTCAAAAGCCACTGAAAAGGAGACGATCTCTTGGCACAGACGGATGGGTCATATTCACCTCAGAAAAAATGAATCACCTTGTCAAAAATAATCTGGTGAGAGGTGTCAATGTGAAGAATTTTCAACTTCAAGATGTCTGTGTGCCGTGTCAGAAAGGGAAGCAGATCAAGAAATCACATCCATTGAAAAAGGTTAACATTGTAAACATGCCACTCGAACGTCTGCATATGGACCTTTTCGGCCCAGTCAAACACAAGAGTGTGCACGGGGAGGTTTTCTGCTTGGTAGTTACTGATGACTATTCAAGATTTTCATGGGTTGACTTCATGGTTCACAAGAGTGAGACTCCGGAAATTCTAAAGAATTTGATCACCTTGTTGGAAAATCTTTATAATCTAAAGGTGAGGCGAATTCGAAGCGACAACGGAACCGAGTTCAAAAACAGGGTTATGGATGAATTTTGCACTGCAAAAGGAATCCTTCATGAATACAGCTCTCGGTACACGCCACAACAAAACGGAGTCGCTGAAAGAAAGAACAGAACCTTAATTGAGACTGCAAGAACCATGTTGGTTGAGTCTCAGCTTCCAGTTCGATTCTGGACTGAAGCTGTTGCCTCGACTTGCTACACGTTAAACAGGGTTCTCACAGTGAAAAGACATGGCAAAACGTGCTTCGAACTCCTACACAAGAAGACTCCTGACTTGGAATATCTAGAAGCTTTTGGAGCACCATGTACCATGATTGAACCTGATGGGAAGTTTGGTGCCAAAGCTATCGAAGGTTACTTCCTTGGGTATGCTACTCCTAATCTGCGAGTATGGAACCTGACTACCAAGAAGATTGAAGAATGGGGTGAAGTAAGAGTTCAAAGATATTCTAATCCTCCGAAGCCTTCTGGAGATCCATGGATGTTCGATTATGATGGTCTTTTCGACTCATTTAATCTGCCGACATTTGATGATGTGACGACTCGAATTTCCAAGATTTCTATTTCGCATTTATTGCACGTTCATTGTTCGTGTAGTTAATTATTTGCAAAATTGATTGCTATGGAATGGTATACGTTTTGATGCAATAAATCGTATTGTGTGATTGTGCATGGTTGTTTGATTAATTGTGATAGACTTGTCAATTATGTGAACTTGGTGGTGAAACTGTGAAATGCTTGTAAGATGGTATGCTTGTGTAAAATATAATTATTCAGGGTGTATTGAGTAATTAGTGAAAACTTAATTATACTTAACCCTAATCCTTCACTAAACCACACACACAAAAATCCAAGCACGTAGTTCACAATTCTCTGGCAATCATCACCAAATCATTGGCAAGACATCACAAGTTTGATTCCTCTCTTTCTCTAGGATCAACACAAGGTAATTGTAATGATTGTTTGTTGATTATTTGATTGATATCAACTCTTGATTCTTGTAATTCTTGCAAACCCTAGTTCTTCATGTGATAGGCTGTGATTTTGATTTGATTCTGGATTTATCGGTGATGATGATTAGTTGTATGATTGATAGATGGTTCCTGTAATGATTATAGGTTGATTATTGTTGATCATAAGTAGATTGATTATGATTCTGCCGTCACTGTGTATGATATTAGGGTTAGAACCTAAGAAAAACGTAACTGTTATGATGCAAAATCGAATGATTGAATTGTGTCTCAGAGTTTTGTGACTAGTATAATGGCCCGCGTTTTAACCATGGATGCTTGTCCGACTTTTGTCCTTGTGATGAAGTCCGAGCTTTAACCCCACTCTTATATTCCGAGTTCTTTGTAAATGAAAGTGGTCCGAGCTTTAATCATTTGAGTGGTCCGAAGTTAATGGGAAGTAAGATGTCCGAATTATATACATCACATGAAGTCCGAGTTTCTTAAACAAAATGGTGGTCCGACTTTTGTAAAAGATAGAGGGTCCGAGCTTTCAAACTAGTCCGAATTCTTTTGATGGGTATTGCATGGTCCGAGTTTTGGGCCTTGGGCCTCTAGTCCGACTTTTTAAACAGGAAGCCCCCCCCCACCTTTGTCCGAGTTTTGTGGGGTGCATGATGTCCGAGGTTCAAGGGGGGTGGTAGTCCGAACTTTTATCATGCCCTTGGGGTCCGAGTTTTAGAATACAAAGCCTTGTGTCCGACCTTTTTTTTTTATATAGATTTGGTCCGAGTTTCATGTTGTGTGGACAAGAGGTCCAGCATGGTGAATGACCTATTGATCCGAGGCTATTGCATGAATATATTGTCACACCCCCAAAATCCACCCGCGGAGTACCACCGCTTGGGAGCGTGACTGACCAGGATCAAGCCATCAATCATATCAAACATAGCATTTAATAATAATAGAAATTAATGTAATTCACCACGACATGATTGATGTTTCAAAACCACACATTGTTTAAGTAGCGGAAGCATAGTAATGTAAACTCAAAATAGTTATAAGTTCAATTAACGTTCATGATCCGTATCCCACAACGACCTGCTCCTCCTTGTGCAAGCTCCATAATGTACCTAAGGTCCTGCAAGGCATGCAGCAAATAATCAACAAACTAGTTGAGCGAGTTCACAGAAAGTAAGTTCATAACATAGTGCATAAGTTTAGCTAGTGGGGGCTTCCCATACTAGTACGTACTAAAGGTGGGGGCTTCCCAAACCTTGTGTTTATATTACCGGTGGGGGCTTCCCACGTTTATCCTTACTAATGAGGGCTTCTCATTAGTGGTACTTACTAGACTAACTTCCAACCATGTGTTCTTCGTTACCGAGAACAGGAATACGTACTGGGTCACGTAGGCTTTACGTGACGTGCCCTTCCCCGAGGACAGTGGTACGCGTGGGGGGCTACGTAGGCTTTACGCAGCGTGTCCTTCCGACCCGGAAGACAGTAGAAGGTATTGGGTTACGTAGGCTTTACGTAACGTGTCCTCCCGACCCGGGAGACAAATGGCAAATACTGGGTTACGTAGGCTTTACGTAACGTGTCCTGACTATCCTGAGGACGATGGTCTATAGTCTAGCGAATGCGTAAGTACGAGTAGCTCTTTCAATATCAACATATCCAACCCAATTCCCAACCCGGGAATCCCATGCCTTGGCTGTGTGAACTCACCTTGGTTTGCTCGGCAGATACACAAAGAGTACATGTAGTAAGTAAATAGTCAATCACGTCCTATCATGGTTATTATACGAGTCAGGTTTTGACTAAGGTAATACACGTGTGCATCACATATGTTAACACGTTACTATCACGTATGCATGTAAACAGGTAAGAGCATAGCATTAACATTCATGTGCGATCCAATGTCTAAGCCCGAAAGTCAATCAACCCAAATAACATTCAACCAATTCATATAACGGCCCAATCTAAACAGTCCAGATTCTCAATCGGCCCAACTAGTAAACGCATACTTGTCCAATAGCAAACAGTCCGCAAATCCAATCATTTGGCCCAAACGATTGGGCCCATGACAGTGTAAGTCCAAAATAATGTACGTGCATAATGGTCTCGAGTCGCAACCGGGTTACGAGTCGCAACCGGGTTACGAGTCGCAACAGGTGGTCACGGCTCATCATGGTCTGGTTACGAGTCGCGATATGACTCGCAACCGTGGTTGCGGTTCGTGCTGTTGCTGGTGTGAGGTTTCGAGTCGCAATAGTGTGTCGCAACCGATCATGTAACGGGTTATAACAGTTTCCTTATTTCATTTAACAAAATCCCGTAATTCCAGCAAACAGATTTGGCAGTTTCAATAACAGATCAATCATGGTAATTATCAGATCAATTACCAACATTTATCAATTTCATAACATATTCATATGATCAACTCGTGTAATCAACATCAAGAACAGCCAATTTCTAATAATCAAACATGTAAATAACTAACTTATAGGCTAGCATGCAATCTAAAACATCACAGCCGGTTACAAGCACATGCAATTCAACCGATTTAACACTAAGAACATCGACTAATCAGCAACATATGATCCGGTTCTGTTCTAGCATATCAACATATATCACCGAAAGTAAATATATAGATTCTGTTGCGTCTTACTAGCATGCACCCTAATCGGTCATGAAATCCAAATACTAACAACACATACAAAGTCATACAATCAGGGCATTCTACTAACCGAGATGAAAACAAGAGCGGAGCCGAGAGCTTCAAAGGGTGGGTGTGTGATCGCCGGTTCCGAGAGAGAGAGAGAGAGAGTTTGTGTGTGCTCTAAGTTGTCAAGTTGTGTAAAACCAAACCCTAATGAGGTGTGTATGCATATATACGTATATGCGTAATAGGGGAGTGGGCCGCAACCCCCACTTGGGCTGCCATCTAATCGGATATGAGTGACACGGCCCAAAGGCTTGTGCGCTCAAGGAATGGTTGTGCGGTTTCGCCCGCATACGAACACATAAAACACTAAGCACATAACGACATTCAATAAATCACATAACATTTATATGATGCATTCATATAATATAGTCCACGTAAGTATATAACGTTACACAAGATAAGTCTAAAGTTCGAGTTGTCACATTATCCCCAACTAATTGGAAATTTCGTCCCGAAATTTGGTATGCACTCACTGAGGAAGCTAGGTAAGTTCAATCGTTCACCGGTTTTCCTGGGGTGTCACATCCTCCCCCCGTTGATCTGGAATTTCGTCCCGAAATTCCGAAGTAGTAGCTTCAGCCTCAGTAGTGGTAGCATTGGTTTCGAATAACTGGGGGTACTTTTCTGTCATCCTGTCTTCGCGTTCCCAGGTGTACTCTGGGCCACGTTTGGAGTTCCAACGTACTCGAACAAGAGGGATTCTCTTGTGTTTGAGGACCTTCACATCCCGGTCCGTGATTTCTACTGGTTCCTCGATGAACTGCAACCGCTCGTCGATAGTGAGTTCCTTGAAAGGAATGATAAGGGTCTCATCTGACAGACACTTCTTTAAGTTCGATACATGAAAGACATTGTGAACTGCCCCGAGTTCAGCTGGTAGGTTCAACTTGTATGCTACTTTGCCAATCTTTTCTATGATTTCGAATGGTCCGACGTACCGCGGATTCAGTTTGCCCCGTTTGCCAAAACGTACTACACCCTTCCAGGGTGAAACTTTTAGTAAAACCCGGTCCCCGACCTGAAATTCCAAAGGCTTTCTACGCTTGTCCGCGTAGGCTTTCTGACGGTCGCGTGCTGCCGCCATGCGTTGTCGTATCTGTGCAATCTTTTCTGTTGCGTCCACTACAATCTCTGGACCCGTAATCTGACTATCCCCCACCTCTGCCCAACAGAGAGGTGACCGGCATTTATGCCCGTACAATGCCTCGAATGGAGCGGCTTGAATGTTGGTGTGATAACTATTATTATACGAGAACTCCACCAAAGGGAGATGCTTTTCCCAACCGTTGCCGAAATCGATAACGCATGCCCGAAGCATGTCTTCGAGAGTTTGGATCGTTCGCTCAGACTGCCCATCCGTCTGAGGATGATATGCTGTGCTCATGTCTAACCGTGAGCCGAATGATTTATGCATTGCTTGCCATAGCTCCGACGTGAATCGTGCATCGCGATCCGAAATGATGGACGTGGGCACCCCGTGCCTCGAAACAACTTCTTTATGATAAACGTCTGCGAGAGTGGAGAATTTATCCGTTTCCTTTATAGGTAGGAAGTGTGCAGACTTGGTGAGTCGATCCACGATCACCCATATGGTATCATTCCCACGCTGGGATCTAGGTAGGCCTGTAACGAAATCCATGGAAATTTCTTCCCATTTCCATTGAGGTATCTTAGGCTGCTGAAGTAGGCCAACTGGTTTCTGATATTCAACCTTGACTCTCGCACAGGTCAAGCATTTTCCAACGTACGTAGCAATGTGGGCCTTCATACTAGGCCACCAATAAGTAGTGCTGATGTCGTGGTACATTTTATCCGACCCTGGATGTACCGAGTAGCGAGACTTGTGAGCCTCATCCATTACAAGTTCGCGTAGACCGCCATAAAGTGGGACCCAAATACGTCCCGTTACATAGTAGGCACCGTCTGCCTTCTGTTCCATTTGCTGTCGTGAGCCGCGTAAGGCTTCAGCTTTGACATTTTCGGGTTTCAATGCTTCTACCTGAGCATTTCGTATCTGTGTAGGAAGGCTAGACTGGATTGTAAGCTGTAGCGCTCGCACGCGCCGAGGTAAAGTGTCCTTTCGACTAAGGGCGTCAGCCACAACATTGGCTTTGCCTGGATGGTACTTGATAGCGCATTCGTAATCGTTTAGTAGTTCAACCCATCTTCGTTGACGCATGTTCAAATCCTTCTGCTTAAGGATATGCTCGAGACTCCTGTGATCGGTGTAAATTGTGCACCTGGTACCGTACAGGTAGTGTCGCCATATCTTAAGCGCGAAAACAACAGCTCCCAGCTCTAAATCGTGCGTCGTGTAGTTCCGTTCATGAATCTTTAGTTGACGAGAGGCGTAGGCAATCACTTTATCCCGCTGCATCAATACGCAACCCAGACCCTGTATCGATGCGTCACAATATACTACAAAGTCATCCGTGCCTTCTGGCAATGAGAGAATAGGTGCACTGCAAAGCCTATCCTTTAGGTGCTGAAAAGCAGTCTCCTGGGGATCTCCCCAACGGTAGGTGACACCCTTCTGTGTCAGTAGCGTAAGCGGCTGAGCAATCTTTGAGAAATCCTTGATAAACCGTCTGTAGTAACCCGCCAAACCCAAAAATTGGCGTATTTCTGTCGGCGTACGCGGTGCAGGCCAGTTTCTGATCGAATCTACCTTGGATGGATCGACATGGATCCCATCCCTGTTTACCACATGGCCTAAGAAGTGGACTTCACGAAGCCAGAAGTCGCATTTAGAAAGCTTGGCGTACAGCTGTTCCTTCCGAAGAAGTTCCAATATCAGGCGAAGATGCTGCTCGTGTTCCTCCTGACTCTTGGAGTAAATCAGGATGTCGTCGATGAATACTATGACAAACTTGTCGAGATAGGGTTTGCACACCCTGTTCATGAGGTCCATAAATACGGCAGGCGCGTTCGTTAAGCCGAACGGCATGACAAGAAACTCGTAATGACCATAACGAGTTCTGAAGGCTGTCTTGGAGACGTCCTCATCCCGGACTCTCAGCTGATGATACCCTGACCTTAAGTCTATCTTGGAATAGTAGCACGACCCTTGCAACTGGTCGAATAAGTCGTCGATGCGCGGAAGAGGATAACGGTTCTTCACCGTCACCTTGTTGAGTTCACGGTAGTCGATGCACATCCTGAACGTACCGTCTTTCTTTTTCACGAATAGTACTGGAGCTCCCAAAGGCGAAGAGCTTGGACGAATGAAGCCCTTTTCCAAGAGCTCTTGTAGCTGCTTTGACAGTTCCTCCAATTCTGATGGAGCTAAGCGATATGGTGCGCGAGCTATGGGTGCTGCTCCTGGAGCGAGCTCGATCTGAAATTCGACCTGACGATGAGGCGGTAAGCCAGGTAAGTCTTCAGGAAACACCTGAGGGTAGTCACGCACAATTGGAATATCCTCCAATTTCTTTTCCTTTGCTGATGCATCTGTAACAAGTGCCAAGATTGTGGTGTGACCCTTCCGCAAACATTTCTGAGCCTTCAGGAAAGAGATGATGCCAACCACAGCACCACTCTTGTCGCCTTGGACTTCGAGAGGTTCTTGACCCGAACGAGGAATGCGAATAAGCTTCTCACTGCATAGAATTTCTGCCTGGTGCTGGGATAACCAATCCATCCCAATCACGACGTCGAAGCTACCCAAAACTATGGGAATGAGATCGATAGAGAAGGCTTGGCCAGCTAGGATAAGATTACAACCCTGAACTACGTGCGTGGCTTCTAGACTTTTACCGTTAGCTAACTCTACTACATGTTTGGTGGGTAAAAGTGTTGGTGCACGTTTTAGCAGTTGACACATTTTCACAGACATATAGCTTGTATCCGCACCCGAATCAAACAAAACAGTAACGTAAATATTGTCGAGGAGAAACTTACCCATAACTACGTTGGGATCGTTCACTGCGTCGCCTCGACCTAGTACGAATGCACGACCACGAGCTTCATTGCCGTTGTTGTTGTTTCCCCCGTTGTTGTTATGCCCATTGCCCTGGTTATTGTTGTTGTTGCGGTTCTGGTTCTGGTTCAATTGAGGGCAATCGCGTTTGTAATGACCTTCAGCCCCACACTGGAAACATCCCCGGTTTCCACGCTGTGGCTGCTGTTGCTGCTGCTTCTGTGGTGCTGGTAGCTGAGGCTGCTGATTCTGATTCGCAGGCCGTGGACTCCTACAGTCTTTGGCCTCGTGACCCATCTTAAGACACCTTTGACAACAACCCTTGTTACACGGGCCATTGTGATGTCTGTGGCAATTGTGGCACTTAGGCTGACTTCCCTGATATCTCCTCTGTCTGTGACCACCAGAGGATTGCTGACTGGGACTCTGATAGTGGTCGATCTTCTGCTGCTGAGCTTGTGGCTGAACAGTCGCTGAACCCCTGCTGGAATCTCCATCCCATTTTCTTTTGCTTTCGCTAGTAGTAGCAGGAGTAGCTGAAGGAGTGACTGTAGCAGTAGCGTTGACACGCTTAGGCAGTTTATTCTGATCCACTGCCTGGTCGGTGATGCGATGAGCGAGACGCTGGATTTCCTGGATGTTGTCGAGGTTAGCCGAGGTAACATGGCTCTGGATCTCTGGTGCCAACCCCTTGAGATACATCTCGATGCGCTTGTATGGAGGGTCCACCATAGTTGGGCACAGTACGACCAGCTCATTCGACCGTTTAGTATACGCTTCGATCTCTGACCCAACCATTTTCAGATTATACAGCTCGTCTTCCAACTTGTGAATATCTTCACGTGTACAATACTCCCTCTTGATAAGTTCCTTAAAATCGTTCCAGGGTGTGGCGTTAGCAGCTGCCAACCCCAGAATTTGCACCTGCGCGTTCCACCAGGTTAGCGCGATTCCTTCCAAAGTGTCGGTGGCATACTTGACCTTGCGAGCCTCAGGGCACTCGCACATTTCGAATACCGATTCTAGCTTTTCAAACCAATGGAGGAGTCCCACTGCCCCCTCGGTGCCACTGAAAGAATTTGGACGACAGTCCATGAAGTTCTTGAATGTGCAGACAGGCTGCTGCGCGTGTTGACCTATTGTGTACGAATAGGACGAAGTTAAATACGAGAGTTAATGTAGGATCTAAAGATCCTAGTGTGTGCCTATACTGCAGGATATACTACCTGCTTGAGCTGCTGCAACTGCCGCAGCAACTTGAGCTTGAACGAGAGCCTCTAGCTGGGCTTGAGTCATGTTAATTCTTCCAGACATGATCTTCATAGTAAAAAGTAACGTGAGTGAGAGTGGTTCGTGAGTAGGGCGATGACAGAAAAGTGTAAGCACGTAGGGATTCTCATGCTATAGTATCATGTGTATCTAAGCGTAATGCGAGCAAAGTTCTAAACAGTTCTAGCAAACAGGCAATAAACATAAACCTTATTACCTAGGATGTCGAGTCTTGCACGTGGAGCGAAGCGTCGTTGTGGATCGTTGAGAGCACTGTACTGGTTATAGTCCGGTTTTAATAAAAACGTTTTCCCATATTAAAACCAAGTTCTCTATAACCAATGGCTCTGATACCAATCTGTCACACCCCCAAAATCCACCCGCGGAGTACCACCGCTTGGGAGCGTGACTGACCAGGATCAAGCCATCAATCATATCAAACATAGCATTTAATAATAATAGAAATTAATGTAATTCACCACGACATGATTGATGTTTCAAAACCACACATTGTTTAAGTAGCGGAAGCATAGTAATGTAAACTCAAAATAGTTATAAGTTCAATTAACGTTCATGATCCGTATCCCACAACGACCTGCTCCTCCTTGTGCAAGCTCCATAATGTACCTAAGGTCCTGCAAGGCATGCAGCAAATAATCAACAAACTAGTTGAGCGAGTTCACAGAAAGTAAGTTCATAACATAGTGCATAAGTTTAGCTAGTGGGGGCTTCCCATACTAGTACGTACTAAAGGTGGGGGCTTCCCAAACCTTGTGTTTATATTACCGGTGGGGGCTTCCCACGTTTATCCTTACTAATGAGGGCTTCTCATTAGTGGTACTTACTAGACTAACTTCCAACCATGTGTTCTTCTTTACCGAGAACAGGAATACGTACTGGGTCACGTAGGCTTTACGTGACGTGCCCTTCCCCGAGGACAGTGGTACGCGTGGGGGGCTACGTAGGCTTTACGCAGCGTGTCCTTCCGACCCGGAAGACAGTAGAAGGTATTGGGTTACGTAGGCTTTACGTAACGTGTCCTCCCGACCCGGGAGACAAATGGCAAATACTGGGTTACGTAGGCTTTACGTAACGTGTCCTGACTATCCTGAGGACGATGGTCTATAGTCTAGCGAATGCGTAAGTACGAGTAGCTCTTTCAATATCAACATATCCAACCCAATTCCCAACCCGGGAATCCCATGCCTTGGCTGTGTGAACTCACCTTGGTTTGCTCGGCAGATACACAAAGAGTACAGGTAGTAAGTAAATGGTCAATCACGTCCTATCATGGTTATTATACGAGTCAGGTTTTGACTAAGGTAATACACGTGTGCATCACATATGTTAACACGTTACTATCACGTATGCATGTAAACAGGTAAGAGCATAGCATTAACATTCATGTGCGATCCAATGTCTAAGCCCGAAAGTCAATCAACCCAAATAACATTCAACCAATTCATATAACGGCCCAATCTAAACAGTCCAGATTCTCAATCGGCCCAACTAGTAAACGCATACTTGTCCAATAGCAAACAGTCCGCAAATCCAATCATTTGGCCCAAACGATTGGGCCCATGACAGTGTAAGTCCAAAATAATGTACGTGCATAATGGTCTCGAGTCGCAACCGGGTTACGAGTCGCAACCGGGTTACGAGTCGCAACAGGTGGTCACGGCTCATCATGGTCTGGTTACGAGTCGCGATATGACTCGCAACCGTGGTTGCGGTTCGTGCTGTTGCTGGTGTGAGGTTTCGAGTCGCAATAGTGTGTCGCAACCGATCATGTAACGGGCTATAACAGTTTCCTTATTTCATTTAACAAAATCCCGTAATTCCAGCAAACAGATTTGGCAGTTTCAATAACAGATCAATCATGGTAATTATCAGATCAATTACCAACATTTATCAATTTCATAACATATTCATATGATCAACTCGTGTAATCAACATCAAGAACAGCCAATTTCTAATAATCAAACATGTAAATAACTAACTTATAGGCTAGCATGCAATCTAAAACATCACAGCCGGTTACAAGCACATGCAATTCAACCAATTTAACACTAAGAACATCGACTAATCAGTAACATATGATCCGGTTCTGTTCTAGCATATCAACATATATCACCGAAAGTAAATATATAGATTCTGTTGCGTCTTACTAGCATGCACCCTAATCGGTCATGAAATCCAAATACTAACAACACATACAAAGTCATACAATCAGGGCATTCTACTAACCGAGATGAAAACAAGAGCGGAGCCGAGAGCTTCAAAGGGTGGGTGTGTGATCGCCGGTTCCGAGAGAGAGAGAGAGTTTGTGTGTGCTCTAAGTTGTCAAGTTGTGTAAAACCAAACCCTAATGAGGTGTGTATGCATATATACGTATATGCGTAATAGGGGAGTAGGCCGCGACCCCCACTTGGGCTGCCATCTAATCGGATATGAGTGACACGGCCCAAAGGCTTGTGCGCTCAAGGAATGGTTGTGCGGTTTGGCCCGATTAGCATACGAACACATAAAACACTAAGCATATAACGACATTCAATAAATCACATAACATTTATATCATGCATTCATATAATATAGTCCACGTAAGTATATAACGTTACACAAGATAAGTCTAAAGTTCGAGTTGTCACATATATGATCTGAGTTTTGGTTGCCTGTTAAGTGACTAACTTGGTAGGTGTTAACGGTGTTACATTTATTAGATATGTACAGTTTATGCCGATTGTTTAGTCTGGTAAACCGAAAAGTGTGTTATTGATAAACTACGTTAGATTGTAAATTCAGTTAAGCATGTTAACTCCGTTGTGACTGTAAGGATGTTAACTCAGTAGACGTGTGACATTGCTAGTGTGTAAATCCTGTTAAGTGCGTTAAATTGGTGAAGTATGTCAACTGCATGTTCTCCCTATCAAGCATGAATTGTATGAAAATGATTAACTGGTTGTAATGCCTGATGTTAACTGTTACACACACTTTGTGATTAACTTTGCATGCGAAACCTTACCAACATATACTGACTGTGAACACATGCATACTCTAGGCTTTGATTGATTACTTGTGAGTGCATAACCTAGCATACCGAGCAAACCAAGGTGAGTTCACACAGCCAAGGCATGGGGTTCCCAGGGTGGGAATGGGATTGGATTACTTTATTGTACATACTCAGTTGACAGAACCTAACGATAAGAATACGACTAGACTAGTAACACTTATTGAACTGATCTTCGCACACCTGCCAAGGGTCGGCCGCGATATTATGACTGACTTCGCACACCTGCCTTTGGAAGGCCGCGAACTAAAATTTACTAATCTTCGCACACCTGCCTGGTAGGCCGCGATACAGATAAACCTAGTCTAGAATACTCGGGATGAACATCCCCTAATATCTTCGCATACCTGCCTGGGAGGCCGCGATGGAAACTAATACGATACATGACATAACGAACGAACATACTACTACTCACACTATACTATTACTGAACTGTTAACTGTGAACTCGCTCAACTAGTTGTTGATCCTCTGTTACATGCCTTGCAGGTCGTTAGATACTTATGGAGCTTGCACAGGGAGGAGCAGGTCGTTGTGGAGCATGGATTATGTTTTGAAACTTATTGAACTTATGTTACACATTTGGGTTTTCGTACTTATGCTTCCGCTATACTTTGAAACTATGATTATGTTTTGAACACCTATCGTATTGAATGATTGGTTTACATTTATTATACTTGATTTTAATTACATGTTCGATATGATTGGTGGCTTGATCCTGGTCATGTCACGCTCCCAAGCGGTGGTACTCCGCAGGTGGATTTTGGGGGTGTGACAGATTGGTATCAGATCCATTGGTTATAGATAACTCGGTTTTAATATGGGAAAACGTTTTTATTAAAACCACACTATAACCAGAACAGTGCTCTCAACGATCCCCAACGACGCTTCGCTCCATGTGCAAGACTCAACATACTAGGTAATAAGGTTCATGTTTATTGCCTACATGCTAGAATTGCATAGAACTTTGCTCGTAGTATGCTTACATTACTCTGCTCATTACTTGTTATTGCTTGAGAACACTTACGTGCTTACACTCTTCTGTCATCGCACCATTCGCGAACCTTTCTCACTTATGTTGCCTATGATGTGAAGATCATGTGTGGACGAATTAACATGACTCAAGCCTAGCTAGAGGCTCTCGTTCAAGCTCAAGTTGCTGCGGCACTTGCAGCTGCTCAAGCAGGTAGTATACCTTGCAGTATAGACACACACTAGGATCTTTAGATCCTACATTAACTCTCGTATTTAACTTTGTCCTATTCGTACACAATAGGTCAACACGCGCAGCAGCCTGTCTGCACATTCAAGAACTTCATGGACTGTCGTCCAAGCTCATTCAGTGGCACCGAGGGGGCAGTGGGACTCCTCCATTGGTTCGAGAAGCTAGAATCTGTGTTCGAAATGTGTGAATGCCCTGAGGCTCGCAGGGTCAAGTACGCCACTGGCACTTTGGAAGGAATCGCGTTGACTTGGTGGAACGCGCAAGTACAGATCCTAAGGTTGGCAGCTGCTAACGCCACCCCTTGGAATGATTTCAAGGAATTGATCAAAAAGGAATACTGCACTCGTGAAGACATTCACAAGCTGGAAGATGAACTGTATCACTTGAAAATGGTTGGGTCAGAGATTGAAGCTTATACTAAGAGGTCGAACGAGCTGGCCGTTCTGTGTCCAACTATGGTGGACCCTCCATACAAGCGCATCGAGTTGTACCTCAAGGGTTTGGCGCCAGAAATCCAGAGCCACGTAACATCGGCCAATCTTGACAACATCCAGGCTATTCAACGCCTCGCTCATCGCATCACAGATCAGGCAGTGGAACAGAATAGACTGCCAAAACGTGTCAAGGCTACCACTACTGCTGTCACTACTTCTGCTACTCCTAGTGACAACAAGAGAAAATGGGAGGGGGATTCCAGCAAGGGATCAGTTTCTGTTCAGTCTCAGCAGCGCAAGACAAATGACTACCAGAATCCGAGTCAGCAATCATCTGGCAGTCAGGGGCAGGGTGGATATCGGGGAATTCACCCACTGTGTAATAAGTGCAACAGACACCACAGCGAAAGATGTCGCAGGGGACGTTGTCAAAGATGCCTCAAGATGGGTCATGAGGCTAAGGATTGTAGAAGCTCACGGCCAGCAAATCAGAACCAGCAACTCCCACCGCCAGCTCCACAGAACCAGCACCAGCAGCCACATCGTGGAAACCGGGGATGTTTCCAGTGTGGGGCTGAAGGCCACTACAAACGTGATTGCCCTCAACTGAACCAGAATCAGAATCGCAACAACAACAACCAGGGCAACGGGAACAACAACAACAACAACAACGGGGGAAACAACAACAACAATGGCAACGAAGCTCGGGGTCGTGCTTTTGTGTTGGTTCGGGGTGACGCAGTGAATGATCCCAATGTGGTTATGGGTAAGTTTCTTCTCGACGATATTTATGTTACTGTCTTATTTGATTCGGGTGCTGATACAAGTTATATGTCCTTAAAAATGAGTAAATTGTTAAAACGAACACCAACACCCCTAAACACCAAACATGTCGTAGAACTAGCAAATGGTAAGAGTGTAGAAGCCACGCACGTAATCAAGGGTTGTAACATTGTTTTAGCTGGTCAGACCTTCTCGATTGATCTTATACCCATAGTTTTGGGTAGCTTCGACGTTGTCATCGGTATGGATTGGTTATCCCAACATCACGCAGAGATTTTATGCAAGGAAAAGGTCATACGTATTCCTCGTTCTAGCCAAGAACCTCTCGAAGTTCAAGGCATCATCTCTTTCTTGAAGACGCATAAATGTTTACGAAAGGGGCACGCTGCAATTCTGGCACTTGTCACTGACGCATCAGCAAAGGAAAAGAAGCTGGAGGATATTCCAGTTGTACGTGACATTCCTCAGGTGTTTCCTGAAGATTTACCCGGTTTACCGCCTCATCATCAAGTCGAATTCCAGATTGAGTTAGCTCCTGGAGCAGCACCAATAGCCCGTGCACCGTATCGTTTAGCTCCAACCGAACTGGAAGAATTGTCGAAGCAGCTACAAGAGCTCTTGGTAAAGGGCTTTATTCGTCCAAGCTCTTCGCCTTGGGGAGCTCCAGTGTTATTTGTGAAAAAGAAAGACGGTACGTTCAGAATGTGCATCGACTACCGTGAACTGAACAAGGTGACGGTGAAGAACCGTTATCCTCTTCCGCGCATAGACGACTTATTCGACCAGTTGCAAGGGTCGTGTTATTACTCCAAGATAGACTTGAGGTCAGGATACCATCAGCTGAGAGTCCGGGATGAGGACGTCTCCAAAACCGCATTCAGAACTCGCTACGGTCACTACGAGTTTCTTGTCATGCCATTCGGGCTTACGAACGCGCCTGCAGTCTTCATGGATCTTATGAACAGGGTGTGCAAACCCTATCTTGACAAGTTCGTCATTGTCTTCATCGACGACATTCTGATCTACTCCAAGAGTCAGGAGGAACACGAGCAGCACTTACGTCTTATCTTGGAACTTCTTCGAAAGGAGCAACTGTACGCAAAGTTTTCAAAATGCGACTTCTGGCTTCGTGAAGTCCACTTCTTAGGCCATGTGGTGAACAGGGATGGGATTTATGTCGATCCATCCAAGGTAGATTCGATCAGGAACTGGCCTGCACCGCGTACACCGACGGAAATATGCCAATTCTTGGGTTTGGCGGGGCATTACAGACGATTCATTAAAGACTTTTCGAAGATCGCGCAGCCGCTTACTATGCTGACACAGAAAGGTGTCACCTACCGTTGGGGAGATTCACAAGAGACCGCTTTTCAATACCTAAAGGATAGGCTTTGCAGTGCACCTATTCTCTCATTGCCGGAGGGCACAGAGGACTTCGTGGTTTATTGTGACGCATCGATACAGGGTCTTGGTTGCGTATTGATGCAACGGGATAAGGTTATTGCTTACGCTTCGCGGCAACTCAAGATTCATGAACGGAACTACACGACGCACGATTTAGAGCTGGGAGCTGTTGTTTTCGCGCTTAAGATATGGCGACACTACCTGTACGGTACCAGGTGCATGATTTACACCGATCACAGGAGTCTCGAGCATATTCTTAAGCAAAAGGATTTGAACATGCGTCAACGGAGATGGGTTGAACTACTGAACGACTACGAATGCGCCATCAAGTATCATCCAGGCAAGGCCAATGTTGTGGCTGACGCCCTCAGTCGGAAAGACACTCTACCTAGGCGCGTACGAGCTTTGCAACTCACTATTCAGTCCAGTCTTCCTGCACAGATACGAGCTGCTCAGATAGAAGCATTGAAACCCGAAAACGTCATGGCTGAAGCCTTACGCGGTTCAAGGCAACGAATGGAACAAAAGGAAGACGGCGCCTACTATGTAACGGGGCGTATTTGGGTCCCACTTTATGGCGGTTTACGAGAGCTTGTGATGGACGAAGCACACAAGTCTCGCTACTCGGTACATCCAGGGTCGGACAAAATGTACCACGACACCAGAACTACTTATTGGTGGCCTAGCATGAAGGCCCACATCGCCACCTATGTTGGCAAGTGCTTGACCTGTGCAAGAGTCAAGGTTGAATATCAGAAACCCGCAGGCCTACTTCAACAGCCTAAGATACCTCAATGGAAATAGGAAGAAATTTCCATGGATTTCGTTACAGGCCTACCTAGATCTCAGCGTGGGAACGATACAATATGGGTAATCGTGGATCGACTCACCAAGTCTGCACACTACCTAGCTATAAAGGAAACGGATAAGTTCTCCACTCTCGCAGACATTTATCTTAAAGAAGTTGTTTCGAGGCACGGGGTGCCCACCTCCATCATTTCGGATCGGGATGCACGATTCACGTCAGAGCTATGGCAAGCGATGCATAAATCCTTCGGCTCACGTTTAGACATGAGCACAGCGTACCATCCTCAGACCGATGGGCAGTTTGAGCGAACAATCCAAACTCTTGAAGACATGCTTCGAGCATGTGTTATTGATTTCGGCAACGACTGGGAAAAGCATCTCCCTTTGGTGGAGTTTTCGTATAATAACAGTTACCACACCAGCATACAAGCCGCTCCATTCGAGGCATTGTACGGGCGTAAATGTCGGTCACCTCTCTGTTGGGCAGAGGTGGGGGATAGTCAGATCACGGGTCCAGAGATTGTAGTGGACGCCACAGAAAAGATTGCACAGATACGACAACGCATGGCGGCAGCACGCGACCGTCAGAAAGCCTACGCGGATAAGCGTAGGAAGCCTTTGGAATTTCAGGTCGGGGACCGGGTTTTACTAAAAGTCTCACCCTGGAAGGGTGTGGTTCGTTTTGGCAAACGGGGCAAACTTATTCCACGGTATGTCGAACCGTTCGAGATCATTGAGAAAATAGGCAAAGTGGCCTACAAGCTAAACCTACCAGCTGAACTCGGTGCAGTTCACAATGTATTTCACGTGTCGAATCTGAAGAAGTGCCTGTCAGATGAGACCCTCATAGTCCCTTTTAAGGAACTCACTATCGACGAGCGGTTGCAGTTCGTCGAGGAACCAGTTGAAATCACGGACCGGGATGTTAAGGTCCTCAAACACAAGAGAATCCCTCTTGTTCGAGTTCGTTGGAACTCCCGACGTGGCCCAGAGTACACCTGGGAACGCGAAGACCAAATGAAAGAAAAGTACCCCCAGTTATTCAGAACCAAAGCATCCACTACTGAGACTGAAGCTACTACTACTGAATTTCGGGACGAAATTCCAAATCAACGGGGGGATGATGTGACACCCCAGGAAAACCAGTGAACAATACAGCTTACCTAGCTTCCTCAGTGAGTGCGTGCCAAATTTTGGGTCGAAATTTCTTTTAAGTTGGGGATAATGTGACGACTCGAATTTCCAAGATTTCTATTTCGCATTTATTGCACGTTCATTGTTCGTGTAGTTAATTATTTGCAAAATTGATTGCTATGGAATGGTATACGTTTTGATGCAATAAATCGTATTGTGTGATTGTGCATGGTTGTTTGATTAATTGTGATAGACTTGTCAATTATGTGAACTTGGTGGTGAAACTGTGAAATGCTTGTAAGATGGTATGCTTGTGTAAAATATAATTATTCAGGGTGTATTGAGTAATTAGTGAAAACTTAATTATACTTAACCCTAATCCTTCACTAAACCACACACACAAAAATCCAAGCACGTAGTTCACAATTCTCTGGCAATCATCACCAAATCATTGGCAAGACATCACAAGTTTGATTCCTCTCTTTCTCTAGGATCAACACAAGGTAATTGTAATGATTGTTTGTTGATTATTTGATTGATATCAACTCTTGATTCTTGTAATTCTTGCAAACCCTAGTTCTTCATGTGATAGGCTGTGATTTTGATTTGATTCTGGATTTATCGGTGATGATGATTAGTTGTATGATTGATAGATGGTTCCTGTAATGATTATAGGTTGATTATTGTTGATCATAAGTAGATTGATTATGATTCTGCCGTCACTGTGTATGATATTAGGGTTAGAACCTAAGAAAAACGTAACTGTTATGATGCAAAATCGAATGATTGAATTGTGTCTCAGAGTTTTGTGACTAGTATAATGGCCCGCGTTTTAACCATGGATGCTTGTCCGACTTTTGTCCTTGTGATGAAGTCCGAGCTTTAACCCCACTCTTATATTCCGAGTTCTTTGTAAATGAAAGTGGTCCGAGCTTTAATCATTTGAGTGGTCCGAAGTTAATGGGAAGTAAGATGTCCGAATTATATACATCACATGAAGTCCGAGTTTCTTAAACAAAATGGTGGTCCGACTTTTGTAAAAGATAGAGGGTCCGAGCTTTCAAATTAGTCCGAATTCTTTTGATGGGTATTGCATGGTCCGAGTTTTGGGCCTTGGGCCTCTAGTCCGACTTTTTTAAACAGGAAGCCCCCCCCCCCACCTTTGTCCGAGTTTTGTGGGGTGCATGATGTCCGAGGTTCAAGGGGGGTGGTAGTCCGAACTTTTATCATGCCCTTGGGGTCCGAGTTTTAGAATACAAAGCCTTGTGTCCGACCTTTTTTTTTATATAGATTTGGTCCGAGTTTCATGTTGTGTGGACAAGAGGTCCGGCATGGTGAGTGACCTATTGATCCGAGGCTATTGCATGAATATATGATCTGAGTTTTGGTTGCCTGTTAAGTGACTAACTTGGTAGGTGTTAACGGTGTTACATTTATTAGATATGTACAGTTTATGCCGATTGTTTAGTCTGGTAAACCGAAAAGTGTGTTATTGATAAACTACGTTAGATTGTAAATTCACTTAAGCATGTTAACTCCGTTGTGACTGTAAGGATGTTAACACAGTAGACGTGTGACATTGCTAGTGTGTAAATCCTGTTAAGTGCGTTAAATTGGTGAAGTATGTCAACTGCATGTTCTCCCTATCAAGCATGAATTGTATGAAAATGATTAACTGGTTGTAATGCCTGATGTTAACTGTTACACACACTTTGTGATTAACTTTGCATGCGAAACCTTACCAACATATACTGACTGTGAACACATGCATACTCTAGGCTTTGATTGATTACTTGTGAGTGCATAACCTAGCATACCGAGCAAACCAAGGTGAGTTCACACAGCCAAGGCATGGGGTTCCCAGGGTGGGAATGGGATTGGATTACTTTATTGTACATACTCAGTTGATAGAACCTAACGATAAGAATACGACTAGACTAGTAACACTTATTGAACTGATCTTCGCACACCTGCCAAGGGTCGGCCGCGATATTATGACTGACTTCGCACACCTGCCTTTGGAAGGCCGCGAACTGAAATTTACTAATCTTCGCACACCTGCCTGGTAGGCCGCGATACAGATAAACCTAGTCTAGAATACTCGGGATGAACATCCCCTAATATCTTCGCATACCTGCCTTGGAGGCCGCGATGGAAACTAATACGATACATGACATAACGAACGAACATACTACTACTCACACTATACTATTACTGAACTCTTAACTGTGAACTCGCTCAACTAGTTGTTGATCCTCTGTTACATGCCTTGCAGGTCGTTAGATACTTATGGAGCTTGCACAGGGAGGAGCAGGTCGTTGTGGAGCAGGGATTATGTTTTGAAACTTATTGAACTTATGTTACACATTTGGGTTTTCGTACTTATGCTTCCGCTATACTTTGAAACTATGATTATGTTTTGAACACCTATCGTATTGAATGATTGGTTTACATTTATTATACTTGATATTAATTACATGTTCGATATGATTGGTGGCTTGATCCTGGTCATGTCACGCTCCCAAGCGGTGGTACTCCGCAGGTGGATTTTGGGGGTGTGACAGATGATGACAATGCAATTGCTCAAATGTTGTCTGAAAGCGAGAATGCGACTGGCTCTCAGTTAGCTCGCCCAATCATTGTTGACTCACAAGCATCTTCTTCTGTCAACAATCTCGTTTCAAATGAGGTGTTTAATGATGCTGTCGATTACAATTTGTCATCGGAAGATGAGGAGTATGTTGATGCAAATGATGGTGAAGCACCGCGTCCGGTTCAAGGTACTTCAGAAGCAACGGATCCAGTGTCTGCGCCAATTATCCAAGAAGAAAATGCATCATCTTCTACAACTCAACAGCTTTAGAATGATATCGGGAATTTAAATATGAATAACTTGAGGTCAAATGTTGAAATTCCTCCAGTTTCTGAAACCCGAATTCATAACATTCATCCTCAGCAGAATATTATAGGTGATGTTCTCAGTGGTGTAAGGACAAGGAATCAAATCAGAAACAACGAAAATGCTGGCTTGTATGCTGAGATACGAGAATCGGGATAACAAAATGATTGGTCTTTCGCCTGCTATGTTAGCCAAGAAGAGCCTAGATCTTGGAAGGAGGCATTGAAAGATGATTCCTGGGTGGAAGCCATGCAAGAAGAACTTCAGCAGTTCGAGAAGTTGGGCGTATGGAAATTGGTTGATAGGCCCGACAACTACAAGAAGATCGGAACTCGTTGGGTGTTTAAGTGCAAGAAGGACGACCGTGGGATTGTTGTCCGAAACAAAGCAAGGTTAGTTGTTCAAGGCTTCAGTCAGATCGAAGGTATTGACTACAATGAAGTGTATGCACCTGTTGCACGTCTGGAGGCTATTAGAATCTTTCTAGCCTACGCATCTTTCAAGAAATTCAAGGTGTACCAGATGGATGTTAAAAGTGCTTTTCTTCACGGAGTAGTCGAAGAGGAAGTATATGTCGAGCAACCACCGGGGTTTGAAGATCCATTACATCCAGACAGAGTTTTACTGCTTAGCAAGGCGTTATATGGTCTTCATCAAGCGCCTCGGGCCTGGTATGAGACACTGTCTACCTACCTGCTGAGCAATGGGTTTAGACGGGGTTTGATCGATTGTACCCTCTTCATCAAGGAAAAAGGTGAAGATCTTCTGTTGGCACAGGTGTATGTCGATGACATTATCTTTGGTTCTACCGATGATAAATTATGCAAGGAATTTGAAAAGGTGATGCAAGATCGATTCGAGATGAGTGCGATGGGTGAAATGACGTTCTTCTTGGGTTTGCAAGTTAATCAGTCCGAATCTGGAATTTTTATCCATCAAACCAAGTACGTCGGAGACATCTTGAGCCGGTTCCAGATGTCGGATTCGAAGCCAATTTCTACTCCTCTTCCGCAGAATCACGGGATTACTCCGGATGAAAAAGGGGATGCTGTAGACTCTTCACTTTATCGTGCTATGATTGGATCTTTAATGTATCTCACCGCATCAAGACCCGACATTATGTATCCAACGTGCCTTCTCGCCAGATACCAAGCAAATCCGAAGGTCTCTCACTATGCTACATTCAAAAGGATTTTTCGTTATCTGAAGGGTTGCCCTGACACCGGGTTATGGTACCCTAAGGATGATAACTTCGATCTCAAGGCTTACAGTGAGTCTGATTTCGGCGGCTGCAAGAAGGATGGAAAATCAACTACAGCAGGATGTCAGTTCTTAGGCAATCGCCTAGTCACTTGGCAGTGCAAGAAGCAGATATGTGTGGCTACATCTACATATGAAGCGGAATACATTGCTGCGTCTAGTTGCTGCTCCCAGGTTCTATGGATCCAACAACAGATGCGGGACTACGGTTTTGAATTCCTAACTACTCCTATTTATGTTGATAATGAAGCTGCTTTACAGATCACTAGAAATCCTGTACAGCACTCAAAAACGAATCACATCGATATTAAATATCACTTCATACGTGATTGCTTTGAAAACAGACTTATCGATGTGGTTCACATTCATACCGATCACCAACGTGCCGACCTTTTTACCAAAGCATTTGATAAATCAAGATTCGATTATTTACTTTTGGTAAACGGCATAAAGGTGAAGCAAGAGTAACCGACATCGGGAAATCGTTTTTGTAAATATTTTTCTAAAACCAAAAATCCAAAAATATGTTTTTACTTTATTTTATTTTTGAATTTTAGGGGGAGAAAGTTTCAAGAAAAATATAAAAACATTGAAAAACCACAAAAATATAAAAATATGTCTTTAATTTATTTACTTTCTGCATTTAAGGGGGAGAAAATTCAGAAAAACACAAAAACAATAGAAAAACAAAAATGAGTTTCTTGGTAATATAAGGGAAAATGATATTACATCAGAGGTCGGTCGAAACATGTTTCTAGAAATTAAAGAAAAGAAAATGATAAGTAGCTCTACTAATGATGTACCGGTAGACTCACGATCATTTTAAAGTATGCAGGAGATATAAACATAACGAACTGAAAACCGCGTGGGAACCGCTCATTGGCATATAGTCTTGGTATCGAAATTTCGTTTGATAGATTGCCGAGGTTCTGAGATATTCGGGGTTTATGCTGTTTATCATCTGGGTATCATGGTTGTTTCTATAAAAGACAAAGTCTTAGTTCTTCCATGATACCATACATACTTGTACATAAATTCATACTGCATTCGACCTCAATAAGTGATAAACAATCACATGTCCATACAAAATAAGTGATAAAATATCACATTTATCCGGGAGTCAAGTTCGTCTCTCTGCTGTACGGAAGTACTGACCTGTTCACGGACTTGCTCCTGTGCCCTCATGCATCGAAAATCAAGTTCCTCATCAATAAGTGATTCTATCACATAGGGCTTGTTTTCAACTCAAATAAGTGACTTGTTCACATGTTATATACGTTAAAAACGGATGATAAATGGTATACTCCCCAGTAAGATGAACTCTCGTGCATACCTTGATACGGGAATGTGTCGTGAGTGGATGAACACCGGTCGGTAAGTATAAATCATACCTTAAATGTATCTCATTGTATTATGATTACACTTGATCGCTGAGTTTAAGTGGATAACAATATCGGTAATTGTGGTAGAATACTTATCCGCGTCTGTAAAAGAATTTTAAAAGGAAATGTGTTTTGACAAAAGACCGCAAGCTGATATGATTCTCTTCGCCAGAAACTCGCAAAAATATTGTTGTGTTTGTACATATTTATTTACTGCTTAGTTTTATTGTCTTATTTTAAACAGTTTTGTCGTTTGGTGCATATCAGCATGACATTAGCGGTGATGTCGTTTGATAACATTCAAAGGATATTAAAATTGTTGTCTTTTATTTTATCAAAAATCCAAAAAGATTTTCAATTTAATATTATTTTTGATTAACTGATGTTGGTGCTCGATCCGATACCTGGCAAGCCGAGATACTTCATAAAACTAACCTTTGCAGAACTTCATAACGGACAATTTTTCAAAATGGTCAATTCTGAAAACCTCTAAATTTTTGAAGGGTTTGAATTGGAAATTCCCAAAATCCAAAGTGTTGGTGGAAATCTGATCCTTCGAGAAAGCAATGGCCCTCGAAAGATCAGATGGTCAATGAAAGTCAATGAAAGTCAATCATCTCAGTCGAAAGATGAATTAGTCAACGAAGGATTTGACTAATTTGATCTTTCGAGCTGATCAGACCTTGTTGAAAGATGGATAAGGTTGAAAGATATCCTTCGAGGATTCCCACAAATATCTGGTATCCTTCGATCCAGATCTTTCAAATATCTGGTATCTTTCGATCCAGATATGGATCCTTCGACCCAAAGCTGATCTTTCGAAACACCTTTTCATCTTTCGAAAAGTCATTGATCCTTCGAGACGGTTCGACTTTCGAGGTCAGAGTATAAAAGGTGTCATCTTCTTCATTTCAACATAACAGTTTCAAATTTCATCACTCAAAACCCTCTGATCATCCCGAAACTCTGCCAAAATCAAAACAAGTTAAAATATCAGGATTTTTATATAACATTCGGTAGGATAATCCTGAATTTCTTAACAAACAACATTATGAAATCTTCATTTGATCATGTTATATTACCCTTTATTGTTCTTATTTTCAGTTTATGAAAATCATGGATAAAATGTGTTTTATATACAATGTGTTAATGTTGCAAGCATAGTGTTAGGTTTTGATGATCATCAGTTCTGTCCGGATGAAACATGGAATGGTTAAATCTTGATGTCAAGGGTTGTGGGTTTGGGTTAAACAGTGTCTTGTTTGGGTGTTTGGTCTAAATCGATTCATGTGTTTGTGGTTATTATCCGGGTTGTGTTTAGTGTCCGAGTTGGTCTAAGATGTTGATGTTTTAAATGGATTTTAATGTTGTTGTTATCTGGTATAAAACATACTTGAAACCCACTTAAAACTGTTACCGGAAATTAAACTCAAAATGTTCACCGGAAAATCATCCGATGAATCGTGTTGCCGGAAATCAACACGAAGGATGTTGATTCTCAACCTCGAAAGATGTGTTGCAAAATATCTTTCGAATTGAGACTCGAAAGATGTTAAGTTTATCGAAGGATTCATCCTTCGATTGATCAGACCTTTCGAATGATCAAGATATCTTTCAAATTTATGATCTTTCGAAAGATGATCCTTCGATAAGGAATTTCATCCTTCGAGGAAAGTAACATCTTTCGAACAGTCTGTCATCCTTCGAGCCATGTTTCAATCCTTCGATGGCTAAATGGCATCCTTCGAGGATTCAACACTTAGAAATTTTTCAAGAAATTGAAATTTTTCTAAGTGTGAAATCCTTGTTGACTGTTTGACTGGTTTCTCATTACGTGTCATTGTTTTGATGTACAGAAATGGCACCGAAAGTGAGGAAGGAACGGGCAAAGCCAACGAAGAAGGAAAAATCTGAGGTTGAATCTATGTCTGAACCTAGACATAACATGGCTGCTTATCTACAACCTGAAGGCAAGATCAGTCCGGAATTCACGGGAATAATGGAGTATCTTCATCGCGCTCGTATCAACTATGCAATCACTACACAGCACACTGCTTATCAGTCTCATATCAAGGAGTTCTGGAATTCGGCTGTGGTTGAAACAGTAGATAACAAAGAAGTGGTTAGTGGATCAGTTGCTGAGAAACCTGTGGTGATTACAGAGAACACCATCAGAGCACGTTTGCAACTAGGAGATCAACCAAAAGATTCTACTTCTATTGATTTACAATGTCAGCGGGGCTTACTGATGAGGCTACGGTACAGCGATAATGTTCTTGCAAATCAGATCAACAAAGGTTTCATGCCGCTTCGATACAAGTTCTTGTTGCATATTCTCATTCACTGCCTGAGCAACAAACGTTCTGGATATGATCTGTCGCCGATTGAATTGACGGGATTGTTTACGGCTTTGATTCTGAACAAGCCGTTCAACATATCACGTTATATTTTCGACAATCTGAAAGAAAATGCTCGAAGGCCACTCCCGTCAGCAACTCAACGAACATCTACGAAGTTTTGGCTATATCCTAGATTCTTGCAGATGATGATTGATGATCAGATTCCTGATCTTCCTAAAGCTGAAGCAGATGTTCTACCTGTCAATCCGATGAACTAACGTATACTGCTGATTTTCAAGTCCATGTCCAAGTATAAGGAATCGGATCCAATTAGAAAGCTTATTGGTCATCTCGATGTTCCGACTTACGAGGCACCGCAGAACAACGAATGGCGTCGAGATGCGAGTGATTCTGATGATGAAGAGCCAAGGTTAATCGCTTTGGCTAACACGCAGCTCGGGGCTAAGCACGGAATCAAAGCATCAAGCAAGAGATCTGCCGGCAGTTCCAGTGCTGCAGCACATGTTGAAGTTGATGTTAATGTTGCTGCGGAAGAAGTTCAGGGTGTATTCATCAAATCTGATGTCCGTAGTAATGTGGTTGGTTCTACGGCTGGTGAGACTGGTGGTACTGTAGTTGGTGAGACAGGCGGTAGTGCAGGTGGAGATGGTGGCCCTGCAAGTCAGTCAGGCGATGTTGCGACTGACAAAGGTAAAGGAAAGGCAGATGAGCCGAGGAGATTGGTGGATGAAAGTAGTTCGTCTTCTGAAGATGAAGGCGGTTCTTGTAATGGTGGTTCTTCTTCTGAGGATGATAATCCTCCTCCACCTGGGATGCGTAAGGTCTATGATAATCGCGGGAATCTCCGTGGTCTTGAACGAATAGAGAAGACGGCTAGAACCAGAGAATCTGACAAAGATGAGGATTATATCCCTGCCGCTCCTGGTTTGATTAGAAAAAGGAAAGCAAAAAGACAGGGTATTCGTGCTTCAAAGAAAACTGCTGGTGATGCTCCTATTCCTGTTTCTATTCAGCATTCAACGGCTCCAGAGCAACAGCTACCTCCTGTTAGTGATCAATTGACTGCATCAGAGATGCTGGAGCTGATGTCTTCTTCTCAGACGTCTTCTGGGACGCGCACGGTGACTGTTGATCAACAGCCGCCTGCAACTCCCGTCTCAGGTACACATGTCCGACCTCCTCTTGTTATTAATGGTCCAACAGGTGCTTCTGGTCAGGCTGGTCAGTCTGGCTCCTCAGGACTTGAGCCTTCGCGACCGACTCTGGCAGAGACTTTGTCTGTTTTATCTGAAGCTGAAAAGATTCAATTCCTGATCGAACAAGTCAGTGAATTGGGTTCCATAGTCGGTCGGCATACAAGAACGATTGAAGAGTATCGTGTGCAGCGAACACAGGATGTGGTGGCACACAACACGCTGGTTTCAATTGTTAATGCTCAGAATCTCAAGATTAAGGAACAGGCCCTAGAAATTGAAAGGTTGAAGGAAGCGAACAGAGCTCATGACAGGGAGGTCGAAATAATGAAAGGGCATAGTACTGTGTTAGAGAATGAGGCAAAAGCGTTAAGGCAGATGCATGAAGAGCTGTCAGAGCGCTATAAAAATCGCGATGATCGATTAATAGAAGGCTTCAAGCCTGTTCAAGCAAATTTCAAGAAGTTGGAACACAAAGTAGGTACGCTGTGGAATGAAAGGTGCAAAGCATTAGACATCGTTCCCTCAAAGCGTGGCGATGACAAAGACGATGATGCAGCAAATCCTGATCAACCAGCTGCCTCAGGTTCCGGTGCAACTGCATCCGGTGCTGCAGGTGGGTCTGATACATCTCAAGCTGCTCCTACTGCTCCTTCAACAGCTACTACTGGCCCATCGGAGCAGACAGAAATGCTAGAAACTTCGACAGGGCTTTAGCATGTTAGTCTGGAACCAGAAGCGTTTGCAGATCTCCCTGAATCCTCAGCTGTTCATCAATATCATCCAGTCACGGGTGAACTGTTAGAAGAGGGAGAACATGTTACCGAAATGTCTGATGAACGGGTACTGGCTCTGAAAGAGTTGGATGAAGTTGATGTGAACATGATTGATGCTACTCCATTGGTTCCGGACCAAACCGATTTCTCTACAATTGATGAAATCTTCATCGGTTCGGATCCGGAACGTCCTGTCTATGTTGGGCAAGATAATGAGGAGTTTAATGCTCTTGATGATGAGTATGTGGCAGAAAAGACAGCAGAATTTGCCAATCTTTCTTCAGATTCTCCTACAGCTCAAGAAAACCGTGAGAAGACTGTGAACGAATGGCGAGCGGATTTCCTAGCTAGGAATCCTCCTCCGCTCACTCCGTTGGATCAGGTTAATTACATGAGTCTGGAAAAGAATCAGGTTCGGGGTCGTATTATTAGTTGGATGTTCATTAAGGAACTTCACTGCATGGTTGTGAAGCGAGAATGCGGTCTTCAGTACTTCAGGTCTCTTCTCAGCATTTTGTCACTTCCTTACTATGATGTTGCAGTTTTGGCTCAACTAAATGTTATTAATCGAGTCGAAGAAAAGATGGTGGACCTGTTTGCAAAGAAGATCAGGTTGGAAAGAAGAAGGGGTTGGAAGGATCCGCTATACAAGCCGCAGTTTCCTCGATACGAGCAGATCAGGTTTACGCTTGATCCAGAAACCAACACTGCTCGCTATCGTTTGGTTTATGATCCTCCAAAGTTGATGAAGAAGATACCTTTGTTGAAAATGAAGACGGATTTTCTGGGGAACTTTCGTTGCTGGGTTTATGATGCGGATACTGGAGAAGCCGTGATCTTATTCCGAGATAGTCAAGAGAACTTTCGAATAATAGATCCGATGTGGATTACTAACATGTCCAGGTCGGATATTATTATTCTTAAGGATCACGAGATCAACTACCTGGTTAGAGATCGTGAACAAGCAATGAAGTTTCAGAAGATGGCCTTGTACTGCTTCAATCTACTGGTTAATGCGGGAAGTGCATGGTCATCGCATCACTTGACAGTTGAAAGGATGTCTGAGACTTAAAGACACGAAGATCGAGACAAAGCTACAGCCAAGGGGGAGTTTGTTGGTGCACTTGTGTCTGTACTTTGTCTGTATTTTGTAATGATATAAAACGATGTCTTTGTTAGTCTTGTTTACGTCTTTTGTTGGTTTGTATATGTGTTTGAATGTAAGTTTGACCAAGTCAACCATCCTCCTGGTTTGACTTGGCCAAACAGTCAACACTTAGTTTGTAACATATGTTGTGTCGAAGGATGTCATCGAAGGATTGTTCATATCCTTCGATGACCTCGAAGGATAACCTTCGATGGATACAAATGGACCTCGAAGGATATACCATCCTTCGAGGTATATGTGGATCCTTCGGAAGGTTTCTGGTCGATAGATGATCTTTCGACAGACATTCTGATCCTTCGACACAATCTATCTGTTATGGGTATATATACCCATGTATGGTTCACTTCACAAAAAGACAGTAAGATTTCCGATAGAGTTGTATGTGAGTGAACCAAGTCTTGTAGAGAGTATTTTCAGTTTGGTCAAGGGCTGTAACCGTGTCCACTGAAATACAAGGGAAAACTTTGATATCTTGTGTGTCTACTCTTTCTCTTGTAGCTTGTGTTTCTCTTATAAACTATCGGTTTGCATTCTAGCTTGGATTCCGCACTTGCTAGAGTGTTAAACATAACAAGGATAAGGTTTAACCTCGTCCTCCGAGGGACCTACAGGTTAAAATCAAAGCAAGACAATATGTGTTGCAAGGAGAAACCCTCTACAAAAAGGGTTACCTTGCCCCCTTGCTAAGATGTGTTGGTCCAGAGCAAAGTAAGCATTTGATCAAAGAAATTCACGAAGGCGTATGTGGAGCCCATTTTGGAGCAAGGTCGGTGGTTGCAAAACTCATGAACCTCGGATATTTTTGGCCCTCAATGCATCGTGACACCACCGAGCAATTGAAGAAATGTGATGCTTGTCAGATTCATGCACCAATCCCAAAAAGTCCCAAGCACGATCTTGTCCCAATAACCTCGGCATGGCCATTCCATAAGTGGGGAATGGACATTGTTGGACCATTCCCTCCAAGCAAAGGAGGAGTGAAATTCTTGCTAGTGGCAATAGACTATTTCACCAAATGGCCCGAGATTAAACCCCTTGCAAAGATCACAGGCAAACAGGTCATTGACTTCGTTTGGGAAAACATCATCTGCCGCTATGGATTACCGGGAGTGATTGTCACCGACAACGGAAAGCAATTCGCTGAAAAGCCTTTCAGCCTTTGGTGTAAAGAGTACAGGATCAACCAGATCTTCAGCTCAGTGGCTTACCCGCAATCAAATGGCCAGGTTGAAAGGGCAAATCGAAGCATAGTGGAAGGCATCAAGACAAGATTAGGAAGATATGAAAGCAATTGGCTCGAAGAATTGCCTAGTGTTCTATGGGCAATTAGAACAACCGAAAAAACAAGCCACAAGAAAACACCTTATAGCTTGGTATTTGGATCCGAGGCCATAATCCCTGCTGAAATAGGAGTTGTAACCCAACGAATTGTCAACATGGATCCCGAAACGAACCAAAAAGAGACCATGTTGAATTTACAAATCCTAGAGGAAGCCCGAGATCAAGCCGCAATTCAAGAAGCCAAATATAAGCAGCAAATGGAAGCCTACTACAACAAGAAGGTCAAGAATGAACGATTCAAGCCAGGGGACCTAGTCCTCAGAAACAATGAAGCTAGCAAAAAGGAAAATCAAGGAAAGCTGGGCCCAAAATGGGAAGGTCCATACACCATCCTTGAAGCACACAAGGGTGGATCCTACAAGCTAGCAGATTCAGAAGGCAAAAGGCTTCCAAGGCATTGGAACGGCAAAACCCTGAGAAGATTCCATGTTTAGACAGGAAAGTTCGGTTTATATCAAAATGTATCTGGAACAACACTATGAAAACCTTTTGTAAAAAGCAAATGTTGCTTGAATGAATGAAGTTGTTTTATCAAACTTGTCTTTCTATCCTAAGGTCAGGTTGAGAACCTAGCAAAAAACTCCATGGCAAGGGCCATGTAAGGGGATGAGCTCCCAGGCCACATCGCTCAATAGGTTCAAGGGTGTAAGGAACCTATATAAGGGGTGAGTTCCTAAATCAATACAACTCCACGAGACTTATTAAGCCAAAACAAAATGTCTCATAGACAGGTCTGAACAACCTACACCAATCGTTCCTTAAGCCTTAGAAATATAACCAACAAACAGGCTTACGAAGTCGAATAAATCACAAAGAAATAATAAAAAGGATAGGTACTATGTCTTCTTGTTAAAAACACCAAGGCTAAGTGTCTGCAGCACTGAACCCTTTAAGGTGTAAAAAACATAAAGACAAAGTAAACTCAACAAAGACAAAGTTAAAAGAGAATGAAAATTGTCCAAGGAAAAATACAAGTAAAAAGAAAATCCTTCAACAAAACATACAAACCAAATCAAGAGCTATCAAGGCTTCAAGCTACCCACATGACAGCTTGAAACATTGAAGGCTTCAACCCACCTACGATTAGCCAAAAGGCCTGAAGGGTTAAAGCCAACCAAACAAACTCAGCAAAACAGGCATAAACATAAAAACACAACACAAGTAACATAATTAACCATCATACCATAACAAAGAAAGTCATGAAAGACTTTCAAATAAAAGTTAAGGCAAGTCCTAGTAACTTGCAAAGTTAACTACTGTTCAAATGGCCATACAGGCCCAACACACCACCAACAGGAACCTTAAGGGTTCCTGGAAATCTAATATTATTCAAAGTAACATTACAAACCATAAGTTGTTTTGCTAAGAAAGCTACGAATAATCATCAAATAGCAGAAGGCTTGGAGACACAAGAACATTCAGCTTTGGCCTTCTTGGCTTTCTTGGACTTCTGAGCCTTTGCACCGCCATCATCACCCACCGCTGAAGCCTCCAAGCCAACATCCTTCGAAGCATCCAGCACACTCGAGAGGGTATCATCACTATCTCCGGAATAGGATCTTTTCTTCGAAAGTGAGCCCAAGACTTCAGTACAAACCTTTTCATTAAGGCCCTCCGGTTTCAAGTCCTGTAAAACAGACAAAGGCTTACCAATGCAATAGGAAACCTGATGAACATAAGGATAAGTTAGCCTCTCCATCTGTTCAACTGAGCTTTTAAAAACATCAGAAGCGTCCGGACGAAACAAGGGGGACTTTTCCAGAGAATGCCCAGCTTCATGCAACTTGTAATCAGCAATGAGGCCTTGGTGTTTTCCCAAATTAAGCAACTTTGTATAAACATCACCAAGAGCGGAGTTAAATTCGGTAGAATGAAGCAGGTAGGTGACAACCTGTTGAAAGCCCTTCTCAATCAACCACTGGTTCTCACTAATTGCACGGGAAACCAAAGCCTTCAGGCTCTCCTTTTCCTCATCAAAGGCTTTTTGAGCAATAGATAAAGCCTCCTTGTCCGCCTTTAGCTTCAACCTATCGGCCTCAAAACTCTTCTTAAAATCACTCATCTCAATCTCATGCTGCTTTGACAAGCCTTCAACCTTCTTCGACCAAGCTTCCTCCTTCTCAGCAAAACTGCTTATCTCCTTCTTCATCACTGTCATCGAAGACTTCATTTTGTCTTTCTTCTTGGAAAACTCTTCATACTCTTGCATCCTCTGACGAAAACGGGCAACGCCCTGAGGAAGCATGGCAGCAAGATTACAAGTGCTTAGAATCATACGAGACAGCATCACATCATCATCCATTTCGGAGATAGTCTTGTGAACTGAAGGAGGAGCAATATGACTCAAGGCATCTTCACAAACGGCAGCATCTTTAAAACTGTCGTCAATTTTCATGACCAACATGGCACATAAACCGCCTCCGGATCTAACCCTTCAACATCCATGCTCGAAGAACCCTGAACAGGAGCAGCAGCAACCTTCTTGGCCGAAACCTTTTTTGCCATGAACAACTAACTTCTTCTCTTTTTCAGAACCCGCTTCAACACCTTGATCCCCAGACTCTTCGACATCATCACTCAACTCCACCGGTTCAGTAGAGGTGGATGAGGAACACCTTTCAAACGATGAGTAGATCGCCGGGTCGAAGTCTTGGGGACAAGAGGCTTAGAAAAACCCTTCACATTCGAAACGCTAACATACCCGGTACCTTCAAACCTTTGCTCAGCACCCTTAACCACAACATTCTCATCAGGGATAACAGGAACATCCCCAAAAACCACATCCGAGGTATCGTCACTTTTAATGAAATCCAAGGCAGATATAACTGCAAGTAACAAACAGACAAAACATAAGACACAAATTAAGAAAAATACGAGAAAAGGGGAAAAGTAAATGCGTACCCGTGCCATCTCTCATCAGAATCGGATCCCCATTAGCTTTTTCCCATAACTTACTAACCCCTAATAAGACTAGCAAATGCTCAGGAAAGGGACGAACCCTTGAAGGGCATTCCCGGATGGCTTTCAAAAAAGCATCCTTCAAGTCAGACTCAGGGGGTTCCGGTTCATTGAGAACAGCATCCGGGTGCCTCCACACCATTTTAAATGGAACAATAGTATTGGAAACCCAGAAAAAGCGATTTTTCCACGTCCCGAGCATTGTAACCATAGATGAAATAAGACAAGAATCAACCTTGGATGTTTCAAAGGTAAACCAATCGCCATTTTTGGCCAAACGGAAAAAACGGCGAAAAAGCAATAACGAAGGATCATATCCGAGGGCACGATACCTCAAAGTGTAAAACCCTAGCCATGCCCTTCGGATGAATCTGACTGAAGGAAACTCGGTAATACTCCAACAAGTTCAACATAAACAAGGAAAAGGGATAACGAAGGTTTGAAAACTCGAAATGACGACAATAAAGAGCGACAAAACCAGCTGGACATTTGTCAATCGAAGCATCACACGCAGGGGTAGTAGGTTTAAATTTAGTCCCAATACCATATTCCATACAAAACAACTCTACTTCTTCTTGGGTTTATCGGGAAAGGATTTCGCTAAATCCTTAAGAGCACCCATTTTTTGCAAAGAAAATATGAAGAATGTAACGAAAATAAGAGAACCGGAACTAACCTTGAGAAAGGAGTTGCAGAGAAACTTGATGGAATAATGAAGAAAGCAAATGAGAAAATGTAAAGGTAATAAACAAATATAGGGGCAATAATGTAAAACAATACACCCTGCAAAACCGCCACCCTACGAACTGCTACACATCAATCAAATCAGTTGTCAGATATTCAAAATTCAAACACTAACTGTCGACAACCTTCCAAGCCTTCAAGCGTTGAACCCTTAAAACCTTCAGGGAATAAAATAAATGCTTAAAAAGTCAGAAGTCTTTGAGCTACTCCCAAAAACCTCTGACTTGGGGGGCTGATGACGGGGGTAGCCCGAGACCAAATAAAATGACCAAGTATGTAAACACCCAAAAGGTTAAAAGGTTCAATGGTTGAAAAAGCTGAGAGGATAGAGTAAAGTAATACGGGAACAGTAAACAAGTCACATCCCCAAACAGTCTCACCAACCACAGCCGTAAAAGCAATGCAGGTCCACAGAGTACATGCTATTATCCAGGGGTCAAAAGGCTTCAACCCCTGAAAGGGTAAGCCCCTCGCTGCAAGCTAGTTCACTAGTCAAATGAATACTTCTTTGGAGATGTCTTCTCCTATATAAGTGACACTTCATTTATCGAGAGAGGACATTCCGATCAGATTTGCTTCCTCAAACTCTGGTCCTTCACATCGTACACTTGCTTCACTCAAGTGTCTCTCACTCACATTCAAATTACACTTATTCTTTTTGTTCCTCAATCCTTTTCTGAACAACACTTCAGAATTGGATCTTCAAATAAGAAAAATAAACTAGTGAACCTCCTTCCACGTCTTGCAAACGTGGGGGGACCCCACGACCTGCGTTAGGCAAGGTTAAACCCTTTAACCCTTCTGCCTAACCACCCTTGCTACTATCTTTGGTTTATTATTTGTTGTCTCAACAATAACCTACAGACAACTCGAAGCCGTCAAAAGAGTTACGCGGACCGACGACACAAGCCCTTGGAATTTCAAGTCGGTGATCGAGTATTACTAAAGGTCTCACCTTGGAAAGGTATGATCAGATTTGGAAAGAAAGGAAAACTTGCACCTAGATACGTTGGACCATTCAAGATCGTCGAAAGAATCGGTAAGGTAGCCTACAGACTTGAATTACCTCCTGAACTTGGTAATGTTCATCCAACCTTCCACGTATCCAATCTCAAGAAGTGTTTAGCTGACGAGAACCTCCACATACCACGTGACGAAATTCGTGTTGACAAAACACTGCATTTTGTTGAGAAACCTGTGGAAATTATGGATCGTGAAGTCAAATGGCTTAAACGCAAGCACATTCCTTTGGTTAAAGTTCGCTGGGAATCTAAACATGGACCTGAGTTTACTTGGGAACGTGAAGATCAAATGAAGGCGAAGTACCCACATCTTTTCTCACGAGTTTCCTCTAAACACTCGGGACGAAATTTCCACAAGTAGGGGAGACCGTGACATCTGTGCCTGTAATCATTGTAAACAGTTCAGTTATTAATGAAATCAAGTTATTTTATCCCAATGTTTGTTTGTTTATGTTTGATGTTTTTCATGTTTTGGTTTTTATTCAATTTTTAACTCTATATCGCTTTCTAGAGAATTATACGCAAACTGGTGCGTAAACATACTCAGTTTAATGTGACAAATACTCTGGAACATCAATTTATGCTTAACATACCTTAAATAACCTTTACATGACTTAGAAATAAGTTTTGAAGGCTTTGGTATGGCAAAATCAAGTTAATTCGCTTACAGGGACTAAAATTGATAAACTGTGAAAGTATGCCAATTTGAACTGTAACAAACATTCCAGAACATGATCATAAGTTAAACACACCCTAAATATCCTTTACATAGCTTAGAAATAGGCTTTGAGGGGTTTGGTGTGCAAAAATAAACTTTATGCTCATTCAGGGACTAAAAGCGTCAAAAGTGCATAAGTTTGCATTTTCGCACATAACTTACATTCTAAATACTTCCGGACTTCCAAAAATTTATGTAATCACTAAAATATTATGTTTTAGTGATTGGCTTGTCAAAAATCCATTCTTCGCGCAATTTAGACCGTTTTTACGTCCGTTACGACTTCCGTCGTAATTAACCGAACAACGCAATCGTACGGCCAAACGAACCGACATTCGACATATTTTTCAGCATATTTTATCTTCTCTATGCTTTAACATCCTTGTGGAGCTTAAAAATGAGTTTGACGGGTGTTAGAAGTGCCAAAACACGACAATACGCGCACAGGGACCTAAACTGCCAAAACTGAAACATTGCTGGTCTGCTGGATCCTTACGGACCTGCTTACGGTCTGTAAGCAACCCCCAGATCAGCAGAAATGCTTTCCAGCCATTTCCAGCTGTTACCCACCTTGTGCACATGGTTTTTGGGTTTCTATGGGCTGGTTTGTGTACCCACCATGTTTTCATTCCATCCTTATATTTGAATCTAATTCAAGCTCTCTAAGTGGAAGTATATGCTTCCTACCTGAGAGTGAATCGGGTCAAATCTTGCGGGGACCTTTTGTAAGTATTCTTTCATGCTTTTCTTTCGTTTTAGCGTTAAAGTCAAACTGCGTTTGACTTTCTGCATTGACCAGTTTATGGTCAACGCGAAGTTCGTTTGAACTTCATAATGTTAGCGTAATCACGATGGTTATTGTCCCTAGTGACTATACCTGTAAGTCCCGTGAAACCGGATCTTTCAATGATATCAAACAATCACCAAGTTTGTGCGGAATCCAAACTTGGTGAGATTCAAGAAAAACACGAAAATATGAAATATCAAGAACAATACCGAATCACCTTTAAACACTTGCACACGATTCTATTACTTGAAAAGCAAAACCGTCTGGTACAAGTGTTCAGAACCAAATCGAATTCTCTAGCTCTCTCTCTAGGAAATCTGTAACAATGAAGATCAAACCCTAAAACAAGTTAGAAACTTGTTTATATACATAGACAAGCCCACTTCCCTACATGGGCTCCCTTGGGCCTGCTTGGCCCACATGGCCTAAAGCTTGGCCCAAGTGACCTGTAAAGGTCCAAAACCTAATATAACTAACCCAGTAAAGCCCAGTTCGTAACCATAGCCCGTTGTATTAATTTGATGCGTCAGTCTCACACTTTAGGGCCTAACAATCTCCCCCTAGACTGATGCCATCAAATTGTCTTCATAACTTGAATTCAGCAACGTCTTCAACGAAGTCTATGGTCGTCACTATGCTGCAGATGTTGTGGAAGTGCTTGACTTCTGAACTCTCAGCACTGGGTCTCTTTCTTCAACTCTTGTGGTTAGCTTCATATCAGGATCTCGATCAGCATCTTCTTGAAAGTCTTTGTTAAAAAGAATGTGAAAGGAGGATTCTCAACAGCTCTTTTCTTCTTCAGCCTTTTTCTTTCAAGCAGGTTCACAGGTACTTCTTTAAATGTACTTTCACTATCAGGCGGCGCTTCAGATCCGGTTTTTCTGACTCAGGTACATCTTGTTGGTGTGATGCTCCGTGCTTCGTCAGCAGCTAACAGCATCTCAGCCTTCAACAACCCCTGTTCTTGATTAAAATCAAGTTCTGCATATGCTCACAAACTCATAAGCAAACATTTCTTATGCAACAGGGAGAGTACCATATGAACACTAGGTACATCCAAGTACTTGTACTCGGATTTCACAATTTAAATTCTATCACCTTTTGATGATCAGTCAAATCTTCAAGAACGGTTACATTTTTAATTTTAAGAAAAACAAATAAGCACTCTATTTTTGGATTTTTGGTTTTATAAAAAAGCAAGACACTATTTTTGTATTTTTGAATTTTTCTATTTTTGAATTTTTTTTTAATTTTAAGAACTAAAACAAATAAAAACTCAAAATATAAACAACTACCATAATATACAATTACAATTGCAGTGGGATCAAAATTCGTTCTCAGGCAGACTAAGGAACACTTTTCAGTACGAGTCTAATAAAACTGGTCTATGCGATTGCCAATATGTTTGTCCACTTAAACTTTAATGCTCAACTTTGTGATATGCTTAAGGTAATATTATACTATTATACCCGTGTGTCCCATTCCAAGGCATACCCCCGCGATCAAGGTAAGAACAACAATTCATCGTAACAGGTGAGTATACTGATGTCATCCTTTAAGATATCTTGACTGTGTCTAGGTCTGCATATAATCTGTTTTATCATGTTTTGATTTCTTAACAATGAACACCCAAATAAATACTAATCAAATCCTGGTAATATAAACAACACACTCTATCATGCAAGTATCTTCCCTACCACATATTTCACAAGTCCAATCCAGATTTCTGAAATCTTAACTGGGAGTAGGTTAAGAAGAGAACAGAATAGATCTTTTGCAAAGATGGTATAATATACAGATCAAATGAGTTTTTCTCAATTTGATATAGGTTTATTGGGGTTTCTTTTGGGCACTAGAGGGCCTCTTTCGGGTGTTTAGATCTACAGCGCGACAACGTACAGCTAGGTCAGCATGTATCTGGATGCAGCAGAAGCTGTCGTTGCCTAGCACCTCCAGGTCAGCATGTATCTGGATGCAGCAGAGGAGGTACACGACTTTTTCAGATAAGATTTCAGAATCAGACCAAAATTGTGTGTATCGGGACAACATACAGACATTCAAATTGTAAAACCCGAGCAGGATCAATCAATGATATCAATAATATCTTGTGAAAGCGCGGAATTCAGTCACAAGACGATTCAAGATTAAACAATAATAATCAATGATAGTTGAGAGTAATCGAAATCACAAACCAAAAGATTCTTGCATTCAACGATGAATGTAGACTGATACAAGAAGTACCACAGGGACTCGCAACCAGCTATCCAACCAACAACCTCAACCCTAAGGTTGAGGTTTGTATAAATACTAAACACTAGGACCGAAATCTAGGCCCTAAACACTAATGGTTGCGAGTTGGCCCACACACACCCTAATCGGCCCAAATACATATGTAAAGAAATAAACAAAACAACCCTTTTAACCCCTGTACTATATTCACCTGCATGAATAAACCTTCAGGTTCCAACAATCTCCCCCTAGGTTTATGCATGCAGGTTCTTGATTCTTCAAGTGTTGCTACTACCTCCCAAACGATCTTGAAAACCACCAAATCCAACTTTGCGAATGTGAATAGCGGACGCAACAGCGGCAGTCCAACCCTTCGCGATATCTTCATACTTTTCAGTTGCTCGAATCTGATTTTGAGCTAAAACCTCCAAATCTTCAAGAGCAATATTTAACACATCCACTTGATCAACTAAACGGAAGCTGACATCACCATCACAGACGAACACAGCCTGACCAAGACGCTCATCATAAGCCCAAAAATGCAAAGACTTCAGAGCACCTTGTGGAATCTTCTTGACCAACGGTATCACCTTCTCTTTGTCTGTTACCGGCCAGTGCACCACTTTCATTCGCTTTTTGGTAAATGAATCCCGGACACCCTTAAGAGGTTTAACAATTGAATCAGCAGTGCGCATCGATGGAAAGTTATTTTGAACTTCCCTCTTCAATCTTTCGAAAAATATGTGTCCAGGACCTCCAGGGTTATCATCAACATAAGGAGCATTAGATAATTCTGTCAGATCAACCTTTGTAAACGATTGAAACTGGCCAGGATGTTTGTACCACTCCACCGGACCAACTTTTCTCTTAATCCACCACCTATGTCTGTCATGGTCATAACCCCAGCTTACCACTCCCGAGCGATTGCCAACTTTATCATATAAAGTCTCACCAACATCCATCATATGATGAGAAGCCTGAGCATCAACATCATCTGGATTCAGATTCTTGTTTTTCAAAATCACCAACTCTCTTTTTCTTTTAATTCTTTCTGCCTTTGCTTTCTCTGCTTCTGGATCAGTAACTCTTTCAAAGTATTTCTCCATCACAGCATTCTTTTCAGCATTATCCTTTTCAAAGGCCTTCTTTCGGTTCTCAACATCTGTTGGATCAGAAAACTCCTGTCCAAACTTTTTCTCAAGCTTACCACGTAAATCATAGACCATGGAGAATAACAGACTCACATCTCCTTGCAATTGCTCAATCTGTTGATCCTTCTTTACTATGACATCTTCAAGTTGGATGATCTTTGCTTCTTTGTGAATCGAATCTTGTTCAACAACAACCAATCTTCTCTTCATCTCTCTCATACTAATAAATTCATCTTCATCACTAGAATCATCATCAAACGGCATTCTCAACGGTTCCTCAGGCCTTTTACCACTAGAACTGCTCGGCACATCATGAGCAACATTGGAGGGGCCGGCAGAATCAGAAGCACCCAGCAATACATCACCAGCAGGCTCTGAAGCAACACTTGCAGCTTGAACTTCAACAGTAACATCGGTGGTTTCCATATCAGTTCTTTGAGTATCAACATCAAACAGACCATCAAAAATATCTGTGGAGGGGTTGGTAGCATCAGCAACACTCTTCTCAAAATCAAAATCATACAGACCCTCATCATCTTCATCAGCGTTCAAGGATTGATCTTTGTTCTTCTCAACATACATACCGAGCCGAGGATCCCTCCTTTTCCGCTTAACTGGAAGGGAATCAGGATCCTTTGGGCGTTCACTTGACTCTTCATTTGGAACTGAAAGATCAGAAGGAGGCTTTCCCATCTTTTCAGTCACTGTCTTGAATAACTGAGCCAAAACTTCAGTAGAAATCACAGGTGGGGCAGTTGAAACAGTATCAGAAACTCCAGCTTCAGGAGGAAGCTCCATATCCACATCAGAATCAAATGAAATCTCAATACCTTCCTCATCAGAATCAATATTCACTAACTCATTCTCAGATTCTCTTTCAACACCTCTTTGAACATCATGCTCTTCAGCAACGATAGCAACAGCAGGCCCAACATTAACTTGAATTGGTTGATCTATGACTGGTTCAGCAGCAACATCTTCAGTTTCAGCGAACTGACCAAACTTCTCTAAGGGAATTTTTCCTTCAAACTTCCTTTCCGTACTCTTCTTCGAAGTAAGCGCACCAAAACATGCGGGACCCATTGGTTTTAACTCCAATGTGTTTCCAGTTTTCACCAACTGCGGATAACTTGCATTGAGGATCATCTGTATAAACCTCGGATACATGAGAAACTTATCCTTTCTGACTCCCAGAACATTTCTTTTCATTGCCTCCAAAACATACTTCGAATAGTTGAATGGCTCATTTGTTATTACACATACCAAAGCAGCAGTCTGTGTACTGTTCAACTGATCGGTGCCTCCCCGATTCTCAGATATGCACAAAAGAAACATGTGCACTAACAACCTCCAGTACGGATGCACAAACTTCTTGACCAGAGGGGGATATTTGCCTTCATAACTGAGTCTGGGTAGAATAGCCTCAACTGTACCAGCTGGAACCTCAATTGAATCCGAGTCTTGATCATTAAACTGCAACACCTCACGAATCATCTGCTCTGTTATTGTAATCGTGATTTTCTGAATTTCAGACACAATAACTCCCTTTCCTTCAACCACCTCGATCTTCGCATTCTTCCAGAAATCTTGAATGAGGCCTTCATAAATGACTGGATTGTCTCGTAATGCGTGAACAATACGGCAGCTGTTTAGACCTTTCATGAGCGAAGAGTATAATCTCCGATGTTTCTCTGGAGGAGGTGCCAAATATCCTGCCTGATTATGAGTTGCTATAAATTTCAAATCCATTATCTGCACAAACCAAAAGTGTGTCACAAACATACACAATTATCAAAAATCAACTCCAAACAAGATGTTTTTGACTCGAGATCACGAATCGCAATCAGAAGTTTTGAGTCGCAACCAATGTCACAGTTCAGACCATGAGTCGAGACCATGAGTCGAGACCATGAGTCGAGACCATGAGTCGAGACCATGAGTCGAGACCATGAGTCGAGACCATGAGTCGAGACAACAGATCTCGAGTAGTTACGATAAGGTTGCGACTCGCAACCAACAGTCTCGAATCCTTATCCACAAACACTTTGACTTTCAAACACTTAAGATCAAATCTCATAACACCATCAAAAAGATTTGAAGACCAAATTATGTCAATTTTTAGGGTTCTTCAATTTCTTCAAATCTTCAACTGATCATCATAAGTCCTGCAAAACTTCAAACAGATCATCAAATACCTTCAAAACTATGAGTCGAGACCGGAAAGTTATGAGTCGAGACCAGAAAGACTATGAGTCGAGACCGGAGAGCAGAGGGTTTTCGCCGGAATTCTTGAGAGAAAAACCTTGAAGATTTCGAGTGAGTTATGGGGTCTCGACTCGAGACCTTTCTTTTATACATCAGCCCATCAAATGGGCTTGGGCCAAACATTGGGCTCGTTGGACCGAGATATTTTTAATGGATTTTCTTAAACATTTTTTAAATCAGATTTAATCAAGTTAAAAAAAAACCATTCATCAACACATTTAATTTATAATCCATTCAAACTTTCTGAGCAAGATTTGTTGAAAAACCTAAAACCAAAAATAAATAATTAAATATACATTATTTATAAACAAAGTAGGAAAACAACAAAGATTACTCAGGGATCAAATCACGGGGTTTCGGGCTTGACTTCACTTATCAACACTGATCTACTAGAGGATGATCTAGACGATTGCCAGTATATTTGTCCTCTTAAACTCATCTCCCTAGATCTTTTCCATATAACTGCCTGTATCTCATTTTATCATGTTTTGATATTTTTTTTTACAGATGATATGTTTCCTTTGGAGGAGATTAGAGAAGTAAGATAAGATCAGCAAAAGGTACCGTTTAAATTCAGTACTTTGATTTGAATTTGATTAGTCTTCAGTCTGATGACAGAACGGTTAAGCAAAAATATTTTTTTCTCTTTTTCTTAGTTTATAACTTTGTACATAAAGTGTTCTTTCTCTAGTAAATGGTAAATTTGCGCAAAAATACAAGATTTATGCACAAATTTAGGGGGGGAGAGGAACATATAGATAGATATAGAGTCTTGGGGGAGAAAACTCTCAGAAAAGAAAAATTCAAAAAGAGTTTGCTGTATATATATGCATTGTTTTAGGGGGAGAAAATGAGAAAAATACAAAAACATTAGAAAAATGAAAAAGCCAAAAAGAAAAATTGCATGAAATGGGAAGTGAAATAAATGTTCGTGCTAAAGGGTTTTGACTAACACATGTAAGGTGCCATAGCTGAAAAGACTAGGATCTACTGCGATATGTCGACAGGCTTGACGCTCAACATGATAAAAGATACTAAGTGATATAAACATAACGAACTATGTATCATGTGGGTAACATACCAACGGCGTATGATTTTATGGTCTTAAATCTTGCGCTGATAGATAGCCAACATCTGAGGTTTCGGGTCTTTATATTGTTGAATCATCCGGGGATATCTTGGTTGTCCTTCTGCTTAGAACTAAAATTGTACATGACCCCAGGAAAGAAAGTCACTTGGAATTAGCTCATTTCTATTTGAATGTCTGTATGTTGTCCCGATACACACAATTTTGGTCTGATTCTGAAATCTTATCTGAAAAAGTCGTGTACCTCCTCTGCTCTACCAACTGAGCTAAGGTCGGACGATACGATGTGACTGAGGTTGTACAGAGTTGCACGTCGGAGAAGACGATGATGACCGGAGAACTGTGGTCGTCGGAGAAAGATGAACGAAGATGGTTCAACGTAGTTGTGTTGATGATGACAATCAACTCGAAACGTGGAACTCGAAGATGATGAAGATGATTGCACTAAGGTGGTTGGGGTGTGGTGCTCCGGCGAAGGTGATGACGACGACCGGAGAAGTCAATGGTGAGATAGAGGTGACAGGAGGTGGTGGTTGTGTTTCGAAAACGTCGCGGTCTCAGAACCGTTGTCAAAACAATGGTTGCGACTCAAATACGGAGTATGAATGACTCGAGACCAATGAAGTGGAGATAACTCAGTGAGTCGAGACCTTGAGAGCGGTTGCGAGTCGGAACCGTGATGAAGATAAGTCGAGACCGTGATGAAGATGAGTCGAGACCTTATTGTTGAAGACTCGAGACCAGCTGAAGATGATGAAGAGTCGAGACCGTGAAGGATTGGAATGATGATTAACGAGTGGAGACCGTGAAGAACTTTAAGCCTTAAGTCGAGACAAGAGTAACTCGAGACTGTGATATGGGAGGGACTCGAGACTGGATATCAATTGAGTCGAAACCAACTGACTCGAAACCACAAATAGATGGGACTCGAGACCTCAGATGAAGGGTTGTTGAGAGTCACCGCTGTTTCCTTCTCAGATGTTTCCAAAGCTTTTGAATATTGGAAATTATAAAATTGGAAATATAATTACCAAAATTTGAAACTAAGATACAACAAAATCGAGGCACATGGAAATGGCACCAAAATTGGAAATTATAATTTTATAAAATCGAGATTTTGCTGTGAGTGGAGAACAAAGTTTGGAAATTTCAAAATAAGAAATAAGGAAAACAACCAAAATCTCGAAAAACTGGAATTTAAAGAATTTCCAAATCTTTTCAACGGTTTAGAGATTTGATTTATCTCTCTTAACACTTTTTCAAACCGATCAAAATACCAAAATATAACAATTTTCACACAAAATTGATGAACACAAAGAAGAACACGAAGAACACGAAGAATGTTCTTGATGATTTTTAACAAAAATTTCAAAATCTTGAATCTTTGATATCACACCGAGCCTAGAAACAGGTTCTTTGGCTCTGATACCAATTGTAAGTCCCGTGAAACCGGATCTTTCAATGATATCAAACAATCACCAAGTTTGTGCGGAATCCAAACTTGGTGAGATTCAAGAAAAACACGAAAATATGAAATATCAAGAACAATACCGAATCACCTTTAAACACTTGCACACGATTCTATTACTTGAAAAGCAAAACCGTCTGGTACAAGTGTTCAGAACCAAATCGAATTCTCTAGCTCTCTCTCTAGGAAATCTGTAACAATGAAGATCAAACCCTAAAACAAGTTAGAAACTTGTTTATATACATAGACAAGCCCACTTCCCTACATGGGCTCCCTTGGGCCTGCTTGGCCCACATGGCCTAAAGCTTGGCCCAAGTGACCTGTAAAGGTCCAAAACCTAATATAACTAACCCAGTAAAGCCCAGTTCGTAACCATAGCCCGTTGTATTAATTTGATGCGTCAGTCTCACACTTTAGGGCCTAGCAATACCTACTGATTACCACGTTATCTATGACATCTGTGCTTGTAATCATTGTAAACAATTCAGTTATCAATGAAATAAAGTTATTTGATCCCAATGTATGTTTGTTTATTTGTGTTTGATGTTTTTCATGTTTTGACTTTTATTCGATTTCAAACTCTATATCGCTTTCTGGAGAATTATGCGCAAAATGGTGCGAAAACGTAATCAGTTATATGCAACAAATACTCCAGAACATCAATTTATGCTTAACATACCTTAAATAACCTTTACATAACTTAGAAATAAGTTTTGAAGGCTTTGGTATGGCAAAATCAAGTTAATTCGCTTACAGGGACTAAAATTGACAAACTGCGAAAGTATGTCGATTTGAACTGTAACGAACATTCTGGAACATGCCCACAAGTTAAACACACCCTAAACATCCTTTACATAGCTTAGAAATAGGTTTTGAGGGGTTCGGTGTGCTAAAAATAAACTTTTGGGTCATTTAGGGACTAAAAGCGTCAAAAAGTGCATAAGTTTGCATTTTCGCGCATAACTTACGTTCTGAATACATCCGGACATCCAAAAATTCATGTAAGCATTAAAATATTATGTTTTAATGTTTGGCATGAGAAAAATGCATTCGTCGCGCAATTTGGATCGTTTTTCGCGCTTATGCACATTCCGTCGTAATTAAGCGAACATCGCGATCGTACGACCAAACGAACCGACATCCGAGATATTTTTGAGCATGTTTTGAGTTCCCTATACTTTAACTTCATATTAGAGGCTTGAAATGAGGTTAACGGGCCTTAAACGTGTCGAAAATGGACTTAAAAGCATGCAGGGGCTAAAACTGTCATTTCTGAAAGTTGTGCTGATCAGACAAGCTCAGGCGGCCCGCCTGAGTTTGTGTGTATCCTGATGCGGGCCGCATGGCCTCCCCAGATATGCAATTTTGTTGCAAACAGCTGCTTGCAGCTGTTTAGCACCCAAAAACCACTTGCAAATGGTTTTTAACAATCCTATGGGCTCCCATGGGTTTGTAAATCAGTGGGTAAGTGTTGTACGGTCGAGATTAAACGCTTGGGGAACAAGAAACGATCTTAACGGTTCCATGTTTCCTATAAATACCCATCCATCTCCATTGCAAAACCCACTTGAATTCTGAGTTTGTTCTCTAAGTTGGGGTGCTTTAACACTTCATACCCGAGAATTCTCGGAAGTTCAATCTTGCGGGGACCCTTTGTAAGTGTTCCTTCGTTCTTTTATTGCTTTTCGAGTCCGAAAGTCAAACTTTGTTTGACTTTTGCATTGACTAGTTTATGCTCAATGTGAATTTCATTTAAACTTCTTAACGTGAGCGTAATCACGATGGTTATAGTCCCTAGTAACTATACCTACCGATTACCACGTTATCTAGGCTCAGTGACGAGTCGTAGTTTCGGACAAAATGCGTTTTCTCGCGTATTTTGTAACCAAACTACTCTAGGGTATTAAAACCGTTTGTTTTAATACCAAACCTGTTTTCTAACATTACTAAACATGTTCTAGCATGTTTAGCTCGTCGCTTTTAGATTTGTGCTTGTTTAGGGTCATAAAGGTAAGCGATCTAATCAATCGCTTATGCTTACGAACCCGACCCATTTGGTCGATCATTAGGATCCGACCATGTTGGACCGTTCTTTGACCCGAAAAGTCAGCCAGAGTAGCTCATCTTCATGTATGAAGGCGGAATCAACATATACGAAGTTACAACAGCATATCCTTTCAATTCCTATCTTTTTATTGCTTTCTGATGAAATTTTGACAGATTTTCGGCTCCCAAGCACACACATACCTCTCTAACAACTATGAACCGCTCAACCTATTTATAGAGTTTCTGGTCCGCTCATAAGACATGCCAAATGAGCGGTCCAGAATACTTGACATATAAGCGGTCCAAGACTAATGACAAATAAGCGGTCCAGAACTAAGACACAAGAGTGGTCCATATCAATACAATGACACATAAGCGGTCCTAACTCTATTTTATACAATATTTACATTTTGACCCCCTGTTGACCAATCTTGACTTCAGACTTTTTGTAGACGCAGTCAACAGACATTCTGTGCATCAACAGACTCCCCGTTGGATGTTGACGTAGTCTTTATAAGTCTTCAGATCCGTAGTCTTTAGTCTTTGTCTTTTTACCAACTCTGTCTATCCTCACAAGCATTCTTCACAGGTTTCAGCATTAACACCTGACTCTAACATCAACTTCCCAATGACTGTTGATCCAGACTCCCCTTTCACAGACTCCCCCTCTCAGTATGCTGGAATCTTGAGATATCTGGTTCAAGCTTTGACAATTTGCCTCCGTTGGGAAATAATGTCCAAACCTGTTTCTCAACCAATAATCATTACAATCTAATCTTTTTCTAGCAATAAACACAAATTCAATCAGTTTTAGAAATCCACCCAAGTTTTCAAGTTCAAGTTAATGACCCTGAATACTTGATTAATCTACCAAGTTCAATTTAATGACCCTGGTTGATCTTTTTGACGAAACAAACTGATTTTGTAAAAACATTGTCAAATTTTTCTATAAAATAACAAGTATCAACTTAATGAACTTGTTTTAACTTTGAAAACAAACACATTTCCAACAATGCAAGCTCTCCTCGATCTTCAGCTCAGAATCTCCTGTATTTGCTTCATCTTTCTAGAATCCGACAATCAACTTTCTTCTCTGGTTTGTCTAAAATAAAACAGAAATAAAATCTTTTTGGATTTTAAAATGATCTAAACTAAGAAATGAAATAACAGAAAACTTAAATTGTAGAAAGTAAACTATTTACAAGTTTTATTTTTGGTGAGCGTGTCAGGGAATCATATCAGCTTTTCAGACAGCTTACAGGTACCGTTAAGCTACATTACATACTCAGACTTAAACAATTCACCTCGATTGTCGATATACTGATCCATCTTAAATTTTCACACAAACTTCAATCTATTCAGGATACCGTTTAAGTGTTTTAAGAACATAGATCAATTCATGTGTCCCACCTCTTGAATATACTCCCGTATCCAGAATCGCAATATTCAGTCTTACAGGCAAGAATACTACAATGATGTCTGTACATAAATTAGGGGTTAAATGCAAGAACTGAGGGATCTCAAGTCAGAACTTCCGTTCAGCAGAGAGATATCAGCTTCGACTTTGCAGTGTGTCCCCTTTAGAGGATCCTTTCAGCTACAACAACTGATTATCAATTTTATTGTCTAATCAGCTGAGGGCTTCATGCTATATTTCAAGCATTTTGGATAAAGTATTAGCCAAGGACTAGGTCAGAACTACCGTTCAGCAGAAGTCCCGGAATAATACCCTAGACATCATAGAGTATAAACACCTAGTATATCAGAATACGAGACCTTTCAAACAAGATTTCAGGGGTTACCTATATATCCAAGTAGTGTTCCCCATGAATTTCACAAGTTTGAAATTTTAGGTTTATATCCCGAATAAATCTACTAAATGTACGAAAACCTATCGACACATCGTTAGTGAGACTGTTTAACTCATTTTTTCTTTCCAAATCTTTAGCATACTGTAATTGTCTAGCTGATGTACTATCATTTTCCCTATATACACAAGCTCTTTTTCAATTTTATCATGTTTTTGGATTTTTGCATTTTTTACTGTTTTTGTGTTTTTCTCAAAATAAATTATGTACAACTATCTATCTCCCCCTAAATACCAAAACATGTAAAAAACCGACAAACCATCGCAGATTGTTTCTCATCTTCATCCGCAACAGTACTCTCATCAACGCTCACAACCCCATCCGACACCGAAAGCAATTTCATACCATTAAGTTTTAACAAATATTGAAACCGATTTTTATCAAAAGCTTTGGTATGCAAATCAGCTTTTTGTTCGTCAGTGTGGATTTTCTCAATTCGTATCAACTTTTTCTCGAAACAATCGCGAATAAAGTGATGACGAATCTCGATATGTTTAGTTTTAGCGTGATGTACTGGATTTTTAGTTATATTAATTGCGGCCTCATTATCAACAAACAGAGGTGTGTTAAGAAACTGCAAACCGTAGTCTCGCATCTGTTGCTGTATCCACAGGATCTGAGAGCAGCAACTGCTAGCAGAAACATACTCCGCTTCACATGTAGATAACGCCACAGACGTTTGTTTCTTACACTGCCACGTAACCAATCTGGAACCAAAGAACTGGCATCCTGCAGTTGTTGATTTCGCGTTGATTTTGCAGCATCCGAAATCTGAATCGGAATACCCTTCGAGTATAAAATCGCCTTTTCTAGGATACCATAACCCCAATGACGGAGTACCTTTCAGGTAACGTAATATCCTCTTGACAATAATCATGTGCGATTCTCTCGGGTTAGACTGAAATCTTGCTGCGAGGCACGTTGGGTACATGATGTCAGGACGTGAAGCAGTTAGGTACATCAAAGAACCTATCATGGATCGATAAAGTGTCTCATCAACCCTGTCTCCGGTGAGATCTGAGTGAATCCCATGATTAGTCGCAAGTGGGGTAGCAGCTGGAGTAGAACTTGACATTCCAAATTTCTCCAGAATATCATGCACGTACTTTGTTTGATGAATGAAAATTCCCTCAGGAAGTTGTTCAACTTGTAATCCCAGAAAGAATTTCATCTCCCCCATTGATGACATTTCGAATTTCTGCTTCATCACCTGTTCGAAATCTTTGCATAATTTCTCATTTGTTGACCCAAAAATTATATCGTCCACATAAATTTGTACTATCAGAAGATGACCATCAACGACTTTAGTGAAGAGAGTGGCATCCACTTTTCCACGTATGAAATGGTTAGCGAGTAGGTGTTGAGACAAAGTCTCGTGCCAGGCTCTCGGCGCCTGATGCAGACCATACAACGCTTTGTCCAGCAGCTAAACTTTGTTTTTGTGGATTGGGTCAGTAAAGCCCGATGGGTGACCAACATAAACATCCTCTTTTACCTTCCCATAAAGAAACGCTGATTTAACATCTAACTGAAATACTTTGAAATTCTTCCAAGACGCAAATGCTAGGAAGATTCTGATAGCCTCTAATCGTGCGACAGGAGCATAGACTTCGGTAAAATCAATCCCCTCCTGTTGACTAAATCCCTGAACAACGAGTCGAGCTTTGTTCCTTACAACCACTCCTCTGTCGTCCCTATTACATTTAAAAACCCATTTTGTATTGATTTTTCGTTGACCCTCCGGCAAATCCACTAACTTCCAAACACCTAACTTCTCAAACTGACCTAACTCTTCTTGCATTGCTATGACCCAAGAGTCTTCAGTAAGCGTCTCTTTGTAAGTCCTCGGTTCGACCTGCGAGATAAAACAACTTAATGAAAATTCAGTTTGTAAAGGTGCTACTGTAGAATAAAAACACGTTAAGCCCTGGTCAATTTGACGTCTCGTGCGAACGCCCGATTGCAATTCTCCTATTATCAACTCCTCTGGATGATAAGAAAGAGTTCGCGGCATCACTTCGCTTGTTCACCAACTTGGTTTGTTTGACTTGATAACTGGATCTGCTCCCCCTCAAGGTCTGAATCACCATGGTCAAAAACTGGCATATTTTCAACTTCTTGATCATCATTCACTTCCGACTGATTACCAGGAGCAACTTCATCATCATGTTCACCAACATTACTAGGACCTGCTTCATCGTCATTTGAAGTTTCCCGAGGTCTTCTAGAATACTCTGCTGGAAACCTGAGCTGCGACTCATACTCTCGCAAAATATCCAGCTCATCAAAGAAATCTTCTTATTCCTCTGATTCTTCTTTCTTGTCAAACGAATCCCAAAGTTTGTCATAATGATAATGCCATGAATCACCAGGATTTTGTGGCGGCATAGTGTAACCTTGACATTCAACATTTGCTGCCTCAATAATCTGCTTGTCGCTTGGAATGAAAACGCGTCGCAAAGGACTTGAATATCCCACAAAGATTCCCTCAACGCTCTTCGGACCAAACTTTCCTTTAGGCTCTATCACCGTACAGGGTGACCCAAACGGTTCTAGATACATCAAATTCGGCTTGCGTTTATTGAGTAGCTCAAAACACGTCTTGTTGAACTTCTTTACAGTAAGAACTCTGTTGAGAGTATAACATGCAGCAGAAACAGCTTCAGCCCAGAAATTAATTGGTAACTTAGAGTCTGCAAGCATCGTTCTAGCTGTCTCGATTAGCGTCCGATTTTTGCGTTCTGCAACTCCATTCTGCTGAGGAGTGTACGGAGCACTAAACTCATGCAGTATACCTCTTTCATCACAGTATTCCTCCATCTTACTGTTTTTGAACTCAGTACCATTGTCACTCCGAATTCTACAAATCGGCCTCTGGTACAGATTCTCAATTTTCTTAAACAATGCCATCAAGCTATCAAAAGTTTCATCTTTTGATTTCAAAAACATCACCCAAGAAAATCTGGAATAATCATCAGTCACGACCAAACAGTAGGAATCTCCTGTTATACTCCTGACATTCACTGGACCAAACAAATCCATGTGAAGTCTTTCCAAAGGTCTTGAAACTGAATTGACTTGCTTTGTAGGGTGTGATTTTTTCTTCCGTTTGCCTTTGACACAACTTATGCACTCCCCTTCCAGATGAAAACCTTTAATATTCACTCCAGTAACCAAATCGTTATGCACTAAGTGATTCATTTTCCTTAGGTGAATATGCCCCATCTTTCGGTGCCATAACCTTGACTCTTTCTCCGTTGCTCTGGACACAAAACAATGAGCCTGACCCGTGGTTGTAGTAGCAACGCTCATGTCCAACACGTACAGATCGTTGACTCTTGGTGCCCTCATGATGATCCACTCTTCAGGTATCACAAATCCCGGTTTCAAGATCAAACATTTTTTGTCGGTGAAATGAGTAGTATACATCCTGTCACAGATCTGGGAGATACTTAGCAAGTTGTTCTCCAGCTCAGTGATGTAGTTAACTCTTTCAAACGTTATAATGCCATTTGACAATGTTCCTTCACCTATGATCCTTCCTCCTTGATTACCCGCAAAACCCACATAACCACCGTTAATGCTATTCACATCATACAGCAATGCGGTCTTCCCTGTCATATGCCTTAATGCTCCACTATCCATTATCCACCTGGATACAAGTTTTGGAAGATCCTGCACATAACAAATCATCACTTCAACAACTTCAAGAAAGATGCCGATTCTTGCTTCGCAATCTAGGAAGCTCCGGCAATTCAAACTGTTTAGTCAAACATTGAGTCCACCCAGGCCTCATCAGCCTTAGGTGCAACCTTGACTCTCGCAATTTGAATTTTGAAATTTTCAGCCTTGAGTGGCGGAAAATTTGCATCATAATCAACAATAATTGGCTCTTCAGCCTTTTTCTCTTCAGAATTTGTAACTTTCTTCTCAATTTTTGATTCAATTTTTGGTTTCCACACCTGTTGAGTTTCTGCAGCCCTTCTATAAAATTTATCATTTTGAGTTACCAACTTCTTTACGGGTTCAGTTTTTGCTTTTACGTTATCGATTTTAACGTTTTTCTTCTCAACCACTTTCTTCTCAACATACATTGGTGCTTTACCCTTCACATCAACCTTCTTTTGTTGAACCTTCACAGCTTCAGTCCTAGGCTTCACATATGTACACTTTCGTGCAATATGACCAACTTGTTCACATCTAAAACAAGTACGAGTATCAGCTACCCGACTCGTGCCTTCAGACTGAGCCTGCGAAGCTCTCTTCTCAAAAAATTCGTTGTTTGATTTTGAAAAAATTTCTTTTTCTTCATCAGCAAGTGAACTTGAACTGTTCACAAATTTTTTCTTTTCGACAAACCTCTTATGTGAAACATTCCTTTTCTGAAACGATTTACCCCCCTGATAACCACCCGACTAATTGTTTCTGTTGTTATTGTAAAAACACGGTGGATAACCAGTTTTCTTGTTGTAAACCCTGTCTTTCTTTCGACTCAAATTGTTCACTGCTGACAACTCGACTTCAAGAAGTTTGAAAACATTTTTCAATTTGTTTATATTAACATTCTCAATCGGAAACTCTGAATTCGAAAACAACTTATCCGAACCCATCATCTTGTACATGACAAGGTTTGATTCTTCATCTGATTTGTTCTTGGACTTTTATTTCGGAATGTATCTGTCTAGAAAACACCCATCCTCCTCAGAAGTGTCGCAATCCGGTTTAAGCACATTGTCTACCACACTTTTCACCACATCACTATGGACACCCTCGTCATTGGAAGACGTGAACGTGACATCAATGTTTTCAGGAAGTGTAACATCACTTTCTTCCTCAAGTTCAACCAACCCAGATTCCTTTTTAGTGTAATTGTGCAAAATCGGCGGTGGAACTTTGTGAAAACCTACACCGGTACCATCTGAAAAAACATCCTCGCCAGCTTTGTTTTTTCCTATAGGTTTAGGAACAATATGCTGCAATACAAAGCTTGCAGAGTTATAACTGTTAAGTTTCAACTGAATTCGCTCATTCTCTATTTCAGCTTCTTGAACTTTAAGTTTCAATTTAGCAATCTCATCCAGTTGTTTATTAATTGATTCTTCTTTTATTCTCACCTCAGCTCGCAGATGTTCATTTTCTTTAAACGTTTTACCATTTCGTTCATCACTTTCTTTAACTGTGGCTTTGAGTTTTTCAAATTTTTCAGAAATTTTACGATTTTCAAGAATTAAACTTTTCATTTTCAGTTTTAACCTTTTCATGATCAATTTTATCTTTTTCCATTTGAGAAGTTAACTCTTTGATTCGTTTAGTTGAAGCTCTCACAGTTTTGTCACGACCGAGTATTTGATCCTCAACACTGCTGACCTTGGCTGTCAGGTTTTTAATTTTCTCATTGTTGAGGTACGTGACAGTACTACAGAAATTGCATTCTTTTGTGCAATTTTTGCAGTCAATGTTTCCATCAATCTTCTTACCTGACGCATTAGCTGACACATTTTGACTGACCTGATCCTTAGACTCAGAAACAGAATTAGGATCTACCTCAAGTGCTTTCGCAGCTAGCACTTTGTCAGCCATCTTTCCCAGATTTTCAGCTGTCAACTCCTGCGTAACATCGATCAAACCCGTATCAATCTTTTTCACTTCATTTATCTCTTCTTTTTCTTTCTTTTCTTTCTCCTCTTTCTCTTTCTTTTTCTCTTCTTCAATCATCTTTGACGTTGGTGTTCCCCACCACTTGTGCTGCCAATATTCATCTTCTTCTTTATACTCCTTGATGATGGCCTCGATATCAAGCGTTTTGTCATCAATTGCAATGTTGCCATACTTATCAAGGTAGCACTCTCTGTCTGGATCCCATCTATTCGCTCTTTTTGCCTCTAGATATACACCAGACAATCTGATAATCTTGTTTTCAGCAACCATTTTTCGGTATTTATACTTCTGTTCCTCTGTTCGATTATCTTTCCATGGAATAGGCTCATTCTTCGCCATAAAAGCATAACCAATAGCATCTTCTTCCGGCAAAACCTCTTTGCTCCAATCGTAACCCTCATCATCATAAATCACAGCTAGAGCACTCGATTTGTCTCTGTTCTCTTCCTGTTGCTTCAATCTGGGCGGCTCGGATTTATTCTGATGGTAGATTGCCTTCTTGTAATAATCATCTCGAAACGGATTCTCCGATTCATCAGCATATGCATTCCTGCATTCCCTCTTGAAATGACCCTTCTGCTTACACTTAAAGCACGTCACCTTCGATTTATCAAACCCCAACTTTGTAGACGGACCACCGATCGTTTTTCTCCCAGTAATCTCCATGAAGCGTTGTGCACGTCGAACTGCACTTGCCATTGCCCAACGGATGTCGATCAGCTCCATTTCTTCGGAGTCTATCTGATCGTAGTCTTCTTTTGTCAGATTTGTGTTCCCGATCTTTCCGGCCACCAAACCTTCATAGGACTCCAACACAGACGCCAGGAAAACCATTTGTTGCTTGGCCGACTCTTCATCAAAGTTCTGTGCGTTCTTCAAATCTATTGCGATGTTGCACGAAAACTTCGCATCAGAACGTTTGTCAGAAGACGAAGATCCACCGTGATAACCACTGTGGCTTCCAATGTTTGAACTGCTTTGACTTTCTTTGTTTGCTGAAGAAACATTCTCAGCAGAAAATGCAGTTTTCGGAGAAGTAGCTTTCGGCATCAAGCTTTTCGGATAATAAAGATCCAAGTTTTGCTGATAGGATGAGAGATTGACTTTGTAAGTTTTCTTCAATTCAAGCTCATGACTTTCAAGTCTCTCAATCACCAAATCTAGAGTCAAATTTTTAGGAGAAATAGTGTTCTTCAACATTAATGCGTAATATCTCCAATCCACTTCATCTGGTAATGAATCGAACAATTTGTCAACAAGTTCTTCCGGAGAATACGTAATCTTATGTCATGCAAGTTCCAGCTTCAGATGACCGAACCTTTCAATCATTTTACAAACCGATTCATTTTTAAGACAACCAAACATATCAAATTCTTTTCTAAGCAGTTTCGTCTTATTTTTTACAATCTCATTACTCCCTAGACACTTTTTCTTGAGTTTTTCCCATAAGTCTTTAGCATTGGAGTAGTCTATCAACGAAATGATATCTTCCCGCACTGACGGAAACAATAAAGCCACACACTTTTGTTCTGCCACAAAAGATTCAATTTCGTCAGCTGATGATAAAGTTTCTGCACTTTTGTCTCCATGATCATATCCATTTTTCAAACTCTTCCAACTTGCATACGCGAAAGCCATCAACCAATCTTCAAATTTTCTCGACCAACGACTATATTCATCGATTGCCATAAGCTTTGGAGGTTTGTTGAATGTACCGAATGCACTCTCAGACTCCCAAGCTTCCTTCTTTTTCTCCTTTGATTGATTCTCATTTGTATTGTTCGAAGATGTATCATTGTTTCCCGAACTACCCGTGAATGCATACATATCGCTGAACGGATTCATGAAAATATCATCCATTTTGATCGTACCTGCAAAATCAACCAACACTTAGAAAAATTTTTGAGATTTTTGAAAAAACAGAACCACAAAAGCGGATCTATCTGTAAGATTGACAAATAAACAGAACTGTTTGATCCAAATAGGCGAACCAAACAATGTTCTCTCAAGCAGACCAGACCAATAAGATGTACTAAAAAGCGAATCCAACTATGTCCGAATAAGCGGACCAAATAAGCGAGTCAATTGTGTTCGTTTGAGCGGACCAACAAAATTCGTATGAGCGTCCAGAGAATGATCGTTCAAGCGGTTCAAAATATGATCGTTCGAGCGGTCCAGGCTATGATCGTTCGAGCGGTCCAGGTAGTCCAAACAGATATTTCGAGCGGTTCAAACAAATTCTTTCGAGCGGTCCTGAATGTTCGAAAACGCGATCCTTAGTTTTTAGCCTGTTTTACCCATTTTTAGTCCGAATTTCACTCTAAAACTTTCTAGGGTTTGTTATTAGTGTGTTTTACACGTTATACTCAAATTTCAGACAATTTCAACCGTTGGAACCACTAGAAACTGAAAAAGTATGAGAGAAAGTGAGTAGAAAAGAGAGATTTCTGCAGATCTATCCTGTAGTAGTATGAACTCCTCGTCCTGAGCTCTGATACCACTTGTTGGACCGTTCTTTGACCCGAAAAGTCAGTCAGAGTAGCTCATCTTCATGTATGAAGGCGGAATCAACATATACGAAGTTACAACAGCATATCCTTTCAATTCCTATCTTTTTATTGCTTTCTGATGAAATTTTGACAGAGTTTCGGCTCCCAAGCACACACATACCTCTCTAACAACTATGAACCGCTCAGCCTATTTATAGAGTTTCTGGTCCGCTCATAAGACATGCCAAATGAGCAGTCCAGAATACTTGACATATAAGCGGTCCAAGACTAATGACAAATAAGCGGTTCAGAACTAAGACACAAGAGCGGTCCATATCAATACAATGACACATAAGCGGTCCTAACTCTATTTTATACAATATTTACATTTTGACCCCCTGTTGACCAATCTTGACTTCAGACTTTTTGTAGACGCAGTCAACAGACATTCTGTGCATCAACAGACCAAACACTTTAGGTGACCATAGTTGTATAGGGAATAACCTTCCGAGGTTATACCTTATGGTCACGACGTTTAAGTAGTTGTATGATAAGTAGTTCTTATGCCTTAGGTAAATTACCAAAATACCCGTTTTACGCCCAAATTCATTTTAAGCCTATGTAACATAATTTTTGGTGTCTAAACTGATTTAACAACAATATCAAACATGTTAAGGCATATCTTGCTTGTCATAGGGCTAGTTAGGCATTCCGAACGCGTTTTGCGCAAACGACGCGTTAAAGTAGCATAAGCTACCTAAACGAGCCGTAACGGGTCAAAAGCACTTAGGATAGGTTTTGTTTTAGTACGTAGGCTTTGTCAAACCATATTACATAAGTTCCCACACTTATTTGGTTTACGAACCCTTGTACTACCCGATCCTCCGATAGGGCCGTTTATTAATGTAGATACCTATATAGGTGCCGTTTGATTCTGTGATCTACTAGCATTGCTTGGTGGTTATCCTACGACTTCTAAGCAATCACAAGTGAGTACATAGACCCCTCTTTTACTGTTTTCCAAACATTTTGGGGTGAAACACATGTGCCTACTTGTTACTTTCGTGCTTTCTTGTTTTCACATCATATGCTTGCTATGTTCTTAGTACGCTTATAGTACATGTTTTCATTACATTGTTTTGCTATGTATGTTGACTGAGCATGCTAGCACATTGATTTACATTACATTGCTTTGCTACATATGTTTACTTGCCCACTAGTTCACACCCGACCATTAGGCCAAATGGAGGAATGGTGGACCGATGACTGGCAATTCCAAAATATAGTTAATAGTCCCTATAGTTTTCTCCCACAATTTGATCCAGAACCTATCCCTAATCCGCCAATGAGCTATGAAAATTTAGCTGAACTACGTCAGTTTGGTGAAGAACTGATAGGCACCGGGAATAGGATCCGGGAAATGGGGGAGCAGATCTCTTGGAAGTACGACGAGAGCGTCGTTACTGAAACTGCCAGTGAACCAAAAGATAGGAGGGGTTTGGAGAAGTTTGTTTGTATTATAACTAATATAGTAAAACTGATTCTGTAAAATGGGCAATAAAACACTGTAAGATAAAAAGTGTGTATTGAAGCAGGTATAATATATAAAACAAAACAGAAGTCGAGGCATCGACAATTTTGGCTATGCTTGCATGTTATAATGATATGTGTATTTATCTGTGATTTTGTTATCAATAATTAGACACTAATAATTTCTATTAATACTAATGAGCAGATGGAAAACGCTAATAGTGAACCAGTTAATGAAGTAAATCAGTCTGAGCAAAATTAGGAAGATCAATATATAAGTAGACAAGATATTGAGCACTTTATTGCTCAAGGGATAGCCAATGCTATTCCAGAAATTGTGGCTGCTGTTCAGAAACCTGCTGAACCACAATTAATTCCTAGTAAACGTACTCTGGAAGATAACGGCAGTAACAGCATAAATGGAGGCGACAATCATGACGATCATGATCCGCGACAGGCCCCACTCCCTAAGAGAATGAAAGCTGCAACGCCTGGTTGCACTTACAAAGAATTTCTTGCATGTAAACCCGTAGAATTTGCAGGTAATGAAGGGGTAACTGCAACACTGCGTTGGTTAGAGAAAACCGAGGCAGTAATTGCAATAAGTAAATGTGCTGAAGAAGATCAAGTGATGTATGCATCAAACTTGTTCAAAGAAGGGGCGCTAGAATGGTGGAACACGGTGCTACAAGCAAAAGGAAGAAGGGTGGCCTATGCAATGAATTGGGAAGAATTTAAGAGTCTTGTCGAAAGAAAATTCTGTCCCGAATACGAGAAGGAACAAATGGCAAACAAGTTCCTGAGTTATCGTATGATAGGTGTAGACTGTCGAGGATATACTTCGACATTTTTCGAATATGCGAGAGTGGTACCTTCCCTGGCTTCGCCAGAACCGGTACTTATTTCCCATTATATTTGGGGATTAATCGGAGAAATCCGTAACATCGTTAAAGCTGCGAGACCACGCACGATTGACGATGCTGTGGAATTAGCTAATACCTTAACCGATGAATTAGCCCGCACCAGAGAAGAAGATCGCAAGAAGGAATTGGCTCAGAAGATTACCCAAGGATTTCGCGTGGGTAATAGTAACAATAAGTTCAAAAAGAGGGGAACAGGGCAATCCTCATCACCTCCTTTCTGCAGAAATTGCAAAAAGAAACACTATAGACAGTGCAATATATTTTGCAACTTCTGCAAGGCGAAAGGACATCGGGAAGAAGACTGTAGCAGAAAAACAAGAATCTGTTATAACTGCAGAGAAACAGGACATTTCCAGTCTGAATGTCCTAAATTAGCTAAATCAGCAGACAGTAGAGCTAAAACAACCGAAGGAACTACTAAGAAAAATGCACGAGCATTCCAGCTGACCACTCAAGAAGCCGAACTTATTCCAGACGTGATAGCGGGTACGTTCTTAGTGCATAACGTTTATGCAAAAGTATTATTTGATTCTAGTGCAAACCAAAGTTTCATTAATACTGCATTCTGCCAAGCTCTTAATTTACCTCTAACTACCCTTAGGCAGATTTATACAGTCGAAACAGCACAAGGGAATTCTGTTAACATAGACAAGGTTTTGCAAGAAGGAAAGATAGAATTATTAGGCCATAAGTTTTCTGCAAACCTATTACCTATGAATTTAGCCGGATTCGATGTGGTATTAGGAATGGATTGGTTAATAGCCAACCATGCTCAAATCCTGTGTGATAAGAATTCCGTAGAAATCCGTACCCCCACAGGAGAAGTAATTCTAATTACAGGAGATAGACCTCGGAAGCCACTGAAATTCATTTCAGTAATGAAATTGGCTAGTTATTCAAGGAAACAAGAAATGGTGCATATGATTTCTGTAATCATTAACACTAAAAGTAAGGAACTCCAGGACATCCCTATAGTTTTAGAATACCCAGATGTTTTTCCTGAAGAATTACCTGGTTTACCACCTGATAGGGAAGTAGAGTTTAGAATTCATTTAATTCCAGGTATTACACCAATAGCTAAGACACCTTATCGATTAGCACCTACTGAAATGTTAGAATTGAAAAAGCAATTAGATGAATTACTAAGCAAAAGATTCATACAACCTAGTTCATCCCCTTGGGGTGCACCAGTGTTGTTTGTGAAAAAGAAAGATGGATCAATGAGAATGTGTATCGATTACAGGGAATTGAATAAAGTCACAATTAAGAACCGATACCCATTACCTAGGATTGATGATCTTTTTGATCAATTGCAAGGAGCTTGGTATTTCTCTAAGATAGACTTAAGATCTGGATATCACTAGCTGAAAGTATAAGAGGAGGACATACCTAAAACTGCTTTCAGAACTAGGTATGGTCATTATGAGTTTACAGTCATGTCCTTTGGATTAACAAATGCTCCAGCTGCATATATGGACATGATGAATAGAATCTGTAAACCATACTTGGATAAATTTGTAATCGTGTTCATTGACGATATACTCATTTATTCCAAAAGTCAGGAGGAACATTGTAAGCACTTACATACACTCTTAACATTGTTAAGAAAGGAAAAGCTTTATGCCAAATTCTCAAAGTGTGAATTCTGGCTACAAGAAGTGCAATTTTTAGGTCATATGGTGAATCACGAAGGAATTCACGTAGATCCTGCTAAAATAGAAGCAATCACAAATTGGAAAGCTCCACGAACGGCTATGGAAGTTAGAAGTTTTCTAGGCTTAGCTGGATATTATAGACGATTTATTAAAGATTTCTCTAAGATAGCTGTACCTTTAACTAAGCTAACCTACAAAGCCGTTAAGTTTGAATGGGGATCTATACAAGAGGAAGCTTTTAGAATTCTAAAGCACAAATTGACAAATGCTCCAATTTTAGCTTTACCCGAAGGAACTGAGGATTTTGAAGTATATTGTGATGCTTCAAAATTAGGATATGGATGTGTGTTGATGCAACGTAAAAAGGTAATTGCGTATGCCTCTAGGCAATTGAAAAAGCACGAAGAAAATTATACAACTCATGACCTAGAGTTAGGAGCCATAATTTTTGCCCTTAAGATTTGGAGACATTATCTGTATGGAAGTAAGTTTACTATCTATATGGACCATAAAAGTTTAAGGTATATATTTGGGCAAAAAGAGTTAAATATGAGGCAAAGAAGGTGGATGGAAATCCTAAGTGATTACGACTGTGATATTCAGTATCACGAAGGAAAGGCAAACGTAGTCGCAGACGCCTTAAGTCGTAAGTATCATGAAAAGCAAAAGCGAGTCCGTGCTCTTAGGTTAAATCTACAATTAGATTTAATGGAACAATTGAAGAAGATTTAGGGAACGTCAATCAAGGACGATGCCGAAGGAATGAAAGGTTACCTAAAGGAATTAGAACAAGGAAATGATGGAATATGGAGATTCCACAAGAAACGAATTTGGGTACCTAAGTGTTAGTGCAATATCTGTCTATCGCCTCCGTCAATCTATTCCGTAGCAGAAATCGAAGAAACCGAAGGATTTTAAGCTTTTAGGTTACAACTAGTTAAAAAGGACAAGGTGGCAAACTTGTAAATAAGGAGAAATCCTTATAATCCTTGTGCCTATAAATAGCTCATTTAGTTGTAAAGGTTAAGACTTTTGGAAGACTTGGAGCTCATTTGGAGAATTAGAGATCTAGTTGTAGAGAGAGAAAGTCTAGAGAGAGAAAGTCTCTCTACGTGATTCACGGCATTGTACACGACGTCATATCAATAGAATCACGTTTTCTTGTACGTTATTGTGTGTTCGGTCACGTACGTTCACGGATTCCGCACGTCGAACGTTCGTTACACAAATCAAAACCGGTCCTACAAGTGGTATCAGAGCAAGGAGCTCGATTGCTTGATCAAACACCTCGTTTTCGTACCAGATTTCAGCAGAATTTGATCCGATTTCATCTATTTCTTCATCTTCTACCTACTTTTCACGTTTTTCATCGTTTTTCATCAAATTGAACAGGTAAATACGGTCCGTTTCGTCTGATTTTTGGATATGTTGTGCGTATAGACCCGATCTACAACCCTACCAAGTTTCAGCTCGAAACTCCAAGCCGTTTTGGAGATATCGCGATTTTTCGGTCCGAATTCACGTCAACTTTCTGTTCAGGATCGCTTATTTGGTCTTAACTGAGGATCGCTCGAAGGGTTTTGATCAGGATCGCTCATAGGGATTAAAAAAGGGGGTTCGCTCATTTGGTTTTGAGTTGGTTCGCTTTTGTGAACAACTAAGGGTCGCTTATACGAACACATGATGGTTCGCTCAAACAAACGGGTTGGATCGCTCATAGGGCAACTGGTATGAGCCGCTCTTAAGTCAATGTTCTGAACCGCTCATTGTGACAAGTGTGGTCCGCTCAAAAGGTTTGGGGGTTGCTCATTTGTCACCTTCTTCATGTTACTGTCTGAGAATTACAGGTTGTCGGTCATTGTTATATAGTTACACCGCCCCATTAAAACAATCGGCCCAATCAATGGCCCATGTTTCACCGTCATTTGACTTGTAGTTGATGATTGAAGTGCACCGCCCCCAATAGTTGTAGCTGTTCACCGCCCAAAATTACCCAATCACAATAGTTGTTGATTGTTGAGTTGTCGTTTGTGCAGCCCATGTGGCCCAATCCCAGCTTTTATTAGCACCGCCCATGTGATAGTGATTGTTGTTGTTGGCCACTGAGGTGCTGCCCCATTAAAGGAAATCAGCCCCTTGTAACCGATTCTACAAGTAATGGTTCAGCCCATGTGCATCATCCATACAAAGGCCGGCCCTATAAGCAGTATTGTTCAGCTTTGAGGCCCACATGTGAATTGATAAAAGTTGAATTTGATTTGTTGCTGAGATTTTCGATTAAAATTTCCAACTAAGCTGAATCTTTTTGGGACTGTCTTATGTGACTTTCGGTGAATTTTGAACATTTTCGACGAATTGTTTGTAGATTCCAGACTGATTCAACTTGTTTCGTGGATTATCAACATTGGAACGTGTTCATGAATCTTTGACAACGAGTCTTAGATTGGTTTCATCAACATATGGTTACATATTCAGTTCAGTTTAAACTGATTGTTTGATTGTTGATTTGCAGGTAACACGAGGGAATTTACAAGGTAATTCACAAATATAAGCTCATGGTGAAAAATGAACCTATTCCGTGGAAAGATAATCGTACAGAGGAACAGAAGTATAAATACCGGAAGATGATTGCTGAAAACAAGATTATCAGACTTTCTGGTATCTATTTGGAAGCGAGAAGAGCAAATAGATGGGATCCAGTCAGAAAGTGCTACCTTGATAGGTATGGCAACATCGCGATTGATGACAAAACGCTAGATATCGAAGCCATCATCCAGGAGTACAAAGAAGAGGATGATTATTGGCAGAAGAAATGGTGGGGAGATGAAGAAGAGAAAAAGAAAAAGAAAGAGTTAATAGATGAAATAGAAAGAAACTCAGAAAATATAAGTTTGGATGAGTTTATTGAATTAATCAACAGGGTTAGAGAAGGAATAACAAAGATTGAAGAATCTAAGAAGGATGAAACTTCAAAATGAGAAGTTGTATGCTCGAAATGCGAAAAATCAGAAGCCGACAGTGTGAAACTCTTGAAGGATGTGGAGAGTTTGATATTGGAAAACAATACTCTGAAAAACGAGAAGAAAGCTGATGACGAACATATTCAGGGTTTACGTTTAAATTGCGAAAAATTGAGATCTGAAAATGACGAATTTTTAAAGATTGTTGAGAGTTTAACAACAGAAAACAAAATTTTGAAAGAAAATGAAAAAGATTTTGAAAGCAAAAGAAAATCTTCAGAAAATGAAGATTTCTGGATAAAATTGGAAAATAAAAATCTGAAAGAAAATGAAACAAGATTTAAAGAACAGTTAAAAGTTTTGGAAAATGAAAAATCTGTTCTTGAAAATCTTAAAATTGAAAGTGAAAATTCTATCAAGTCTCATCTTGAAAGAATATCTCAGCTTGAAAATGAAGCTGAGAATTCAAGGATCAAGATTGATGAACTTGAAACGAAATTGAAAGGTTTTGTGACTTCATCAGACAGGTTGAATTTTCCTTGTCCAAAACCGATCAATTCTGTTCCAATAAGTGACAAGGTCACAAATTTTGACAAAGTCAAAATTGAAGATTGTGATGACAAATCTGATGATGAAAACGTAAAAGAAGAAAAAAGAAAAACATTTTTGAAATTAAATGAAATGTTTAAAAATACTGTTTTACATTCTACTGAGAAAGGTGAATGCTCAACGCAAAAACCTGTAAAGAAGAGTGTGGAACAGAAACAAAAAGATAAAAAATCGAAAAATTTTCAAAAAGAAAATAAAAGCTCATCAGATCAATCATCCAATCATTTTCAAAAACCACAAAAAGTTAAAAATGAAAACTCACAAAATGTTGGTAATAAGTGGTGCAGGTCTGACCACAGTGCTCAAATGCCAAATCAAGGATACAAGAAGAGAAATGACTACCACAAGGCAACTCAATGCTATGATTTAAGTGTGTGGTATGAAAATGGTATACGATATGAAAGAGATAAGAGGTATGATAACAGAATGTGTTACTCTTGTGGCTATCAAGGACACATTGATGTTAACTGCCAAAGTCAGAGATTTGAAACGAGAAGGTGTTATGAATGCCAAATTCGAGGTCACATTGCCAGAGATTGCCCAAGGAAATCAATGGGAAGATCGAGGGCTGAATCTCAAAGTAAGGCAAAGAAACCAGTCAAAGTGAAGCCCAAAGAACAGAAGGTTCAACAACCTAAAGTTCAGGAAACAAAAGTAAAACTTTCTCAGGGGCAGAAAGACAGACTGCGTAAGAAGAGGAAGAAGGCCAGAGAATATCTGGAAAGGATTTTGTCCTCAGGTTCTTCAGTTGGTAAGAATAAAAGTACTGATGAATCGCTTCAATCGACTGCAAAGTCAAACAAGCCGAGTTCATCAGTTACAAATTTGAGGACAACAGAGAAAAAGGAGAAAAAGAAATGTGTCGGCGATGAATCTGACAGGTCAAAGTCAGACAAGCCACACTCAGGCAATGATTCTGGTTCGACAAAACCAGAAGAGCCAGTTGTTGAGGTAAAAACTATCAAACCCAAGGCTGGTCAGGCTTGGGTGGATCTTTTCAAATGAAAAACCCTGACTTACCGGAGTTCCCAGGTTGGTAAGCGTGGAACATGAATCGGCATATTTCTTGAGAAATTTCACTCTGGTGATTTTTCGTCTTACATGTGGTAAATCAGGGACATTAAGTTGTACTTGATTTTCTACAAGTGATGTTTGAGATTAAAGGAAAACAATGTGATGAAATAACCCCGAGTTTATGAAACAACACACAAAACTAATTTTCCGGAAAAACCATTTTGATTAAAACAAACTTAAGTGTTTTGAAATCATAATGGGAAAATAGTTTGTTGTGAGGGGGAGTTCTGATTGTTTATGCCAAAATGAATGGCGAATTGAAGTGATTCAATATCAGTTTGTCATTTTATTTGTACAGTTTTCAAATTTTACTTGAAAATCAAAATTGAAACATATTTTGATTTTAGGGGGAGAAAAATTTTAAAAAAATTAGAAAATTTGAAAATACCAAAAATATTGAAAAAGCAAAAATGAGTTTTGTTGATAAAAGAGGAAATGATAGCACATCAGTGGACTATCACAGCATGCTAAGGAAATGAATTGTCAAATGTGATAAACGGGCTCACTGATGATGTGACGATAGGTTTTCGTACATTTAGTAGATTTATTCGGGATATAAATCTAAAATTTCAAACTTGCGAAATTCGTGGGGAACACTACTTGGATATATAGGTAACCCCTGAAATCTCGTTTGAAAGGTCTCGTATTCTGATATACTAGGTGTTTATACTCTATGATGTCTGGGGTATTATTCCGGGACTTCTGCTGGACGGTAGTTCTGACCTAGTCCCTGGCTAATACTTTCACCAAAATGCTTGAAACATAGCATAAAGCCCTCAGCTGATTAGACAATAAAATTGATGATCATCTGTTGTAGCTAAAAGATCCTCTAAAGGGGACACACTGCTAAGTCGAAGCTGATATCTCTCTGCTGAACGGAAGTTCTGACCTGAGATCCCTCAGTTCTCGCATTTAACCCCTAATTTATGTACAGACATCATTGTAGTATTCTTGCCTGTAAGACTGAATATTGAGATTCTGGATACGGGAGTATATTCAAGAGGTGGGACACATGAATTGAGCTAAGTTCCTAAAACATCTAAATCGTATCCTAAATAGATTGAAAATTGTGTGAAAATTTAAGAGGACAACTATATCGTCAATCGAGGTGAATCGTTTAGAACTTAAAATGATTAAAGCTTAACGGTGCTAGTGATTCGTCTCATGAACTGATATGATCCTCTTACACAAACTCACAAAAATATTATTTGTATATATTTGTTTACTGCATTTCATTCAAAAACAAAAATCCAAAAAGATTTTCGGAGTGTTTTAGTATAAATTTTTGAAAAAGTCAAAAAGATTTTCGACAATTGATTTTGAAGAGCTGATATTCAAAATTCGAGGGCTAATCATGAAGAACAGGTTTGGGGAATATGTTGAAAACTTTAAATGACATATATAAATGGTTTATTTAGTTAATCAAGGTCATTTATTTGAACTTGATGTAACTAATATGTTTGTTATAAATGATATCTACCGGTAAGTTTACGGGAATTAATTTGTCATAAATTTGTGAAACTTATGATGAGGTAGAGGATATGCAGGTTAACCAGGTTTCAAGTCCTGAGCAGATGTAGAACAAAGCTAGGAATTGATCCTGAATTTGTGAAACGATGAAAGCCAGACTACGATCCCGACAGCTGAGTCTAAGGGGGAGTCTGAAGACGAGCTCAAGGAAAATGAAAGCGTACAAAGAGTCAGGTATCATTCCTGGAGGAGCTTGTATACGGAAATCCAGGTGCCGATCCCAAAAGCACGGAAGCTTGACGAAAGGGGGAGCCTGAAGACAGATCCACGGGGATTCTGTTCGAGAGAGAGAAAGAGAAGGCGCTACGAGATTGACTACGACAATATCCAAGGGGGAGTCTGTTAGTGCAATATCTGTCTATCGCTTCCGTCAATCTATTCCGTAGCAGAAATCGAAGAAACCGAAGGATTTTAAGCTTTTAGGTTACAACTAGTTAAAAAGGGCAAGGTGGCAAACTTGTAAATAAGGAGAAATCCTTATAATCCTTGTGCCTATAAATAGCTCATTTAGTTGTAAAGGTTAAGACTTTTGGAAGACTTGGAGCTCATTTGGAGAATTAGAGATCTAGTTGTAGAGAGAGAAAGTCTAGAGAGAGAAAGTCTCTCTACATGATTCACGGCATTGTACACGACGTCATATCAATAGAATCACGTTTTCTTGTACGTTATTGTGCGTTCGGTCACGTACGTTCACGGATTCCGCACGTCGAACGTTCGTTACGCAATCGAACGGTATCAAAACCTGCCCTACACTAAGCAAGGAGAATTAAGAAATAAGATTTTAGAAGAAGCACATAAATCTAGGTATACTGTACATCCAGGAAACAATAAGATGTACCAAGATTTAAGAAATAATTTTTGGTGGATAGGAATGAAAAAGGATATAGCCGAATACGTATCTAAGTGTCTAACATGTTCACAAGTTAAAGCCGAACATCAGAAACTTTCAGGACTACTACAACAGTTAGAAATCCCTGTATGGAAATGGGAACTCATAACAATGGATTTTGTTACTAAGTTACCCAAAACCAGAAAAGGTAATGATACTATTTGGGTAATTGTGGATCGATTAACCAAATCAGCTCATTTTCTACCAATGAAGGAAACCTTTAGCATGGAAAGGTTAGCCAAGTTGTATGTAGATGAAGTAGTATCCTTACATGGAGTCCCACTCTCCATTGTATCGGATAGAGATAGTCGTTTTACTTCCCGTTTCTGGACAAGTTTCCAAGAAGCAATGGGAACTCGACTTAATTTAAGTACTGCATATCATCCTCAAATGGACGGACAAAGTGAAAGGACGATACAAACCCTGGAAGACATGCTCCGAGCATGTGTAATTGACTTTGGTGGTAATTGGGATAGCCATTTACCATTAATTGAATTCTCCTATAACAATAGTTATCATTCGAGCATCGAAGCTGCTCCATTCGAAGCACTGTATGGACGCAAGTGCAGAACTCCCATTTGTTGGGCAGAGATAGGAGAAAGTCAGTTATCAGGCCCAGAGATTGTGCAAGAAACTACTGACAAGATATCGCAAATCAAGGAAAGACTGAAGACTGCTAGAGATCGCCAGAAAAGCTATGCGGACAATCGCCGCAAGCCGTTAGAATTCCAAGTCGGAGACAAAGTACTATTAAAAATATCTCCTTGGAAAGGAGTAGTACGATTCGGTAAGAAAGGAAAACTGAGTCCCAGATATGTTGGACCATTTCCAGTAATCCAACGAATAGGACCAGTAGCTTATCGTTTACAACTACCAGAAGAATTAGCTGGAGTACATGATGTGTTTCATGTATCCAATCTCAAGAAATGTTTATCAGACGAATCCCTGGTAGTACCTCTTCAAGATATAGAGATAAACGAAAAGCTGAAATTCGTAGAGAAACCCCTACAAATAGAAGACCGGAAGATCAAGTTTCTCAAACACAAACGACTAGTGCTAGTAAAAGTCAAATGGGAATCCAGGAGAGGACCAGAGTACACTTGGGAACTGGAATCAGAAATGAAGCGAAAGTACCCTCATCTATTTCAGTAAATCTCGAGGACGAGATTTTTCTTAAGGTGGGGAGGATGTAACAACTGTCACCAAAATCAATAATTAGGACGATAATTAGTCAATAAGAAAACCTTAATTAAGACACCCAATTAATTCTGCACTAGCCCTAAAATTTACAGAATGATCGGAATCAGGATCAGGGCCCCTAAAACTCAAGGGGGGCAAACCCTAGTTGAATAGTTATCTAAAATAAACGATGTTTAGTTCTGACTGGCCAATTTTATTGATTCACCAAGGCTAGTCCCGGGCTAGGCAGCCTACGAATTAGACTGCTTAGCTTACGGACCGTAAGGGCCAGGGCATACGGTCCGTAAGGGAGTCCCAAAAATTGCTATAAATAGCCGGCCTTGGCACTTAACTGTTGAAGTTAAAACGACGTAAAAAGCGTCTGTATACGTCGAGTTATAGCTGTTATATCACAATAAACACACACACGATCACGAGGTGCTGCTGCAATCAGGGTAATAACTCGATCGCTATTACGATTCAACGTCCGATCGATTATAACTATCCAACGATTGTCCGAGTGCTGATCAAATTGAGCTTGTACTTTGTTATTCATTGTGATTTCAACTTGAATGTTTGAGTGCTGCTCGAATTCGGACTATGCTCTGTCATCCGTTGTGAATCCATTGAATTGTTAAGTATCGCACTTGATAATAGTTGTGAGGGTTTAATCTCGTGAATTGACGTAACTGCTGAATTAGTTACTAATCCCGTTTGTGTGTGCATTGTTATTTAAATTAGGTTAGAAGGCTAATCAGTAAAGCTTATACTCTGCTCATAAATCTGCAATGTGAGTCATTCCTCTTTTATAAACTCTTTTCTCACAGTTTGTGAGTCATTCTCTTTTATCAACTGTTTTACAAAACTACAAATTATTTTCAAAGTTATAGTTACAGTGATTAAGTCTATGTAATCACCAAGTTACAGCCGGTATGTGGGGTTTTGTATACATAACTTATTTCCCGTCACACTTGGACAAACGGGTGGCCAAGGGGTGATCTGACCACAGTGACAGACACCATTGGACAAATGGGCTAGCCAATGGATGGTCGAGTGACAAATACTGTGGGTAGTTGGTTTGATATCAGAAACATTGTAATTCCCCTTAATACTGTAGATTATAACAAACGTGTCGTTTTCAGTAAAATGAATGATTCACTCAGTATTTCCCCGCTGACAAAACCTTTTTCAAACATGTTTCAGGTGATCTGGTATAAGCAAAGAAAAGTGCCGTGGAGCACTCCCAGCTTAGAAAAGTGGCTCAATGTAAATAAATAAATAAACATGTTTTGAAAATAAAGATTTCCCTGAGAAATCACATTATTGTAAATTTCGGGAATTTATCCCTAAAGTTATGAAACGAGCAGTTTAAATTATTAAAAGATCCTGTTTTAAAAAGACTTCCGCTGTCGCCTAAATTAAATACCACGGGATTCCTGTCCCGCGGCTCCTGAAACAGGTCAAACCGAGTCGGGGGCCGTGACATTATGAGTTCACAGTCATGCCATTCGGTTTGACCAATGCTCCTGCTGTTTTCATGGACTTAATGAATAGGGTCTGCAAGCCTTATTTGGATAAGTTCATCATCGTTTTTATTGATGATATCTTGATTTACTATAAGACGCGAGCTGATCACGAGCAACATCTTCGTCTTACTCTGGAACTCCTAAAGAAAGAGCAACTTTTTGCCAAGTGCTCCAAGTGTGAATTTTGGCTTAAGAAAGTTCAATTTCTGGGAAATATTGTCAACGAACAAGGTATTCATGTAGATCCCTCCAAGATTAGTGCGATTAAGGATTGGGATACGCCTACTACTCCTACTGAGGTTCGTTCTTTTCTTGGTCTTGCGGGTTATTACCGTCGCTTCATCGAGAACTTCTCAAAGATTGTAGTTCCTCTGACTGCTCTAACTCAGAAGAACAAACCCTTTGAATGGGGTTCTAAGCAAGAAGAAGCGTTTCAGACCTTGAAGCAGAAGCTTTGTAATGCACCTATTCTGACGTTGCCTGAGGGCAATGATGATTTTGTCGTTTACTGTGATGCATCGAAATTGGGTCTTGGCTGCGTTCTGATGCAAAGGAATAAAGTCATAGCCTATGCTGTGACAATTGGCAAATAACTGGTAATTCCGTACAATCTAATCACTATTTATATTTCTTAATCTCATGCATTTAGCGTAATTTAATTACGTAACAGTGTCGTTAACTGGATAACAGTGTTAGGACAAGAAAACAAAGCTAAAACATATGTTGGTTTTAGTCGTAAGGCGAAACCAAACAAACAATGTCCTAAAAGTGTTGGTAAAAAGTGCTGCGTTGCACTATTCACGGTTACACTATTCATGCCAGCAAACCGTGAAATCAGACCCAAACACTGAAAAACGTCACTCGGATAACATAACTGAGTCCATTTACATAAAAAAAACACTAATGAGAAAACATATCTTGCAAAAATCTAGGACTTTCCGGTATAACGCCCTAATTGCAAAAATGTCCATTTTGGCTTAAAATATAGCATTTTAACGCGTCCGAACCTATAACAAAGCATTTCCGGGACTTCGGAATAATGTCAATTGATGAAAAATATACTAAAACAATAAGATGATATCAACGGAATGTTCATAATCGCAAGTCCTGGCGTTACGTCGCTATGCACTAAACTAGTCCGTTAGCGACTCGACGAACTAGTAGGCGACATTTTTGGTCACGAAATAAGCAAACGAAGAATCTAGCGAGCTAGTTAAGCTAAATTTGGGACTCGGTATCACTTCATACAACTTTCGGATGCAAGAAAACAACTTGCGGAATTTCTTGTCGGTACGACATAAAAGTACCGTAAACGAGCCGACGACGAAACGAAAAGCGTTCTAAGCATCAAGACATAATTTTTACTAGTTTGGGGAACTAGTTAATAATAATTTTAATTCTAGAACCTTAATTACCCTCTAATGGTGTGATTTAAACCCTAATCACCCTACACCTCTTATTTACTTAAATATCTAGTTCTTTAATCAATTTAAGAAAAAATAAAATCTCATATTACCCCCCTTCTCATGTTGGACGTTCATGGTGGGCCCTTGGCCTCACCATACTTGTGTGAATTTATAAGATAAGAAAGCATGGTCTTGATGGTAGTTGTTGTTGAAATAAGTTACAACACCATACTTTTGAAATTCTACCATCATACTTATCCTTTTTTTTACTAACTTTGAAAGATCAAAAACTTCTCTCAAACACCCCTTGGTTCACGGCAGCCAAAGTCCCCCCATTCAACACACCTTCAAGCTTCAATTAACACTCCATTTTACACTAAATTAAACCTTACAAGATCATCTAAACATGGAGTATACATGAAGAACCATTAGGAGCTTTCTTGGGGGCTTATCTTTCCTCTAATCTTTCTTATTTAGCTTGTGCACTTTGTGAGTCTTCTAAACACAAGTTTTATGCTTCTTATTACTAGTTAATCATAGAAGTACAAGTTGATGATCTTGAAATTAAAGATAAACATAACCAAAAACCCTAATCTCAAACATAACAAACACTAAATATAACTATATTATGCGTTGATTTATTAGATTTGTGATAGCTAGTTAGTCTAATCTTGTTGTTTATGTTGATCATGTTAGAACAAGTTGTGTAAAAAAAATGGGATTATGATGATCTCGATGCTTATATATTGTAGTAATTTATAAGCATGTTACTCTTGCCATGTTAAACTTGAAAATATGATTTAAACACGATTATGTTTAAATCATGCAAGATCATCATCCCTAAAATCATGAGCTTTACATGTGTATATAAGTTTTATTATGGTTCTTGAAATATTAAAAATGTAGTGAACATGAAACTTGACTTTTAAAAATTAGTAAACTTGGTATTAATGTATATAAAAAAAGTAGACATATAAAGATTGTTATAAAAAAAAGGGTGATATATAAAAGTCTTTGTATTTTACTAACTTGGAATATATATATATATATATATATATGTTAAAAGCTCATGAAAGAATGAAAGCATGTGCGATTATTACTTAAAAAAAATGGTTTTTGGTAAAGCTTAACAACTTGGTGACGATTTGGAAATTGATTGTGATTGTTGTTTAAACACGTTTTTATAACGTGGGAAACGTCATAGTTTTAGGGGAAACTATGGCGAATTTTTCTAAAAATCTAATTGCGATTAAAGAGGGGATTAAAGGGTGATTAACAATGTTAAACGCGATTAATGGTTTTAAAAGTCATTATGGAAGCTTTCATGAAAATGGTTAAATCTTAAATGGTAAAGTGTTCTTGGGAACTAAAACATGTATTTTCACAAAAGTGAAAATAATAACCATACATACATACATATATATATATATATATATATATATATATATATATATATATATTTGGGCAAAAATTATATATATTTTGGAAAACTCATTAAGTATAATTATTATGTGCTATGTGTATGTATTTAGATACACTTAGGGTGATCAAAATAATACACCCCAGATTACAATAAATTCTTGTGTGAAACAAGTATAAAATGACACAAATATACATATACATGTTTCTTTAACATTCCAATGAAATGCTATTATAACGGATGAATGAACGAAATGGTCGAAACAGTAATACATAACACTCGACGGCGATAAAACGAGCGTATCGTCACCGCAGGAAACTACTACGACATTTGGGCGACTCTTCGACGCGGAAATATACCTATCAAGCCACTACGACGACACGTCTAAAAATAAGATATTTTTAGAACGATTAACGAATACAAATATATACAACCGATAACAAAATCCGGAAAGTTGAAAATCTATAAAATTACTAAGTATTTATTTTAGGACATGAACATATTTAAAAGTCCTATACTTAGTAAAATTTGGATAAAAATGCAAGATTATTAATGGACTCACAAAAACTGATTATGGGCATGGCCCAATAACAATAAATCATGGGCTAGAGCCCAATAGCAAGAATTCATGGGCAAGGGCCCAATAACAATAAATCATGGGCTAGAGCCCAATAACATAGATGACATGGGCTTGGCCCAATGACATGGGCTCGGCCCAATAACATGAGCAAAGGCTCAATAACATGCGTGCGCGACACGAGGACATGTGAACGGCGAAGCCGGGTCACACATAAGTCAATACACATAGAATACATGAAAACACTTATGAATTCAATATATATAACAATTGAGCGAATAAACTACCAACGCTTTAAAAATACAAAGTTGTTCCAAAGATGACAAATGAGAACACAATAAGAATTCAAGATGAACAACTTGTACGAGGTCCGAAAGACCTAGTGTCTAACGAGATTAGTACACATGTAGGTTATTGACACGTACGGACGCTCACTTCGATATCATAGTACACGGAACACAAACTTGTGAGTTCATGTCCCTCCTTTCACTGATTTCAATGTTTTGTTTTCAAAAACATCGAGGGGAAATACATGCTAAAACTATTGGTATGTTAGTTACGGAGTAGAAGATAACATGATCAATGTGCATAAGTAGGACGATAACATTAATAACCATTAATCACATAGTGACCAAGGTGCAAAAGGTGTAGATTTATTGGGCTTGAGGCACGCCCCACTCCTAGTTGTTAACCGTGGAGTGCTTTTGTGATCCCAAATGATAACAAAGTGTTCTCGGTTTGGTTATTTGCTTATGGTGCATTATGTCAGGGGGCTCGCTACCCACTGATAGATCCTTAACAGACTCCTTGAATAAATCAGAACATACCATGATTACAAGATAACATTTATGAGTTTTCATATGATAACAATTACTGCATGAACTCGCTCAACTTTTTGTTGACTTTTTTAAAACTACATGTATTTCAGGAAACAGGTCTTGAGCCGGTGATACACGATTGGACGCAATGATTACCTTTCTTACGTCACACACAATACGCTTCCGCTACTAGCAGGGTGTGACAGATTGGTATCAGAGCTCCGATTGTAGTGAACCGGGGACAAACTTTTATAAAGTTTGGTCTACAATCACCAAGGGCTCTCACATGAAAACAAAGTTGATAACATTACAAAGATGATTTAAAAAAAAATATGACAAAATGACAAAAGGTTTTCATTGTGTCACTATAACATGAGGATCTATCACGCGAGCTCAATCGTAAGTAACAAAGAAGGATCAATACATGGTTGGTCTTTGAGGAATAGACTTGAAAACATTAGGAAGTACATGTGAAACATGAGAACAAAAATAACATGAGATTTAGTGATTATATATATAATGTATTTATATATGTGTTGTACGGAATATTTGCCAAGAATGAAAATACCTTCGACTATGAATTCTATTTTTACACTTGACTCACGTGATGAGAATGATGACCTCGCGTCTATTACGAAGCTTATGGCGGTCGTGGTCCCTAAGCGAGACCCTAAAGCATTGATCCCGTGGAAGATGGTTGTTTTCCCTCGGATGGTATATGTCCGGCTTCGGTAGTGACGACGAGGCAGGGGTGGCGGGCTTGGACAACAACTCTACTAGTGGGACGAGGTCCCTGAGGCTCATACTAATTGATGACACTCTCGTCCAGAAAAGGAAGATGAAGTACTCATCTTAAAGTTGCCCCTCCAATTGCTATTGTTACGGATTCTCTATATTTCTATTCTGTCTTACGTTGTGCCCTTTCACGAGTAATGACAAGGGGCATTGGCATGTGGACCAACACGAAGGTCCCTTCTATGTTGAAGGTATGTAGACAATAGACTCCTCTCTCTGACTGTTCGTCTGCTTTGAACGAGAGACACTGGGGTGACCATGCAAGGCAATTTATTATTACGGGGGCCCACGTAATAACAACTTGTAGTGCATGGGAATCCTGGTGGACTCTGCGGGTCAAACCAAGAGATCACTATGCATTCGAAGTTCTTAAGTTGTTCAAATTCTATCTAGTAGAACACTAACCGGAATGGTTACTATAACACTCTACGATACAGGAAGACTACACGTATTGTTTGCACTTAACATTCGATCTATAACACGAGTTGTCTGAGACTAGTCATCGAAAGCAAACAAAACTCGTTAGCCACTCATGGAGGATTTTTCCTCAACATTCTTGAAATTCTTGTACATGGGTTGGTTCTTTGGTGTCTATGACACCTTACCTTATCTTATTATCGGAGATGATTACATTAAACTTCTTCGTTTGATATTTGTCTTATTCCAAGGGGTACTATGGCATGAGCCAAGCTACAACCCTTTCATTTTATTATTCGACATCTATGGAAATTATAACAATCTTGTCGAAGCTCATGGAGCTCAAGGAGTATCAACGTATTCATCAAACGTGCTAGTGCGGCGAAGGATTTTTCCTACTTTGGGCGATCGAGATCCAGGAAGTATGGGATACACGTTGAAAAAAAATTGGAGACGACCGTTTGGTTTCTCCTCCTCAACGAATTACTTCTTTTCCCATTTAGGCACATGGCTAATACACTCAAGAGGTACTATGCATTTTGGAATGCATTTATTCATGAATATCATTGTTCAAATATACCGGAGCAACGCTGTCTTGAGGTTTCCATGACCAATCACATTCTTAATTCTTAGGCGCATGATAGGCTATATCTGTCCAAATAAAAGCCTAGACCCAATGGTACTATGTATCGGAAACAACGTGGCGTCGACAAGAAAATCTACACCTAGAAGAGGGTCAGTTAATCAGCGCCCTACTATTAAAGTTGAACTAGAGGTCATATGGAACAACATGAGGCTGTCGAGTCGACACTAGTGATGGTACCGATGGTACCGGTAGTTCAAGTGGTTCAAATCCCGATGGGACGAGAATGAGTGGCAATGCCACACTTGGAGATGCAATCACACCAGATTTTAATCCTAAGGCTTTTCCGGATTATAAGCCGCGAGACCTCATTGATAAGGAAGGTGCGGTGAGTTCTATCCGCTAGATAAAGACAAGGAAGTCAGTTAACCTTGCTAATAAATGTACTCCGAAGTAAATGTTTTGGTAAACGAATAGCCTTCTATTGAATAAGGCGTTAACTTGGTGGAATCTCCAAGTGCAAACTATAGGGAGTAATACAACAAAGAGGTTATTGTGGGAAGAACTCAAGAATCTTAAGCGAGAAGAGTATTGCTCGCTAGTGGAAAAATTACAAGTTTGGGATTGGAGCTCTAGAACTCGATCATGATTAGAGCTAATGTTGTTAGTTACCCCGACGCCTCTACAATCTGTCAAGGATTGATTGCATATTGGATAACACTCGAATGCAAACGCACTGAGCGCTACATTTGGGGTTTAGCCCTGAGATCCGAATCATGATCACATCATGTCACCCTACCTAGATTTATTTTCAAGTAACTCTCTCAGTTAGTCTCACCAAGGATGTGGTGAGGATGGGGGACTGCCCAAGGAGGGTGTTAAGAGAAAGAGAAATCCCGTGACAAGCAAAGCGAAGGCGATTACTGCCATAATCGATGCTCGCATTAATAAGTATACTAATAACTTGTCAAAATTCAGAATGAGATAGGTGAAACTTTCATCATGAGGGCACTTGCAAAAGTGACAAGAGTAGCAGTGTGGTGAGACTTGGCACAAAACAGAAACTAATGAGTTAGCTATATTTAAGAATGAACGAGGTGGTTTTTACTGTGGCGAGGAGGTCACTACGAGCATGGATGGCTAAGGATGAATCAAGCTAGTGAATAAGCAAGATTAGGGGTATGCTCTACTCTACAACCATCATGTATCAATTCTTTGGATACCAACGTCGGCTTAACTTAGTGTCTTTAGATACTAAGCATATACACGAATTAGAGTCATGTAGATTAAACATGTCTTGCTCTATCAAGTTAGCTAATGAGGAATTAGCGAAGTCATGTGAAGTCATTAAGGGTCACCGATACGTTCCTATCAACTGACCCGTTGCATCCGTGTTGTTTAACATCGGTGTCGGTATTAGCTTCATCCCCATAAAACTCAAAGTATGCTTGGCCGAGTCAAGTAAACAAGACGTCCTCCCATTCAATAGGATTGACCAATGGCAAATTAGTCAAGTCAGGAAAGACATCAAAGGATGCACACTCGAACTTGGAGCACGAAAGTTCAGTAACAACTTTTCACTCATTCAATTAGGTTTTTACGACTTAACTTCTGGCATAGACTGGTTAGCCGACAACCGAGCAGATGTAGTTGTGCTGCGAAAACTATTATTCTTTTTCCCCCTGTCCGACGATAGAACATCTTTTGATGCACGGAGAGAAACACGACACACGGCTGCTGACCAACAACTGTATGAAGGCTCGGAAGAGTCTGAGAACAGGATGCATCGCCTTTCTTGTCCATGTGGTCAACAAGAAGGCCGAGTAGCGCAAGGTGGAGGACATCCCTGTGGTAATAGAATACCCTGAAGTCTTTCCAAAAGACTTGCCCGGACTACCTCTGCAGCGACAAGTCGAATTCAATATCGATCTTGTGCCAGGAGCTGCACCGGTGGCGAAAGCTTCATATAGACTCACACCCTCGGAGATGCAGGAATTATCTACTCAGCTTCAGGAATTGTTTGACAAAGGATTCAATAGACCGAGTTTCTCACCTTGGGGAGCTATGGTGCTATTTGTCAAGAAGAAAGACGGAACCTTTCGGATGTGTATAGATTACCGAGGGTCGATGCCTTGTTCGATCAATTACAAGGTTCCAGCCTTTATTCCAAGATTGATCTAAGATTCGGATATCATCAGCTGAGGATTCAAGAGGAAAGCATTACTAAGACCGCGTTTAGGACTCGCTATGGGCATTACGAGTTCCTTGTTATGCCTTTCGGCTTAACAAATGCCCCTGTCGTGTTCATGGATTTGATGAACCGGGTATGTAAGCCATACCTCGACAGGTTCGTGATCATATTCATTAAGGACATATTAATATATTTATGAACCGAGGTAGAACATGTACAACATTTGAGAACTATTCCGAAGCTTCTTAAGAAAGAACAATTATATGTCAAATTCCCGAAATACGAATTTTGGATTCGCGAGGTACAATTTCTTGGTCACGTGGTGAACAAGAACGGAATACATGTTGACCCAGCTAAGATAGAAAACATAAAGAACTGGAACGCCCCAAAGACCCCAACTGAAGTAAGACAATTTCTGGGATTAGTGGGATATCATCGGAGATTCATTGAGAAATTCTCTAAAAATTTCTCAACCGCTAACCTCTCTTACGCAAAAGGATAAAAAGTTCGATTGGGGTGAAAGACAAGAAATGGCATTCCAAACGCTCAAAGATAAACTATGCCAAGCGCCAATCTTATCACTCCCCGACGGCACCGATGACTTTGTGGTGTATTGTGATGCATCGCATCAAGACTTGGGTTGCTTGTTAATGCAACATGAAAAAGTCATCGCATACGCGTCACGACAGTTAAAAGTTCACGAAAAGAACTATACCACTCATGCCCTAGAGTTGGGCGCAGTGGTATTCGCTTTAATGATTTGGCGTCACTATCTCTATGGTACTATGTGTACCATATTCACAGACCATAAAAGTCTTCAACATATATTCAATCAAAAAGAATTAAACATGCGCCAGCGGCGATGGGTAGAATTGTTGAATGACTATGACTGTGAAATCAAGTACCATCCGGGCAAAGCAAATGTTGTGGCGGATACTTTGAGCCGGAAAGAACGAGTCAAAACTTTACGAGTACGAGCTTTAGAGTTAACCATTCAGATGAAATTCACTACTCGTGTGCGCGATGCATAATTAGAAGCTCTAAAGCCGGAGAACATTCAAGCAGAATCCTTGCGAGGATTAGTGAAACGACTAGAAGAGATCAAAGATGGTACAAGGTACTTCATGGGAAGAATCTGGATTCCTTACTTTGGCGGATTGCTAGACTTAGTGTTGGATGAAGCACATAAGTCAAAATATTCAATACATCCCAGATCTGATAAGATGTATCAGGATGTAAAGGAATATTACTGGTGGCCTAATCTCAAAGGAGATAGTGCGACCTACGTTGGGAAATGCCTAACTTGTGCAAAGGTCAAGGCCGAGTATCAAAAGCCATTTGGACTATTACAACAACCCGAGATTCCCGTTTGGAAATGGGAACATATAACAATGGATTTCATTACAGGACTCCCACGGACCTCTAGAGGTCATGACATGATTTGGGTTATCGTCGATCGATTAACCAAGTCAGCTCACTTCTTGCCAACTCGCGAGAAAGACAGTACAGAGAAGTTAGCTGAGCTTTATCTCAAAGGAATAATAGCACGTCAAGGAGTACCTATTTCAATAATCTTGGATCGCGATGGTCGCTTTGTGTCAAGAATATGGCAACCATTTCAGGAATCGCTTGGATCTCGTCTGGATCTAAGCACATCATTTCATCCGCAAATCGATGGACAAAGCGAACGAACCATCCAAACGTTGGAGGACGTGCTTCGCGCCTGTGTGATGGTTTGGGCGGAAACTGGGATACTCATTTACCGCTGGTGGAGTTTTCCTTATAATAAAAGTTATCACACAAGCATCAAAGTCGCCCCATACGAAGCACTATACGGACGGAAGTGCCGATCACCGCTGTGTTGGGCGGAAGTCGGAGACAAATAACTCATTGGCCCTGAACTAGTCCAAGAGACTACGAACAAGATAGCAAAGATACGAGACCGTATCAAAGCGGCTCGTGACAGACAAAAGAGCTACGCGGACAGAAGACATATGCCATTATCCTTCGAGGTCGGAGACAAAGTCTTACTGAAAGTCTCGCCTTGGAAAGGCGTAGCTAGAGTCGGGAAACGCGGAAAACTAAACCCGAGATACATTGGGCCATTTGAGATTCTAGAAAGGATCGGTACCGTTGCGTACAAGTTGAAACTGCCAGAAGAACTCAGTAACGTACACGACACATTTCATGTGTCAAATCTCAAGAAAAGTCCGACCGTTGATACAGTTATCATTCCAGCGGATGAAATTCATGTAGACGACACGCTCCAGTTTACCGAAGAACCCGTAGAGGTTATGGACCGGAAGGTCCACAAGACAAGGAGAAGTAATATCGAACTAGTCAAGGTCCGCTGGAATTCACGTCACGGACCCGAGTACACATAGGAACGTGAAGATCAGATTAAGGCAAAATATCCCCACCTGTTTAAGAAGACTCCTGCAAAGGATGGCTCAACTTGAATTTCGGGACGAAATTCTTTTTAACAGGGGGAGAATGTGACAATTGGCAAATAACTGGTAATTCCGTACAATCTAATCACTATTTATATTTCTTAATCTCATGCATTTAGCCTAATTTAATTACGTAACAGTGTCGTTAACTGGATAACAGTGTTAGGACAAGAAAACAAAGCTAAAACATATGTTGGTTTTAGTCGTAAGGCGAAACCAAACAAACAATGTCCTAAAAGTGTTGGTAAAAAGTGCTGCGTGCACTATTCACGGTTACACTATTCATGCCAGCAAACCGTGAAATCAGACCGAAACACTGAAAAACGACACTCGGATAACATAACTGAGTCCATTTACATAAGAAAACACTAATGAGAAAACATATCTTGCAAAAATCTAGGACTTTCCGGTATAACGCCCTAATTGCAAAAATGTCCATTTTGGCTTAAAATATAGCATTTTAACGCGTCTGAACCTATAACAAAGCATTTCTGGGACTTCGGAATAATGTCAATTGATGAAAAATATACTAAAACAATAAGATGATATCAACGGAATGTTCATAATCGCAAGTCCTGGCGTTACGTCGCTATGCACTAAACTAGTCCATTAGCGACTCGACGAACTAGTACGCGACATTTTTGGTCACGAAATAAGCAAACGAAGAATCTAGCGAGCTAGTTAAGCTAAATTTGGGACTCGGAATCACTTCATACAACTTTCGGATGCAATTGGCAAATAACTGGTAATTCCGTACAATCTAATCACTATTTATATTTTTTAATCTCATGCATTTAGCGTAATTTAATTACGTAACAGTGTCGTTAACTGGATAACAGTGTTAGGACAAGAAAACAAAGCTAAAACATATGTTGGTTTTAGTCGTAAGGCGAAACCAAACAAACAATGTCCTAAAAGTGTTGGTAAAAAGTGCTGCGTGCACTATTCACGGTTACACTATTCATGCTAGCAAACCGTGAAATCAGACCCAAACACTGAAAAACGTCACTCGGATAACATAGCTGAGTCCATTTACATAAGAAAACACTAATGAGAAAACATATCTTGCAAAAATCTAGGACTTTCCGGTATAACGCCCTAATTGCAAAAATGTCCATTTTGGCTTAAAATATAGCATTTTAACGCGTCCGAACCTATAACAAAGCATTTCCGGGACTTCGGAATAATGTCAATTGATGAAAAATATACTAAAACAATAAGATAATATCAAAGGAATGTTCATAATCGCAAGTCCTGGCGTTACGTCGCTATGCACTAAACTAGTCCGTTAGCGACTCGACGAACTAGTACGCGACATTTTTGGTCACGAAATAAGCAAACGAAGAATCTAGCGAGCTAGTTAAGCTAAATTTGGGACTCGGAATCACTTCATACAACTTTCGGATGCAATTGGCAAATAAATGGTAATTCCGTACAATCTAATCACTATTTATATTTCTTAATCTCATGCATTTAGCGTAATTTAATTACGTAACAGTGTCGTTAACTGGATAACAGTGTTAGGACAAGAAAACAAAGCTAAAACATATGTTGGTTTTAGTCGTAAGGCGAAACCAAACAAACAATGTCCTAAAAGTGTTGGTAAAAAGTGTTGCGTGCACTATTCACGGTTACACTATTCATGCTAGCAAACCGTGAAATCAGACCCAAACACTGAAAAACGTCACTCGGATAACATAACTGAGTCCATTTACATAAGAAAACACTAATGAGAAAACATATCTTGCAAAAATCTAGGACTTTCCGGTATAACGCCCTAATTGCAAAAATGTCCATTTTGGCTTAAAATATAGCATTTTAACGCGTCCGAACCTATAACAAAGCATTTCCGGGACTTCGGAATAATGTCAATTGATGAAAAATATACTAAAACAATAAGATGATATCAACGGAATGTTCATAATCGCAAGTCCTGGCGTTACGTCGCTATGCACTAAACTAGTCCGTTAGCGACTCGACGAACTAGTAGGCGACATTTTTGGTCACGAAATAAGGAAACGAAGAATCTAGCAAGCTAGTTAAGCTAAATTTGGGACTCGGAATCACTTCATACAACTTTCGGATGCAAGAAAACAACTTGCGGAATTTCTTGTCGGTACGACATAAAAGTACCGTAAACGAGCCGACGACGAAACGAAAAGCGTTCTAAGCATCAAGACATAATTTTTACTAGTTTGGGGAACTAGTTAATAATAATTTTAATTCTAGAACCTTAATTACCCTCTAATGGTGTGATTTAAACCCTAATCACCCTACACCTCTTATTTACTTAAATATCTAGTTCTTTAATCAATTTAAAAAAAAATAAAATCTCATGTTACCCCCCATCTCATGTTGGACGTTCATGGTGGGCCCTTGGCCTCACCATACTTGTGTGAATTTATAAGATAAGAAAGCATGGTCTTGATGGTAGTTGTTGTTGAAATAAGTTACAACACCATACTTTTGAAATTCTACCATCATACTTATCCTTTTTTTTACTAACTTTGAAAGACCAAAAACTTCTCTCAAACACCCCTTGGTTCACGGCAGCCAAAGTCCCCCCATTCAACACACCTTCAAGCTTCAATTAACACTCCATTTTACTCTAAATTAAACCTTACAAGATCATCTAAACATGGAGTATACATGAAGAACCATTAGGAGCTTTCTTGGGGGCTTATCTTTCCTCTAATCTTTCTTATTTAGCTTGTGCACTTTGTGAGTCTTCTAAACACAAGTTTTATGCTTCTTATTACTAGTTAATCATAGAAGTACAAGTTGATGATCTTGAAATTAAAGATAAACATAACCAAAAACCCTAATCTCAAACATAACAAACACTAAATATAACTATATTATGCGTTGATTTATTAGATTTGTGATAGCTAGTTAGTCTAATCTTGTTGTTTATGTTGATCATGTTAGAACAAGTTGTGTAAAAAAAATGGGATTATGATGATCTCGATGCTTATATATTGTAGTAATTTATAAGCATGTTACTCTTGCCATGTTAAACTTGAAAATATGATTTAAACACGATTATGTTTAAATCATGCAAGATCATCATCCCTAAAATCATGAGCTTTACATGTGTATATAACTTTTATTATGGTTCTTGAAATATTAAAAATGTAGTGAACATGAAACTTGACTTTTAAAAATTAGTAAACTTGGTATTAATGTATATAAAAAAGTGGACATATAAAGATTGTTATAAAAAAAAGGGTGATATATAAAAGTCTTTGTATTTTACTAACTTGGAAAATATATATATATATATATATATATATGTTAAAAGCTCATGAAAGAATGAAAGCATGTGCGATTATTACTTAAAAAAAAGGTTTTTGGTAAAGCTTAACAACTTGGTGACGATTTGGAAATTGATTGTGATTGTTGTTTAAACACGTTTTTATAACGTGGGAAACGTCATAGTTTTAGGGGAAACTATGGCGAATTTTTCTAAAAATCTAATCGCGATTAAAGAGGGGATTAAAGGGTGATTAACAATGTTAAACGCGATTAATGGTTTTAAAAGTCATTATGGAAGCTTTCATGAAAATGGTTAAATCTTAAATGGTAAAGTGTTCTTGGGAACTAAAACATGTATTTTCACAAAAGTGAAAATAATAACCATATATATATATATATATGTATATATATATATATATATATATATATATATATATATATATATATATATATATTTTTGGGCAAAAATTATATATATTTTGGAAAACTCATTAAGTATAATTATTATGTGCTATGTGTATGTATTTAGATACACTTAGGGTGATCAAAATAATACACCCCAGATTACAATAAATACTTGTGTGAAACAAGTATAAAATGACACAAATATACATATACATGTTTCTTTAACATTCCAATGAAATGCTATTAAAACGGATGAATGAACGAAATGGTCGAAACAGTAATACATAACACTCGACGGCGATAAAACGAGCGTATCGTCACCGCAGGAAACTACTACGACATTTGGGCGACTCTTCGACGCGGAAATATACCTATCAAGCCACTACGACGACACGTCTAAAAATAAGATATTTTTAGAACGCTTAACGAATACAAATATATACTACCGATAACAAAATCCGGAAAGTTGAAAATCTATAAAATTACTAAGTATTTATTTTAGGACATGAACATATTTAAAAGTCCTATACTTAGTAAAATTTGGATAAAAATGCAAGATTATTAATGGACTCACAAAAACTGATTATGGGCATGGCCCAATAACAATAAATCATGGGCTAGAGCCCAATAGCAAGAATTCATGGGCAAGGGCCCAATAACAATAAATCATGGGCTAGAGCCCAATAACATAGATGACATGGGCTCGGCCCAATGACATGGGCTCGGCCCAATAACATGAGCAAAGGCTCAATAACATGCGTGCGCGACACGAGGACATGTGAAGGGTGAAGCCGGGTCACACATAAGTCAATACACATAGAATACATGAAAACACTTATGAATTCAATATATATAACAATTGAGCGAATAAACTACCAACGCTTTAAAAATACAAAGTTGTTCCAAAGATGACAAATGAGAACACAATAAGAATTCAAGATGAACAACTTGTACGAGGTCCGAAAGACCTAGTGTCTAACGAGATTAGTACACATGTAGGTTATTGACACGTACTGTGACAACCCTCTCAAAACCAGGTATCCGTACGACCTAATTAATTATTAATTGTTGCCTAATCACTGTGCTTTACTGAGTTTGCTGATAAACTGCTACTTGATTTCTGATAATTGTACATATCTGCATCATACTTTGATTTCCGTCACTACATTATTTACATGCTGAACTCTAGTGACAAACTTGATGCACAAAAAGCACAGTAGCACTAAACGGATACACAGTGAACATGCTGATATAGCCAGCATCAGGCAAACACTGCCTCTAAAGGCCTGAATGAGCCAGAATTATTTTATTACACCCATAGTGTGTGTAAGGATACAAGGGTTGTATGATTACGTCTCTAGGAATAAGATATAGAGATTTGGATGTGCCTAAAACATACTTTAAGCACGAAACACAGCACTTTTATCAACACACTAGCTTCTAGTTAAATAATAAAGTGCCAAAATGTGAGGAATTATTCCCGACACTTTGCAGAATAAATTGTGTCGCTAAAAATATTATTTATGACGCTTAACGGATATCTTAAGCACTTTAACGGATTACTATCCAACCGAACAACCGGACAATACCCGGAACATAAAAATATTGCCAAAATTAATATTGGTACTTTTCTGAGCCAGTTAGGGTCCCTGATTACCCTAACACCCGCTTCTAATGCACTAAAACAACTAACGGGGTTAGACCTTAAAGTTAACGCACTTAACCAAACTGAACCGTAACTAAACGATTGGAAACGAACCGAGTACCATTACATCCCAATGGGATCGGCCAACTAGTGGGCCCCGGGAGAGTACGTCCTTTATAATATTAAATTAGATTACGCGAAGAACGAGGCACATTTTTCTATAAAAACCCTCACCTCTCACACACAAACACACACACACTTCACCTCACTCTCTCTCCCTCTCCCCTTGCTCCTCTCGGCCGTGAGCCACCCCACCCCCACATCCATTGTCGGTTCGAGTCTTGCAAGTTCCAAGTATACTCAAGTGTTGGTGGTTACGTACAACGGAGCTCGGAACAAACGGAACGCGAAGGACCTCTACCGTTTGCTATTATCCACGCAGTTTTCGACTAGTTTCTTCCCTAGCCCCGAGCTAGAGGTATAACGTTTAAAACTCATTTTTGGTCATGTCTAAAGTGGTTAAAAGGATATTTGTCGGTTGAATGTCGGTAACCCGCTAAAAGAAACTTTAAAGTTTACTAAAACATGAATATCGTTGGATAAAAGCTCAAAACGCGTGTAAATGTCGTAGTATTTGAATATGTTGGTTAAAATGGCCCGATCTATGATATGGTGGCTCTTATCATCGTTTAACCCGACTTTGTTAAGATCCCGAATCTTGACATGCACTAGATGCCAGCGGTTCAAGGGTTAAAAGGTGAAACTCCACCATACGAGAAACATGAACTTGTATAAAAGTGTTTTAACATGAAAAATAGTATTTAAAACAAGCCGATCTACGTATGTACAAGTGGTATATTCGTAGGACCGGGTGTCGAGAAATCATGTTTTTATAAAAGTGGATAAAGTGTTAACAAATATGATTTTTATAAACTACAAGTATAGAAACACTTGTAGAATGAAAGATCCGACAAAATAACAATTTTCACAAAAATTGTCGGGAAGTTGTAAGAAGTAAGTTGTTCCAAAAACGGGGTTTTTGCAAGACTAAGTTATGTTATATATAGATCCACTAAATGTAACGAGATCTACACCGTAGTTTTTGTAAAAACTACAAGTTCATGAAAACGATGCAATTTTACTAACTAATCTTCTATTTGAAGTATTAAAGATTGATTCGGTTGATTTGATAAATTGTTGAGATGATTTTGTAAAAGAAAATGATACGCTTGAAAGCGTGGCCACCTCCAGTTACAGGGGAAACTCTGGCGAAATTTTCTAAAAATCTAACACTTAGAATTATTTACAAGTGTTAGACTACTTTGACATGTTTTCAAAAATATTTCGCCACAACTTTATTTATAAATAATCGGAGGTGGGATTTTCACAAAAATAAACGAGATAAGTATATATTCGGTAAATATATTTTGCCACCTCACTGTTTATGATTATTTTGTGAAAATGTATAAATATTATTTTTAGAGTAAAAATAATATTTACTAACTTTGGCAAGCCCGAAATAATACAAACGCTTGTACGTCAAGAATATAACTTACAACGGTGATTATCGTTACCACTTAATCGTTAAAACGTAACTTACGCTTTATTCGGAAATATTCATAAGCGCATGTGTTATTTTGGGAAAGTATTATAAGGAAATATATTGTTTTTGAGAAAAATAAATGTATTTTGGAATAAGAAATAAAATATATTAAGTGGGACTTAATAAAATGATATAATTACACATGTATTAATTCCCCCATCCTTGGGAAGGAGAATACGTTATCAAGTATACACACGGAGCGGTTGTCTAACCGTTTCCCAAAAATATAAACTATGAAGATAAAGCACGGCCATCCGTCTAATAGAATTAGCACATGTAGGTCGTTGCGCAGCACCTGGATATTTGGATTACTTGATATTGTGACGCATTCACTGTGAGTTCATGTCCCCCTTTTCTTCTCTTAACTGTTTTCAGTTTTATAAACTGCGGGGGTGAAATACATGTTACAATGATTATGAATATGTTATACATGGTATGGTTAGCATAAGGAGGGTTATTACTTAGATCATGTGAGTGGGTAGGCAGAAACTTGAGGCCATTAATCCTCGTTGAGGACCGAGGGACAGGAGCGGTAGATCTATCTGGGTGTAGCGAGCCCAGCCCCAGGTCCAGCTGAACGGACCTCGGGGTGACTTAGTGCCCGACGCATAAATCCGCTAGGTTTGAGTCATCCCTACTTGCACTTCACACATATCAGTGGACTTGCAACCCATTGGTGATCTCTTTTATTTCCTTATTTGCTACATACCAGGTTTTTGATAAAGATAAAGGTTTATATACTCACTTTTGCATGAACTCGCTCAACATTATTGTTGATTTTTCAACTTACATGTATTTCAGGAAATTAACGATCAGGCGCGGTATGGCTTGTTTTCCGCTGCATAAGTCACCAGGGTCATCCAAGGTTCGGGGAATGTGACTCTTTCCTGGACAAGTCACAATCCTTGAATCACGTTTATGTTATGTTTGTGGTTGTAATGTTTAGACAAAGTTATGGTTGTTGGGTGTTAACCCGTTAAGTCGATGTTTTGATTTTTATTATCAATGGATGATCTTGCATATTTTAAATTCATATAGCTTTGTTATGATTAAGCTATGGTATTAAGAAGTCACACCAAATTAACCACGCTTCCGCAAAGCCAGGGTGTGACAGCTTGGTATCAGAGCTCTGATCATAGCGAACTAGGATTCCTTCTCGAGTCTAGACTATGATCACTAGGGCTCTCACGAAAACATTTTCTACATACCACTTAAGTCCAGATCCAAAACGTTTTTACAAACAAATGTTGAGCACATTTCATTTATTCATTATTAGGCTCAGTCCTGGAGACTGAGGCTCGGTCTTGGAGGCCGAGGCTCGATCTTAGAGATCGAGGTAGATGTTATTTATGTTAGGCTCAGTCTTGGAGGCTGAGGCTCGGTCTTGGAGGCCGAGGCTCGATCTTAGAGATCGAGGTAGATGTTTGTTGTTTTAGGCTCGGTCTTGGAGGCCGAGGCTCGATCTAAGAGGTCGAGGTGGATGATAGAGCAGTCTAGGAGACTGGGAGGCTAGTGGGACTAGGAGGATTATTTGATTGTTTATTGTTGACTTACATGTTTTTATGAATATATGATTGATTATTATACGTATGTGTGTTTGTCATGCTTTCATCATGTACTAGAAAGATGGACGCTACGAATCCCATGATCATAGTATCAGACGACATAGCTTCATCGGAGCACGAGGTGTACATTTCCGATACTACCGGCACAAACAATGACGACTCTCAGCCCTTTTGCGCTGCCTAAAGTCATAGCAGAACCTACTGATGGCCATCTTGTTGGGAATTTGCCACTCGTGGTGATCCCTGTTCCTGTACCCCTTGCCGCTTATCCTGTAGTTGATATGCCCCCCCCCCCCCCCGACGTGGCCTCTGATGACGATAGCGATCTACTAGTGGAGGACCCATTCGAGGGCGAGGCCCTATTGCTGCTGGTATCAACCTACTGCTTGCGGACGCTCCTGCAGGGGAGACTTATGCCCATTTCCCTGTCCCAGACTCATTTGAGTTCCTGACATTAGCCTACTCCGTGATGGTTGATCCAGCTGATTTTGAGATAGAGTTTGTTGATCCGGAGCCAGCCGTGGCCCCTGAGCCAGGCGTTGCTCCTAACACCGCATTGGAGCATGACCCTGTTCATGCCAATGCACCCGCTGTTGCTCCTTGATTGATCATCTGCTTGGACGAGAGAAAATTTGGGGTAACTGTGCAAGACAATTTATTATTACGGGGGCCCACGTAATAACGACTTGTAGTGCACAGAAATCCTGGTTGACTCTGCGGGTCAAGCTAATGAAAACCAATATAGCAGGAAATAACTCGAACACGAATGACCAAGGCGATGAAGCCTCGAATTCATTCTACTTCAAGCAACAGGCCATTGGCGAGCCTGTGTGAAGGCTCAGAATTTATTTCCTCACCTACACATTGAATATATCTTCGTGTGAAATTGGGTGACTACATGATGGCTTATGGTGCTATGTATCTCATAGACAAATGAAATGTTGTCTAACCTGCTTCATACCACTTCGGCAAAAGAGGATGCCACCCAGGCGTGACACAAACACCAGTACGTTGCAAAGGATAGAAGCCGAGCTGCAAAACGCATCTCCCAGGCAATTGCATGACATAAAGCCCTCCGCTTTTAGCACAGCAATGGCACTAGTGGAAGTAACCTTCCAATTATCTGCACCTATGAGCAACTCCTGAATTGCAGGCCTTGAACTGCGACGGAACAGGAGGCGCCATTGCTTTCGTTCGTTGGTCTGAAAAGATTGACTCCATTCTAAGAATGACTAACGGTTCGCCCCAACAGAGTGTCACCCTTACCTCGGAGTCATTTCTGGATGGCACACTCTCAAGGTAGGACCCTCAGGTTCAGGCCCTTAGCACAGATGCTGCTTATGCACTGAGTTGGGACGAGCTCAAGGGAATGATTGAGAAGAAATGTTGTTCTAGGACTGGAACCCAGAAGCTTAAGGTGAAGTTCTGGAATTTGAAAATGGACGGACCAGAGATTTCTTAAAATGGCCAGCAATCGCACGACTTGCCTAGGGTCGTCCCCTACTAAGTCATTATTGTTGTATGACACAGTTATGTACGTGTAAGCTTTACATTGTGGTCTCGATTTGTGGTAATGCAATCGCAGCATTCTCATCATTTGTGATCTCTGATCTATGGTTTATGATCTATGACATGAGATGTTATGTGACTGATTTATTGATAACATGAGATGTTATGTGCTGATTATTGTTGAATACATACGTACATTTTATCTGCTGCGACCTAACCTATGCGAAACATCTTTTAGAAGATGCCACCAAGACGCGAAATGCGCATGCCCACCTCTGAGGCGGAACTTCAAGAGATAATTGCTGCAGCTATATCACAGCATGAGGCCCTACGCTCCGAACCTAGCAAAGGCACCTCAGAGAATGACGGTTGTTCCTACTGGCACTTCCTCAACTACAAGCCTCCGAAGTTCGACGGCACTGGGGGTGCCATAGCTTTTGTGAAATGGATTGAAAGTATGGAATCCATCTTTCGAATGAGTGGTTGTACGCCAGAACAACAAGTCCCATACGTTACTGAGTTGTTTCAAGATGGAGCTCGATTATGGTGGAATCTTCAGGTTCGAATAATGGGCCTAACTACAGCATACGCGTTAACTTGGGATGAGTTGAAAGGAATAATGCGTAAGAAGTATTGCACCCAAACAGAAACACAATGGATGGAAGGAGAATTCAAGAGTCTGATAATGGAAGGTCCGAAAATGTTGGAATACATGCAAAGACTTCATGATTTGGCACGAGTAGTTCCGTACTTGGTGGAACCAGAATTGAGGAAATTAGGACATTTCATTTGGGATTTGGCACCTCAAGTCCTGAGCTTAATGACAGCATCTACGCCACCAACAACTGTAGCTGCAAGTAAGATGGGCTTGGCACTCGTTACGGAAGCCACTAGACTAGAAAAACTTGCAAACCCTGACAGAGAGACTCAGGTAGAGTCGTCTGGAAAGAACAAAAGGAAGCTTACCGAAGATACCCGAACGAATAATGAGGATCAAAGATCTATTCGAGGTTGTTTTGACTGCGGAGACAAAGGGCATTTCAAGAAAGATTGCCCTAACAACAGACAGGCCAATGATAAGATTTACTTAGAAACTAAATCAAGACGTGCTGGGTGCAAGTATCACCATGAATGTGGATGTTGGAAGCCTAGGTGCGGGAGAAAAGGGCACAACAAGGATGGTTGTGGGATGAAGAGTCCCAGACAAGGAGAAAACCGTAACAACGCCCAAGGTGGAAGCAGGAAAGGAAATGGCCGAGTGTTAGGATGCTTCCATTGTGGGGACAATGGACATCTTAAGAGAGAATGCCCAAAGTTGAAACAAGACCGTGAAAGAACACCCAGCATCGGAGTTTGTGAAGCATGCCAGGATCCAGGCGTGATTACTGGTACGTTCTTTAGCAACCGAAACTTTGGCATCTAGTTTGTTTGATACTAGCGCCGAATATAGCTTTGTATCATTAGAATTTAAGAATATGCTTAGTTTAACCGCTAGTAAATTAAATGTTCCGTACTCGATCGAATTAGCAAATGGAAAGTTAGTAGAAGCTAATGAGGTGATTCGAGGTTGCGTAATCGAGTTGGGAAAGCGCGAGTTCGCTCTAGATCTACCACCAGCCCAGCTGGGAAGCTTCGACGTGGTAGTAGGGATGGATTGGTTATCATGTAACAAGGCCGAGATAGTTTGCCATGAGAAGGCCGTTCGCATTCCGACCGAGGATGGTGAGACCATTGTTGTTCATGGAGAGAAGCGTGAGACGCCGTTAAGAATGATTAGCTGCCTGAAAGCAAGAAAGTGTTTGCAGAAAGGATGTGTTGCTTTTCTGGCACACACCGTGGATAAAAAGGTTGCTGAGCCGAAGATCGAAGACATCCCTGCCGTGAGGGAATACCCAGAAGTCTTTCCAGAAGACTTGCCTGGCTTGCCGCCTCAGAGGCAAGTGGAGTTTCGCATCAACCTAGTTCCAGGCGCTGCGCCTGTGGCTAAGGCACCCTATAAACTTGCTCCGTCTGAGATGCAAGAGCTGTCGACACAACTTCAAGAGTTGTTAGACAAGGGTTTTATCCGACCAAGCTTCTCGCCTTGGGGAGCTCCAGTTTTGTTGGTAAAGAAGAAGGACGGTAGTTTCCGTATGTGTATTGACTACAGGGAGTTGAACAAGCTGACGATCAAGAATAGGTATCCTTTGCCAAGAATTGATGATCTGTTCGACCAACTTCAAGGTTCAAGTTTTTACTCCAAGATCGATCTTCGATCTGGATACCATCAGCTACGGATACAAGAGGAGAGTATCCCGAAGACAGCCTTCAGAACTCGTTATGGGCACTACGAGTTTCTGGTTATGCCGTTTGGGTTGACAAACGCACCTGCAGTGTTCATGGATTTGATGAACCGAGTTTGTAAGCCGTACCTGGATAAGTTTGTGATCGTATTCATCGATGATATTCTGATTTACTCAAAGACAAAGGCTGAGCACGAGCAACATCTTAGAGCTATTTTAGAGTTGCTGAAAAAGGAGCAGTTATATGCCAAGTTCTCTAAGTGTGAATTTTGGCTACGTGAGGTGCAATTTCTTGGGCACGTGGTGAATGGAGATGGAATTCACGTGGATCCCACCAAGATCGAAGCGATCAAGAATTGGGAAACGCCAAAAACGCCAACCAAGATTCGGCAATTCTTGGGTTTGGCTGGCTATTATCGAAGGTTCATTGAGGATTTTTTTTAAAGATCGCTCAACCATTAACACTCCTCACGCAAAAAGATAAAAAGTTTGATTGGGGAATCAAACAGGATGAAGCATTTCAAGTGTTGAAGGATAAGCTTTGTAACGCGCCAATCTTAGCTCTACCGGAAGGTACCGACGATTTCGTGGTATACTGCGACGCATCGCGTCAAGGATTGGGTTGTGTGTCGATGCAACGCCAAAAGGTTATTGCCTACGCATCACGCCAACTGAAGGTGCATGAAAAGAACTATACCACGCATGATTTGGAGCTAGGCGCAGTGGTTTTTGCTTTGAAGATTTGGAGACACTACCTTTACGGTACAAGTGTATGATCTTTACAGATCACAAGAGCCTCCAGCATATATTCAACCAGAAGGAGTTGAATATGAGGCAATGACGATGGGTCGAGTTGTTGAACGACCACGACTGCGAGATCAAGTATCATCCAGGGAAGGCGAATGTAGTCGCCGATGCCCTAAGTCGTAAAGAGAGAATCAAACCCATAAGGGTTAGGGCTATGGAAACGATTATTCAAACCGATCTTTCCTCGCGCATTCGTGCAGCACAGAAGGAAGCTCTCAAGGAAAGAAACCTTGCAGAAGAATATCTCCGTGGGATGGAGAAGATATTGGTGCCAAACAGGGAAGGAACGTTATGTTTTGAGAAAAGGATTTGGGTTCCTCTGTTTGGTGGTGTAAGAGAAGTTATCTTTGATGAAGCCCACAAGTCACGGTACTCTATCCACCCTGGAGCGGATAAGATGTACCAGGATCTTAAAGATTATTACTGGTGGCCTAGGATGAAGGGCGATGTTGCTATATACGTGAGCAAATGTTTAACTTGCGCCAAGGTCAAGGCAGAATACCAGAAGCCTTCGGGACTTCTGCAGCAACCAAAAAATTCCCCAATGGAAGTGGGAAGAAATCTCCATGAATTTTATTACAAAGTTGCCAAGAACGCCAAAAGGCCATGACACTATCTGGGTGATAGTGGATCGATTGACGAAGTCAGCACACTTCTTGCCTATCCGCGAGAAGGATCATACAAGCAAATTGGCTGAAATTTACATGAGAGAAATTGTCACTCGCCATGGAGTACCTCTCTCGATTATTTCTGATGGAGACGGAAGGTTCGTATCGAGGATATGGCAATCCTTCCAGGAAGCTTTTGGTTCAAAGCTGAATATGAGCACCGCGTTTCACCCGCAGACCGACGTGTGACAACTCGAGTTTCTGACTTTCACTTTCGCATTAAATGCGCGTTGACTTTGACTGTTTAGTTGTTTGGATTGTGGACTTGAAATTGTACGCGATGTATTTTAATGAAACGTATTGTCGTTTTGCCATATGTGATTACTTGCTGTGGTAGAGTATAATATTAGAATTATTATTAAAAACACTTGGTCTAAAAACACTTAGTCTAGATCACGAAGCATGGCACACAGTTCGAAGGATCTCGAAACATATCCTTCGACTCGAAGGATCAGCTTCGGTTCGAAGGATCTCGAAACATATCCTTCGACCAAAGACTCCATCCTTCGACATCTTTCGGCCCAGCCTTTCTAATGGGCTTGGCCCATTTCTGTAATACGTTTAAATACGTGATGCATGTAACCGGCAGTTAGTTTCTAAAAACCCTAATACCCTTCTCTCTCTCTCGAAGTCTTGGAGTCGGCTGAAAGTTCTTGTGCACCCGAAACCCCACTAGTTTCAATCCCCTAATCCGGTTAGTGTTTCACTATCATCGTTTGATGACATGATGTTGTGTGTGTTATGATAATCTAAGATTTTGATAGCATGATTTAGTATGTAATAATCGATGGTGTTTAGTATTGATCATGTGTTAATGTTCTAGCCATTCGGGTATGTGATTGTGGTTATTGTTCGGCTTTCATGTTTTGTTTGCGTATTAGAATTTCATGATTATCAGGATGATTATGAATCAGAAATTTAGATGGTATGTTTGATCAAGGATGTTTCGGTTGTGATGTGTCTGACTTGTATAAATACCGAGTTGTTATGTTTGATTGTTAGACTTGATTTGGAGTTAGGGTTCTTGAGAAAAACACTTAAAGTATACATGGTTGATTGATTATTGTATTATCATATTTCTTAGAATAGTGTTGATTGATTGACAATCAGTTTGGAAAACTTGGAAACTGTGAGAAAACGTAACTGATATTCCGTAACTGATATGTATCGAAAGATACTTGCTACTCGAAACATAGTTGTTGTCGAAAGATGCTTGTTAGTCGAACCATAGTAGTGTTGACCGAAGGATAGTGTTGACCGAAGGATAGCATTGACCGAAACATAATTAAGTTGACCGAAAGATGACAGTTGGTCGAAAGATGGCATTGGTTCGAAACATGACTTTCGGTCCGAAGGATAACTGTGATAACTGTTTGTCGAAAGATCACTAATGTACCGAAAGATAAGGGTGGATCGAAAGATATATAATTATGTACATATTTTGAATATTGGAATGCATGTTTGATTTATTTGGCATGCCATGCTTAATGATGAATGTTAACATTGGTATTCGTGTACACTAGCTGATGATTTGATGTGAAACAATACGTGTTGTGCCGATATGCAAACTGACTGTTATGTGAACATTAAATTGCATGCGTATCATTGCGAACATGAACTGATTTGTTATACGTGCATACAATAGGACGTGATTAATTACTTGTGAGTGCATAACCTAGCATACCGAGCAAACCAAGGTGAGTTCACACGAGCCAAGGCATGGGTTCCCAGGGTGGGAATGGGTTGGATGATTACTTGTGCATACTTAGATATTATAACGAACGATTAAACTGTTGATGCTTACGAACTGCCTTCGCACACACCCTGGTCGGTAAAGACTATGGTCGCGGACGAACTACTCAACTGCCTTCGCACACACCCTGGTCGGTAAAGACTATGGTCGCGAATTGATTAACTGCCTTCGCACACACCCTGGTCGGTAAAGACTATGGTCGCGAACTATACGAACCCAATCTTCGCACACCTGCCTGGGAGGCCGCGATGGAACTAATCATATGGAACGTAACGATTAAACCATTACTCACACTATACGATATTGAACTTTAAACTGTGAACTCGCTCAACTAGTTTGTTGATTATCTGCTGCATGCCTTGCAGGACCTTAGGTACTTATGGAGCTTGCACTGGAGGAGCGGGACGTTGTGGGCAGTGGATTATGAACGCTATGTTTAAACATTTCGAATAATTGAACTTATGGTTTACTTGGGTTAATTACTTATGCTTCCGCTACTGATACTATGATTGTTTTGAAACATCAATTGTATTGAATAAGGTTTTATGAACTACTTTATTTATGTTATGCTATGTTCAATATGATTGATGGCTTGATCCTGGTCAGTCACGCTCCCAAGCGGTGATACTCCGCGTGTGGATTTTGGGGGTGTGACAGATTGGTATCAGAGCCATTGGTTATAGAGAACTTGGTTTTAATATGGAAAAACGTTTTTATTAAAACCAGACTATAACCAGAACAGTGCTCTCAACGATCCACAACGACGCTTCGCTCCACGTGCAAGACTCAACTTCCTAGGTAATAAGGTTTATGTTTATTGCCTACATTGCTAGAATTTGCATAGAACTTTGCTCGTAGTATGCTTACATTACCTTGCTCACAACTTGTCATTGCATGAGAATACTTATGTGCTTACACTCTTCTGTCATCGCACTATTCGCGGACCTTTCTCACTTATGTTGCCTTTGATGTGAAGATCAATGGCCGCACGAATTACCATGACTCAAGCCCAGCTAGAGGCTCTCGTTGCTGCGGCAGTTGCAGCCGCCCAAGCAGGTAGTATACCCTGCAGTATAGACACTAGGATCTTTAGATCCTACATTAACTCTCGTACTTAACTTTGCCCTATTCGTACACAATAGGTCAACCCGCTCAGCAACAACCTGGGTGCACATTCAAGAATTTCATGGACTGTCGTCCTAGCTCGTTCAGTGGCACGGAGGGGGCAGTTGGACTCCTCCACTGGTTTGAAAAGCTCGAGTCGGTTTTCGAAATGTGTGAATGCCCTGAGGCTCGCAGGGTGAAGTTCGCCACTGGCACACTTGAAGGGATTGCGCTCACTTGGTGGAACGCACAAGTGCAGATCTTAGGGTTGGCAGCTGCTAACGCCACACCCTGGAATGAATTCAAAGAACTGATCAAGAGGGAATACTGCACTAGAGAAGACATCCACAAGTTGGAGGACGAGTTGTATAACTTGAAGATGGTTGGTTCAGAAATCGAGGCTTACACTAAGAGGTCGAACGAGTTGGCTGTGCTGTGTCCAACCATGGTAGACCCTCCGTACAAGCGTATTGAGTTGTATCTCAAGGGTTTGGTGCCAGAAATACAGAGCCACGTTACCTCGGCTAACCTCAACAATATCCAGGAAATACAGCGTCTCGCTCATCGCATCACTGATCAGGCAGTGGATCAGAATAAACTGCCAAAGCGTGTCGGCGCTACTGCTACAGCTGCTACTTCAGTCACTCCAACTGCTGCTACTTCTGCCACACCCAGCGAGAATAAAAGAAAGTGGGACGGGGATTCCAGCAGGGGATCAGCGTCTGTTCAGTCCCAAACTCAGCAACGTCGCACCAACGATTACCAGAGTCCGAGTCAGCAATCATCGGGCAGTCAGGGACATAGTGGTTATAAGGGAAATCACCCGTGGTGTAACATGTGCAACAAACACCACAGTGGAAGATGTCGCAGGAGTCAATGTCAAAGATGTCACAAGCCGGGTCATGAGGCTAAAGATTGTAGAAGCTCGCGTCCAGCAAACCAGCACCAGCAACTTCCACCGCCAGCTCCACAGAATCAGCAGCAGCAGCCACAGCGTGGAAACCGGGGGTGTTTCCAGTGTGGGGCTGAAGGTCACTACAAACGCGATTGTCCTCAGTTGAACCAGAATCGCAATAACAACAACAACCAGGGCAACGGGAATAACAACAATAATCAGAACAACGGGGGAAACAACAACAACAACGGCAATGAAGCTCGTGGTCGTGCTTTTGTGTTGGGTCGAGGAGATGCAGTGAATGATCCCAATGTGGTTATGGGTAAGTTTCTTCTCGACGATATTTATGTTACTGTCTTATTTGATTCGGGTGCTGATACAAGTTATATGTCATTGAAAATGAGTAAATTATTAAAACGTACACCAACACCTCTAGACACCAAACACGTCGTAGAACTAGCCAATGGTAAAAGTGTAGAAGCCACGCAGGTAGTCAAGGGTTGTAGTATTGTTCTAGCGGGTCAGACTTTCTCGATTGATCTCATACCCATAGTTTTGGGTAGTTTCGACGTCGTCATTGGTATGGATTGGTTATCCCAACATCACGCGGAGATCTTATGCAAAGAAAAAGTTATTCGTATTCCTCGCTCCAGTCAAGAACCTCTCGAAGTACAAGGTGACAAGAGTGGTGCTGTGGTTGGCATCATCTCTTACTTAAAGGCGCAGAAATGTTTACGAAAGGGACATACTGCCATTCTGGCACTTGTCACTGACGCATCAGCAAAGGAAAGGAAACTGGAGGATATACCAGTTGTGCGTGATTTTCCTCAAGTGTTTCCTGAAGATTTACCTGGTTTACCTCCTCATCGCCAAGTCGAGTTTCAGATTGAGTTAGCTCCTGGAGCAGCACCAATAGCCCGCGCACCGTATCGTTTAGCTCCAACCGAACTGGAAGAACTGTCGAAGCAACTACAAGAGCTCTTGGAAAAGGGCTTTATTCGTCCAAGCTCTTCGCCTTGGGGAGCTCCAGTGTTATTTGTAAAGAAGAAAGACGGCACGTTCAGGATGTGCATCGACTACCGTGAACTCAATAAGGTGACGGTGAAGAACCGTTATCCTCTTCCGCGCATAGATGACCTATTCGACCAGTTGCAAGGGTCGTGTTACTATTCCAAGATTGATTTAAGGTCAGGGTATCATCAGCTGAGAGTCCGGGATGAGGACGTCTCCAAAACCGCTTTCAGAACTCGCTACGGTCATTACGAATTTCTTGTCATGCCATTCGGGCTTACGAACGCGCCTGCAGTCTTCATGGATCTTATGAACAGGGTGTGCAAACCGTATCTTGATAAGTTTGTTATCGTCTTCATCGGCGACATTTTGATCTACTCCAAGAGTCAGGAGGAGCACGAGCAGCACTTACGTCTTATCTTAGAACTTCTTCGAAAGGAGCAACTGTACGCAAAGTTTTCAAAATGCGACTTCTGGCTTCGTGAAGTCCACTTCTTAGGCCATGTGGTAAACAAGGATGGGATTCATGTCGATCCATCCAAGGTTGATTCGATCAGAAACTGGCCAGCACCGCGTACACCGACTGAAATACGCCAATTCTTGGGTTTGGCGGGTTACTACAGGCGATTTATTAAAGACTTCTCCAAGATCGCGCAACCACTTACTATGCTAACACAGAAAGGTGTCGTTTACAGATGGGGTAATACGCAAGAGACCGCTTTTCAGTACTTAAAGGATAGGCTTTGCAGCGCACCTATTCTCTCACTGCCTGAGGGCACGGATGACTTCGTGGTTTATTGTGACGCATCGATACAGGGGCTTGGTTGTGTATTGATGCAGCGGGATAAAGTTATTGCCTACGCCTCTCGGCAACTCAAGGTTCATGAACGGAATTATACGACGCACGATTTAGAGCTGGGAGCTGTTGTTTTCGCGCTTAAGATATGGCGACACTACCTGTACGGTACCAGGTGCACGATTTACACCGATCACAGGAGTCTCGAGCATATTCTTAAGCAAAAGGATTTGAATATGCGTCAACGGAGATGGGTTGAACTTCTAAACGACTATGAATGCGCCATCAAGTATCATCCAGGCAAGGCCAATGTTGTGGCTGATGCCCTCAGTCGGAAAGACACTCTACCTAAGCGCGTGCGAGCGCTACAGCTTACTATTCAGTCCAGTCTTCCTGCACAGATACGAGCTGCTCAGTTAGAAGCACTGAAACCCGAAAACGTTAAAGCTGAAGTTTTACGCGGCTCAAGGCAACGCATGGAACAAAAGGAAGACGGCGCCTACTATGTAACGGGGCGTATTTGGGTCCCACTTTATGGCGGTTTACGCGAACTTGTAATGGATGAAGCTCACAAGTCTCGCTATTCGGTACATCCAGGGTCGGATAAAATGTACCACGACATCAGTACTACTTATTGGTGGCCTAGTATGAAGGCTCACATCGCCACCTATGTTGGAAAATGCTTAACCTGTGCGAGAGTCAAGGTTGAATATCAGAAACCAGCAGGCCTACTTCAACAGCCCAAGATACCACAGTGGAAATGGGAAGAAATTTCCATGGATTTCGTTACGGGCTTACCAAGATCCCAGCGTGGGAATGACACTATTTGGGTAATCGTTGATCGACTCACAAAGTCTGCTCACTTCTTGGCTATCAAAGAAACGGATAAGTTTTCTACCCTAGCAGACGTCTATCTTAAAGAAGTTGTTTCGAGGCACGGAGTGCCCACTTCCATTATCTCGGATCGCGATGCACGATTCACGTCAGAGCTTTGGCAAGCGATGCACAAATCCTTCGGCTCACGGTTAGACATGAGCACAGCCTATCACCCTCAGACGGATGGGGAGTCTGAGCGCACGATTCAAACTCTAGAAGACATGCTTCGGGCATGCGTTATAGACTTCGGCAACGGCTGGGAAAAACACCTCCCTTTGGTGGAGTTCTCGTACAATAACAGTTACCATACCAGCATTCAAGCCGCTCCATTCGAGGCATTGTACGGACGTAAATGCCGGTCACCTCTCTGTTGGGCAGAGGTGGGGGATAGTCAAATTACGGGTCCAGACATTGTTGTGGACGCCACAGAAAAGATAGCACAGATACGGCAACGCATGGCGGCAGCACGCGACCGTCAGAAAGCCTACGCGGACAAGCGTAGAAAGCCATTGGAATTTGAGGTCGGGGACCGGGTTTTATTGAAGGTTTCACCCTGGAATGGTGTGGTTCGATTTGGTAAACGAGGCAAACTGAATCCGCGGTACGTCGGACCATTCGAAATCTTAGAAAAGATTGGCAAAGTAGCCTACAGATTAAACCTACCAGCTGAACTCGGTGCAGTTCACAATGTTTTTCACGTGTCGAATCTGAAGAAATGTCTATCAGATGAAACCCTTATAGTTCCTTTTAAGGAACTCACTATCGACGAGCGGTTGCAGTTCGTCGAGGAACCAGTTGAAATCACGGACCGGGATGTTAAGGTCCTCAAACACAAGAGAATCCCTCTTGTTCGAGTTCGTTGGAACTCCCAGCGTGGCCCAGAGTATACCTGGGAACGCGAAGATCAGATGAAAGAAAAGTATCCCCAGTTATTCGAAACCAATGCATCCACTTCTGAGGCTGAAGCTACTACTACTGAATTTCGGGACGAAATTCCAAATCAACGGGGGGATGATGTGACACCCCAGGAAAACCAGTGAACGATGTAACTTGCCTAGCTTCCTCAGTGAGTGCGTACCAAATTTCGGGACGAAATTTCTTTTAAGTTGGGGATAATGTGACAACTCGAGTTTCTGACTTTCACTTTCGCATTAAATGCGCGTTGACTTTGACTGTTTAGTTGTTTGGATTGTGGACTTGAAATTGTACGCGATGTATTTTAATGAAACGTATTGTCGTTTTGCCATATGTGATTACTTGCTGTGGTAGAGTATAATATTAGAATTATTATTAAAAACACTTGGTCTAAAAACACTTAGTCTAGATCACGAAGCATGGCACACAGTTCGAAGGATCTCGAAACATATCCTTTGACTCGAAGGATCAGCTTCGGTTCGAAGGATCTCGAAACATATCCTTCGACCAAAGACTCCATCCTTCGACATCTTTCGGCCCAGCCTTTCTAATGGGCTTGGCCCATTTCTGTAATACGTTTAAATACGTGATGCATGTAACCGGCAGTTAGTTTCTAAAAACCCTAATACCCTTCTCTCTCTCTCGAAGTCTTGGAGTCGGCTGAAAGTTCTTGTGCACCCGAAACCCCACTAGTTTCAATCCCCTAATCCGGTTAGTGTTTCACTATCATCGTTTGATGACATGATGTTGTGTGTGTTATGATAATCTAAGATTTTGATAGCATGATTTAGTATGTAATAATCGATGGTGTTTAGTATTGATCATGTGTTAATGTTCTAGCCATTCGGGTATGTGATTGTGGTTATTGTTCGGCTTTCATGTTTTGTTTGCGTATTAGAATTTCATGATTATCAGGATGATTATGAATCAGAAATTTAGATGGTATGTTTGATCAAGGATGTTTCGGTTGTGATGTGTCTGACTTGTATAAATACCGAGTTGTTATGTTTGATTGTTAGACTTGATTTGGAGTTAGGGTTCTTGAGAAAAACACTTAAAGTATACATGGTTGATTGATTATTGTATTATCATATTTCTTAGAATAGTGTTGATTGATTGACAATCAGTTTGGAAAACTTGGAAACTGTGAGAAAACGTAACTGATATTCCGTAACTGATATGTATCGAAAGATACTTGCTACTCGAAACATAGTTGTTGTCGAAAGATGCTTGTTAGTCGAACCATAGTAGTGTTGACCGAAGGATAGTGTTGACCGAAGGATAGCATTGACCGAAACATAATTAAGTTGACCGAAAGATGACAGTTGGTCGAAAGATGGCATTGGTTCGAAACATGACTTTCGGTCCGAAGGATAACTGTGATAACTGTTTGTCGAAAGATCACTAATGTACCGAAAGATAAGGGTGGATCGAAAGATATATAATTATGTACATATTTTGAATATTGGAATGCATGTTTGATTTATTTGGCATGCCATGCTTAATGATGAATGTTAACATTGGTATTCGTGTACACTAGCTGATGATTTGATGTGAAACAATACGTGTTGTGCCGATATGCAAACTGACTGTTATGTGAACATTAAATTGCATGCGTATCATTGCGAACATGAACTGATTTGTTATACGTGCATACAATAGGACGTGATTAATTACTTGTGAGTGCATAACCTAGCATACCGAGCAAACCAAGGTGAGTTCACACGAGCCAAGGCATGGGTTCCCAGGGTGGGAATGGGTTGGATGATTACTTGTGCATACTTTGATATTATAACGAACGATTAAACTGTTGATGCTTACGAACTGCCTTCGCACACACCCTGGTCGGTAAAGACTATGGTCGCGGACGAACTACTCAACTGCCTTCGCACACACCCTGGTCGGTAAAGACTATGGTCGCGAATTGATTAACTGCCTTCGCACACACCCTGGTCGGTAAAGACTATGGTCGCGAACTATACGAACCCAATCTTCGCACACCTGCCTGGGAGGCCGCGATGGAACTAATCATATGGAACGTAACGATTAAACCATTACTCACACTATACGATATTGAACTTTAAACTGTGAACTCGCTCAACTAGTTTGTTGATTATCTGCTGCATGCCTTGCAGGACCTTAGGTACTTATGGAGCTTGCACTGGAGGAGCGGGACGTTGTGGGCAGTGGATTATGAACGCTATGTTTAAACATTTCGAATAATTGAACTTATGGTTTACTTGGGTTAATTACTTATGCTTCCGCTACTGATACTATGATTGTTTTGAAACATCAATTGTATTGAATAAGGTTTTATGAACTACTTTATTTATGTTATGCTATGTTCAATATGATTGATGGCTTGATCCTGGTCAGTCACGCTCCCAAGCGGTGATACTCCGCGTGTGGATTTTGGGGGTGTGACACGACGGCCAGTGAGCGGACGATTCAGACGTTGGAAGACATGTTAAGAGCATGTGTGATGGATTTAGGCGGTAGCTGGGATAAGCATTTACCCCTGGTTGAGTTTTCATACAACAACAGCTACCACACCAGTAGTGGTGTCGCGCCTTTTGAAGCCCTATACGGACGCAAGTATCGATCACCACTATGTTGGGCTGACGCAGGTGATAGGCAGCTTGCCGGTCCCGAAATCGTCCAAGAGACGACAGACAAGATTGCGCAGATTCTGAAACGCATCGAAGCCGCTCGCCACAGACAAAAGGCCTACGCGGATCCAAACCGAAAACATGTGGATTTTCAAGTTGGAGAGATGGGTTATTAAAGGTAGCACCCTGGAAAGGGGTGGCACGCTTTGGGAAGCGTGGGAAGTTAAATCCACGCTACGTTGGTCCTTTCAGAATTCTAGAAAGAATTGGAACCGTAGCATACAAGTTGGACCTACCTGCTGAACTAAATGGTGTTCACGATACATTTCATGTATCCAATTTAAAGAAAAGTCCAACTCAAATTGACGTTACCATTCCTATCGACGAGATTCATGTTGACGACACGCTCCACTTCGTAGAAGCACCTGTCGAGGTCACAGATTGGAAAGTTAACAGGACCCGCCGGAGCAGTGTCAAACTCGTCAAGGTTCGCTGGAATGCCAGACATGGTCCTGAATACACCTGGGAGCGTGAGGACCGGATGAAAGAGAAATACCCCCACTTATTTTCCTAAGTTCTGCTTGTAACTTAAATTTCGGGACGAAATTTATTTAACAGGGGGAGAATGTGACAACCCTCTCAAAACCAGGTATCCGTACGACCTAATTAATTATTAATTGTTGCCTAATCACTATGCTTTACTGAGTTTGCTGATAAACTGCTACTTGATTTCTGATAATTGTACATATCTGCATCATACTTTGATTTCCGTCACTACATTATTTACATGCTGAACTCTAGTGACAAACTTGATGCACAAAAAGCACAGTAGCACTAAACGGATACACAGTGAACATGCTGATATAGCCAGCATCAGGCAAACACTGCCTCTAAAGGCCTGAATGAGCCAGAATTATTTTATTACACCCATAGTGTGTGTAAGGATACAAGGGTTGTATGATTACGTCTCTAGGAATAAGATATAGAGATTTGGATGTGCCTAAAACATACTTTAAGCACGAAACACAGCACTTTTATCAACACACTAGCTTCTAGTTAAATAATAAAGTGCCAAAATGTGAGGAATTATTCCCGACACTTTGCAGAATAAATTGTGTCGCTAAAAATATTATTTATGACGCTTAACGGATATCTTAAGCACTTTAACGGATTACTATCCAACCGAACAACCGGACAATACCCGGAACATAAAAATATTGCCAAAATTAATATTGGTACTTTTCTGAGCCAGTTAGGGTCCCTGATTACCCTAACACCCGCTTCTAATGCACTAAAACAACTAACGGGGTTAGACCTTAAAGTTAACGCACTTAACCAAACTGAACCGTAACTAAACGATTGGAAACGAACCGAGTACCATTACATCCCAATGGGATCGGCCAACTAGTGGGCCCCGGGAGAGTACGTCCTTTATAATATTAAATTAGATTACGCGAAGAACGAGGCACATTTTTCTATAAAAACCCTCACCTCTCACACACAAACACACACACACTTCACCTCACTCTCTCTCCCTCTCCCCTTGCTCCTCTCGGCCGTGAGCCACCCCACCCCCACATCCATTGTCGGTTCGAGTCTTGCAAGTTCCAAGTATACTCAAGTGTTGGTGGTTACGTACAACGGAGCTCGGAACAAACGGAACGCGAAGGACCTCTACCGTTTGCTATTATCCACGCAGTTTTCGACTAGTTTCTTCCCTAGCCCCGAGCTAGAGGTATAACGTTTAAAACTCATTTTTGGTCATGTCTAAAGTGGTTAAAAGGATATTTGTCGGTTGAATGTCGGTAACCCGCTAAAAGAAACTTTAAAGTTTACTAAAACATGAATATCGTTGGATAAAAGCTCAAAACGCGTGTAAATGTCGTAGTATTTGAATATGTTGGTTAAAATGGCCCGATCTATGATATGGTGGCTCTTATCATCGTTTAACCCGACTTTGTTAAGATCCCGAATCTTGACATGCACTAGATGCCAGCGGTTCAAGGGTTAAAAGGTGAAACTCCACCATACGAGAAACATGAACTTGTATAAAAGTGTTTTAACATGAAAAATAGTATTTAAAACAAGCCGATCTACGTATGTACAAGTGGTATATTCGTAGGACCGGGTGTCGAGAAATCATGTTTTTATAAAAGTGGATAAAGTGTTAACAAATATGATTTTTATAAACTACAAGTATAGAAACACTTGTAGAATGAAAGATCCGACAAAATAACAATTTTCACAAAAATTGTCGGGAAGTTGTAAGAAGTAAGTTGTTCCAAAAACGGGGTTTTTGCAAGACTAAGTTATGTTATATATAGATCCACTAAATGTAACGAGATCTACACCGTAGTTTTTGTAAAAACTACAAGTTCATGAAAACGATGCAATTTTACTAACTAATCTTCTATTTGAAGTATTAAAGATTGATTCGGTTGATTTGATAAATTGTTGAGATGATTTTGTAAAAGAAAATGATACGCTTGAAAGCGTGGCCACCTCCAGTTACAGGGGAAACTCTGGCGAAATTTTCTAAAAATCTAACACTTAGAATTATTTACAAGTGTTAGACTACTTTGACATGTTTTCAAAAATATTTCGCCACAACCTTATTTATAAATAATCGGAGGTGGGATTTTCACAAAAATAAACGAGATAAGTATATATTCGGTAAATATATTTTGCCACCTCACTGTTTATGATTATTTTGTGAAAATGTATAAATATTATTTTTAGAGTAAAAATAATATTTACTAACTTTGGCAAGCCCGAAATAATACAAACGCTTGTACGTCAAGAATATAAGTTACAACGGTGATTATCGTTACCACTTAATCGTTAAAACGTAACTTACGCTTTATTCGGAAATATTCATAAGCGCATGTGTTATTTTGGGAAAGTATTATAAGGAAATATATTGTTTTTGAGAAAAATAAATGTATTTTGGAATAAGAAATAAAATATATTAAGTGGGACTTAATAAAATGATATAATTACACATGTATTAATTCCCCCATCCTTGGGAAGGAGAATACGTTATCAAGTATACACACGGAGCGGTTGTCTAACCGTTTCCCAAAAATATAAACTATGAAGCTAAAGCACGGCCATCCGTCTAATAGAATTAGCACATGTAGGTCGTTGCGCAGCACCTGGATATTTGGATTACTTGATATTGTGACGCATTCACTGTGAGTTCATGTCCCCCTTTTCTTCTCTTAACTGTTTTCAGTTTTATAAACTGCGGGGGTGAAATACATGTTACAATGATTATGAATATGTTATACATGGTATGGTTAGCATAAGGAGGGTTATTACTTAGATCATGTGAGTGGGTAGGCAGAAACTTGAGGCCATTAATCCTCGTTGAGGACCGAGGGACAGGAGCGGTAGATCTATCTGGGTGTAGCGAGCCCAGCCCCAGGTCCAGCTGAACGGACCTCGGGGTGACTTAGTGCCCGACGCATAAATCCGCTAGGTTTGAGTCATCCCTACTTGCACTTCACACATATCAGTGGACTTGCAACCCATTGGTGATCTCTTTTATTTCCTTATTTGCTACATACCAGGTTTTTGATAAAGATAAAGGTTTATATACTCACTTTTGCATGAACTCGCTCAACATTATTGTTGATTTTTCAACTTACATGTATTTCAGGAAATTAACGATCTGGCGCGGTATGGCTTGTTTTCCGCTGCATAAGTCACCAGGGTCATCCAAGGTTCGGGGAATGTGACTCTTTCCTGGACAAGTCACAATCCTTGAATCACGTTTATGTTATGTTTGTGGTTGTAATGTTTAGACAAAGTTATGGTTGTTGGGTGTTAACCCGTTAAGTCGATGTTTTGATTTTTATTATCAATGGATGATCTTGCATATTTTAAATTCATATAGCTTTGTTATGATTAAGCTATGGTATTAAGAAGTCACACCAAATTAACCACGCTTCCGCAAAGCCAGGGTGTGACACGTACGGACGCTCACTTCGATATCATAGTACACGGAACGCAAACTTGTGAGTTCATGTCCCTCCTTTCACTGATTTCAATGTTTTGTTTTCAAAAACATCGAGGGGAAATACATGCTAAAACTATTGGTATGTTAGTTACGGAGTAGAAGATAACATGATCAATGTGCATAAGTAGGATGATAACATTAATAACCATTAATCACATAGTGACCAAGGTGCAAAAGGTGTAGATCTATTGGGCTTGAGGCACGCCCCACTCCTAGTTGTTAACCGTGGAGTGCTTTTGTGATCCCAAATGATAACAAAGTGTTCTCGGTTTGGTTATTTGCTTATGGTGCATTATGTCAGGGGGCTCGCTACCCACTGATAGATCCTTAACAGACTCCATGAATAAATCAGAACATACCATGATTACAAGATAACATTTATGAGTTTTCATATGATAACAATTACTGCATGAACTCGCTCAACTTTTTGTTGACTTTTTTAAAACTACATGTATTTCAGGAAACAGGTCTTGAGCCGGTGATACACGATTGGACGCAATGATTACCTTTCTTACGTCACACACAATACGCTTCCGCTACTAGCAGGGTGTGACATATGCATCCAGGCAATTGAAGGTACATGAGAGAAACTACACCACTCATGATCTTGAGTTGGGTGCAGTTGTCTTCGCTCTCAAAATCTGGAGACATTATTTGTACGACACAAAATGCGTGGTTTTCACTGACCACAAAAGTCTCCAGCATATCTTCAACCAGAAGGAACTCAACATGAGGCAAAGTCGTTAGGTCGAACTCTTAAACGACTATGATTGCGAAATTCGCTACCATCCTGGTAAGGCGAATGTCGTGGCTGACGCATTGAGTCGTAAGGAGCGTACTGTGCTTCATTGTGTTCTTGTTCAATCTGCTATTCAAGCACGATCTGATATCCAAACACGCATTTCTCAGGCTCAACATGCTTGTGTTTCACAAGATTTGATGGGTAAGGAATTACCCTATCACATTAAGCCTGATCTTGTGCTGAAGGAAGATGGATCGTATTATTTCATGGACCGTTTGTGGGTCCCAAGCCAAGATGATCTTCGCACATTACTTATGGATGAAGCCCATAAGACTCGTTATTCTATTCATCCTGGCTCAGACAAAATGTATAAGGATCTTCGTACTCAGTATTGGTGGCCTGGTATGAAGAAAGACATTGCCTTGTACGTTTCCAAATGCCTTACGTGTCTCAAGGTTAAGGCTGAACACCAACATCCTTATGGTCTTTTGGAGCAACCAGAGATCCCAGTTTGGAAATGGGAAAACATTGCCATGGATCTCGTTACCAAACTTCCGCGCACTAAGAAAGGTCATGATGCCATTTGGGTAGTTGTTGATCGTCTTACAAAGTCAGCGCATTTCTTGCCAATCCGTGAGGATTTTTCTGCTGAAAGACTGGCCAAAATCTACGTGGATGAAATTGTATCTCGACAAGGTGTTCCTTTGAACATTATTTCTGATAGAGATGCTCGCTTCTCTTCTCGATTTTGGAGAACCATGCAATCTGCTATGGGGACCCAACTCAATCTGAGCACAGCCTATCATCCACAAACAGATGGCCAAACTGAAAGAACAATCCAGACTTTGGAGGATATGCTTAGAGCTTGTGTGATCGATTTTGGTGATAGTTGGGATTCACATCTTCCATTGATTGAATTCTCCTACAACAACAGTTATCACTCCAGCATCAACATGGCTCCTTTCGAGGCTCTCTATGGTCGAAAATGTCGTTCACCAGTCTGCTGGAATGAAATAGGTGAGGCTCAGCTTACTGGACCTGACCTCATTCTAAAGACGACTGACAAGATTAAGAAAGTTCGTGATAACTTACAGACAGCTCGAAGCTGTCAAAAGAGTTACGCGGACCGACGACACAAGCCCTTGGAATTCCAGGTCAGTGATCATGTATTACTTAAGGTCTCACCTTGGAAAGGTGTGATCAGATTTGGAAAGACAGGAAAACTTGCACCTAGATACATTGGACCATTCAAGATCGTCGAAAGAATCGGTAAGCTAGCCTACAGACTTGCATTACCTCCCGAACTTGGAAATGTTCATCCAACCTTCCACGTATCCAATCTCAAAAAGTGCTTAGCTGATGAGAACCTCCACATACCGCTTGACGAAATCCGTGTTGATAAAACACTTCATTTTGTTGAGAAACCTGTGGAAATTATGGATCGTGAAGTCAAATGGCTTAAACGCAAGCGCATTCCGTTGGTTAAAGTTCGCTGGGAATCTAAACGTGGACCTGAGTTTACTTGGGAACGTGAAGATCAAATGAAGGCGAAATATCCACATCTTTTCCCACGAGTTTCCTCTAAACAAATTTCGGGACGAAATTTCCGCAAGTAGGGGAGACTGTGACATCTGTGCTTGTAATCATTGTAAACAATTCAGTTATCAATGAAATAAAGTTATTTGATCCCAATGTATGTTTGTTTATTTGTGTTTGATGTTTTTCATGTTTTGACTTTTATTCGATTTCAAACTCTATATCGCTTTCTGGAGAATTATGCGCAAACTGGTGCGAAAACGTAATCAGTTATATGCAACAAATACTCTGGAACATCAATTTATGCTTAACATACCTTAAATAACCTATACATAAATTAGAAATAAGTTTTGAAGGCTTTGGTATGGCAAAATCAAGTTAATTCGCTTACAGGGACTAAAATTGACAAACTGCGAAAGTATGCCGATTTGAATTGTAACGAACATTCCAGAACATGACCACAAGTTAAACACACCCTAAATATCCTTTACATAGCTTAGAAATAGGCTTTGAGGGGTTCGGTGTGCTAAAAATAAACTTTTGGGTCATTCAGGGACTAAAAGCGTCAAAAAGTGCATAAGTTTGCATTTTCGCGCATAACTTCCTTTCTGAATACATCCGGACATCCAAAAATTTATGTAAGCATTAAAATATTATGTTTTAATGTTTGGCATGAGAAAAATCCATTCGTCGCGCAATTTGGATCGTTTTTCGCGCTTATGCGCATTCCGTCGTAATTAAGCGAACATCGCGATCGTACGACCAAACGAACCGACATCCGAGATATTTTTGAGCATGTTTTGAGTTCCCTATACTTTAAACTCATTTTAGAGGCTTGAAATGAGGTTAACGGGCCTTAAACGTGTCGAAAATGGACTTAAAAGCATGCAGGGGCTAAAACTGTCATTTCTGAAAGTTGTGCTGATCAGACAAGCTCAGACGGCCCGCCTGAGTTTGTGTGTATCCTGATGCGGGCCGCATGGCCTCCCCAGATATGCAATTTTGTTGCAAACAGCTGTTTGCAGCTGTTTAGCACCCAAAAACCACTTGCAAATGGTTTTTAACAATCCTATGGGCTCCCATGGGTTTGTAAATCAGTGGGTAAGTGTTGTACAGTCGAGATTAAACGCTTGGGGAACAAGAAACGATCTTAACGGTTCCATGTTTCCTATAAATACCCATCCATCTCCATTGCAAAACCCACTTGAATTCTGAGTTTGTTCTCTAAGTTGGGGTGCTTTAACACTTCATACCTGAGAATACTCGGAAGTTCAATCTTGCGGGGACCCTTTGTAAGTGTTCCTTCGTTCTTTTATTGCTTTTCGAGTCCGAAAGTCAAACTTTGTTTAACTTTCTGCATTGACCAGTTTATGGTCAATGCGAAGTTCGTTTGAACTTCATAACGTGAGCGTAATCACAATGGTTATAGTCCCTAGTAACTATACCTACTGATTACCACGTTATCTAGGCTCAGTGACGAGTCGTAGTTTCGGCCAAAATGCGTTTTCTCGCGTATTTTGTAACCAAACTACTCTAGGGTATTAAAACCGTTTGTTTTAATACCAAACCTGTTTTCTAACATTACTAAACATGTTCTAGCATGTTTAGCTCGTCGCTTTTAGATTTGTGCTTGTTTAGGGTCGTAAAGGTAAGCGATCTAATCAATCGCTTATGCTTACGAACCCGACCCATTTGGTCGATCATTAGGATCCGACCAAACACTTTAGGTGACCATAGTTGTATAGGGAATAACCTTACGAGGTTATACCTTATGGTCACGACGTTTAAGTAGTTGTATGATAAGTAGTTCTTATGCCTTAGGTAAATTACCAAAATACCCTTTTTACGCCCAAATTCATTTTAAGCCTATGTAACATAATTTTTGGTGTCTAAACTGATTTAACAACAATATCAAACATGTTAAGGCATATCTTGCTTGTCATAGGGCTAGTTAGGCATTCCGAACGCGTTTTGCGTAAACGACGCGTTAAAGTAGCATAAGCTACCTAAACGAGCCGTAACGGGTCAAAAGCACTTAGGATAGGTTTCGTTTTAGTACGTAGGCTTTGTCAAACCATATTACATAAGTTCCCACACTTATTTGGTTTACGAACCCTCGTACTACCCGATCCTCCGATAGGGCCGTTTATTAATGTAGATACCTATATAGGTGCCGTTTGATTCCGTGATCTACTAGCATTGCTTGGTGGTTATCCTACGACTTCTAAGCAATCACAAGTGAGTACATAGACCCCTCTTTTACTGTTTTCCAAACATTTTGGGGTGAAACACATGTGCCTACTTGTTACTTTCGTGCTTTCTTGTTTTCACATCATATGCTTGCTATGTTCTTAGTACGCTTATAGTACATGTTTTCATTACATTGTTTTGCTATGTATGTTGACTGAGCATGCTAGCACATTGATTTACATTACATTGCTTTGCTACATATGTTTACTTGGCATATTAGCACATTGATTTACATGACTTTTCTGCTTTGTATGTTAACTTAGCATACTTAGTACATTGTTTTCATATAACATGTTTACATTTGGTATGACATTTGGTTTGCATAAACGGGACTTATATACATTCATTAACATTAGCTACGCCGCTCGGTAGTAAGTAATGGTACCATAGGACTTGACAAATCCCGTTTCTGACATCCTGGGTTGGTTTAGATGAAAGGAATGACTGAATCCGAAAACATTTCTTTTGATAACCTTTACTTAAGGTTATCCGTCTGTCTCAAGGCTTGAATGTATGCGTTAACTTACCACATAAATGTTTGTATCTTTGAAAACATGCTTTTACCTTGCAAAACATAACTTTTTGATATACTCAAAATACTTTGTTTTGTACATTCTTACATTTGCTTCAAGTGAACACATTTTACTTAACATACATGACATTTGTTACACATACATGACTACATTTTGGACCTTTAAACATATGACAATGGTTTAGACAAGAACATTTGATGATTGGTTTAAACATGGACTTTATACATTGGTGGTTTGTTTAATGACTTAAGTAACGATATGGGTGTAGTATGATACAAGCATGGTGGATACGCCGCTGGTACTTCCTATATATAAGTGCTTGTATTGTATTACATGTCATAGCGTTATTTAAATCATTTAGTTTGGACTTATACATTTTTACACAAATAACACATTTTCACAAGACTTCGTTTTACAAAAACAATTTGCTTTATACAACTTAATTTTTACTTGGTTATTCTTTTAACCATACGTTATTCTTCTATTTATACATATCATTTTATCGCTTTTCAAATGATTTACAAAACAAAACTTACAAGATTCATGACTAAATTTTATTAAACATCTTTTCTTAAACTTAAGTCATGAATCCTATTTTCACAAAACCTATGTATCTCACAGGCATTTTTATGCTGACGTACCTATTTTCACATGTGTTTTCAGGAGCTGTTGCTTAGGATGTCGATCGTGACACGCTAGGGTGGACTTGGGCCTTAGTGACATAAAACAGAGCTAGACTTAGTTTAATTACGTTATGTACTCTTTATTTCAGTAGTTTTAAGACAATGTAACATGTTGGTTCTTGTTTTGAACGATGTATTCCACCCTTGGGTGATGAATAAAATATTATTTTAATTACCTTGGTTGTGGAACAATAATTCTGTTACAACACTCCCTGACGTTTCCGCCACGATTTGATGTTTTACGTGGTCAGGGTGTGACATTATCTAGGCTCAGTGACGAGTCGTAGTTTCGGCCAAAATGCGTTTTCTCGCGTATTTTGTAACCAAACTACTCTAGGGGTATTAAAACCGTTTGTTTTAATACCAAATCTGTTTTCTAACTTAACTAAACATGTTCTAGCATGTTTAGCTCGTCTCTTTTAGAATTGTGCTTGTCTAGGGTCGTAAAGGTAAGCGATCTAAACAATGGCTTATGCTTTCGAACCCGACCCATTTGGTCGATCATTAGGATCCGACCAAATACTTTAGGTGACCATAGTTGTATAGAGAATAACCTTCCGAGGTTATACCTTATGGTCACGTCGTTTAAGTAGTTGTATGATAGGTAATGTATGTTCCTTAGGTAAATTACCAAAATACCCTTTTAACGCCAAAATTCATTTTAAGCCTATGTAACGAAATTTTTGATACCTAAACTGATTTAACAACAATATTAAACATGTTAAGGCATATCCTGCTTATCATAGGGCTAGTTAGGCGTTCCGAACGCGTTTCACGCGAACGACGCGTTAAAGTAGCATAAGCTACCTAAACGGGTTGTAACGGGTCAAAAGCACTTAGGATAGGTTTCGTTTTAGTATGTAGGCTTTGTCAAACCATATTACGTAAGTTCCCACACTTATTTGGTTTACAAACCCTTGTACTACACGATCCTCCGAATAGGTCCGTTTATTAATGTAGATACCTGTATTAGGTGCCGGTTGAATCCGTGATCTTCTAGCTTTGCTTGGTGGATATCTAAAGTTTATTGAGCAATCTCAAGTAAGTACATTGTCCCCTCTTTTACTGTTTTTCAAACATTTTGGGGGTGAAACACATGTGCCTACTTGTTACTTTCATGTTTTTCATGTTTTCATATCATATACTTGCTATGTTCATTAGTACATTATTAGTACATGATTTCATTATGTATTTGCTATGTATGTCCATTGTGTGCATACTTAGTACATCGTTTTACATAACATTTTATGCTATGTATGTTGATTTAGCACATACTTAGTACATTGTTTTACATTACCTTTTCATGCTATGTATGTCTATTGTGTGCATACTTAGTACATTGTTTTACATTACATTTCACGCTATGTATGTTCGTTTGATTGCATACTTAGTGCATTGTTTTCACATGCTTACATTTTGGTATGACATTTGGTCTGTTTAAATGGGACAAAAATACATTCATTAACATTGATCACGTCGTTCGTTAGTAGGTAGTGGTACCATAGGAATTGACAACTCCCATTCCTGACATCCTAGGTATGTATGGATGAAAGGAATGACCGAATTCGATATAAATATCTCAGATAAACCTTTAATTTGTTTAAAGGTTATCGCCACAGTCGCAAGGCTTGAATGTATGCATTTTCACAACACCGCATAGATGTTTGTATCAGTATAGCATGCATTTCCACAAAACATAACGTTGATTTAAACCACGTTTTACTTCAATACTTTGTTTTGTGCATTTTCACCTATGGTTCCGTTGATATATATATGTCACTTGCCATACATGACATTTTGTTACACATTACTTGATTGACATTTTGACATAAACATTTTGACATGAATTACACAAAGACATTTGACAAATGGTTTAGACATGGGCAATTCACATTGGTGGTTTGTTTGGGTAAGTGATTTAAGTAACGAGACGTGTGTAATGTGGTACAAGCATGGTAGATACGCCGCTGGTACTTCCTATATATAAGTGCTTGTATTGTATTACATATTTTAGCGTTATTTAAATCATTCAATTTGGACTTATACATTTTACACAAATAACATATTTTTCACAAGACTTTGTTTTATAAAACCGTTCGTTTTATACAACTTATTTTACTTGGTTATTTATTTAACTATATATTATTCTTTTACTCTACATATCATCTGATTTATTATCATTTTTCAAATAATTTATACAAACAAACACTTAAACTAGATTCATGACAAGTTTTCATTAAACATTTTCTTAAACCTAAGTCATGAATCCTATTTTCACAAAACCTATGTTACTCACAGGCATTTTTATGCTAACGTTCCTATTTTCACATGTGTTTTCAAGAGCTGTTGCTTAGGATAATGTTCGTGACACTAGGGCGGACCTGTGCCTTAGAGACTTAAAACAAAGATAGACTTAGTTTAATTTATTTGATGTACTCTTGTATCTTTGGTTTAAGACAATGAAACTCGTTTGTTTGATTAATAAAATATAACTTTATATGCCATGGTTGTGAAACAATAATTCTGTTACAACACTCCCCGACGTTTCCGCCATGTTTTGCTGTTTTACGTGGTCGGGGTGTGACAAAGATGGGCTGAAGGCTCCTGTGGTCGGTATAAATAGTGCATTTAGTACCGTACAAGTAATGCCTCTAGATTTTTAACGCGAAAACCACGGCCCCCAACTCCAATTCGTGAGTCGTGTAATTCTTCTCATAAACATTCAACTGTCGAGAAGCGTACGCTATCACCTTCTCGCTTTGCATTAGCACACAACCGAGTCCCTGAATAGAAGCATCACATTACACCACAAAATCCTCGGTACCTTCAGGTAAAGACAAGATCGGTGCACTGCAGAGTTTTTCTTTCAAGAGTTGGAAAGCATCCTCCTGCTTCGTTCCCCAAGAATATACGATGCCTTTCTGTGTCAACGATGTAAGAGGTTGAGCGATCTTTGAGAAATCCTTAATAAATCTGCTATAGGACCCAGCGAGACCAAGAAATTGCCGCACCTCCGAAGGGTTCTTCGGTGCCGCCCAATTTATGATAACATCAATCTTAGCAGGATCCACGTGTATCCCCATCTCGTTAACAATGTGGTCAAGGAAGTTGATGTAGCGCGTGATACGATAACGAAGAACAAACACGTTGATACTGCGAATACCTGTGTAGGTCTTTTCCCAACCCCAAAATTCAACCCAAAGGGCACGGAATTTGAAGTGTAAAGTTGAGTAGTTTCAAAATTCAAGTCTGATTCTTCACATTACTAGAGAAACATATAAATAGAAACATAAATTCGAAATGGGCCTCAAAAAGACAACGGGCCAAACACAAGCCCAAAAACAAAATGCCCAAAACACTTAAAAAAAATAAAAACGTAAATAACTAATAGAAATAAGCGTTTTTTGGCCCGGATGATGACCCAAAGGCAGTTTGCAGCAACATGGAGCTCGTTCTCACGTTCGTTTCGCCTGGTTGCACGCCCAAAACGGACCCCCGTAGCCTAAGTTAGAGCCATTTTAGTGAAGCCCCTTTTGTTACATGATCTTGGGCCTCCAAGTACAAGATGGCCCGCTCCTCCACACTTGGGCCCGCTTCAGAAGTGTACTTATCGTATCCAGAAATCACACTTAGAAAACTTCACGTAGATTTGCTCTTTTCTCAAGAGTTCCGAAATAAGACGCAAGTGTCGCTCGTGGTCCTCCTTGCTCTTAGAGTAGATCAAGATGTCATCGATAAACACAATGACGAATTCGTCGAGATACGGTTTACACACGCGGTTAATGAGGTCCATGAAATCGTTGGTGCATTTGTCAACCCCAAGGGCATAACTAAAAACTCAAAATGGCCATACCGCGTTCAAAAAGCTGTTTTTGGAATGTCCTCCTCTCGGACTCTCATCTGATGATAGCCCGACCTTAAGTCAATCTTCGAGTAAAAACTTGACCCTTGCAACTGGTCAAACAGGTCGTCAATGCGTGGTAAAGGATAACGATTCTTGACGGTCACCTTGTTGAGTTCCCGATAATCAATACACATACGAAAGGATCCATCCTTCTTCTTCACAAATAGGACCGAGGCTCCCCAAGACGAAGTACTAGGTCGGATGAAACATTTATCCAACAGTTCCTGGAGTTGGTTAGACAGTTCTTGCAACTCTCTTGGTGCAAGACGATAAGGAGCGCGAGCAATTAGGGCTGCTCCGGGTGTAAGGTCAATCTGAAATTCCACTTGACGGTGAGGAGGTAAGCCAGGAAGTTCCTCAGGAAATACATCGGAAAACTCACGAACAACTGGCAGGTCTTCGATTCTCCTTTCTTCAGGCTGAGTATCGGTAACAAGCGCTAACAAAGCAGGGTAGCCTTTTCGTAGACACTTCTGGGCTTTCATAGCTGAGATGATGCCAACCATTGCACCACTATGATGACCTTGAACCAACAGAGATTCTCCACTGGGGAGAGGGATACGCACGATTTTCTCCTTACAAAGAATTTCTGCCTAGTGCTTAGACAACCAGTCCATAGCAACGACTACATCGAAGCTTCTAAGAGTAACGGGAAGTAGGTCAATGTCGAACACTTGGCCCATAAGATCGAGTTTACACCCAAAAAGAACATGTGAAGCTTCAATCGATTTGCCATCAGCTAATTCTACTACGTGTTTGTTTACAAGAGGTGTAAGAGTTAACCCTAACTGACGGCTGAACCCCAAAGACATATAACTCCAATTGGCACCAGATTCGAATAAAACAGAAGCAAATAGATTGTTCATGGAAAACGTACCAGTCACAACGTTGTCATCATTCCTAGCTTCCCCAGCACCAATGGTAAACACTCTTCCACGCGCACCATTCCCACCATTGTTCCCATTGTTGTTGTTGTTCCCGGTGTTATTATTGTTATTACTAGCATTCTGATTCAGTTGAGGGAAATCCCGCCTGAAATGACCCTCATCTCAACACTGAAAACACCCCTTACGATTTCCCTGATTCTGTTGAGGCTGCTGCCTCTTCTGTTGTTGTGGCTGCTGTTGTTGTGGGGGTTGTTGCTGCTGCTGTCTTGGGAGTGGGGTCGTGCAATCTCTAGCCATATGGCCCACCTTGTTGCACCTGTGACAGACCCGGGTGCACGACCCACGATGATGGAAGTTGCACTTGTTACACTTTGGTTGCTTCCCTGCATGAGAACCCTGATTCGAGTTGTTGCTTTGATTCTGATTAACTGAGGATGACTGGCTAAAACTGCGGTTGCTGCTGTTGTCTGGCTTTTTCTGTGACTGATTCGAGTTGGACACCTTGTCCACATCATTCCATTTTCGTTTGCTGTCAGCAGCAGGAGTAGTAGTTGTAGCAGTAGTAGCAGCAGTAGCAGAAACACGTGGTGGTAGCGAGCCACGCTGTAACACCCGTCTAATTTTACTTGAATTTAATAATAATTCATACCATTATAGATAAAAGATGTCTAGTTAACATAGATTCCATAAGTAAAGTTCAAAAGTAGCAAAACGTTAGTCAACTAACGACTAAGTTAAAACATTCAAAAGTTGTTTAATAAATTGTTTACATCCCATAAACATAGTCTATTAAGGGTTAAAATATTGTGGAAGCTTCAAAAGTCGTGTTTGGTTCTTCGGCATTTGCTTGATCGTCATCTGATTAGTTTCCACATCACCTAAGGTCAAAACCACATCAAATGTTAGTTTTGATAATGTTAGAATGGGTATAAACAAGTCCCATGGGCCAAAACAACAAAAAATAAAATTTTTCCGGAGCTGGGAGGCGTCGCGTGACTCCTAGCCCCCTTTTTCACAGAATGTTGCTTAACTGTTGCTGCACATACCCAACTCAATGTTTTATCAAATCACAACTTAAAATTTTCATAACTTATGATCCGTAAGTCCGTTTTTAGTGATTTTCTTTTTCCTACACGACCGTATTTAAATTACCGACGTGCCTACCACAATTATTATACCGAAAATTTGGTTTACGGGCTGAATCACTAAAATCTCTAATTAAATATTCGACCCACTATATTTACACAACTTTTCATCCATTACAATAGTAACCTTAAGGCGTTTTACCCAACATCCGTGGCTTTATATCACCGGCATTTCATTACCAATCCTATGGCTTCATGCTCTTGTGATTGTCAACGCCAAAAAGCTAAGTTTCAACATTAACACTACTCACTACACAATTATTCGACCCATTTGGCTCGTTTATGGAATCCTCCATTATAACGACTACCAAACGTTCCTTAGTCAAATCTTGACTTATTAAATCAAATAGAGAACAATATTACTTCGATTATTATTAACCTTCATACCAAAACACTATCATTAACAATTAACATATCCAAATTACATGTTGTAACATAACAAGTTACATACCTTTAGTGCACGCCGTTCAACCGCAATTCACCACCGACTTGTCCACTCGACGTTCCGGTATCCTTTCCTATAGAGTTCAATTATATCACGTTTAAAACTCTTTTTAATCACATATCGCATAATAGCCAAAACATCACAATTAGGTGTTTTAACTTCAAAATTCCAGTTTCGAGCCTTCTTTTAGGCATTTCAACAAACACTTTAAAGGCAGAATTTTTCATGATTATATAGCAAATCCCTAGTTTATCATCTAGCCCGAATTTCACATCAATCAACCCATTTTACAGAATTGTTAGCTTCTAAAATTCTGAAGTCGCTTCACAATTGTCAAATTACACTAGAACAACACCCAATTTCCTAGTGTTTATCAAGTTCTTCATAACCCACAAATCACCTACAATGGTGTTCATGGATTTTACTAAAATTTCACATGATTTCAACTTGTATTTGTCTAGGGTTTGTCCCTAGACACTATATTGTTCCTAATTCATCATAAAACAAACATGCAACCATAAATTTCAGATTTTCCCAATATCATGAGAATTTCGAGTCGAGAGTTTTCATCAAATTTTACATACCTTGTAATCCTCTTGTGATGAGGATCAGTAATCTATGCTCGATTTTTTATTCTAACTTGATTTGAGCCCTCAATTTTGTGAATTATGTGATGAACTAGTGCTTGGTGAGGAATCCTGGTCGCCCCCCTGCGTCCCATATACGACCAGACACACTTTTGTTTGTTTGGTCCATATATTTTTTTTTATCAAATTAAGTTTCCGATTTTACAAGATAAGCCCCTCCATTTTTGTTTAACTTAAAGTTTGGTTTTTTTTAACCCTATTATAAGTTACTTCTAGACTTGTACTACCTAGGTTAAAATTCCTAGTTAGTAAATTCTTGTTTACTTATACTTTATAATTCTAATATAAAGTTTTATATTTTCCGGGGTGTTACAAGTCCACCCCCCCCCCTTAAAAAGGGTTTCGTCCCCGAAATCGAATTACGTACCAAATAAATTAGGGTAGAGACGTCGTATCTCCTCTTCGGATTCCCACCTAGTGTCCGAACCTTTCCTATGCTCCCACTTGACCTTGACTTGATCGATTTGTTTGTTTCGCAAGTGTTTGACCTTTCGATCTAAAATCTCCACCGGTCTTACTGCATAATTCAGGCTATTATCCACCTCGATATCATCATAATGGACATAAGCTGTTTCGTCCGCTAGACACTTTCGCAATTGCGACACGTGAAACGTGCCATGTATTCCATTCAACTCTTCCGGCAATTCGAGGAGACAAGCCACCTTGCCGACCCGTTCGATGATTTTAAATGGCCCAATAAACCTCGGGCTTAGTTTCCCCCTCTTTCTGAATCTGATAATGCCGTTCCATGGGGAAACTTTTAGCATAACCATATCACCTATCTGAAACTCAATCGGTCTTCGTCTTTTGTTGGCATAAGACTTATGTCTATCTTGGGCCGCTTTCAAATGGGCTCGCACCACTTCAATTTTCTCATTAGTGGTTCGGATTATATCAGTAGGTGCTAGTCCTCGTGGACCCACTTCTCCCCAACATACCGGAGTTCGACACTTTCTACCATATAACATTTCATACGGGGACATTTTAATGCTTGCGTGATAGCTATTGTTATATGAAAATTCGACCAAGGGTAGATAGACATCCCAACTACCCCCGAAGTCAATAATGCAAGCCCGCAACATATCCTCCAACGTTTGTATTGTTCTTTCACTCTGCCCATCCGTTTGTGGATGGTAAGTGGTGCTAATGAACAGTTTAGTTCCCATTTGTTCTCGGAATTCACGCCAAAAATTCGAAGTAAACCGAGTATCTCTGTCTGACACAATGGATATCGGTACCCCATGACGTGCTATGATTTCATTGGTATACACCTCCGACATCTTCTCGGATGTATAAGTCTCACGAATCGGAATGAAGTGAGCACTTTTCGTCAATCTATCCACGACTACCCATATAGCATCAAACCCGCGGTTGGTTTTGGGCAATTTGGTCAACAAATCCATGGTGATTTGTTCCCATTTCCAAACTGGGATGTCCAATGATTGCAACTTACCATATGGCTTCTGGTACTCCGCTTTGACTTGCAAGCAAGTCAAACACTTCTCTACATGTTTCACAATATCTCTTTTCATCCCGGGCCACGAATAGTTTTGTTTTAAATCATTATACATCTTGGTCGCCCCCGGGTGGATGGAATAACGGGACTTGTGAGCTTCATCTAATAGAAGTTTTTTAACTCCACATGTGTTAGGAACCCAAATTCTACTGAAACGTGTTTTTAAACCGTGGTTGCCTACTTCGAGATCCTTAACTTGGCCAACAATCTTTTCCTTTCTCAAGTTTTACGTCTTTACTGCTTCATCTTGTGCCTCTCGGATTTGTTCAAGTAAGCCCGAGGTAACAATGAGTTGCAATGATCGTACTCGTGTCGGGACATAATCTGCCTTTCTGCTTAGGGCATCCGCCACCACGTTCGCCCTTCCGGGGTGATAGTGTATTTCACAGTCGAAATCTTTCACCGTTTCTAACCATCGCCTTTGTTGCATATTTAACTCCTTCTGATCGAAGAAGTATTTCAAGCTCTTGTGATCGGTGAATATGGTGCACTTTACCCCATATAAGTAGTGCCTCCATATTTTTAATGTAAATACCACCGCAGCCAACTCGAGATCGTGCATGGGATATTTCTTCTCGTGTATCTTCAATTGCCTCGAGGCATAAGCTATAACCTTGCCCCGTTGCATCAAAACGCATCCGAGCCCCGATAGTAAAGCATCTGAATAAACCACCAAGTCTTCGACCCCGTCCGGCAATGTTAGTACCGGAGCTTGAGTTAACTTCTCTTTTAGTGTTTGAAACGCTCTTTCTTGATCTACACCCCAAATGAACTTTTCTTCCTTCCGGGTTAGTTTTGTTAGCGGAGACGCAATCTTGGAGAAATCTTGAATGAATCTCCTATAGTATCCCGCAAGCCCCAAAAAGCTTCTAATTTCCGAAGGGTTCTTCGGGGGATTCCATTTTAACACGGCCTCGATCTTTGACGGATCTACCAATATCCCATCGGCACTTATGATGTGGCCGAGGAATTGCACCTCTCGTAACCAAAAGGCGCACTTAAAAAATTTCGCATACAACCTTTCTCGTCTAAGTGTCTCTAACACTTCTTGTAAAAGGTGTGCATGCTCGGCTTCACTTTTAGAATACACCAAAATATCATCTATGAACACGATGACTGATTTGTCTAGCCTTGGCTTGCAAACCCGGTTCATGAGATCCATGAAAGCCGCGGGTGCATTTGTCAGCCCAAATGACATTACGAGAAACTCGTAATGTCCGTATCGCGTGCGAAAAGCCGTCTTCGGCACATCTTCCTCCTTGACCTTTAATTGGTGATACCCCGATCTAAGGTCAATCTTTGAAAACCAATTCGCACCCTGTAACTGGTCGAATAGATCATCTATTCTCGGAAGCGGGTATCGGTTCTTTACCATGAGTTTGTTTAACTCTCGGTAATCGATACACAAACGAATGCTTCCGTCTTTCTTTTTCACGAACAGTACCGGTGCGCCCCAAGGAGACACACTCGGCCTTATGAATCCTTTGTCAAGCAAGTCTTAAATTTGTGACATCAACTCTTGTAATTCCGACGGCGCGAGTCGGTATGGTGCTTTAGCTACGGGTTTCACGCCCGGAATCAATTCGATTTTGAACTCCACCTCCCGCTCGGGCGGCATTCCCGGTAGATCATCCGGAAATACATCTTCAAAGTCACGCACTACGGGTACGTCTCCAATCTTCGGTAATTCTTTCTCGGGCTCGCTCGCGTATATCATAAATGCTTTACACCCATGTCTAATGAGCTTGTGTGCCTTTATCATCGAGCATATTGTAGGGTTGCCTCCCTTTTCGCCATAGATTGTAACGTGTTTTCCGCTAGGAGATGTTAGCTTTATCTCCTTACGAAAACACACGATCTTTACGTGGTGCTGAGATAGCCAATCCATCCCAACAACTATTTGAAATTCTCCCATTGACATCGGGGTTAGGTTTATCAAATATTCTTCATCATCAATATTTAATTTACAGCCTCGACAAATATCACAAACTATAAAGCTTTTGTTGTCCCCTATTTCAACTTCTAAGGGCACAAATAATTTCGTCAATACAAATGAAGGATGTCGAATAAATCCATGCGAAATGAAGGATTTATTCGCACCCGTATCAAACAATACACGTGCAGGAATTGAGTTAATCGTGAATATACCTGAGACCACATCGAGTTCTGTTTTTGCTTCAGCTGCAGGAAGTTGGAAGGATCTAGCCTTTGCCTTTGGAGCTTCCGTTGGAGACTCCTTTGTGTCTCTCTTCCCAACCAATTCCGGGCATTCAGACTTTTTGTGACCGGGCTGATAGCATTTGTAACAAACTGAAACTTTACCCGGGCATAGAGATGTCGTGTGCCCCGTTTTACTATATATTGGGCACGGCTTGTCTTTCAACCGACACTCTCCCTTGTGTCCTTTTCCACATACTTTGCAGCTTGGCGACCTGCCTTTAGCATGCACTTTCTTTCCCGACCCTCTAGTTCGAGCTTTCTTTGTAGGGCTTGGGTTCACATCTTGCGCCCTTCGTTCACCCCTTTCAACTTGTTTCTTCAACTCGATTTCTCGTTCTCGAGCAACGTTTATGATTTCGGTAAGGGTCTCGTATTTTGAAGGAGTCATAAACTCCCTATATTCGGCGCTCAACATGTTATAGTAGTAGTATATTTTCTGTTCTTCATTCGTTACCAACTCACTACTAAACTTCATCTTATCCATAAACATCGCCGTAATCTTGTCTACGGTCTCGCCCTTGTGCCTCAGTTGCATGAACTCTTCCTTGATTTTATTAATGACCGCCTTGGGGCTATGATGTTTAAGAAACGCCGTCTTAAACTCCTCCCATGTTATGGTTTTCGCCGCTTCGGCTCCTATTTCATTCTTTTTGTTGTCCCACCAATCTTTGGCTTGACCTCTCAACTGACCCGTTCCGTAAGCAACAAAGTCGCTTTCATCACAATGGGTCCTTTCAAACACCCCTTCAATGTCGCCCAACCATCTTTGGCAAATTATCGGGTCAACTTCCCCGTTATAGATTGGCGGTTACACGCCATAAATTCTTTGTATGAACACCCCTTACGTTCTCCCGATTTCTCCTTCGTAAGGTTGACACTGTCTTCCAACCTTTTAACTCACTCTTCTACAACTGACAACATTGTGCTTTGGATTTTGTCTATAAACCCAGATAGACTACCTTCAATTGCCTTTCCCATTTCTTCGGCAATAATTTCTTTCATTTGTTCAGTGCTTGTCTGCACCGGATCATCATCATTTCCTTCCGACATCTTGAAACTGAAATGTTTACATTAAACGTTAAACATTTCATTTGTAGTATAACTTTATTTGTTTCGGTTTAGCCAAGTTTCTTACTTGCTTTAACCGTTTACTTTTAGTGCACTTTCCGGGTTTGAGCGAATTAACACACTCTTCCCATGCACATCAATTCACATCTCATTTCTTACACAAGGTATAATCTACTAACATAATAAGTTAATTCCTTGCCGGACGATCGATCAAGCTTGAACCGAACACTTTGTTGACAACCTTAAGCTCTGATTACCAACTTTTAACACCCGTCTAATTTTACTTGAATTTAATAATATTCATATCATTTTAGATAAAAGATGTCTAGTTAACATAGATTCCATAAGTAAAGTTCAAAAGTAGCAAAACCTTAGTTAACTAACGACTAAGTTAAAACATTCAAAAGTTTTTTAACAAATTGTTTACATCCCATAAACATCGTCTATTAAGGGTTAAAATATTGCGGAAGCTTCAAAAGTCATGTTCGGTACTTCGGCATTTGCTTGATCGTCATCCGATTAGTTTCCACATTACCTATGGTCAAAACCACATCAAATGTTAGTTTTGATAATGTTAGAATGGGTATAAACAAGTCCCATGGGCCAAAACAACAAAAAATAAATTTTTTCTGGAGCTAGGGGGCGTCGCGTGACGCCTAGCCCCCTTTTTCACAGAATGTTGCTTAACTGTTGTTGCACATACCCAACTTAATGTTTTATCAAATCACAACTTAAACATTCCATAACTTATGATCTGTAAGTCCGTTTTTAGTGATTCTTTTTCCTACACGACCGTATTCAAATTAACGACGTGCCTACCACAATTATTATACCGAAAATTTGGTTTACGGGCTGAATCACTAAAATCTCTAATTAAATATTCGACCCACTATATTTACACAACTTTTCTTCCATTACAATAGTAACCTTAAGGCGTTTTACCCAACATCCGTGGCTTTATATCACCGGCATTTCATTACCAATCCTATGGCTTCATGCTCTTATGATTGTCAACGCCAAAAAGCTGAGTTTCAACATTAACACTACTCACTACACAATAATTCGACCCGTTTGGCTCGTTCATGGAATCCTCCATTATAACGACTACCAAACGTTCCTTAGTCGAATCTTGACTTATTAAATCAAATAGAGAACAATATCACTTCGATTACTATTAACCTTCATACCAAAACACTATCATGAACAATTAACATATCCAAATTACATGTTGTAACTTAACAAGTTACATACCTTTAGTGCACGCCCTTCAACCGCAATTCACCACCAGCTTGTCCACTCGACGTTCCGGTATCCTTTCCTATAGAGTTCAATTATATCACGTTTAGAACTCTTTTTAATCACATATCGCATAATAGCCAAAACATCACAATTAGGTGTTTTAACTTCAAAATTCCAGTTTCGAGCCTTCTTTGAGGCATTTCAACAAACACTTTAAAGGCAGAATTTTACATGATTATATAGCAAATCCCTAGTTTATCATATAGCCCGAATTTCACATCAATCAACCCATTTTACACAATTGTTACCTTCTAAAATTCTGAAGTCACTTCACAATTGTCAAATTACACTAGAACAACACCCAATTTCCTAGTGTTTATCAAGTTCTACATAACCCACTAATCACCTACAATGGTGTTCATGGATTTTACTAAAATTTCACATGATTTCAACTTGTATTTGTCTAGGGTTTGTCCCTAGACACTATATTGTTCCTAATTCATCATAAAACAAACATTCAACCATAAATTTCAGATTTTCCCAATTTCATGAGAATTTCGAGTTGAGAGTTTTCATCAAATTTTACATACCTTGTAATCCTCTTGTGATGAGGATCAGTAATCTATGCTCGATTTTTAATTCTAACTTGATTTGAGCCCTCCATTTTGTGAATTATGTGATGAACTAGGGCTTGGTGAGGAATCCTGGTCGCCCCCCCCCTCGCGTCCCATATACGACCAGACACACTTTTGTGTGTCTGGTCCTTATATTTTTTTTATCAAATTAAGTTTCAGATTTTACAAGATAGGCCCCTCGACTTTTGTTTAACTTAAAGTTTGGTTGTTTTTTTTTAACCCTATTATAAGTTACTTCTAGACTTGTAGCTAACTAGGTTAAAATTCCTTGTTAGTAAATTCTTGTTTACTTATACTTTATAATTCTAATATAAAGTTTTATATTTTCCAGGGTGCTACACACGCTCCACCTCCTGATCGGTAATCTTGTGAGCTAGACGTATGATTCAAGGCAAGTTGTCAAGATTCGCCATAGTGGCCAGACGCTTGACCTGCGGTGCTAACTGATTGATGTACAGTTCAATCCTACGGTGGGGTGGTCGTGATAAGTTAGGGCACATATTCGCGAGCTCATGTGACCTTTTCGTGTATGCTTCAATTTCGGACCCTGCCGTCTTCAAATTGTAGTACTCATTTTACAGCTTTTGGATCTCATCACGAGGGCAGTATTCTTCACGCATTAGCTCCTTGAAATCTGTCACACCCTGAATTTTGCGGAAGCGTATGATGTGTGACTGGTTTAATATCATTGCATTCAATTGTAATAAACAACTACATGATCAAAACGATGTTCATCCATTCATAAAATTTGAGTATTACAAACACTTGTTATTTAAGTTTTAAAACACAACCTTCGACTAGGTTACAAATCAACAAAAGTGGATGACATCTAATCTTGAAGTCTACTTCTAGTTATGACACCTGCGCCCAAGATCCATCTTGTCACCTGAAATACATGTAATTTTGGAAAACATCAACAAAAGTTGAATGAGTTCATGCGTTTTGTATGAGTATTGTAATCTTGTAAATCTTTTAGAGACTCCTTTGTAAACAGGTATGAAAAGCGTGTATGAACGTGAATGTTTTACAAGGACTTTAAGGCATGTATGGACATAGGGAGTACTCGTAATGGCTTATACCCTTGTCGATTTTCCTCGACTGTGTCGATTACCCTCGACTGTGTCGATTAACCTCGACTGGGACTCCGAAGTACTACTTGGTACTAGTTGTGACCATGAGTGGGGTTCGGCCGTACCCGTTAGATCTAACCCTCGTCCCTAATTAAGTATTAATGGCATTTCTGTATTTAGTCTATGCTCACATGATCTAGTATTTCATTGGCATTTCATACCGTTTAAGTATTTGTAACATGTATTCCACCCCCGAGAGTTACAAAACCAAAAACAGTTAAAGAAAAGGGGGAGCATGAACTCACTTTTTTGCGTCTTCAGTACTCGTAACTCAAGTCTTGTCAACAAACACGACTACCTACAATGTGTTAGGGTCTATTAGATGAGCGGGCCGTGCCTTGCCTTAGTATTCATGTTTGAGTTACATTTCCTTTATGTCTTTAACATTATCCAAAGTTATCTTACTTCTCAAGTATTTATTTTCGTATTTCCTTCCCAAGGATGGGAGTATTTTGTACATGCGTATTTGTATTCTTGTATTGGTAGTTTCCGAAATAATATATTTTCAAGTTTCACTTAGAAAATATATATATAGACTTGTTTTGTCCGAAGATAATGTATTGCCAAGAAAATATATATTTTTCTCAAAAATCATATATCTTCTAACTATTCTAAATATATATTTATCCATTTTTATTTACAAAAACCAACCTCCAGTACTTGTATTCTTGTTACAAAATTATGGCGAAGTTTATATTTGAAAAACATAGTTTAAAATACACTAGTAAACACTTATTTAGAGAATATTTTCTAAGTGTTGGTATTTTTAGAAAATTTCGTCATAGTTTCCCCTAAAAATGGAGGTGTCCATGCTATTTAGCATATCATTTTCTTTTCAAAAATCATTCAAACAATCAACAACAATTCACTAAACAATATTACAATACAATTTGAACTTGATCTTTCACCAAAAACGCGTAGTAACTTGGTAAAGTGTTTAGTAGCCTTAGTTACCCTCTAAAATATATTTACTTCTTGGTAAACTTCATTCTTGAAAAGATTTAGTGTTTACAACTTGTAAACTCATTTTACAAAAAATGTTTATTTACAACATCTTCATGTCTCATACGTATTTCTACACTTATTTTATCACCAAAAATAGTGTAAATTCAAGTGAAAACCATGATCTTCTAAAAATCACATTTATAATCTTGGTTCTTTTGGAAATCATTCACAATCGTGGATTTACAAGATTATTAGCTTACTTTGTTTATTACTTTTTGAAGAAATCATCTTGTTTTCAAGTTCATGTTTAATCAAGAAGATGATCATTTTGTATAAACACATAATCATCTCCTAACTTGCTAAATCATGTTTTTAATCATGATCTAGTAAGTTCCATGTAATGATCAATATCAATATCTCTAGTAATCAACAAGCAAACATCATCCATATGTTAAACAACATCATTCTATTCATTTTTCAACAAGATTTCATCATATGAAGGCTTTATGTTCATGATTCCAACTTATGTCTTTTAATGTTTTAGTGATTTACATCATGATACATCTTTTAACCAAGCAAAATAGAAGTAAACAAGGGTTAAGATGATCTTACTACTAGCTTTAAGCTAGGGAAGAACAATGGAGAAAATCGAGTGGATAAAAGCTTGTAAAGGAGGTCCTTCAAGTTTCGTTGCTTCCCACCTTCCTAGTTAGGCTTGAATCACCTTACATTATGCTTAGAATGTGTTGGAATGGATTGAAAATGAAAGTTGTGTGAGATGGAAGATGGGCCGTAGGTATGGGAGGGGAGATGGAGAAGTTGTGGTGAATGGTAAGTGTTAGAATATAGAATCTTTGTATGGAATATTCCCAACACAAGATCAAAAGAAATCAAATAAAATCAACAAAAATCAATGTGCTAATCTTTTAAGATTTTGTAGGATCTTCATAATCTTTATAGGATCTTCATAATCTTTTTGCGATCTTCATAATCTTTATGGGATCTTCATAATCTTTATAGGAACTTCATCTAATCTAAGGAGAATCATGGAGGATTTGCAAGATCAAGAGAAGATTATGGTGGGGCCATGTGACCGTCCACTCATATATGGGGAGGGGGTCTAATTGTAACTTTAGATGGTAAGTAGGTTAATTAGTTGGAGGTTAAGTGTAAAGTCTAGTGTTTTAAGTGTATGGTACATTATATAGTGTGTTAGGGTGTTCGGGGATCATATCTAGCTCAAAAATAATAAAACAAAGCTTCTAGCAATATTTTGGTGTTTCGGGTAATGTCCGGTTGTTCGGTTAGATACCGGTTCATTAAAGTGTCAAGTTATTCCGTTTGGTAATCTTTAAGTACCCTTTTTTTGACACTTTTAATTCCCGACACTTAGGGAAGCATACAGAACCGTTTTGCCATATTTTTGCATGTAATAAACTTGTTAAAAAGCTGAATTTTTGCTGAAATATGCAGAATTCTGCACTTTATGTGGGTTTTAGGCACTTTCCGGCACTTTATCTATCACTTAGGCATGCAGTTTTAGGGGTCCTTACTTCCCTACACACTATACTAGTGTATCACTTGGTCTCTGGCTCACACTGGGCCTCAAAATATTGTTTGTCTATGTACTGAACATCATCAGCATTTTTAGTTTATCTGGTAATGGTGCCAATTCTGTTCTGCTCATTATTAGAACTATATCGTGTTGCATGTAGCAACAAATAAAGTCTTGTAACATGAAATGCCATTGTATGTATATAACAGTAATCAGAAATTCATTTGACTTGTAAACTAGATCATGCACAGTTATTAAAGCACAGATTGTTGTTCAACTAGTGTACGGAATGTACGGAAAAGTGACGGTTGTCACAGTCCCCCAGTTAAAAGATTTTCGTCCCGAAATTCAAGCGATGCCATCGGTCGCAGGGGAGTTGTGAATCAAATGTGGTCACTTATGTTTAAAATTTGTCTTTATGTTCCCATGTACTCTGGGTTATGAATTTTATCGTACTCAAGTAATTCAATTACGTCTTCTCTGTATCTTGTGGACTCTTGGTCCGTACCCTTAACAGGTTTCTATAGTAATTTTGTCGTTTTGTCATTGACGTGAATCTTATTTATGGGAACAACGATTGTTCCTTGAGTCAGACTCCTCTAAAGAACTAGACACATGGAATGTGTCGCGATCACTACTGATCTTTTTCTGGAAGTTTCGTCTTGTGAACAATGGTTTCGATCCCTACATCGGGGTCCAACCTTTACGTTTTCCAAATCACACCACGCCTTCTCTCAGCGAGGGTCATACTTCTTATCTCAAACTCTTACGATTTCTGCCGTTCATTGGCGCAATCTTTCTGTATTCTGCGGGCTGTCTCGATATGATCACATATCTGAACGATCTTGCCTCTAGTTTTTCCTGGACCATCTCGGGCCAGTAGAGCGTTTATCTTCAGTCTCCGTACAAGACGACGGGAATCGACTTATTATGTTCCATCTAAAGCTTCACACGAGGCGGTTTAAGCGGCGGTGTGATAAATACTGTTGTAGGAAAACTCCACAAAGGGCAAGTGAGTGTTCCAACTTTTCATCAAAGTTTATCACACAAGCATGTATCATGTCCATACCGTCTACATCGTTCAGTAGCTCAGTCCATCTACGTTAGTATTCAAGTTCTTCGATCAACGGTGTGCTGCAATCCTTGTGATCAGTAAAGATCGTGCAACGTTTTCTTTCAGGTAATGACATCAAATTTGTGACGCGCAATTACTGTATCTTGACCAAGGTTTCTTCTTATGATTCCTTAATCAATGTGCCGCGTATGCAATGTCGTGGTCTCGTTGCATCGACGTGCAACCGAGACTTTGTCGACAAACAACACATAATTGCAACTCTAACTCCTTAGCTCTTGATTGCAGGGTTGGCATGAATCTCGTTCTTATCCACCATGTATCTTAAAGTTCTCACTTCGCGAATTCGAAATCCGATTTTCTCCATCATAGCACATAATTGTTCTTTCTCTAAGAGTTGTAAGGTAAATTGCAGCTGTTGCTCACGACCTTCCTTGGTCGTTGGCCATATAAGAATGTAGTCAATAAATATATTCATGATCTATCTAGGTATGGCTTACACGTTTGATTCATGAGGTCCATGATTATTGTTGATGCATGTGTTAAGCCAAATGGTACGACAAAGAACTCGTAATGCTTGAAGCGAGTCCTAAAGGTCTTTTTAGGGATATTTCCTTCTTGTATTCACAGTTGAGGACATCCTGTCCTCAAGTCGATCTTTGAGTGGTAACCAGAACCTTACAATTGGCTCGTTCATGTCATCAGTCCTTGACAAAGGACACCAACCACTGATATCCAATTCCCTGGAATTTATGCAAAATGGAAACTGTCAACTTTCTCTTCGTGTCCTAAGGGTGTCATGTCCTTAATTTCCTCTGTCTAGCAGCTCTTGCAGTTATATTGGAGGCTCATGCTTCGCGAACGAAGCTAGTCGATAAGACGTCATTCGGCACTGGTGCCGCTTCCGGCATGAGGTTCACCTTAACTTCTCTTGTCGTTGCAGGGGTATTCCTGACAAGTCTTTAGAAAAGGCTTTTGGAATTTATTCCATCACGGGGATGTTCTCAGGCTCTATACTTGGATATCCAATCCATGCTGACTATCATAATATGACTTCGCAAGTCAATGGTAACAGAAGGTTCCGGCCTTCTGAGTCCCTAAATACAATCCTTAATTGCTTCGTCCTCTTAAACTAGTCTTCTATATGCCCATTTCTAAGGATTACGGGGCGTCTATTCTACTTGAAACTAGGCTAATCAGTTTCTTAAGTTCTAAGCATGCAAGGTTAAAGTTGATGCCAGTATTAATTAAAAATAGATGCACAGGGTTGGTTAATAGGGAACGTACCCGTAACCGCATCTGGATCCTGGCTGTTTCACGAGTTTCGATCGTGAAAACCCTTCCTTGCTTGTTTCTTCCTAGGGCAATCTTTCCTAAAGTGCCCTGCTTCACCAAATTTGTAGCAACCTGGTACTCTACCTTTATTTCTTTTGTCTGGATCCTTCGCCCAACAGGCATCCTTGTTGTGTCTTTCCTTTCCACACTTTCCGCACTTAGGCCTCAGACATCGACCTTCATGGTGAAAATTGCATTCCCCGCACCTCGGCTAAGTCCCTGAGTAAATTTGACCACCGGCCTTATTAGTGGCTCCATCAGTGTTCCTGCCATGCGGCGGATTCACTTTCTTTCTTTTCTTTGCTTTAGAGCTTCCATAGTTGACTTGGGTGCCCATCTTTAGGTTTGAAGACTTCGTTTTCTTGTTGCCTAATGACTCCACATGAGTCTCTTTCTTGTTATCCTCAGATTCCGAAAATTTTCCCATGCGTAGAGCTTCTTTAGTAAGGGTGACACTTAAATCGATAGCCTCTGCGATGGTTGGGGGCTTTGAGGTAGTAACCATGCTCCTGATCTGAGGTGTAAGTCCCCAAATGAATCATTCAACCCTTTTGAATTCTGTTTTGACTAAGTAGGGGACGACCCTAGACAAGTCGTGAAATCGCTGGACGTATTTAGGAATCTTTGGTCCGTCCATTTACAAATTCCAGAACTGCACCTCAAGCTTCTGGATTTCAGCCCTAGAACAGTATTTCTTCTCCATCATTTCTTCGAGCTCGTCCCAGCTCAGTGCATAAGCAGCATCTGCACCAAGGGTCTGAACATGAAGGTTCCACCATGTAGGATCGTTAGACGATCTGACGAGTCGATCAGAAGAGTGCTCAGACAGAATCAGAGGCGGAATTCATTGATTCTGTCTTTATTCAGCTTAATTTCACTAATTTTTCTCTGTTTATTGCACTTGATAACAATTTACAAGCTCTGGAGATGATTCGGCAGGGCTTCGCCGTTACACAACCTCACTGCTCACTAGTTTCGCTTCAAATGACCCCTATATATAGGACATATGGTTTCGCTTATGTGTATATGACACATAAGCGGAACTTTTACAGTGACTAATAAGCAAAACCTCCACTATGTCCCTATAAGCGAAACTATTACTAAATCATGATTTCTCGATTTCCGTGCATGATACAAACAGCCCTAACCTAAGACTCGAACTAAGATGTAGTCGACAGACAACTGCACCAACAGACTCCCCCTTGAATGTTGACGGAATCTTCAGTGAGAGTCTTCAATCATGACAGCTCTTCACTCTTAATCGGTCTTCTTCAGGAACTCTTCCTGGAATTATGTACCTAGATCTTTCTCTGGTTCTAACTTTCATCAGACTCCTCCTATCATCAATCTGGGATCGCCGTCTAGAATTCGTTATCACCATTGAAATCAACTCCTGGCTTTATCAGTATATACTTCTTCTCAGGTTCTGATGTATCTCCTGGCTTTCCGTAGCAACAGGATCAGAAACCTGCATAACTCAAACACTCTTTCACAAACAAACAAAATTGTGATTCAACTTAATGAATCAACTAAGCATTCGAGAAATTTTCACATTTAAAAATTTATTAACTTTTAAACTTTCCAAAATCTGATAAAACATTTCAAACCAATTTAACCAAACCTCTGTTCATCATGTTTACCCTTTGAGATTTTGAATTTCAGCTCTCGAACATCAGTTGTCGAAAATCTTTTTGGATTTTTCAAATGTGAAACATAAATGCAATAACAAAAAATTAAATGCAGAAATGAAATATATACAAACATATTTTTGTGAGTTCATGCAAGAGGATCATATCAGCTGCTGACTAAAGACTAGCACCGTTAAGCTGTTATTTCATTTTAAGCTTTTAAACAGTTCGCGTTGATTGCCGATATTCTGATCCACTTAAATTCTCACAAAATGTTCAACCTGATTGGGATACAGAATTAGTGTTTTAGAACTACAACATCTACATGTGTCCCACCTCAGAATATACTCCCGTATCCAGGCCCTAGTATTCAGTCTTACAGGTGAGTATACCACAGCAGATATCTGTTAAGGGGTAGGTGCGAGGGCCGTGAGAGCTCAGATCGATACTTCCGTATACGCAGAGAGATGACGGCTTCGACTTTTGGTGTGTCCCCTTTAGAGGATCTTTTAATTACAACAGCAGCGACTATCAATTTTATTGTTTCATCCGCATGCTGAGGGCGAGCTTATATTTTAAAGCTTTTTGCAGAAAGTATTATCCGAGGACTAGGTTAGTACTTCCATACAGCAGAAGTCCTGGGATAATACCCCAGATATCACTGCGTATAAAGACCTAGTATCTCAGAATACGGGACCCTTCAAACAGGATTTCAGGGGTTACCTATATATCCTGGAGGTGTTCCCCACATAAACGCAAGTGAAATTTATGTTTATATCCCAAACTGATCTACTAATTTTGTAAAAATCTACCGACACATCTTTAGCGAGACTGCTTAATTGCATTTATACATTACAAATCTTTAGCGTACTGTGCCAGTCTAGTCTAGCTGATGTACTATCATTTCCCCTATTCCCACCAAAACTCATTTTTTATTTTTCAATGTTTTTGACATTTTCAAATTTTCTAATTTTTTAAAATTTTTACTCCCCCTAAAATCAAAATATGTTTCAATTTTGATTTTCTGGGAAAATTTGATACAAACTGTACAAAGTTTGACAACATGATATCGAATCGCTTCAATTCGCCATCCACTTGGCGTAAACAATCAGAACTCCCCCTCTCAACAAACTATTTTCCCATTATGATCTCAAAACACTTAAGTTTGTTTTAATCAAAATGGTTTTTCCGGAAAAATTAGTTTGTTTACCAATCATTTGTAGGTTTTGGGGTTACTTCATCACCTTGTTTTCTTCAAACATTTTAAAGATTTATCATTTCCAGTTTTACCATAAACCATATGTAGAAAATCAAGTACAACTTAATGTCCCTGATTTACCACATGTAAGGCGAAAAATCACCAGAGTGAAATTTCTCAAGAAATGTGCCGATTCATGTTCCACTTATACCAACCTGGGAACTCCGGCAAGTCAGGTTTTTCATTTAAACAGATTCACCCAAGCCTGACGTTCCTTGGGTGATTTCGAATTCTTGTTCAACAATGGTGGAAAATTTGCATCATCCATTGTTAAACCTGAATTCTCCTTTTTTACCTCAACACCAGGCTCCTCTGGTTTTGACAGACCAGAATCATTGCCTGCACATGGCTTGTCTGATTTTGACAAATCAGATTCATCGCCTGAAGGTGGCTTGTCTGACTTTGACCTGTCAGATTCATCGCCGATCATTTTCTTCTTCTTCTTCTTTTCTTCTTTCGTCCTCAGATTTGTATCTGATGAATTCGTCTTGCTTGACTTTGCAATCGAGGAAGTTGATTCATCAGAACTCTTATTTTTACCAACAGATGAACCCGAGGACAAAATCTTCTCGAGATACTCTCTTGCCTTCTTCTTCTTTTTCCTCAGTCTGTCTTTCTGCCCCTGTGAAAGTTTAACTTTCTTTTCTTGAATTGTCTGTTCTTGAACTTTAGGTTTTAGAACCTTCTGTTCATAGGGCTTGACTTTGACTGGAATCTTTGCCTATTTCTGAGACATAGCCCTCAATCTGTCATTCGATCTCCTTGGGCAATCTCTGGCAATGTGACCTCTAATGTTGCAGTTAAAGCATTTTCTCGTCTCATAATTCCAACTTTGGCAGTTAACAGCAATGTGTCCTTGATAACCGCATCGGTAACACACTCTGTTATCGTACCATGTACCACCTTCACACCAAACGCTCAGATCATAGCATTGTCTGGCTTGGTGATATTCCTTCCTCATGGTTGCTGGATTTGCCTTTTGAGCACTGAGGTCCGACCTGCACCACTTATTGCCAACAATTTTTTGAGTTTTCATTTTTTACTTTTTGTAATTTTTCATTGCGATTGGATGATCGATCTGATGAACTTTTATTATCTTTTTGAACATTTTTCTCATTTTTAATTTTTTGTTTCTGTTCCATTCTCTTCTTCAAAGGTTTTTGCTTAGAGCATTCTCCGTTTTCAGTCGATTGTAGAACAGTTTTCTGAAATTTTTCAATTTTTTCATTTTTATCATCAGATTTCTCATCGCAATCTTCAACTTTGACATTGTCAAAGTTTGTGACATTGTCACTTATTGGAACTGAATTGATTGGTTTTGGACATGGAAAATTCAAACTGTCTGATGTAGTCACAAAACCTATCAATTTCTTCTCAAGTTCATCGATCTTGTTTCTTGAATTTTCAGCTTCATTTTCAAGCTGAGATATTCTTTCAAGATGAGACTTGATTGATTTTTCATTCTCATTCTTCATATTTTCAAGAACAGTCTTTTCATTTTCCAAAACTTTTATCTGTTCTTGAAATTTCGTTTCATTAGCTTTCAAATTCTTGTTCTCGAGCTTTATCCAGAAATCTTCATTTTCTGAGGATTTCTTGTTGCTTTCAAGGTCTTTTTCTAACTCTTTGATTTTCTTTTGAGCACTTTCATCTTCTTTTTCAAGTTTAATAATTTTTTGAAGATGAGAATTTATCATTTTTTGCTTTTCAATGTTGTTTTGACTAAAAATATTTCTCCCATCTTCAAGAATTTTCATTTGATTTTGAAATTCTTTTTCAATTCTTGATTTTTCAATTTCAAAACATTTAATTTTTTCTCCCAAAACTTTTGCCTTTTCTTTCTCACTTTTGTTTTCAGATTTCAAACTGTTCAAACCATCCAACAGTTTGTCATTTTCAGTTTTTAACTTCTGGTTTTCCAATGTCAAACTGTTAAAATTACTTAACAGTTTGTCATTTTTAACTTTCAGTTTCTCACAAATTTCCTGAAACATAAGAATCTGTTTAATATCAGCTTGCTTCTCGTCTTTCAACTTCTTGACTTCCGATGTCAAACTTTCCGTATCCTTCAAGAGTTTGTCATTCTTTGTCTTGAAGCTGTCACATTTGAAGCACACTGTTTCAGAACTTGAAGTTTCATTCTTCACAGATTCTATATCCTTTGGAAGTTGTTCTTTCTCTATCTTATATGTACCTGCACCAAAGATTGTAACAAAATCAATAGGATTTCCATTATCATCAATATAACAACCTCTTTTCATATCATATATCAAATTTCTTTTTGCTGCCCAACAAACATTGATTCTTTTGTTTATTTCATTTATCACATCTAAATTCAGATCATCCAAATTCATTTTTATCTTATCCAACACATCTCTCTTCTTTTGATAATTTTCATAATCGTGATTTTTAAGTTTTCTAATGAATTTATTCAGAGATAATTGTGAAAAACTATAATCTTCTCTCAAATTTTTCAAGCAATCATCCCATTCAGCTGATAATCCGTTAGCAAACTTTGATATCTTATCAGCTTCTGTTATTACTATTTGATTTTCCTTCAAGTAGGCAATCAAACGATCAAAACGTTTCTCCAAATCATCCAATTTTTCATCTTTCTGACTCAGAAAACATTCGAAACGTTTACTCCAAACCTTTTTGGGCAATTTCTGATAATAACTACTGAAATATCCTCGATACCAATCATTTAACCTTTTAAGATCATTGTTTTCCTGTTCAATAAATACCATTTCCATTTTTCTAAACAATCCCGACAAATCTTTGTTGTTCACAAAAACAAAACTGGTAATTGTCCAAATGAGCGAAACTAGCCAAGTTCAAATGAGTGGAACTATTCTGTTCACAAGAGCGGAACTATTCGGTTCACAAGAGCGAAACTATTTATGTCCGAATGAGCGAAACCTTTGGAGCGGAACTATTTATGTTCACACAAGCGGAACTTCTTGATGTTCAAACAAGCGGATCTCTTGAGCGAACCTTCTCAAAATATGTCCAAATAAGCGAAACTGATTGATATTTGGAGCGAAACTACCTGATTTTGTTGTTACAAAAGCGAAACTATGTGGTCAAATAAGCGAAACTATCAGGTGGTCGAATAAGCGAAACCAAGTCCGAAGCTGATTTGATCCATTTTTAGTCCGAATTTATGTCCAAAACTTTCTAGGGTTTGTCTATGTCCAATAACACACAATCTGTGAAATTTTGATCCAATTTTGATCGGTAAAACTTCCAGAACTGATAAAAGAAGGTATAGAAATCAGAATTTTGAGCGAAAAACGAGCTAAACGATAAGAACTCTTCCTCCTGAGCTCTGATACCACATGTAGGATCGTTAGACGATCTGACGAGTCGATCAGAAGAGTGCGCAGACAGAATCAGAGGCGGAATTCATTGATTTTGTCTTTGTTCAGCTTGATTTCACTAATTTGTCTCTGTTTATTGCACTTGATAACAATTTACAAGCTCTGGAGACGATTCGGCAGGGCTTCGCCGTTACACAACCTCACTGCTCTGTAGTTTCGTTTCAAATGACCCCTATATATAGGACATATGGTTTCGCTTATGTGTACATGACACATAAGCGGAACTTTTACAATGACTAATAAGCGAAACCTCCACTATGTCCCTATAAGCGAAACTATTACTAAATCATGATTTCTCAATTTCCGTGCATGATACAAACAGCCCTAACCTAAGACTCGAACTAAGATGTAGTCGACAGACAACTGCACCAACACATCAGGAGAGTGCGCCATCCAAAAACAACCCTTAGATAAAGGTAACCCTCTGCTGGGGTGAACAGTTACTCATTCTCAGAACGGAGTCAGTCTTTTCTGCCCAACGAACAAATGCAACAGCGCCTCCCGTGCCGTCAAAGTTTAATGGCTTGCAGTCTAGGAACTGTTTATAGGTGCAGCCAGTTGGAGGGTTATTTCCGGAAGTGCCACACTGTGTTCGGAGCAGAGGGCTTCATGTGGTGCAATTTCCTAGATTCGTTCTTGAAGCTCGGCTTCTGTCCTTGGTAACGTACTGGTGTTTGTGTCACGTTTGGGCGGCATTCTCTCTGTCAAAATGGTATGAAGTGGGTTAGACAACATTCCATAATTGTCTATGAGTTACATAGCACCATAAACCCTCATGTAATCTGTCACACCCCGGCCGCGTATAACATGCAACTGCGGCGGAAACGCCGGGGAGTGTTGTGGACAGAATTAAATTGTTTCATAACCATGGCATACAAGTTGTATTTTATTTATAAACAAAGGTGTTACATTGTCTTAGAAAGAGAGTACGGAAATCAAAACATAATTAAGCTAGTTCAAACTTCATTTTTAGGCTCTAAGGCACAGGTCCGCCCTAGAATCATGATCATCGTCCTATGGAATAGCTCCTGAAAACACATGTGAAAGTAGGTACGTCAGCATAAAAATGCCTGTGAGATACATAGGTTTTGTGAAAATGGGATTCATGACTTGAGTTTAAAGAATGTTTAATAACAGTCAGTCATGAACCTTGTAATTTGTCTTGCTTTGTAAACCATTTGAAAAACGATAACATCAAATGATATGTATAGATAAGTGCAAGGTTAAACGAGTAACCAATTAAAATGAGTTGAATAAAATAAGTTGTTTTGTAAGACAATGTTTTATGAAAAGTGTGTTATTCGTATAAAATGTTATATGTCTAAACTGAAATGATTTAGATAACGCTAAGATATGTAATATTATACAAACATTTATATATAGGAAGTACCAGCGGCGTATCCACCATGTTTGTATCATATTACATACGGCACGTTACTCCAACCATTTACCCAAACCAATCCACCATGTAAATTGTTCATGTATAAACCAAATGTCAAGTGTTATTGTGTAAACCATGTCAAATGTTTATGTTCAAATGTAAACCACCAATATGTATGTCAATGTCAACGTGTTTATGTTCAATGTAAACCATGTAATGTGTATCCCAAAATGTATCATGTATGGTAAGCGAAATGTATCAACTTAAACCATATGTAAACTGCACAAAACAAGTCGTTGAAGTAACACGTGGTTTAAATCAACGTTATGTTCTGTGGAAAAATGCATGCTCTATTGATATTAACATTTATGCGGTATTGTAAACTATGCATACATCCAAGCCTTGAGACTGTGGTGATAAACCCTTAAACAAATTAAAGGTTTATCTACGTTATGTATATCGAATTCGGTCATTCCTTCCAGTCCTATCAAACCCAGGACTTCAGAAATGGGAGTTGTCAATTCCTATGGTACCACTACCTACTAACGAACGGCGTAGCTAGTGTTAATGAATGTATTGTCCCATGTTAAACAAACCAAATGTCATAACAAAATGAAGGCATGTGATGTAAACAATTGTACTAAGTATGCTAAGTAAACATACGAAGCAGAAATGTTCATGTAAATCAATGTGCCCATATGCTGAGTAAACATATGCAGCAGAAATGTTCATGTAAATCAATGTGTCCATATGCTGAGTAAACATATGCAACAGAAATGTTCATGTAAATCAATGTGTCCATATGCTGAGTAAACATATGCAACAGAAATGTTCATGTAAATCAATGTGTCCATATGCTGAGTAAACATATGCAACAGAAATGTAATGTAAATCAATGTACTAAGTACGCACACAATGGGCATACATAGCATGAAATGTAATGAAATCGTGTACTCTAATGTACTAACAACATAGCAGGCATATGATGTGAAAACATGGAAAGCATGAAAGTAACAGATAGGCACATGTGTTTCACCCCAAAACAGTTTGGAAAACAGTAAAAGAGGGGTTCAATGTACTCACCTGAGATTGCTTTGAGTTCCTTGTATAATAACCAGATAATGCTAAAGATCACGAAATATCAACGGCACCTAATAGGTAGCTTATGTTAATATACCGGACCAAATCGGAAGGATCGGACAGTACGCGGGTTCGAAAACCAAACGAGTATGGAGACTCGTGTAATATGGTTTAACAAAGCCTACATACTAAAATGAAACTTAACCTAAGTGCTTACGGTCCATCACGACCCGTTGAGGTAGCTTATGCCACCCTAACGCGTCATTCGCGTAGAACGCGTATGGAACGCCTAACATTGCGACCACAAGGTATAACCTCGGAAGGTTATAGCTATGGTCACCTAATATGTTTGGTCGGATCCTAAAGATCGACCAAATGGGTCGGGTTCGAAAGTATAAGCGATGGTTTAGATCGCTTACCTTACGACCCTATATAAGCACTATACTAAACGTGACGAGCTAAGCATGTTAGAACATGCTTAACTAAGTTTAGAAAACAGGTTTGGCATCAAAACAAACGGCTTTGATGCTCACGAGTAGTTTGGTTACAAAATACGCAAGAATGCGCATTTTGGCCGAAACTACGACTCGTCACTGAGCCTAGATAACGGGGTAATCAGTAGGTATGGTCACTACAGACCATAACCATCGTGATCACGCTCACGTTATGAAGTTCCATGAACTTCGCATCGACCATAAGCTGGTCAATGCAGAAAGTCAACAAAACGTTGACCGAGGGACTCGAAAAGCGAATAAAAGAGCGAAAGAAGACTTACGGAGGGTCCCCCGAGTGCTAATCTAGATCAAATAGCTCAGGTATGAAACAATGGTTCCAACTTAGAGCTTTAGATCTGATTCTTGTGGGTTTTTACACAAAAGGGGGGGGGGTATTTATAGGAAAAGTGGAACCGTTAGGATCGTTTATCGAATATCGTGCCGCGATCTCGAGCGTACACTTGTCAAATTCTTGTGGTAAGTCAGAAATTGCCCCTTGGCTCTTGATTGGGTGAAAGGGCATTGCCTCTTGATCGAACGAAAGGCCAACTGCATTAAATAGATACATTGAATCTGTCTGACAGTCTCACGCGCCCCGCGTAAGGATTTGGTAAATCCTTACGCGCCCCGCCTAAGGTTCCCAGATCAGAATTTACAATTTTGGTCCCTGCACTTCAGAAACACGTATTTTGGCCCATTTTTGGCACGTTTAAGCCCCGTTAACCTCATTTCAAGGCTCTAAGATGAAGTTAAAGTGTAGGGGACATGAAATATGCTCAAAAATATTCCGGATGTTGGTTCGTTTGGCCGTACGATCGCGATGTTCGCTTCATTACGACGGAATGCGCATAAGCGCGAAAGACGATCCAAATGACGCGACGAATGGATTTTTCTCATGCCAAACACTAAGGCATAATATAAGGATGCTTACATAAATTTTTGGATGTCCGGATGTATTCAGAACGTAAGTTATGCGCGAAAGTGCAAACTTATGCACTTATTGACACTTTTAGTCCCTGAATGATCCAAAAGTTTGTTTTAGCATACCAAACCCCTCAAAGCCTATTTCTAGCTATGTAAAGGATATTTATGGTATGTTTAACTTATGGACATGTTCCGGAATGTTCGTTACAGTTCAAATTGGCATACTTTCGCAGTTTGTCAAGTTTAGTCCCTGTAAGCGAATTAACTTGTTTTCGCTATACCAAAGCCTTCAAAACTTATTTCTAAGTTATGTAAAGGTTATTTAAGGTATGTTGAGTATATGTTGATGTTCCGGAGTATTTATCGCATTAAACTAAGTACGTTTACGCACTGGTTAGCGTATAATTCTCCAGAAAGCGATGTAGAGTTTGAATTTGAACAAAAGTCAAAACATGAAAAATGCAAAACACAACCAAACAAACACTGGGATCAAATAACATTATTTTATTGATAATTGAACTGTTCATGATGATTACAGGCACAAATGTTACAGTCTCCCCTACTTGTGGAAATTTCGTCCCGAAATTTATTTAGAGGAAACTGTTTGAAAAAGATGCGGATATTTTGCTTTCATTTGATCTTCACGTTCCCAAGTAAACTCGGGTCCACGCTTAGATTCCCAACGAACCTTGACCAAAGGAATGCGCTTGCGTTTAAGCCACTTGACTTCACGTTCCATGATTTCTACCGGTTTCTCAACAAACTTCAGTGTTTTATCAACACGAATTTCGTCAAGCGGTATGTGGAGGTTTTCATCAGCTAAACACCTCTTGAGATTGGACACGTGAAAGGTTGGATGAACATTTCCAAGTTCAGGAGGTAACTCAAGTCTGTAGGCTACCTTACCGATTCTTTCGACGATCTTGAATGGTCCAACATATCTAGGTGCAAGTTTTCCTTTCTTTCCGAATCTGATCACACCTTTCCAAGGTGAGACCTTAAGTAATACACGATCACCGACTTGAAAATCCAAGGGCTTGCGTTTTAAGTCCGCGTAGTTCTTCTGACGGCTTCTAGCTGTCTGAAGGTTATCACGAACTTTCTTTACCTTCTCTGTTGTCTCTAAAATGAGGGCAGGTCCAGTAAGCTGAGCCTCGCCAATCTCATTCCAGCAGACTGGTGAACGACATTTTCGACCATAGAGAGCCTCGAAAGGAGCCATGTTGATGCTGGAGTGATAACTGTTGTTGTAGGAGAATTCAATCAACGGAAGATGTGAATCCCAACTACCACCAAAGTCGATCACACAAGCTCTAAGCATATCCTCCAGTGTCTGGATTGTTCTTTCAGATTGACCATCCGTTTGCGGATGATAGGCTGTGCTCAGATTAAGTTGAGACCCCATAGCCGATTGCATGGTTCTCCAAAAATGAGAAGTGAAACGAGCATCTCTGTCAGAAATGATGTTCAAAGGAACACCATGTCGAGCTACGATTTCATCCACGTAGATTTGAGCAAGTCTGTCAGCTGAATAATCCTCACGGATTGGCAAGAAATGTGCTGATTTGGTAAGACGATCAACGATTACCCAGATGGCATCGTGACCTTTCTTTGTGCGCGGGAGTTTAGTAATGAGATCCATAGTAATGTTTTCCCATTTCCAAACAGGGATCTCTGGTTGTTCCAATAAACCAGAAGGACGCTGATGCTCTGCCTTAACTTTAAGACAAGTAAGGCACTTGGATACGTATAAGGCAATGTCTTTCTTCATACCAGGCCACCAATACTGGATACGAAGATCTTTATACATCTTATCTGAGCCCGGATGAATAGAGTAACGAGACTTATGAGCTTCATCCATAAGCAATGTACGAAGATCATCTTGGCTTGGGACCCACAAACGGTCCATGAAGTAATACGATCCATTGTCCTTCAGCTCTAGAGCAGGAGTTATGTGATAAGGAAATTCCTTATCCATTAAACCTTGTGAAACACAAGCTTGTTGAGCCTGAGAAATACGAGCTTGGATATCAGTTTGAATAACAGATTGGACACGTACACAATGAAGCTTAGTACGTTCCTTGCGACTTAAAGCATCGGCTACGACATTCGCCTTACCAGGATGGTAGCGAATCTCGCAGTCGTAGTCGTTTAGAAGTTCAACCCAACGTCGTTGTCTCATGTTGAGTTCTTTCTGGTTGAAGATATGTTGAAGACTTTTGTGGTCTGTGAAAACCACACATTTTGTGCCGTACAAATAGTGTCTCCAGATTTTGAGAGCGAAGACAACTGCACCCAACTCAAGATCATGAGTGGTGTAGTTTTTCTCATGTATCTTCAACTGCCTTGATGCGTATGCTATGACTTTGTTTCTTTGCATCAGGACGCAGCCAAGACCTAATTTAGATGCGTCGCAATAAACGACGAAATCATCGTTGCCCTCAGGCAATGTTAGGACAGGCGCGTCGCAAAGCTTTTGTTTCAAAGTCTGAAACGCTTCCTCTTGTTTGACTCCCCAATCATATGGCTTGTTCTTCTGAGTTAGAGCAGTTAGAGGAACTGCAATCTTCGAGAAATTTTCTATGAAGCGGCGGTAATAACCCGCTAGACCGAGAAAAGAACGAACTTCAGTAGGGGTAGTAGGTGTATCCCAATCCTTAATCGCACTGATCTTGGAGGGATCTACATGAATACCTTGTTCGTTGACAATATGTCCTAAGAATTGAACCTCTTTAAGCCAGAATTCACACTTGGAGAATTTGGCGAAAAGTTGTTCTTTCTTTAGGAGTTCCAATGTAAGACGAAGATGTTGCTCATGATCAGCTCGCGTCTTAGAATATATCAAAATGTCGTCAATGAAAACGATGATGAACTTATCTAAATAAGGCTTGCAGACCCTATTCATTAAGTCCATGAAAACAGCAGGAGCATTAGTCAAACCGAATGGCATGACTGTGAACTCATAATGTCCATAACGAGTACGGAACGCTGTCTTGGGAATGTCTTCTTCATGTACACGAAGCTGATGATATCCAGATCGTAGATCAATCTTTGAAAAGTAAGATGCGCCTTGTAATTGATCGAAGAGATCATCAATACGAGGTAGGGGATATCGATTTTTGATGGTAAGCTTGTTAAGCTCACGATAATCGATACACATCCTAAAAGATCCATCCTTCTTCTTTACAAAGAGAACGGGAGCACCCCAAGGTGAAAAGCTAGGACGGATGAAACCTTTGTCGGAGAGTTCCTGCAGCTGTTTAGACAATTCTTGCATCTCGGACGGTGCAAGACGATATGGAGCTCTGGCAACGGGATTTGCACCAGGTACGAGATCAATACGGAACTCGACTTGGCGTGCTGGAGGTAGACCAGGTAAGTCTTCAGGGAATACTTCGGAATAATCCCGAACGACAGGAATATCTGAAATAGACTTACCCTTGCCTTTATCTGCTGTAACATGTGCTAAGAAAGCCACACAGTGCTTTCGCAGATACTTCCGTGCTTTAAAACAAGACATGAGTTTGAGACCACCGGCAGGCTTCTCACCACGAACTTGTAGGATCTCACCTGTCGACAGCGGTATACGAACAATCTTCTCAGAACATACTATCTCTGCGCGATGCTTAGATAACCAATCCATTCCCACAATAACATCGAAGCTTCCAAGTTGCATTGGCGTGAGGTCAATAGGAAAAATATGGTCGTTAAGGTTCAACTGGCAGTTGCGCAGAACAGAATTTAGAACAATGGGTTCACCACTTGCAACCTCTACTGTCAAAGGTTTACCTAGTTTCGTTCTAGACACGCGAAGCATTGTCTCAAAAGACAATGACACAAAGCTCTTGTCGGCACCCGAATCAAAAAGAACGATGCTGGCTGATTATTAATAAAGAACGTACCGTTCACCACCTCGTTGTCTGCTTGTGCTTCTTGTGCATTCATGTTAAGGACTCGACCTCGAGCCGGTGCCGGATTCTGGTTTGCATTCTGGTTCTGGTTGACTAGTCTTGGACACCGATTTCTGTAGTGGGTCAGATCCCCACAATTATAACATGCACCTGGTGGGTAGTTTGGTCGTGCAGCCTGACCCTGTTGTTGAGCAACCTGTTGAGCAGGGTTCTGGACTGCGTGATTCTGAGCAAACCGACAAATATCGGCAAGATGACCCGACTTCCCACAGTTAGTACAGAAACGGCACTGATATTGTGGTTGGTGGTGACTGTTGCATCGATTGCACAAAGGTGCATTTCCTGAATAGGGTTTCTTGGCTGGAGGCTGTGCGGCTTGATTGGGAGCTGCCTGGTTAGCTTGGGCAGTCACAGCAAAATTTTGGGAAGCCTTACGCTTCCTTGACCCCCTTGAGGAACCAGAGTCCTTTCCCTTCTTGTTTTGACCTTTCTTGCTATCTTCCTTGTCAGCCGACTGTTTCTTGCCCTTGTCGCACTTCCTGTGTAGTTTATTCTTTCGGATCTGCGACTCAGTCAACGTCGCCGATAACTCGATTGCCTGACGGAGTGTGGTAGGGTTGCTACCAGTAAGGATATCTTGTACTGAGTCAGGTAGGCCGTCGATGTATCTTTCGATGGCCTTATCGAGTGGGGTAACCATAGTCGGGCAAAGAAGACTCAGCTCCTCAAACCTATCTGTATAAGCCCTGTGCTCGCCACTATCTTGCTTCAACACATCAAATTCTTTCTCCAACGCTCATTGCTCATGACGAGGACAAAACTCCCTCATCATAAGAGCTCTCAGTTCAGCCCATGTTTGAGCTAGAGCAACTTCTGCACCTTGATCTCTCATAACCCCATTCCACCATGTAAGAGCCCTCTTCTGAAACACGCTTGAAGAAAACTCGACTTTGCGATTGTCAGGACACTGCACATAACGGAAAGTGTTCTCGATGCTCTCGAACCACTGAAGAAGCCCAGTTGCTCCCTCAGAACCACTAAACTTGAGTGGCTTAGCCGAGCTAAAATCCTTGTATTTGCATGTACCATTGTTGTTGTTGGCCTGGTTCCATTGAGCAAAGAGATTCGGAAATTGAGCAGCCATCTGCTGCGCAATAATCTCCGCCAGCTCAGCAGTAGCTATCTGGTTGTCGCGTCGAGGAGGCATTCTAGAAGAGAAAAACATGAAATGAAACGAGTGAGATGATTGGATGAAGAGAATGGGATGAAGCAAAAGCAATCAAAAGCAAAGATGGCGGTTATGCATCGCAAAGCAAATAAGCGACGTGAAATGTCTAGTCAAAGTAAATGAGTCAGGATTAGTGTATCGCGAAGACATGCTCGCCTATAAGTGAACACTCACCCCAAGAGTTCCCAGGTAAGAGTGACTGGTCCGATTATGTGGATTTGTACGAACACTCTAGCCTTAGACAGAAAACCCAGGGTACAGGCATTCACTCTTCCAGTTCGCACGTGTGCACACTATTAACCCAAAACTTTGATGGGATTTTTGAAATCCATAGAGGTTCAAAACCATATAACAGAGGGTTCAAAACCTTATAATAGAGGGTTCAAAACCTAGTAATCAATCATCCTAGAACAGATGATTAATTTTCAAAGCGGATTCGGAACCGAAGTTCCCGTTGTGGTTATCACCTAAGGATAGGTGATGTGCATGTTTTAAACTCTAAACACAAGATAACTTGTGTTAGGGTCCTAGAAAGTTATAGTCTAGGTCAAAGCATTACTAATAACCTAATTCCCTATAACCAATGGCTCTGATACCAACTCTTCTGTCACACCCCGGCCGCGTATAACATGCAACCGCGGCGGAAACGCCGGGGAGTGTTGTGGACAGAATTAAATTGTTTCATAACCATGGCATACAAGTTGTATTTTATTTATAAACAAAGGTGTTACATTGTCTTAGAAAGAGAGTACGGAAATCAAAACATAATTAAGCTAGTTCAAACTTCATTTTTAGGCTCTAAGGCACAGGTCCGCCCTAGAATCATGATCATCGTCCTATGGAATAGCTCCTGAAAACACATGTGAAAGTAGGTACGTCAGCATAAAAATGCCTGTGAGATACATAGGTTTTGTGAAAATGGGATTCATGACTTGAGTTTAAAGAATGTTTAATAACAGTTAGTCATGAACCTTGTAATTTGTCTTGCTTTGTAAACCATTTGAAAAACGATAACATCAAATGATATGTATAGATAAGTGCAAGGTTAAACGAGTAACCAATTAAAATGAGTTGAATATAATAAGTTGTTTTGTAAGACAATGTTTTATGAAAAGTGTGTTATTCGTATAAAATGTTATATGTCTAAACTGAAATGATTTAGATAACGCTAAGATATGTAATATTATACAAACATTTATATATAGGAAGTACCAGCGGCGTATCCACCATGTTTGTATCATATTACATACGGCACGTTACTCCAACCATTTACCCAAACCAATCCACCATGTAAATTGTTCATGTATAAACCAAATGTCAAGTGTTATTGTGTAAACCATGTCAAATGTTTATGTTCAAATGTAAACCACCAATGTGTATGTCAATGTCAACGTGTTTATGTTCAATGTAAACCATGTAATGTGTATCCCAAAATGTATCATGTATGGTAAGCGAAATGTATCAACTTAAACCATATGTAAACTGCACAAAACAAGTCGTTGAAGTAACACGTGGTTTAAATCAACGTTATGTTCTGTGGAAAAATGCATGCTCTATTGATATTAACATTTATGCGGTATTGTAAACTATGCATACATCCAAGCCTTGAGACTGTGGTGATAAACCCTTAAACAAATTAAAGGTTTATCTACGTTATGTATATCGAATTCGGTCATTCCTTCCAGTCTTATCAAACCCAGGACTTCAGAAATGGGAGTTGTCAATTCCTATGGTACCACTACCTACTAACGAACGGCGTAGCTAGTGTTAATGAATGTATTGTCCCATGCTAAACAAACCAAATGTCATAACAAAATGATGGCATGTGATGTAAACAATTGTACTAAGTATGCTAAGTAAACATACGAAGCAGAAATGTTCATGTAAATCAATGTGCCCATATGCTGAGTAAACATATGCAGCAGAAATGTTCATGTAAATCAATGTGTCCATATGCTGAGTAAACATATGCAACAGAAATGTTCATGTAAATCAATGTGTCTGAGTAAACATATGCAACAGAAATGTTCATGTAAATCAATGTGTCCATATGCTGAGTAAACATATGCAACAGAAATGTAATGTAAATCAATGTACTAAGTACGCACACAATGGGCATACATAGCATGAAATGTAATGAAATCGTGTACTGTAATGTACTAACAACATAGCAGGCATATGATGTGAAAACATGGAAAGCATGAAAGTAACAAATAGGCACATGTGTTTCACCCCAAAACAGTTTGGAAAACAGTAAAAGAGGGGTTCAATGTACTCACCTGTGATTGCTTTGAGTTCCTTGTATAATAACCAGATAATGCTAAAGATCACGAAATATCAACGACACCTAATAGGTAGCTTATGTTAATATACCGGACCAAATCGGAAGGATCGGACAGTACGCGGGTTCGAAAACCAAACGAGTATGGAGACTCGTGTAATATGGTTTAACAAAGCCTACATACTAAAATGAAACTTAACCTAAGTGCTTACGGTCCATCACGACCCGTTGAGGTAGCTTATGCCACCCTAACGCGTCATTCGCGTAGAACGCGTATGGAACGCCTAACATTGTGACCACAAGGTATAACCTCGGAAGGTTATAGCTATGGTCACCTAATATGTTTGGTCGGATCCTAAAGATCGACCAAATGGGTCGGGTTCGAAAGTATAAGCGATGGTTTAGATCGCTTACCTTACGACCCTATATAAGCACTATACTAAACGTGACGAGCTAAGCATGTTAGAACATGCTTAACTAAGTTTAGAAAACAGGTTTGGCATCAAAACAAACGGCTTTGATGCTCACGAGTAGTTTGGTTACAAAATACGCAAGAATGCGCATTTTGGCCGAAACTACGACTCGTCACTGAGCCTAGATAACGGGGTAATCAGTAGGTATGGTCACTACAGACCATAACCATCGTGACCACGCTCACGTTATGAAGTTCCATGAACTTCGCATCGACCATAAGCTGGTCAATGCAGAAAGTCAACAAAACGTTGACTTTCGGACTCGAAAAGCGAATAAAAGAGCGAAAGAAGACTTACGGAGGGTCCCCCGAGTGCTAATCTAGATCAAATAGCTCAGGTATGAAACAATGGTTCCAACTTAGAGCTTTAGATCTGATTCTTGTGGGTTTTTACACAAAAGGGGGGGGGTATTTATAGGAAAAGTGGAACCGTTAGGATCGTTTATCGAATATCGTGCCGCGATCTCGAGCGTACACTTGTCAAATTCTTGTGGTAAGTCAGAAATTGCCCCTTGGCTCTTGATTGGGTGAAAGGGCATTGCCTCTTGATCGAACGAAAGGCCAACTGCATTAAATAGATACATTGAATCTGTCTGACAGTCTCACGCGCCCCGCGTAAGGATTTGGTAAATCCTTACGCGCCCCGCCTAAGGTTCCCAGATCAGAATTTACAATTTTGGTCCCTGCACTTCAGAAACACGTATTTTGGCCCATTTTTGGCACGTTTAAGCCCCGTTAACCTCATTTCAAGGCTCTAAGATGAAGTTAAAGTGTAGGGGACATGAAATATGCTCAAAAATATTCCGGATGTTGGTTCGTTTGGCCGTACGATCGCGATGTTCGCTTCATTACGACGGAATGCGCATAAGCGCGAAAGACGATCCAAATGACGCGACGAATGGATTTTTCTCATGCCAAACACTAAGGCATAATATAAGGATGCTTACATAAATTTTTGGATGTCCGGATGTATTCAGAACGTAAGTTATGCGCGAAAGTGCAAACTTATGCACTTATTGACACTTTTAGTCCCTGAATGATCCAAAAGTTTGTTTTAGCATACCAAACCCCTCAAAGCCTATTTCTAGCTATGTAAAGGATATTTATGGTATGTTTAACTTATGGACATGTTCCGGAATGTTCGTTACAGTTCAAATTGGCATACTTTCGCAGTTTGTCAAGTTTAGTCCCTGTAAGCGAATTAACTTGTTTTCGCTATACCAAAGCCTTCAAAACTTATTTCTAAGTTATGTAAAGGTTATTTAAGGTATGTTGAGTATATGTTGATGTTCCGGAGTATTTATCGCATTAAACTAAGTACGTTTACGCACTGGTTAGCGTATAATTCTCCAGAAAGCGATGTAGAGTTTGAATTTGAACAAAAGTCAAAACATGAAAAATGCAAAACACAACCAAACAAACACTGGGATCAAATAACATTATTTTATTGATAATTGAACTGTTCATGATGATTACAGGCACAAATGTTACATAATCACCCAATTTCACATGTATGTATAATCAACAATGTTTGAGGAATCAATTACTGAGCCTTCACATAGGCTTGCCAACTTGGCTTATTGTTTGTAATGAACTCGAGGTTACTTCGCCATGGTCATATAAGTTTTGTGAAATGGTAGTTGTTCACGTAGGGGTGATAGAGAGTGTAACATCACTAAATCTTTTCGAATGTTATCCATCTTCACTTGCTTAAATATTGGTTCTCAAATGTCTCGTACACGGGTAGAAGTGTCAGGCACGAAGTAGGCAAAGACAGGCTTCCTACTTTATAAAGTGCTAAAGTACTGGTTTATGCATTGTTCTACCAGATGAAGGTGTGAACACCTATAGATTATTTTTGGAGGGTTGGTGATCATCAACCTGACCCGCAGAGTCCACCAGGATTTCCGTGCACTACAAGTTGTTATTACGTGGGCCCCCGTAATAATAAATTGTCTTGCACCGTTACCCTAGTTTTCTCTCGTCCAAGCAGATGATCAATCAAGGAGGGGACACTACTGTCCTTATACCTCTATCATGGAAAGGACCATTGCGGTGGTCCACGCGCTATCACTCGTTATCGTTACGCGCGTATAGGCACGATGATTAAATGAAATAGGAATAAAGAGAATTCCTTGTAGTTGGAGGGGCACCTTCAAGATGAATACTTCATCTTCCTTTTCTGGTCAAATATGTCGTCAATCTTGCTTCACAAAAGCCACAGGGATCTCATCCCGCTGATTAAGAATACGTTCAAGGTTGCCGCCTCTGCCTCGCCGTCACTATCGTAGTCAGGCACCTTCACGATCAAGAGGGAAGAACAACCATTTCCTACGGAAGCAAGCTCAGAATCTTGTTTGGTAATCACTTCAGCCATGAGCTTTGAAAGAACGCGAGGTCGATAGCTTCATCATGAGAGTTAAGTACAATAATAGGAGTCGGAGTCGAAAGTATCTTGTTCACGTCAATAATCATTCCGTACACTTATTTATATGTATTCACGTCAACATTTATTCCGTACACTTATTCGTATGTATGTATCGATAAACAAATATGTTACTTAGCATAAACAGGCATTTCGATGCATCATATTACGTATAACTCTCATTTTTGGGGGGTCATTTTTTTTAGTTGTCGATTCACGACTGAGACACAAAAACACTACTTGGTACTAGTTATCACCAAGAGTGTATTTTATTTTTGGCAAGTCTAAGGGGCTGTTTGGTAGCCTCTGAATGGTCATTAAGAGGCTACCTCTTAATGGAACCATTAAGAATTTTACTAATGAGAAGGTAGAAGAATGTGACATATGATGATTTATCATTCAGAGGTTACCTCTTCACCATTCAGACTTGAGGTTACCTCTTATTCATTCAGAGGTTTTAAACCATTAAGAGGTAGCATCTGAATGGTCATTAAGAGGCTACCAAACAGTCCCTAACTCATGTAGACTATGCCTTAATTGGCACCTTATCTTGAGGGTATTCCCTACTAATGTCCTTGCCTTGTCTCTTTTTGAAAAGTGTTTGACTCGTGGATCTTGATGCTTACGTGAATGCAATGAAAACCTTTTTGTAAAATGTTTTTGTGAGAGAACTCTAGTGATTGTAGTCTAGACTCGAGAAGGAATCCTAGTTCTCTACAATCGAAGCTCTGATACGAAACTGTCACACCCTGACTTTTGCGGAAGCGTATGATGTGAGACTGATTTAATATCATTGCATTCAATCATAACAAACAACTACATGATCAAAATGATGTTCATCCATTAATAAAATTTGAGTATTACAAACACTTGTTATTAAAGTTTTAAAACACAACCTTCGACTAGGTTATAAATCAACAAAAGTGGATGACATCTAATGTTGAAGTCTACTTCTAGTTATGACACCCGCACCCAAGATCCATCCTGTCACCTAAAATATATGTAATTTTGGAAAACATCAACAAAAGTTGAGTGAGTTCATGCGTTCTGTATGTGTATTGTAATCTTGTAAATCTTTGAGAGACTCCTTTGTAAACAAGTATGAAAAACGTGTATGAACATGAATGTTTTACAAGGACTTAAAGGCATGTGAGGACACAGGGAGCACTCGTAATGGCTTATACGCTTGTCGATTTTCCTCGACTGTGTCGATTAACCTCGACTGTGTCAATTTACCTTGATTGTGTCGATTACCCTCGACTGTGTCGATTACCCTCGACTGTTTCGATTACCCTCGACTGTGTCGATTACCCTCAACTGTGTCGATTAACCTTGACTATGTCGATTTACCTCGACTGGGACTCCGAAGCACTACTTGGTACTAGTTGTGACCATGAGTGGGGTTCGGCCGTACCCGTTAGATCTAACCCTCGTCCCTAATTAAGTATTAATGGTATTTCTATATTTAGTCTATGTTCACATGATCTAGTATTTCATAGGCATTCCATACCGTTTAAGTATTCGTAACATGTTTTCCACCCCCGAGAGTTATAAAACCAAAAACAGTTAAAGAAAAAGGGGGAGCATGAACTCACTGTTTTGCGTCTTCAGTACTCGTAACTCAAGTCTTGTCAACAAACACGACTACCTACAATGTGTTAGGGTCTATTAGACGAGTGGGCCGTGCCTTGCCTTAGTATTCATGTTTTGAGTTACGTTTCCTTTATGTCTTTAACATTATCCAAAGTTATATTACTTCTCAAGTATTTATTTTCGTATTTCCTTCCCAAGGATGGGAGTATTTCGTACATGCGTATTTGTATTCTTGTATTGGTAGTTTCCGAAATAATATATTTTCAAGTTTCACTTAGAAAATATATATATAGACTTGTTTTGTCCGAAGATAATGTATTGCCAAGAAAATATATATTTTTTCTCAAAAATCATATATCTTCTAACTATTCTAAGAAAATATATTTCTTACTTCCAAAACTAATATGCTTTCTCTTGGTCGAAAATACAATATTACTCTTGTAATATTTTCAAAAATCGTATTTTCATTTCTTGTATCCAGAATAATATTTTCCAAAAATATGTTTGTAGCGGTATTTTCCGGTATACTTCATAAGTTACGTTCTATGGTTCGGTTCTATAATATTGTGTGTGTAACTTATATATTATCCCTTGATTTTCTTGGTATTATTTTGTATTGTAGATTTCTCGGTATCGTGTTAAGTTATATTATTTTAAAATAATACAACTATTACACAAAGTATACACATAAGCATGCACAATGTGTCTTTAATGTAAAATATATATTCTAAATATATATTTATCCATTTTTATTTACAAAAACCAACCTCTAGTACTTGTATTCTTGTTACAAAATTATGGCGAAGTTTGTATTTGAAAAACATAGTTTAAAATACACTAGTAAACACTTATTTAGAGAATATTTTCTAAGTGTTGGTATTTTTAGAAAATTTCGCCATAGTTTCCCCTAAAAATGGAGGTGTCCATGCTATTTAGCATATCATTTTCTTTTCAAAAATCATTCAAACAATCAACAACAATTCACTAAACAATATTACAATAGAACATGAACTTGATCTTTCACCAAAAACGCGTAGTAACTTGGTAAAGTGTTTAGTAGCCTTAGTTACCCTCTAAATTATATTTACTTATTGGTAAACTTCATTCTTGAAAAGATTTAGTGTTTACAACTGGTAAACTCATTTTACAAAATAGTGTAAGTTCAAGTGAAAACCATGATCCTCTAAAAATTATATTTTTAATCTTGGTTCTTTTGGAAATCATTCACAATCTTGGATTTACAAGATTATTAGCTTACTTTGTTTATTATTTTTTCAAGAAATCATCTTGTTTTCAAGTTCATGTTTAATCAAGAAGATGATCATTTTGTATAAACACATAATCATCTCCTAACTTGCTAAATCATGTTTTTAATCATGATCTAGTAAGTTCCATGTAATGATCAATATCAATATCTCTAGTAATCAATAAGCAAACATCATCCATATGCTAAACAACATCATTCTATTCATTTTTCAACAAGATTTCATCATATGAAGGCTTTATGTTCATGATTCCAACTTATGTCTTTTAATGTTTTAGTGATTTACATCATGATACATCTTTTAACCAAGCAAAATAGAAGTAAACAAGGGTTAAGATGATCTTACTACTAGCTTCAAGCTAGGGAAGAACAATGGAGAAAATCGAGTGGATAAAAGCTTGTAAAGGAGGTCCTTCAAGTTTCGTTGCTTCCCACCTTCCTAGTTAGGCTTGAATCACCTTAGGTTATGCTTTGAATGTGTTGGAATGGATTGAAAATGAATGTTATGTGAGATGGAGGATGGGCCATAGGTATGGGAGAGCAGATGGAGAAGTTGTGGTGAATGGTAAGTGTAAGAATGTTTAAGGTTATGATCTTGTGGATTTTTATAAAGGCTTCCAACATAAGGATAGAATATAGAATCTTTGTATGGAATATTCCCAACACAAGATCAAAAGAAATCAAATAAAATCAACAAAAATCAATGTGCTAATCTTTGAAGATTTTGTAGGATCTTCATAATCTTTATAGGATCTTCATCAAAGCTAAGGAGAATCATGGAGGATTTGCAAGATCAATAGAAGATTATGGTGGGGCCATGTGACCGTCCACTCATATATGGGGAGGGGGTCTAATTGTAACTTTAGATGGTAAGTAGGTTAATTAGTTGGAGGTTAAGTGTAAAGTCTAGTGTTTTAAGTGTATGGTACATTATATAGTGTGTTAGGGTGTTCGGGGATCATATCTAGCTCAAAAATAATAAAAAAAAGCTTCTAGCAATATTTTGGTGTTTCGGGTAATGTCCGGTTGTTCGGTTAGATACTGGTACGTTAAAGTGTCAAGTTATTCCGTTTGGTAATCTTTAAGTACCCTTTTTTTACACTTTTAATTCCCGACACTTAGGGAAGCATACAGAACCGTTTTGCCATATTTTTTGCGTGTAATAAACTTGTTAAAAAGCTGAATTTTTGCTGAAATATGCAGAATTCTGCACTTTATGTGGGTTTTAGGCACTTTCCGGCACTTTATCTATCACTTAGGCATGCAATTTTGGGGGTGCTTACTTCCCTACAAACTATACTAGTGTACCACTTGGTCTCTGGCTCTTACTGGGCCTCAAAATATTGTCTGTCTATGTACTAAACATCGTCAGCATTTTTAGTTTGTCTTGTAATGGTGTCAATTTTGTTCTGCTCATTATTAGAACTATATCGTGTTGCATGTAGCAACGAATAAAGTCTTGTAACATAAAAGGCCATTGTATGTATATAACAGTAATCAGAAATTCATTTGTCTTGTAAACTAGATCATGCACAGTTATTAAAGCACATATTACTGTTCAACTAGTGTATGGAATGTACGGAAAAGTACGGTTGTCACAAAATCGTCCCAAGTAGTCGCTGTTATGGGTGAAATTCTGAGCCTATATCCTAGTCAATATTTTAAGCTATATCTTGATTGTATGATATGTGTTCATATCCTGGGTTATACACTCGGGATATTGGTAACATCCTGAATGTTATCCTGAGGATCACTAACGGATTATGTGCAGGAGCCAAGCTTGCAACGTTCATGAGGACCTTTTCTCCGGAAGACTCGCTCTAAGTTGCTCGAAGAGGGACGTTGAACCCGCTTTACTTGGTCCACAACGTTCACTATGGAATATTCGGGAGCATCCCCCATTTATAGGAGTTTTTGTTTGTATTTCATAACTATAAACTGATGGATGGATAGATCGGATCGAATAGGACACAACGAGAACACTCACTGTTCTCACACTTTTCTCTCTCGCAACTTTCACTTTCACAACAAACATTGTAACACTTAGCGATCTGATCAATATCCTGCACTGTATCCTGACGTTTAAGGCAATAAGAAGAATAAGGCAGCTGCGATTGTCAGCTCCCGAGGTTTTATGCCGACGATCTAGATTGATCAAGGGCTTTCCTCGTATATCCTGTGTCACCTTTTACCTTTTTTGCTCATTGTTTGATTGTAGATACAACTCAATATCCTGAGCCGTTTCCTGAAACTGGTTTTGCAAACCACTTAATTAACACATTTTTTAACACATTCTCTTAGCACACTACCTCACTTAACTAATTTGATCACTTAATTGCTTCGGTAATTTTTGACCAAAACAATTTGGCGCTGACGTGATGTCGCGGTCACAATCAAATTTAATCCAATTACAACTAATTAGCTAGCGGTAAGTGGGTATCGAACACAGGGAGTTTGTGGAATATGTGCTATCTCGATGTATGTCTAACTTCACTAAAGTAAACTAAATTGAAAGAAAAATAAATTTCAATGTTTGGGTTGATTGGTTTTAATTAACTAAATTAAACTAAGTTAGATTACAAATCAAGGTTAAGTTTTGTAACAAGATAAGAGGATAGTGATCATCCCGAGTTTCAGGTTTTAAGGGACAACTAACGTTCATGTTCAACTGGAAAGAACCACATAGACATGGCTCATGTAAGATCAATTGTTTGTGATGAAAGGGAACTAAGTACTCGGATTCCTAGAACGCGAGGTTGTTACCCGATGACCAATCAACACATATACAACCCTAATCCCTCCCATGGTATCTCGATTGCCAACGGCACCAAGAACGTATCGTTTAGAACTATGATCAAACATACATCAACAATTTACAAACAACCAATCAAACACCATAATAAACTAACAACACATGCATAGTCTAATATTCCAGAAATTAAAGAACAAACGTAATTGTCACAAATAAAACCTTACATCCGAGACGATCACCAAGCAAACCTAGCCGCTCATAGTGTTATGAACCATCATCACAATCGAACCTTTGTCCATTGGAATCAAAAACAAAGTCTTCATGTTTCGATCACTCAAGAACACCTTAGAACACCCCAAATTCGCCCCTTAGGAGTTACAAAACGAATGGGAATGATTAGATGATGAAAAGGCACCATAAACAACCTTAAATGAGGGAGTTACAAGTTTCACGCTGGCCTCCACCGTAAATTACGGTACCACCGTAAGTTACGGTAGCTTAAAATGGTTTACGATGGAGTTAAACTGAGTTACGGCATCAATTTTTGTCAGAGTCTACCGTAAATTACGGTACCACCGTAAGTTACGGTAGGCTTCAGCAATCAATTTTTGTTTTCTTCATAACTTTCTTGTTTCAACTCCGTTTTCTTCACCGTTTTCGCCTACGTTCTCGTAATTTCATCCTCTATCATGTTATCTTCTTAATTCTTTAATTCCAAAATTTTATTTTTTTCATTTATTCTCCGTCTTTCAATCTACAATCCCGTCGTGTCTATTCGAAGCTTTATTTCCATACTTTTAAGCTCTAAATGTACCTGAAACACAAGCAACTGTAGTTATCTAATTCAAGACAATTACATGATCAAATTCCGCTTGAAAAGTTTCAAGCGAAATCGGTAAATTTGTTTCAATCAGATTCCGCTTGAAGGTTTGTTGGTGATTCTGCTCGAAAAGTTGATTTCGCTTCAGGGATTCCGCTTCAATCGGTATTCCGCCTGAAAGTGTTGATTGGATATTTCGCTTGAAAAGGAAGTTTTGATTCCGCTTGAATTTGTATTTTTGTGATAAATTGTTCCGAAACATGTCTGAAGAATTTTACAATGCGTTCGCGACACCCGTTGCTCCTGTTACTGCTGCTGAAACATTGTACTGTGAGAATGAGACGGGAACTCATCAGAAACCACCGAAACTGATGTACATTGAAGATTTTCAGGGATAGAAAATTGATTTGAGAACTGGGTACAAGCGTACATATTTGATGCATGGTGTTCATTATTGAAAGATTATGAGAAACCAAAGAATGAACGTGGGATTGAAAAAGCTTTTTGTGATTATTCAGAGAATGACAAATTGAAATTTACAAGTGAGAAAATGATGATCAGTATCCTTCAACAAGCGATCAAAGAAGATATCTTTGTGTTACTTCAACATTCGGGTACAGCTAGGACAATTTGGGAAGCATTGATTCAGAAATTCAAAGGAAGTGCTGATATGATCAAAAACAAAATGGCGTTATTGAAGAAATCATTTGATATGTTTACAACCTTCGACCATGAAACAACAAAGCAGACCATTGACAGATATTGTCATCTGGTGTTGGAAGTGGGAAGATTGGACATTAAGAAGGATGATGAAGAATGGGTTGATAAACTTGCTGAAGCGCTTCCACAGCAAAAGTCGAGAACTTATTTGATGATCCTGAAACACATGAAGAAGTCTCAAGATATGAATTTGGCACAATTTATTCAGAGAATTGAGGAACATGAGCTGGACATCCAGAAGGCGGCTATCATGACAAATCCAAATGCTAAATAGGATGTTAGTCTGTATTATCGAGGAAACAAGTTTGAGGCTACTCCCAGCCAAAGTCCAAAGATTAGTACTGCTTTTAGTGCTGATGGATCGTCTAGTCCGAACGTTAGCACTACAACTCATAGTGGAAGTTTTTCTTCATCGTTTTCAAGTTTTGATGCAAACAGCACAACATCAACTCCTCAAACACAAAATTCCACACATTTGCAATGTAATGTCACATTAAACATTCAGAATGGTCAACATCTTTCTCTAGAGCTGACTAAGCAACACATGGCATCTCTTGTTGCCATGTTAGAGTCATATGAAAGCTTAGTTGCAGGAAGAATTGGTAATCCGATGCTCACAAAAGAAGATTATGACCAAATCGATGCAGAAGAACTTGAGTTGATGGATGTAAAGTGGTGTTTAGTAAGTGCTGTGAGGAGAGCAGAAAAATTCCAGCAAATCACCGGCAGAGATGAATTTCGGGGATTGGCTACTTCTCCGTTAGGTTTTGACAAGTCTAAAGTTACCTGTTTTCGTTGCAAAGGAAATGGTCATTTTAAACGGGAGTGTAAAAACCAAGAATCAACTGGGAGCCAAGAAAAGAATAATTATTATCATAAATCAATTTTTCATCAGATTGAGCTACAACCATCCTCGTCTCATGCCGTTGACAATGGAAAGAAGAAAGCTTTAATCATTCATCAAGATGATGAAAAAGTTGCCGAGGGTTTTAGTTGGGACAAATACATACCTGGAACAGCTCTTGTTGCTAAAATTCTGGGTGAAGATGAGGCTAATCAGAAAAGAATCCCAATTTTTCCAGATCTTGGAAGTGATGTTGATACTGATGATGAGGAAGAATATCTTAACAAATGTAGAAAAAGCATTGATCCTGACAGCTTTAATTTTTACTATATAGATAAAGTTGAGATGCTGAATCAAAAGAAGATAGACAGATTGAAGAGAGAGCTGGAAGCAGCAAAGTTACTTGTTGATGAAAAGGCAAAGACAGAAGCTGGAGAAACAAAAGTTGAAGAAGTGACTGAGAATGCAATAGAAAAAATTGTTGAAGTAGAGAAAGTGATAGAAAAAATAGTTGAAGTTGAAAAAGTTGTCGAAGTAGAGAAGATTATCGAAATAGAAAAAATTGTTGAAGTCGAGAAACTTGTTGAAATCGAAAAGACTATCGAAGTTGAGAAGATAGTTGAAAAAGTGGTTCAAGTTGAAAAACCATGTTTGAAATGTTCAGAATCTTGCAAAGCTTGTGAGGAGAAAGACAAGAAGATTGCTGAATTAGAGAAGATTAAGGAAGATTTACTGTCTGATGTGAAGTATGTGAAGGAGTCGTACGATGTGCTGAACAGGACAGTTGACAGTTTAAAAAAAACGAATTCAGAAATTGAAAAAGCAATGAAAAAAATGAGCGCAACATTAATGACAAAGCAGAGTGTCATCAACGAATATATTGAAGACTGTGCTAAGCTGAAGTAGGAGTTGGAACTTGAGAAGATTGAGAGTGAAAGGATTAAACGATTACTATTGAGTTATACTACTTGTGATTATTTGATTGATCGTGTTTATCCTACTCTTGTAGGTCTTGAGGCTTTCAAGAAGGAAAAGACTGAAGATACTGATACTGGTAAGAAACCAAGTGTCAAGTATAACAAATGTCCGCCCCCAATCTTTGAAAGTTATTCTCCCAGAAATCCAAATGAGGAAAGTGTTAATAAGGCTCTCAACATCAAGTTGAAGTCTGAAATCATTGATGAATTACCAGGCAATATTGATGTCACATTCACAGCGTCTGACACTGATCATGAGTCTGAGTTAGTAAAGAAAGTTTTCGATCAGGTGTTGGATATGGATGAAGTGTCAAAGTCGGAGTCTAAGTCAGATAGTTCGAGTTCGTCTGAGAATAGTCCGAGTTCACCGGTCAAGAGGGTTTACAATAAGGAATTCTTGTTATCAAAATCTAATTTGAGTGATGATTCAATCAAAGTAGCTTATACTTTGAATGATTCAGACAAATTATATTCTGATAATGAATTTCCAATAAGAAGTGTTAAAACTGAAATGATCAAACAGGTTTTCAAATTGACAGAAATTAATATTTCTGAAATAAAAGATTTAAATCTTTCTGGAAAACCTAAACCTTACACTTCAAGAATCAAACAAAAGATAAACAAGAAAATGGGTTATGGTTGTGGTTATAGTTTCCAAAAGAAACCAAACCATAATGGTAACTTCAAAAAGAAAGGTCTTGGTTTTAGTACTTTAGAAAATTATAAAAATCAGAAAACTTATAAACCAAATACAAAATTTGTTGCAGGTGGAAGTTTAGAGGATGAACAGAAGAAACCTTTCTGGAAACAGTCAAACCAGGAGTTTCTTGCTGAAGTGAAGAAGAATGTGAAAATGTTTGCTAAAAGAGTTGATAGAAGAACCTGCTTCAAATGCCAAGAAGTTGGGCATATTGCTTGGAATTGTCCCAAGTCCAACTACCAAGAACAGGGAGTTTCTTCTAACTTTAATTCGAGAAAAAAATTTGTTGAAAAGACAGAACTATCTTTGAAAAAGGATAAAATGTTTGAAAATTCTAGTTCTGAAAAAGGTGAAAGTTCAAAACATTTTTACAAAAGAAGAGGTTATTTGAACAAGCAAAAGTGGGTTGTAAAAGCTGAAAACAGTTCTGACAATGAATCTGATTCCATAAAATCAGAGGAGTCAATTATTGAGAAAACGTTTAAGAATTTCGTTCCTGTGATGAACGATGAAAATTTTCCTCCATTGTCAAAGGAAAATCTGAAGTCAAAAGTGGGAAAGGTTGAGATCTCAAAGCAATTCTTCGCTGATAAGGGAGAATTTGATGTTGAGAAGGCTTTCAATGGGAAAGTCAAGCATATTTTTGGGAAAATGGTTGATAGGAAGGTAAAGGGTGCTAAAGAGTTTTACAAATCAAAATGTTGGTGGGATAGATGTGTACCAAAATCACCCAAGGCTGGTCAGGCTTGGGTGGACATAATGTTTGAGTAAATACCTGACTTGCCGGAGCTCCCAGGTTGGTAAGCGTGGAGCAGGAATCGGCATCATTCTTGATTTGTTTGGTTGGTAATCTTTAAAGTGGTACAGAGGTTTGTTCTTGCTAGTGATTAATCAAGGTCATTAATTTGAACTTGATGTAATCCTCATTCAAGTGATTAAAAACAATGTGATAAAATGAACCCCAACCTACAAGTGGTTACAACACAACTTATTTTCCGGAAAAACCATTATGATTAAAACAAACTTAATTATTTTGAAATCACAATGGGAAAATAGTTTGTTGTGAGGGTGAGTTCTGATTGTTTATGCCTAGAGGATGGCGATTTGAAGCTTGAAAATCAGTTATCGCATTGTTTGTACAGTTTGCTTTCAAATTTCTTTAAGTATGTTTGCATTTTAGGGGGAGTAAAAATTTCAACAAATTCAAAAACATTAAAAATTTGAAAAAGACAAAAACATGATAAAATCAAAAATGAGTTTTGTTGTGAAAAGAGGAAATGATAGTACATCAGTGGACTATCACAACACGCTAAAGAAATGGATAGTTAAAATGTGATAAACGGTCTCACTGATGATATGCCAGTAGGTTTTTGCACATTAGTAGATTGTGACGAGATATAAACCTAAATTTCAAATTAGCTTATATCGTGGGGAACAATTTCTTGGATATATGGGTAACCCATGAAATCTTGTTTGAAAGGTCCCTCTTTCTGAGATACTAGGTCTTTATACTCAGTGAACAGGTATCGGCATCTTTCTTGAGAAATTCACAGGTTGGTAACTGTGATATTTTGAATTATAAAAGACTAATCAAGGACATTAAGTTGTACTTGATTTCTCTTTCCGTCAAGTAATTAAAAGAAAACAATGTGATGAAAGAACCCCGAATTTATGAAATGACACACAAAACTAATTTTCCGGAAAAACCATTTTGATTAAAACAAACTTAAGTGTTTTGAAATCTAAATGGGAAAATAGTTTGTTGTCAGGGGGAGTTCTGATTGTTTATGCCAAATGAATGGCGAATTGAAGTAATTCGATATCAGTTTGTCATTTTATTTGTACAGTTTTCAAATTTTCCTTGAAAATCAAAATTGAAACATATTTTGATTTTAGGGGGAGAAAAATTTAACAAAAAATTAGAAAAATTTGAAAATGTAAAAAACATTGAAAAATTAAAAATGAGTTTTGGTGCAAATAGGGAAAATGATAGTACATCAGCTAGACTGGCATAGTACGCTAAAGATTTGTAATGTATAAATGCAATTAAGCAGTCTCGCTAAAGATGTGTCGATAGGTTTTCACAGAATTAGTAGATCAGTTTGGGATATAAACATAAATTTCACTTGCGTCTACGTGGGGAACACCTCCAGGATATATAGGTAACCCCTGAAATCCTGTTTGAAGGGTCCCGTATTCTGAGATACTAGGTCTTTATGCTCAGTGATATTTGGGGTATTATCCCGGGACTTCTGCTGTATGGAAGTACTGACCTAGTCCCCGGATAATACTTTCTGCAAAAAGCTTTGAAATACAAGCTCGCCCTCAGCAATTTGATTAAACAATAAAATTGATAATCTTTGCTGTTGTAACAAAAGATCCTCTAAAGGGGACACACCGAAAAGTCGAAGCCGTCATCTCTCTGCGTATACGGAAGTATCGACCTGAGCTCTCACGGCCCTCGCACATAACCCCTTAACAGATATCAGCTGTGGTATACTCACCTGTAAGACTGAATACTGGGGTCTGGATACGGGAGTATATACTGAGGTGGGACACATGTAGATGTTTAAGTTCTAAAAACACTAAATCTGTATCCCGAACAGGTTGAACATTTTGTGAGAATTTAAGTGGATCAAAATATCGACAATCAACGCGAACTGTTTAAAAGCTTAAAATGAAATAACAGCTTAACGATGCTAGTGTCTTGTCAACAGCTGATATGATCCTCTTGCACGAACTCACAAAAATATGTTTGTTCATATTTCATTTCAGCATTTAATTTCTGCTTGTTATTCATATTTGAAAATCCAAAAAGATTTTCGACAACTGATAATGAAGAGCTGATATTCAAAATCTCAAAGGGTAAACAAGATGAACAGTTGGTTTGGTTAAATTGATTTGAAATGGTTAATCAGATTTTGGAAAGTTTAATAAATTGTTAAATGTAAAAAATTCTTGAATATTCTTAAATGATTAGTTGATTCATTAAGTTGAATCACAATTATGTTGGTTTGTGATAGAGTGTTTGAGTTGTGCAGGTTTCTGATCCTGCTGCTATGGAAAGCCAGGAGATACATCAGAACCTGAGAAGAAGTTTAATTTGATAAAGCCAGGAGTTGATTTCAATGGTGATAACAAATTCCAGACGGCGATCCCAGCATGATGATAGGGGGACTCTGATGAAAGTCAGAGCCAGAGAAAGATCCGGGTACATAATTCCAGGAAGAGTTCCTGAAGAAGACCGATTAAGAGTGAAGAGCTGTTAATGTTTGAAGACTCTCACTGAAGATTCCATCAACATTCAAGGGGGAGTCTGTTGGTGCAGTTGTCTGTCGACTACATCTTAGTTCGAGTCTTAGGTTAGGGCTGAGTTTACAGTGAACGGAAATCAAGAAACACATAAGATTAGATAGGTCCCCTTATGTGTACATAGCTAGGTTCGCTTATGTGTAACTTGATAGGTTCGCTCATATGTCACTTGATAGGTCCGCTTTTATGGTCATGTCCATATAAGCGAACCCATCAGCCTATATATAGGTGTCTAATGAGCGGATCTAGAGCGCGTGTTTTGTGTGTAAAACGGCGAAGCCCTGCCTGTCTGTCTCCGGAACATGTATATTTGTCAGATAATCAATAAAGGAGACGTTAAGTAGTGAAATCAAGCTGAACGAAGACTAAATCAATGAATTCCGCCTCTGATTTAGTCTAAGCACTCTTCTGATCGACTCGTCAGGTCGTCTAACGATCCTACAGACCTAGTCCCCGTATAATACTTTCTGCAAATGCTTGAAACATAGCGCAGCCCTCAGCTAAATGATGAAACAATAAAATTGATAATCATTGCTGTTGAAGAAAAGATCCTCTAAAGGGGACACACCAAAAGTCGAGCCGTCATCTCTCTGCTGAACGGAAGTTCTGACCTGAGCTCTCACGGTTCGCACCTAACCCCTTACAGATATCATCTAGGTATACTCACCTGTAAGACTGAATATTGGGATCTGGATACGGGAGTATATTCAAGTGGTGGGACACGTGGATAAGTTTAAGTGTTTAAAACATTAATATCATATCTCGAAACAGTTTAACTTTGTGTGAAAATTTAAGTGGACCAGTATACTGACAATCTAGGTGAATCGTTTAGAACTTAAAATGTTTATAGCTTAACGGTGTTGGTGATTTGTCTCAAAAACTGATATGATCCTCTTACACAAACTCACAAAAATATGGTTTGTAAATATTTCTGTACTACATTTCATATTATATCAACAATCCAAAAAGATTTTCGGTGTGTTTTAGCATAAAATTTTGAAAAAATCCAAAAAGATTTTCGACAACTGATATTGAAGAGCTGATTTTCAAAATTCCGAGTGCTTAACATGACGAACAGGTTTGGGAGTGTGTGTTTTGAAAAGAAAAATGATATTCATACAAATGGTTCATCAGTGACTTACATATAATGTGTTAAATTTTTGTCTTAAAGAGGTTAGAAGGATTTCTAATTTTGCTATATCTTATTTTTATGAAACTTATGTTTTGGGTAGAGAATTTGCAGGAGAGCCTGGTTGCGATGGTCGAATCTGATAATAGCAAGACTATGATCCCATCACAAGTTGAGGGGGAGTCTGAATGACAAAGAAACAGGTTTTGATCCTGAGATTGCTGATGCTGATGAACTTAAGGAATCAAGAGATCTGATCAGGAGAATTAGAGTGTGATAAGAGTCAGATAGAGTTTCTGGAAGCCCAAAGACTGATAAAGACTAAAGACGTTGAAGACTCGACACTTAAGACTCGTCAACATGTGAGGGGGAGTCTGTTGGTGCATTCATCTGTCGACTTCGTCTTGTATCGAGTCTAGTATTAGAATTGTTAGATTAGGGCACGTTGTATGAGAAAATAGGTTGTTTTAGGATGAATTAGATCTGATTTTGCTTGAACATGTGAGTCCGCTTGAACTGTCATATGTTCTTTCAAGCGGAATCAGGCCCCTATATATATGCTCCCAAGCGGATTCATTTGTAACTTCCTTGTTTCCGGTACCGAACTGCTGCCGACGCGTCATTTGGTCTGTAAAGCTGTGATATTAATAATACAAGGCATTTAATAGTGAATCAAGCTGTTTTTCTAGTCCGTTTCTTAGTTTCCGCCTCTGAAACGGATAAGAGCTCTTCCGATTGACTCGTTTGGGTCTCGAATCGATCCTACAAAAAGAGGGATAGAAGCGAGCCCAGAACAGATCAAAGCCATCCTGGATATCAAATCACCTTCTAACATGAAGGATGTTCAAAGACTGACAGGACGAGTAGCAGCGTTAAATAGATTTATCTCAAGATCCTCAGAAAAATGAAAGGAGTTTTATGATATCCTGAAGAAAAATAAGAAGTTTGAATGGGGGAGAAGCATGAAGCGGCCTTGCAGGATTTGAAGGAATACCTCTCAACTGCACCTCTATTAATGAAGCCTGAGGATGGTGAACCATTATCCCTGTATCTTGCAGTATCAGGGAATGCAGTAAGTGCTGTCCTTGTAAAGGATCATGAAGGTCAGCAGCATCCTGTTTATTATGTTAGCAAAAGTTTATTAGATGCTGAAACTAGATATTCTCATTTCAAAAAATTGATATTGGCTCTAGTTATGGCATCAACAAAGCTTAGACATTACTTTGAGACACATAGGATTCATGTTAAAACCAATTATCCTATTAAGAATGTGCTTAGGAAACCTGAGATGTCAGGTAGAATGGCTAAATGGTCAGTAAAGTTAAGTGCCTATGATCTAGTGTACGAACCTAGAAATGCCATAAAATCTCAGGCTTTAGCTGACTTTGTGGCTGATTTCAGTAGTGATATTCAAAATGAAGTGGACCTAGAAGTACAACAACTAGGAGACACCTTAGAATCCTGGACATTATATACTGATGGTGCATCTAATGTTAGAGGAGTATGATTGGGTATACTACTAAAATCGCCACAGGGGGACATAATACTCCAGGCTATTAGGTGTGAATTTCCTGCCACTAATAATGAAGCAGAATATGAGGCTTTGATTGCAGGATTAGAATTGGCTAGGAACATGAATATTAAAAGTTTGCAAGTATATGTTGACTCCTTATTAATCACTAATCATTGTAATGGATCCTATACAGTTAAAGGTGAGAAGTTAATTGAATATCTCGATATTCTCAAAAAAATTATCAGGATATTTCGATGTATTTACACTTGAACAGGTACCAAGAGAGGATAATGCTGAAGCGGATGCCTTGGCAAACTTAGGATCATCAGTCAGGATACCGAAGGGAACCCAAATACCGATGCTTCATATCCTGTATCCTGCCATGGATCCCTTCAGAGCTCAGGATAAAGAGGTAACAAGCATTCAGGATCCTGGTCATGATCCTGAGGAGGATACTGGATCCTGGATGACTCCAATCATAAGATATCTCAAAGAAGGACACATTCCTGACAACGAAAATCCTAAGGCGTTTAGGATGAAGGTATCACGAATTCACGATTCACCATTATAAATAATATTTTGTATAAGAAATCTCTTGCAGGTCCATACCTAAGATGCTTGAAGGATCCTGAGGCCATGGAAGTGCTTCAGGATATACACGAAGGGGATTGTGGTAACCATACTGGGGGCAGATCTTTATTCTCGAAAGTGTTGAGAACAGAATACTATTGGCCGACAATGAAGAAAGATGCTGTAGAATATGCTCGAAGATGTGATGTATGTCAAAGGCATAGCAATATATTGCACCAACCGGCTGAACCATTATATCTTATAGCTTCCCCTTCGATATTCATGAAATGGGGAATGGACATAGTAGGAAAGTTGCCGAAAGATCCGGGAGGAAAAGTTTTTATGCTAGCAATGACCGACTATTTTTCTAAATGGGTTGAAGCTGAAGCATTTGTCTAAGTTAGAGACCAAGAAGTAGTATCCTTCATAAAGAGAAATATCCTGACCAGGTTTGGAGTGCCAACTGAGATAATCTGTGACAATGGTTCTCAGTTCATAAGCAAGAGGACCACTGACTTATGCAAGAGTTGGGGAATCAAAATGATCACGTCTACCCCGGTACATCCTCAAGCAAATGGGCAAGCAGAATCCTCAAACAAGATAATAGTCAACAACCTGAAAAAAAGACTAGGAGCTAAAAAAGGAAGATGGGCAGAAGAACTACCCTTTGTTTTGTGGGCCGATAGAACAACAATAAAGAGTGCAACTGGCCAAACCCCTTTCTCCTTAGTATTTGGACCAGAAGCGGTGATCCCAACAGAAATGGTGATACCTATGACAAGATCTAATCTCTAGGATCATGGGCAGAATCCTGAAGCAATGTGCCAAGAATTAGATACTGCGGATGAAACAAGGGATGCAGCAAAGCTAAGGATGGCAGCATATCAACATAGGATATCCAGAGCATACAACAAGAATACAAGGACTAGGAGGTTTCATGTCGGAGATTGGGTGTTAAGAAAAGCTTTTTAGAATACTACTAATCCTGCTGATGGAAAATTAGCTCCAAAGTGGGAAGGACCCTATGAGATCGAATCAGAGGCAGGAAAAGGAGCCTATCGACTCAAGGATATGGAAGGGGATATGCTACCAAGATCCTGGAATGCTATACACCTAAAGCTCTATTTCAAATGAGTTTAGAATTTAACTTCTGACTCATAATGGTATGAATTCTATCTCTTTTCAATATATTTGAGTTTATTTTGAACCCAATACTGACTTAAGCATCGGAGGGGTGTTAGCCAAGCTAACACCCACCTTAGTGTAAGGATGTTTTGCAGAATATGCTTCAGGATATACCTCCAGGATGTACACTCATGATAATCCAGAAGATTAGAGGATTGGCCTCCTCTCTCACGCTTAAGGGATCCTGATCCCTTCACAGGTTTAAAGGTATTCACCTTTCTCTCGAATTGAGTTTAAACACCCCGCCTGGAACGCAAGTTATCTAGGGATAGTTCAAGGTAGCGGGACCAGTCCATGTAAAAGTGGCTGACAATTTCGTTAGTATTGGCTATATCCTGGATCCTAAAGGTATATGAGGATTGATCACCCTCTCTCACGAAAGGGTATTTTCATACTCTCTAAGGTTTAAAGGTTTTCACCTTTCTAAGTCTTGGAGTTTGTACACTCCCGCCTGTAGCGCATGAAAATTAGGGTTTATCCCCAGGATATTAAGAGTTTATCCCCAGGATAGGCAGGATTTATCCACAGGGAAACTAAAGTATAACTATATTTTCAAATATGTTGAACACAGGGGACATACATTATACAATTCAAAGGATGGATCCAAACTTACGAATGTGCATTGGGGACATTCTTAGGATGGAAGATTGGAATTTACTCTCTAGGAATCTTTGGTATGGTCTCTCCTTTTTACAACATAAGTTTTATGAGTTACGTGACAGTATCCTGACTAGGATATCTCTCAGGATATTCTCAGAATATGTTCCCAAAAATGTTCAAAGGAAACTGTTTTCAGAATAAAATTTATGCACTAAAAGTATGACAATAAAGATAAGGTCAAAAGAGAGTTATATTATTAACATGGAAAAAGCTTGTGCTTTCGGTTTCATCTCAAACTGAGATCCATCCACCAAAAGCACAATAAGTTCGTAGTTATATTTACATAACAGTTGTAGGTTTCATCTCAAACTGAGACCCATCCACCTCCAACTGTTATATTGTTCAAAACAGATTATACTAATTGATGACCAAGGGCTTCATCCTGAAACCCAGGACCCATCCACCTTTGGTCATCATATTGTCTAAGTGCAGGAAAGTAAATTGTTTTAAAGACAAGAAAAGTAAATTGTTCAAAGGACCACAACCATCAAATCTAAAAAAGTGGGCTCCGGCCTAGGCATCAACATCCATCATCGCCCACTCAAATGCCCTCACACAGCGGCGTCTTCACCAGCCTTCTCCGTCTTCTCAGCTTCAGCATCCTGAGCAGCATCCTCGCCAGCATCCGCCCCAGCATCCTTCTTCTCTTCAGCCTTGTCCACCACTTCTGCTGACTTAGAAGATTCCCCGGCCTCGCCAGGATACGACACTGCCTTGCCTCCAAGCTCCTTCAGCTTTGCCACCCAGGATTCAACCGGCCAGGCTGGACACTCAAGCCCTGTCTCCTTGCCTCATAAGCCATCTTGATGTGAGCCTGTAGTAGAGAGACAATGGCAGAAGCTTTGATCCCTTCCCGGAATGAAACCATGGCCTGTTCATGATCCATTTGGACGGTAGCCAGCTTGACCTCAGCATCTTGGGTGACCTTCTTCAGTTTGTCCTCATAATGCCGAGTCTTGGCCTCGGCAATAACATGTTGTTCAGCAATAGTAGTCTCGAGCTGTTTGATCATGGCCTCTTGGAGTGCAGCAGTACCACAGGCATCGCTGTAAAGGTGGAGCGGATGCTGGAGGCCCTGTAAGTTAAAATTCAGGTATAAGTCAATATTCACTAACTAGAATATCCTGTCAGGATATTCTATCAGGATATTATGCAGGATATAGTGCCAGGATATTACCTTCTTAAGGAAGGACGTCATCGGTTCCAAGGAGTCGGTAAAGCTGAGCTCATCATAGGAGAACCTTTCGGAGCCTGGGGCACTAACTTCAGAGCCCTTCCTCTTTTTGCGGTGGAAGCACAAGCCCTCGTAGTGGGCTTGGGAGGCGGAAGCGGTTTTGAGCTGGTAGAAGCAGGAGCTTCTTTCTTGACAATGGGTGGGGTAGGATAACTGTCAAGTTCGTCAAGATCGAGGAGGATTGGAACTTTGCTGGAATCTGCATACAGGGAGTAAAATTCTTTCCTAAATATTTCAAATAAAAACATGTATACAGGATATCGAGCAGGATCCTTACCAGACATGTTTGCACTGGAAAGTGGACTCGGAGATGGTGGGGATGGATTGAAACTTCTTTCAGCTTCTGGGAGAAGTCTGATGGCGTTGATTCTCTTTTGTGAGTCGGCTAAGGGGGGTGCAAGTTTCCTGAAGTCAGCTGTGTACAAGAAAACAAAAAAAGTCAATACAGGATATAAAGCAGGATACAAGACAGGATCATCCTAAAGCCCTAAATCCTACCCTTTCTCAACCACTGCACTGGATATTCCGTTCCACCAGGGATTGAGTCTCTTTTTACAATGAAAAACTTGGACTTCCATTCCTCCTCATTCCTGGTGGCACGAAGTATCAGTGGGTCGCTGGAGGTAGAATAGAACAGGAATCGGCAGGAACCGTGGCATCTAAGCCGATACGCTAAGGGGAGGCCATGAATGGAAAGGTCAGGAATATGGTTGTTCTTGATTTGGTCAAGAACAAGCAGGACTCGCCATAGCATTGGCATTGTTTGACTGAAACAGATTTTTGTGGTATCAAAGAACTCGGTGATGAAGTCGGGAAACGGAAATTGTAACCCTAAGGTAAAAGGAAAAGCATTAAAGCATATCCACTCGTCAGAAACCATATCTGATCGGATTTCCCGATCAAATGGCCGGAACACCGTCCCTTTCGGGAAGATGCCGGAGGTTTTAAGGGCTGACAAATGTGCACTATCAAAAGTGCATATTTCCTTCTCCGGATCTTGGAGAATATTTTGGTGAATGAACGAAGGAGCAGAGTCACCAGAACTGGATCTTGTCTGTCTTGCCATATTATCACCAGAATATTAAATAGAATGAAAGAAGGAGATGGAATTGAGAGAGAGAAGTATTTACCTTTTTCTCTTCGGTAAAGGTTAAATGGGGATAGAAATGAGAAGATATAGGGGAGTAATGAGTAGAGATAGGTTGCACGGTTACAAGTGGTCACATCAGGTCTTATCTCTTAATTACCTTGGTTATCCAAAAAATGTAACCGTTAGGACTCAGGATCCTTAACGGTAACATTTTTGGGGACAATTGTTATGGGTGAAATTCTGAGCCTATATCCTAGTCAATATTTTAAGCTATATCTTGATTGTATGATATGTGTTCATATCCTGGGTTATACATTCGGGATATTGGTAACATCCTGAATGGTATCCTGAGGATCACTAATGTTTTGGTCAAAAATCACACTAAGGATAATGCAACCAAACTTTATGTAAACGGGGTATGATGCTTGGTTTATTGAAAAAGTAAAGGATCACTTCTACGAGAGATGTGCAAAGACACAATGATTTATACGAGGAAAAAGCCCTTGATCAATGTATGATCTCCGGCATAAAAAACCTCGGGTGATGGCAACTACCGATCACCAACTTCAATATAAGAAAAATATAGTTACAACTTCGGATGATAATGAGTTGAGTACAAGGATCACTATAGTTTCGAGTGTCTAAGCGTGTGAGAATTGTGTTGTGTGTTCTTCCGAATGAGGAAGAGTGTTATATATACAAGTGTAGGTGACCTATTTTAGGTAAAAAGACTAATAATCAGCTCATTACCCCTTTAGAAATAAAAGTAAATCTAGCCTAAATTATCGCCCTTAAATCATGCCAAGTTTCCATATCCTTCACAACGTCCATCTCCGATTAAGCACATGCCATAGTTGTGAAGACGTGTCCTTTAATTGTGATGCTAAGAGCGGATCCTGCTAGTCATTCCTGCAAAACAACATTAAATTCAACGAAAGCAACTGTTAGCATGAGGATCCTATGATGGTCCGTGATCCTGATCCTGGGAGTCTGCTGAGGATCACTATCTGCCAAAGAAACAAGGATCACTGGTTAGGATCACATGTGAGGATCATGTATTGTAAAAATCCAGCCCTAACAATTGCCCCCAAAATATAAGGAGTTTATTGTAAATTAATGAGTTGTATTTTGTTTTGATCTTATCTGCAACAAACAAGTCGGATAACTAGCCGTTAATCTCGAACTAGCCGTTGCAACCTTTACGTCATTGAGGTGACATCCCTGCAAATCATGATTATAAATAGGAGATAGGGTTAGGATCAATCTGCATTTAAGTTCAAGATATACTCCCTTTATAATCTCAACCGAAGATCAATCAGGTATTCTCTTCTTTTCTTTCCTCTCTTGCTCTGTTTTCTATAGGATATTCGTATCCTTTTCCAGCCTTCACCCA